>NC_061866.1:12825420-14025420 GCF_907164915.1 Impatiens glandulifera | reverse complement strand
TTCTTCATGGTACAATTGATGAAAATATTTATATGACAATACCTAGAGGTTACTCTAAGTCTGAAAATAGAAAAGTGTGTAAACTTTTAAAAAGTTTGTATGGTCTTAAACAATCATCTAGACAATGGAATACTGAATTTACAAACAAACTAATTTTTTTTGGTTTTAAACAGTCTTCACATGATAATTGTCAGTTTGTTTATTATAAAGAAGATAAAATCATTGTTTTAGTTGTATATGTTGATGATATGCTCATTTCAGGAAATGATCTGGTTGAAATTTCTAGAATTAAAAAATTTTTAGATGACTGTTTTTCTATTAAGGACTTAGATGAAGCAAAATATTTTCTTGGCCTGGAAATTAGTAGAAATAAAACAGGTATTTGTGTTAATCAACGTAAATACATTATTGATATTTTAACTGAGACAAGTTTACTTAATTCCAAGCCAGAAAAAACTCCTATGTTTAAAGGACTCAGATTAGAAGAAACTGGTTATGATCTTTTAAAAGATCCTGAAAAATACAGAAGGCTTATTGGTAGGCTTATTTATCTAAATTTCACAAGACCATATATTTCTTTTTTTGTTTATCCGCTTAGTCAATACATGCATCAACCAAATGTACTCCATTGGCAATCAACTCTAAGAGTTCTGCGATACCTTAAAGGTAATTTATCACTTGGTCTTTTTTATCCCTACAAAACTAACAAAATCATTTAGTGTTATACAGATGCAGATTGGGAAAATTACTCAGATAGTCGTAGGTCTTTAACATGTTTCTTTATTAAATTGGAAGATTCAATTATATCTTGGAAAACAAAGAAATAAACAACTATTTCGAGATCAAGTGCTGAAGCAGAATATCGCAGGCTTGCATCCTCGGTATGTGAACTTCTTTGGATTTCATATATTCTAATTGATTTAAAAGAATTTGTGCAATTGCCTATTACTGTATGATGTGATAATCAAGCGACAATACATATAACCGAAAATCCAGTTTTTCACGAGAGGACAAAACATCTAGAAATAGATTGTCATATTGCTATAGACAAGTTCAAAGAAGGTTTTATTGTCCCGAAGCACATTTATACACACTTACAAATTGCAGATTTTTTTACAAAAGCTTTGAAGATAAAACAATTTCAGAACTTGTTGTCCAAGTTGAACCTCAAGGATATTCACCTTGAGGAGGGAATGTTAAAATAAGTATATAATGTATGTAAACATGGGAATGCCCATGTTGATTGAGTCTGTAAATATGGGAATGCCCATATATATAGAATTGTATTGATAGATGTATTAAAATAAGTTTAGACATAACTTTAGTCTAAACTTAATATATAAGTATTATTAAGATACTTAAATTGATAGATAGATAAAGAATAAAGACTATTACTGACTTTATTCATTAATCAATAAAACGGGAGATAACTCCTATGCATCATCACTTTTTTCTGATAACTCTATCTTCTTGTTTTTTCTAATTCTTCGTCTCTCGTCTCAAAACCTAACTGTTCTGTTTTCTTGATAATACATCATACGTTGGACACCTTCACAATCAAATTTTGTTTGGGAGGAAATAAAGTTTAAACTAAAAAGCAAGCATGGCACCTCAGATAAATCATGGGAAAAAAATCTTAGCAAAGTTTATGATAATAAGGCAAATTTTGATAAAATACTTTCAAAACATTATTGTTACCCTTCTGAGTATTTTATTTTTATAAAACTAGTCAATCCTAACCATCATATTTTCTTTCAATTTAAAATATTCAAATTAAGAATTAAATTAGTAACTTTTAATCTATAAAATACTAAAAAAAAATAATAATGTTTAGTCACGAAACAATAGGTGACCCATGATGTTCAAAATGCCTCTAATTACACTAGTTTTGTGTAAATTTTGGGTGTTTCATTTTTTATTAATTTGTTTTTTTCTTTAATAATTATTGATTTGGCTAATGTATCAATTTCCATAATAATGACGATTTTTTCTTATACTCTTATAAAAAATTTATCTTAATTGAGGGAGAAGCAAAAGCTAATAGCTAAATCCAAACAGGTACCTTTAGCACTTGGCATTGGTGGGAGATGCCACGTGAGGGAAGTAGAAAACGCCACATGTAGTGGTCAATTTGTTTATTGCACCGCTTTTTTAAAGAAGATAAGGGCTGGATGAGATAAGAGTTTTAAAAAAAAATGAATTATTTGAAAAAGAATGATGGACATTTATTTCGAGAAAATTGAGATATTTATAGGTAAAAAACTTAAAAGTATTAATATATAATAATAAAATTAAAATAAATTAAAATAAATGATATTTTAATATTTTAATTATGAATGGTGTGATATGATATAGAAAAATAGTTAGTGGAATAATATTTTTTTAATTTTGGTTATTGAAATATCCCAAACTGAACCTAATTGTTTTAATAATTTTAATTTTATTAAACATAATTATGTGAATAATTTTACAGTTGTTTTTAATTAAGATATAATGATGAATTTAATTATTATAAATTGTTTTGGTAATAATTAATCAATGTTAAATTAACACTAACATGTATGGTTAGTATTCCGTGCATTTACACGAGTAATAATATAAAAAACTGTGAAAAAATATTACGGTAAAAATGTGATAGCATTTTTAATTTTATTTTTAACCGTTTTAAATTTATGGACGGGTCAACTCACAATTCAACCCAAGTATTCATTTACTCTCACATATATATTCAAATTAACCACAGCTCTCGACCCGGTAATCTAAACACTTTAAAAATTAAGCATCATTATATATATATATAGATTAGTTAGTTAAAAAGTTAAACTTATATTGTTAAAATATTCTACGTTCATCAAATTTAGTGTTGAATTTAAAATATAAAGTGTTATTAGCTTAGTTGGTTAAAAAGTTTTACTTATTTTGTTAGGTTTAAATTTGAATCATATATATAACATTTTTAATTTTATTTTTAACCGTTTTAAGTTTATGGGAGGGTCAACTCACAATCCTACCTAAATATCCATTTACTCTCACATATATATCAAATTAACCGCAACTTTCGACCCGGCAATCCGAACACTTTAAAAATTAAGCATTATATATATATAAATTTGAGCTATGTAATATTTTACCGTTAAACATATTTTTTTACTTATTTTTAAATAAATTTAAACTAATAAATAAACATTATCCTATTAAACCCACTATAAGTAATTGTGAAATTATCTAGACAAAAAAAAAATATAATAAAAACAAGACTATGAATTCACCTAAGTTATTATATTTTCATGAGAGAGAATTACAAAAAATATGTCTAAAAAACAATAATAATAAATGTAAAAATGACAATGTTAGAGAAAATTGTCATGTTCAAAAAAAAAAATTACTTTTTTAGAAATTTTTGTACCGATGACAATTTTTTTTATAATTTATTATAAATTTTTTAGTTTGATTTTTTTTTCTTGCCAGTAACTACCGCCTAAAATTCCACTAAAATGGTGAAATAAGTTTTTATTATCTGAATTGTCAAATTAGACTCGTCACTGAAAGTTTCCTAATTCAGTGTCATTAAAAAAAAAAAAAAATTGTAAACTTTGCTGCTGTTTTCCAATAAATAAAATGTGACAGATGTCGCCATGACTCACCATCTGCATTCAGTTGATATTGCATGTATCGTCTTCTTCCTTCGTAATGCATTGCTCCAGATTCCACACTGTAATTACTAATTAGGGTTCTTCATAATCATACCTAACCTAACTGATATATAAGAAAAGAGATTCAGTCATGCATATAGTAGCCACTCGCTCATCCACCACGTTACAATCATCATCAACCGTACGCAGACTTGCTCGCACTTTTCGATTTGCCTCGTCTTCATACTTTCTCAATAGACCTTCCGTCGCTTCTCCTCCACATTCTCCTTCTTCTATTCGCCTCTCCTCATATACCTTCCGATCGCTCCGGTCATCTCCCGTCACTCTTACAGCTCAGATTATAAATTTCCAACGGAAGATCGCGACCATAGGTATACATACATATACTCTTAGAAATCACATTTCATTCTCACGGAACATCTTACTCTTATTATTTCTATCTTTTCAGCTGACGAGAATCCTTTCTTGAACATCTTCACCACTTTATCCAAGCCTGGAGGAGGTGGAGATTTTGGAAAATATTATAGCTTACCTGCACTTAATGATCCAAGGATTGGTATGACTTCATTTGTAAATAAGGTTTTTTTTTTATCCATTTTTACCAATTGGGTCTCTAACTGATTTCTTTTGCATACTCTAGATAGTCTTCCTTACTCTATCAAAATCTTGTTGGAATCAGCCATTCGGAATTGTGATAATTTTCAAGTGACACAGAATGATGTTGAAAAAATCATTGATTGGGAGAAAACATCTGCAAAGCAAGTTGAAATTCCCTTCAAACCAGCTCGTGTGCTTCTACAGGTTTATAGTATTAAGTTTATATCTCAATTTCATGAAAATTCAATTTCTAAGATATATGTTTTTTAGGATTTCACTGGAGTTCCAGCTGTGGTTGATCTTGCTAGTATGCGGGACGCTATGAACAGCCTCGACAGTAACCCTGATAAAATCAATCCTTTGGTAATATGTCTGGCCTTTTTTATTTCATATTCACAGTCTCAATTGTTTCCCTTGAACTTTCTTTCACATGTCTTTTAAAGTGTTGCTTGTGTCTACACTCAAATACTCAATGTACATTCTACTCAGGTCATAATTTGTTTTTCTTGAGAAAAGACATTGTCTATTATTAAATTTGAAACAGCAAGCAAGACGGCAATTACAT
The DNA here is from genome assembly GCF_907164915.1 of Impatiens glandulifera. Taxonomy (NCBI): domain Eukaryota; kingdom Viridiplantae; phylum Streptophyta; class Magnoliopsida; order Ericales; family Balsaminaceae; genus Impatiens; species Impatiens glandulifera. The sequence continues at coordinate 14,020,605 of NC_061866.1, read as the reverse complement.
TTTTCAACAACTCTTAGAATGCCAGGATTCTAGAATCCTATATCTTGAGATTCTAGTTTTGGAGTTATTATTCACACTAAAAGGTTTCTGTTTTCAGGTTCCAGTTGATCTTGTCATTGATCATTCAGTTCAGGTTGATGTTGCTAGAAATGAGAATGCAGTTCAAGCCAATATGGAGTTAGAATTCCAAAGAAACAAGGAAAGGTTTGCTTTTCTGAGGTGGGGTTCAACTGCATTTAAAAATATGCTGGTGGTTCCTCCTGGTTCTGGTATTGTTCATCAGGTAATTTTTGGAAGCTTAATTCATAGATGATCGTATTTAATCTAAACTGAATATGTGGCCAATATTCTTTAGTTGGATACAGGGACTAGCACATCCAGGCCGGGGTAAATGAGTGTTCTGTGAGATTTGAATTGTCCAACTTATTGGAAACTTTTGTCAGTTATTAATGCGACCAAAAAATTCTCCAGGTCTCGTTTAGCAATCAGTATGCCATGTGAACTTGTATATAGACATTTCTGTGTGGCACATCTTTTATTATTATTATTTTGTTTTTGGGAAACAAAACTTACTTTAATAATGTTCTACTCACCAATCCCCTTACAAATATCATCAATTAAAATCATAGATATTGGCAAGCTTCTATCCACTTGCACCAAGAAGTGTCTGATTTTTAGGTAGTTCCTTTTACTATTTTCAGGTGAATCTCGAGTACCTTGGGCGTGTAGTTTTCAACACAGATGGCATTCTTTACCCGGATAGTGTGGTAGGGACAGATTCTCATACAACAATGATTGACGGGCTTGGAGTTGCTGGCTGGGGTGTTGGAGGAATCGAAGCTGAAGCTGTGATGCTTGGACAGGTATTTTGAGAAAATATTTAATTTCCAGTATTCTCCTCAATGCTTAGGATTTATACTAGGAGCTTATTTAATGTATTTTTTTTCTTCCAGATAATCCGTTCTTTTAGAAAAAGCCTTGTTTGGTGAAAAAAGTGGATTATTTGGGTTAAATGACTAAAATCTCATTTGTACTTAATATTTTAAAATGTTATAAAAATAAAGTAAGGGTGATTTAGTTGTTGATTTGATTGATGATGGGATAATGTGTTATTTTTTTATTAAATCTGAATAACCCTACATCAAACAAGGACTAAGTCTATATCTGTTCTAAAATAAGGAATTGTCTGTTTAGTGCCAAGTATCACTGATTTGAAGTCACCTTCTTTATAGCAAGTCCATTGTGTGCTACTTTCCTTTCTTTTTTTCTTTCTCAATTCTCTTTTGTTGCTTCTCCTGCAAATTTAACAGCCCATGAGCATGGTATTGCCTGGTGTTGTTGGGTTCAAATTATCTGGGAAATTACAAAATGGTGTCACAGCAACAGATTTAGTTCTAACAGTAACTCAAATTCTAAGGAAATATGGTGTTGTTGGCAAGTTTGTTGAATTTTACGGTACTATGACCTTCTGAGACTTCATATTTCTCATTTGTAGTTCCTGCTATGCGTGTAATTTTGGTAAACTTATATATATGTATGCAGGTCAGGGTATGGGTGAGTTGTCATTAGCTGACAGGGCAACCATTGCAAACATGTCACCTGAGTATGGTGCAACTATGGGTTTCTTCCCAGTAGATCACGTAACATTACAATATCTCAAGTTAACTGGAAGAAGTGATGAAACAGTGAGTATTATTATTCATGGCTCTCTCTTACCAATTGCTCGAAAGGTTGGATCACCTTTTTCTGAATGATTTTGCTAAATTGGATTTCAGGTGGAAATGATTGAAGCTTATTTGCGTGCAAACAAGATGTTTGTAGATTACAACGAGGTAAGCAATCATGATTCCCCTTATTATAAAAATAATCAGTGTTTTGCCAATTTGTTAAGTTTATGACATGGTTTACAATCCAGCCTCAACAAAGAATAGTGTATTCATCATATTTGGAACTTGATCTAGCCGACGTTGTGCCATGCATCTCTGGACCTAAGAGGTATTATAATGTTTATCACTTAAGAATATCAATTGATATTATTTTAATGATTGCTTCTAAGGATTGATAACTGTATCTGAACAGACCCCATGATCGAGTTCCCTTGAAAGACATGAAAGTTGATTGGCATTCATGCCTTGAGAACAAAGTTGGATTCAAGGTCAGACTGTGATATCTACTTGTTTTATATACAGTTATGTTTTGGTTTGGGGGTATAACACCGTTGGGATAGTAAATAAAAAAAAAGACACGAGTTTGTATCTTGTTTCTTTATCTTTATAAATTTTTATATCCCAAAACACACAATTATAAAATAACATAACTTATGTAATTTCTTAAACTTCAAATCAACAATAATTTATACAACTTCTACATCCTTACAGTTTATACCCTCCCTAAATCACTAGGTAGATGTTCTTTATAATATTATGTCTTAATATTTTCAGGGATTTGGTATTCCAGTTGAAGAACGACCTAAGGTTGCGGAATTTTCATTCCATGGCCAGCCTGCTGAGCTTAAACATGGAAGCCTGGTCATAGCTGCCATTACAAGCTGCACAAACACATCAAATCCGAGTGTCATGCTAGGCGCCGCCCTTGTTGCAAAGAAAGCCTGTGACCTGGGTTTGGAGGTTTGTATATTCTTAAAGATCTTTGATGCTTTTAATTACAAGTAGCCTGAATTATAGATGTACTTCTAATACTTAACAGATGTCATCTTATTATTTTTTTGTTTTTGTGGTGCATCAAGCTGCTAGACCTTGCATTTACTTCATTATTGTTATTGATTATGTAATAATAGTATGTTACTTGAATGTGTTCAGGTCAAGCCTTGGATAAAAACAAGCCTTGCTCCAGGGTCTGGTGTTGTTACTAAATACCTGCTTCAAAGGTATAGATATTACTGGCCCCATTTTGGAAACTCTTTCCAACTCTGGTTCTGGATTCAAATACAATAACATAAATAAGTTCCTTTATGTGTGTTTGACTAAGTTTAGTTTTCAAACATTTTTTCACATCCAGATACAGAAATAAAAATAAAAAGTATTTTCAAATGGGGCCATAGTATCTTAATGATTAACCCCATCTTAAGATGAAGCCATATTATACTCATAAAATCAAAGGCTCTCCCACATTAGGCTAACTGAAAATCGGCTTATGCAGTGGACTGCAAAAGTACTTGAACCAACTGGGCTTTAATATTGTTGGCTATGGCTGCACAACTTGTATTGGCAATTCAGGGGATCTAGATGAATCAGTGGCATCTGCTATTTCTGACAATGGTATTTTTGTCTTCTTTTTTAATTTCATGTTGTAAGCTCGAAATAAAAATGTCTATGTTTTTAGGATTTAGAATGTTAAATCTGATGTCTTTTAGCATATACCTTTTCCCCTCACCCTTGCAGATATTATTGCTGCTGCTGTGCTTTCTGGAAATAGAAATTTTGAAGGTCGTGTTCATCCATTAACAAGGGCTAATTATCTTGCTTCCCCTCCATTAGTTGTGGCTTATGCAATAGCTGGAACGGTAGGATTCCTTGAGCAAGTTCTCCTGTGATAGTTAACTAGACAATTGATGTTACCCTTCTTATTACTGTTCTATTCTTTCCCTTAGGCCTTTTTTGATGAAGGGTTATTTGGATTTAATTTAAATAACTCCTTATCAATCAAATCAAATCATCAACTAAATACCCGTAATATACTTTTTATAACATTTTAAAATGTTAAACCGAGAGGATATTTTAGTCATTTAACCCAAATAATCCATTTTTTAACCTTTCTTCCAAAATATTGGTTTATTTATAAAAAATCTTCCATCAAACAAGCTCTAAATCAACAAAACTTTTTTTATATTGCACGCACCTTTATGTTGTGTTCAATACTTCATATGGACCTTGTTTTTTTATAATTAGTCACATTCTGGACAACTTTACAAATACAAACATTAATCTTCCAACAAAAAAAGGAGTTTGAAAAGAAAAATAACTTAAGATGATTTGTAACAACTTTTAGTTGCTTTAACAATGTAATTCTCTATTTGCAGGTAGATATTGATTTTGAAAAGGAGCCCATTGGAACCACAAAGGATGGTAAAACTGTATTCTTCAGAGACATCTGGCCTAGCACTGAAGAAATTGCCCAAGTTGTTCAATCCAGTGTTCTACCTAATATGTTCAAGAGTACATATGAGGCTATCACCAAGGGTAACACCATGTGGAATTCACTCTCAGTCTCATCTTCAAGTCTATATGAATGGGATACAAACTCAACCTACATTCACGATCCTCCCTATTTCAAGGGCATGACCATGTACCCACTTGGTCCTCATGGAGTGAAAGATGCTTATTGCTTGCTTAACTTGGGTGATAGCATTACTACCGACCACATATCTCCAGCAGGAAGTATCAACAAGGACAGCCCTGCAGCGAAGTACCTCCTTGATTGTAGGGTTGACCGCAAAGACTTCAATTCCTATGGAAGCCGTAGAGGAAATGATGAAGTCATGGCAAGGGGCACGTTTGCTAACATCCGCATTGTTAATAAGCTATTGAATGGTGAAGTGGGCCCGAGGACTGTACACATTCCAACTGGGGAGAAGCTGTATGTTTATGACGCAGCAATGGTATGTATTCTCCTATCTTATTGGCATACTCATGAACTGAATAAAGGGAATTAAAGAGACCAAACACTTATCATTTTGCATGGATCATTTAAAAAAGACAAAACACTTACAATCACTAGTAATCCTTTAACATGATAGGGATTTGTAATAAAATGATGTAGAATCAAGGATAGAGATGATAGATTTCAGAGAATAACAAGATGATAGGCCAAAACATTCTTCATTCATTTGGGACTTGTTTGATGTGGGTTATTTTCAGATTAATTTTAAAATAACCCACTACCCAATTAACAAATTACTCATCAATTACATAATTTAAATTATACTTTAAAATATCCTTTATTCTTTAATTTTTTATTTATTAATTTTCATTATATATATATATATATATATATAATTATACCCTTAATATCATTTTACCCCAATAATCCTATATAATCTGATTTTCTATAATCTACATCAAAGGTTATTTGAAATAACCACTTCATTATTCATATAACCATAGATCAAACAAGGCCTAGATAGATTTCTTCTATGTGGGTTAACAGCTCTATTAACAGCTCTATTATAACATAGAGTATAATGCTTGGCTACATATAACTGCCTAGTTCAATATAGAACATATCTAGAGAGGGACTTATTCAATACTTTCTATCAAATTCTAAGAGTTGATCTTTCTAGAAGATCAATCCGAACTCTTCATGTCAGTGACATCACTATAATATGTCCACTTTTGAATCTCGTTAAACCTTGAGCCTGTAACATTGATGAACATTTGTCCCATCATCATTCAAATAATCAAATAATATACCCTTATATATATAAATATTTATAGAATACTAAATATAAGAGATATTTGAGTCATTTAACCAAATAATCCACTATTTCATAAAACACGATTTTTATCAAATAACCCTAAAAGTAGGAACTAAATAGAGGAGAGAAATAGAGTGAAGATGATTGTATTGGTTGTATTTCTATTTTAAATATGTATACATGAGTGCTAGAATATTTACAACAATATTAAATGAACTAGGAGAAGTAGAGCAAACATATTTGAGATCCCAAGGTGATGCTTTGGAGAGCCAACCTTTGAGGGAAATAACTGATGCCATTTATGGTTTTGTGGAGACATTTTAATTTTCTTTAACATCCTCCCGCAAACAAAACAAGGTGAAACACACCGTAGACTTGTCTCGTAATTGGATGTCTCGTAATTGGAGGAGAGTTTTTTTATAAGATTATCAGCATTTTTGTTCTACGTAGGGATGGATTGAATTTCAAGATTCTTCCGTATGCTTAGTGAAACATCCTTACTCATATATTATAACTACTACTCAAATAGTAAAATATATTACTCAAATAGTAAAATATATTAACATTGATATCTTTAGCGGCGGAAGCATGTAAACACTAGTTATGTTTAACATATACTTCATATATATATATATATATATATATATTTTTCAGTACAGTCAAAGTCAAAAGATGCTACAACAAGATAAGCTAAACTCCACTACATCTATCATAATTCTATACCAGTCTTATATACACTCTCTATTAGACAACCAAGTACAGATCTAAAAAATACAAGCTAAGTAAATATACAAAAATACAGATTAAGTTTATCAGTCTTGGTCCCTCTTCTCACACCCATTCCCATCAGTTTGTTCCCCTCCCAGTCTCCTTCATGTATATAATAGCTAGGGATGGTTATCTACACCACACAAGAATAGTGAGTTTAATAACTCAGCAAACAATAAGTATTTTAAAACATGCTGGAATACTTTGCTTTTAGAAGGGGTACATATGCATAAAAAGTGCCCATCATTTAAAAAGGAAATGATTTCATGGGTCATAACAGTAATATTTTGATCCGTATTTTGACCCTACACAAAATAACCTACACCTTTTAGAGTTGATCCTGAAAGCAAGAAATTCGTTTGAACTGTATTTGGCTAGGCACAATTAGGAGTCCTAAAAGCCCTTGACCTGTTTGAACCATATTTTAGTTGGGCAGCAGTAACTAGAGCTCACGCTAGAAACGCTAGAAACTCTGGTCTCATAATATTCATTCAACCAGTATTTTGGATTTAGCTGACTAGAGCTCATCCTGGCCAGCCTCCTCCCTTTTCTATCAAGCATAAATCATAATGATTTGGGTTTCATAAATGCTTGGTATATTTTATAAATCATGGAAACCCTATCATATTTGAAAAACATGGAAACCCTTATCATATTTGGAAAAAAGAGTTTGTTTATCCATCATGCTTGTTAATAAAACCATGTTATGTCATACAATAATGCTATTCAAACATATATGCAGATTATACCGAAAATACATGGAATACATAGCTATATGTGGGTTTAGAAGAAGCTTGCCTTAAATTCGAAGTTGTCTTTTTCTCAAGGCTGTTAGGGTTAGCTTTGACTGTTCTTCAAAGCTTCCTAATTGTTGGCTATTCTTGAAAATGTTCCTTAGAGAATTTTTTCTAGATCTCTCTTATAGATAGAGAACTGAACTGAATTTTCCTGAGTAATTGTAATGGGGGTAGGGTGGTTTAATGGGCTGATATGCTAGGTGGAAGAGTTGTGCATGTGGAAATCATGCAAGGGGGTGTGTGGGGGAAGAGTTTCTAGACTGTCAAGTGGTTGTGTGGTGGAGAGGTTTTTAGACTGTCAAGTGGTTTGATTATTTGATACCATGCGTGAGTTTAATTAGTGACTAAGAGAGGGAATAAATTATGATTATATTTATCCTAATTCTATGATGGGTCCTTTTGAGTTTAATTAGTGACTAAGAGAGGGAATAAATTATGATTATATTTATCCTAATTATATGATGGGTCCTTTTTACATGGGTCCCTTCTATTTGCTGTTTTAATAATAATAATTCTTAAATATAATTTATAAATCCCTAGTTGCTGTTTCAATAATAATTTTTAAATTTAATTTATAAATCTCTTTTACGTACTGTTTCAATAATAATTAAGTATAAATTTATAAATGACAAGAAAAGGATAAAACTCAACTAAATTATTCTTTCCACTAATTAGCCTCTTATATCATAAAAAAAAATGTACTTTGACATAACAATTCTACCCTCAAAATTTACTTACAGAACAATTCAGGATAATTTTTATGCATATCATGTTCTATTTACCATGTTGCTTCTTCCACTGAGCTGTTGTGTCAAAACACCTTGACCATATTCACCTCTTTGTTCCTCAACTTTTTGGTTTTCCTGGCTAGGATTTGAGTTGGAACTCTTCATAAGTTAAGTCCTTTGCTGACTGCATCTCTTCATTGTTGAATTACATGATTGACATTGGAAATATACTTCCTTAGATTGGATACATGGAATACATTAACCTATAAGCAATCTCACATACTTCCTCAAGGCCCTATGTACCTGGGATTCAATTTCCCTTTATTCCCAAATATGATATGATAATTCCCTTACAGGGAGATATCTCCCTTTGAGAAACACATGGTCGCCCTTGTTAAATGTGATATCGTGACGCTTTTTGTCGGCATAACTCTTTTGTCTACATTGAGATGTTAGCAACCTCTTTTCGATCTTGCTAACTTAGGAAACTGTGTTGGTGACTAACTCTGGCCCAATGATCCTTTTTTTCCCAACTTCATCACAGTGCATGGAATCTTACATTTCTTTCCATACAAAGTTTCGAATGGTGCTATCCCAATAGAAGACTGATAAGGAAAATTCTGTTAATGGCAGTTTTGGTTCTCAATCATCTCCAAAGTCTATAAGACATGCTCTGAGCAGATCTTCCAGAATTTGAATTACTCTTTTAGATTGACCATCTGTTAGGGATGAAATGCAATACTGAATGCTAGTTTTGTCCATAAGCCCTAGTGCAATCTTTTCCAGAAGTGCGAGGTGAAACGGAGATCTCGGTTAGACACAATTTTGGTTGGAATTCCATGCAATCTAACAATCTCTTTCAAATACAACTCTGCATATTGATTCATTAAGAATGTTGTCTTCACGGGTATGAAATGTGCCGACTTAGTAAGACGGTCTATAACTACCTATATGGCATTCATTTTCCTTAGGGTTAAAGATAATCCAACAACAAAATCCATGGCAATATCTTCCCATTTCCAAACATGAATAGGCAGTGAGCAGAAGAGTCCAATAGGACTTTGGTGTTCAATCTTAACTTGTTGGCAAGTCAAGCACTCACTAACATACTTTATGATATCTCTTCATTTCAGGTCACCAATACAACACTTACATATCTTTAAACATCTTAGTGCTCCCTAGGTGAATATAATATGAAGTAGTATGTGCTTCATCCAACAATTCTTGTCATAAGGATCATACTGATAGTACTCATAGCCTATCTTTGTGATCCACCAGACTATTCTTGGGGATATACAACAGTGTCTCTCTTTTCTCATCTTTTTTTGCTTCCATAAAGTGAGTTGTGGGTCTTCAGCTTGTCCCAACTTAATTATTACAATGACTAGAGTTGCAAAAGTGCATTTATGTCTTAATTTTATCACAATTAGACTTAACTTTTCAAATTCCTGAATCAAATCAGGCTGGGCTGTGATTTGGTTAAGCATACTTGACTTACAGTTTAAGGCGTCTACTGGAACTTGTGAAAAATTATGACTGCGAAATTGTTTATCAGCCGGGGTTAGCCAATATTGTAAATATTGTAGCAGACGCCTTAAACCGCAAGTCACGGACCAACCTGATTTGATTTAGGAATTTGAAAAGTTAAGTCTGCATGTGATAGAGCCAAGATAAGAGTGCATTCTTGCAACTCTAGCCATTGTTCTTGACCTTGTGGAAAGAATTAGGTTGGGACAAGCTGAAGACCCACAACTCACCTTATGGAAGCAAAGGATGAAAAAAGAGAGACACTGTTGTATATCCCCAAGAATAGTCTAGTGTATCACAAGGATAGGCTATGGGTACCATCTGTATGATCTTTAAGACAAAAATTGTTGGCTGAGGTACATACTACTCCATATTCTATTCGCCTAGGGAGTACCAAAATGTTTAAAGATCTAAATGTTGTATTGAAGAGAGACATCATAAAGTATGTTAGAGAGTGCTTGACTTGTTGGCAAGTTAAGATTGAACACCAAAGGCCTACTGGACTTCTCTGTCCACTGCCTATTCCTGTTTGGAAATGGGAGGATATTGACATGGATTTTGTTGTTGAATTACCTCTGACCCTAAGGAAAATGAATGTCGTATGGGTAATTGTAAACCGTCTTACTAAATCAACACATTTCCTACCCATGAAGACAACATTCTCAATTAATCAATATGTAGAGTGGTACTTGCAAGAGATTGTTAGATTGCATGACATTCCAACCAGAATTGTGTCTGACCGAGATCCCTGTTTCACCACGCACTTCTGGAAAAGCTTGCACCAGGGCTTAGGGACAAATCTAGTATTTAGTACTACATTTTATCCCTAAACAGATGACCAATCTGAAAGAGTGATTCAAATTCTGGAAGATGTTAAAAACATGTCTTATAGACTTTGGAAGTGATTGGGAATCAAAGCTGCAATTAGTAGAATTTTCCTATAACAACTATCAGTCTTCTATTGGGATGACACCATTTGAAGCGTTGTATGGAAAAGCGGGAATATAGGACTCCCCTGCATTGGGATGAAGTTGGGGAAAGAATGATCATTAAGCCAGAGTTAGTCACCAACACAATTTCCTAATTAACAAGATCAGGGAGAGGTTGCTAACAGCTCAAAGTAGACAAAAGAGTTATGCCGACAAGAATCACCGCGATATCACATTTAACAAGGGCGACTATGTATTTCTCAAAGTATCTCTCTGTAAGGGAATTATCAGATTTGGGAAGAAGGGGAAGTTCAATCCTATGTACATAGTGTAACACCCATAACTCTTATTACCTAGACCGAGTGAGGGATGTTTGAAACGTGAACATATTTAACGGAAAACAGTAACATATGCGGAATCATTTTATCGTTTATAAAAAAGTGGTGCTACAAATTTCAGTCTTTTAAAAATAAGATACGGTCTTTTACTTATAAAAATACAGTCTTTCAGTTTTAGACCTTACAATGTACTCGGTCTTCAATAGTGGTCCCTCCTTTCACATACATCCCAGCACCTTGCCCCACTCCAAGCCTCCCTTCACTTGTCATATAAAGACTATTGTTGTGTACATACACCACACAAGAATAGTGAGTCTAAAGATCCAGAAAGTATTAAAAAGATTATAGAAAAGACTTTAAAAAACTTCTTTAGATTCATATGTTGGTTTATAAAATGGTTTATCATAGTGATTGTACAGTTACATATAGTGATTGTACAGTTACATCTTGAACACATATTTTTACCCTTGACCTTGAGAGCTGATCCTTAAGATGAGGAATCATTGTGAGTACATATTTGGAAGGACACTCTTCAGAGTCTATCTCTAAAATCTATAACCTGGTTAGACACATTTTGTGTGGGTAAATATTCTAATAGCTTATGTTCAGAAGTCAGTCCCATAATATGCATCCATTATTTTAGAATCGGACTCCCATAACTCATGTTGGTTAGCCTTCCTCTCATATCTGTCAATTCCTTTATCAGTGTTCACTATGATTCCATAAAAAAATTTCATACATTGGAAAACAAATACTTCTTTGGAAAACATATCATTCTTTAGAAAACATATTTTTTTTTAGAAATAAGACCCTTCTTTAGAAAACAGATCCTTCTTTAGAAAACATATCCTTCTTTAGAAAACAGGTTCTTCTTTAAAAAATAGATCATTCTTTGGAAAACAAATCATCCTTTGGAAAACAGATCATACTTTGTTCATTATTTAAAAATATGGATATGCAATTAAATTATGCTATAAAAACAGTATGCATCATTTATATAATATACATGAATTATATAGCCATGCGTGAGTTTCTAAAGAGAGTTATAGAAAGATTTGATTGTCTTATATTTTGAAGCTGTTAAGGATAGTTGTTCTTCAATGGATTTTAAAGATTGGTTTCGGTTTCTTAGTGAAGAGAGAAATGTATTGATAAAATGAATAAATGTGTGTAATATAATATAGGACTCAATAAGGGCTGGTCATCGGTTGGTCATAGCATTGTCATCGCATAAGTTTGATAAGTTGATAATGAAGAGGGCTGATCAGAACTTTTTCATAGCATGTGTTGGATAAGCTGATAATGAAGAGGGTTGGTCATAGCATGTCATAGCATGAGTTGGATAAGTTGATAATGAAGAGGGTTGGTCATGGTCTTATCATAGCATGAGTGGATACTTTGCTAATGAAGAGGGCTGACCATGGCTTTGTCATAACATGTGGTGAATAATTGTTTAATAAAAAATGTTGGTCATGGTTACGTCATAGCATGGGGTGAATAATTGTTTAATGAAAAGGGTTGGTCATAGCATTGTCATAGCATGTGTTGGATAAGTTGATAATGAAAATGGATGGTCATAGCCTTGTCATAGCATGGGTGTGGATACTTTGCTAATGAAGAGGGTTGGTCATGGTTTTGTCATAGTATGGGGTGAATAATTATTTAATGAAAAAGGCTGGTCATGACTTTGTCATAGCATGGGGTGAATAATTGTTTAATGAAAATGGTTGGTCATAGCCTTGGCATAACATGGGTTGGATAAGTTGATAATAAAAAGGGTTGGTCATAGTCTTGTCATAACATGGGTGGATACTTTGCTAATGAAGAGGGTTGGTCATAGCCTTGTCATAACATGGGTGGGTGAAGAATGGAGTGACAGAAGTATGGGTTTTGCTGAAGTATGGGTTTGTTGAAGTATGGGTTTGTTGAAGTATGGGTTTGCTGAAGCATGAGGTGGCTAAGCATGAGTAGAAGTATCAGTTAGAGTTGAACTATTTCTTGGAAGGGCTGAACGCAACAATCCAACGTGATGTCCGAATAAGCAAATCTTATTCATTGCATGAAACCATTGATAGGGCTTTGATGGCCGAGAAGGACATCTAGGACATTGTTAAGGAGGAGGAGGTTAAGAGGAGAAGTTATCCATGAAGAGATTCTCAATAGTTAGAGACGAAAAGACCCTTTCAGACGACCCATTACCAGAATCCTCTCCAACAACAGACAATGAACACTTGGCATAATAGAAATCCACAACATTATCAACAACAACAAAGTAGGATGTAACCCACCAGACCAGCAAACCTTGCGAGCTTATTCGTCCGCACTTGAGGAAAATGCGTTTAAAGATTTATGAAATAAACCTAGAGTTTTTTGTAAGTTTAATTTAATGGTCGAAATTCTTTTTAGTGGGGTAAAGTTGTCACACCCCAAAATTCATATCTGACCGAATATCTTTGGTCCTGGCCAAGACCAATGACCGAGGAAATCCAAGACCGAGGGGTCCGACCGAGAGATTCAACTGATACTTCTACTAATGTTTAGCCACCTCATGCTTAGCCACTTCATGCTTCAGCCAACCCATATTTAAGCAAACCTATACTTTAGCAAAACCCATACTTTAACAAAACTCATACTGCTGCCACCTCATGCTTCACCCACCCATTCTAGGCTATGACCAGCCCTCTTCATTAGCAAAATATCCACCCATGCTATAACAAGGCTATGACCATTCCTTTTCATTATCAATTTATTCAACCCATGCTATGACAAGGTTATGACCAGTCATTTTCATTAAACAATTATCCACCCATGCTATGACAAGGCAATGACCATCCCTCTTCATTATCAACTTATTCAACCCATGTTATGACAAGGCTATGACCAACCCTCTTCATTATCAACTTATCCAATTCATGCTATGACAAGGCTATGACCATCTCTCTTCATTATCAACTTATTCAACCCATATTATGACAATGCTATGCCCAGCCCTTATTGAGTCCTATATATACTACACCTATCCATTCATTTTATCAATCAATTTCCCTCTTCACTAAGAAACTAAAGTCAGTCTTTAGAAGCCATTGAAGAACAACTATCCTTAGCAGCTTCAAAGTATAAAACAATCAAACATTTATATAACACTCTTTAAAACTCACACATGGCTATATAATTAATGTATATTCTATAAATGATGTAAACTATTTTTATAGCATGATTTCATTGCATGTCAATATTTTTAAATGATAAACAAAATATGATCTGTTTTCCAAAGGATGATTTGTTTTCCAAAGAAAGATCTTTTTTCTAAAGAAAGATATATTTTCTAAAGAATGATCTATTTTCCAAAGAATGGTCTGTTTTCTAAAGAAGGGTCTAATTTCTAAAGAAGGATTTGTTTTCTAAAGAATTTCTGTTTTCAAATGTATGAAATGTTTTTTATGGAATCATAGTGAACACTGATAAAGGAATTGACGGATATGGGAGTTAGGGGTGTTACACATAGGCCTTTTGAAATCTTTGAGGAAGTAGGTGAGGTTGCTTATAGGTTAGCACTACCTCCCTACTGCAATTCATAATGTATTCTATGTATCCAATCTAAGGAAGTATATTTCCAATGTCAATCATGTACTTCAACATGAAGATGTGCAGTTAGCAAAGAACTTAACTTATGAAGAGCTCCTAACCCAGATCCTAGCCATGCAAACCAAGAAGCTAGGAACAAAGGGGTGAATATGGTCAAGGTACTTTGGCACAACAACTCTGTGTAAGAAGCAATATGGGAAGTAGAACAGAATATGCAGAAGAATTAATCATGAATTGTTTCGTAAGTAAATTTTGAGGCTAACATTTTTATAAGTAGGGTAGAATTGTTATGCCCAAGTACATCTTTTCATGATATAAGAGGCTAATTAGTGGCAAGGACAATTTAGTTGAGTTTTACTCTGGTCATTTATAAATTTATACTTAGATTATTATTATTGAAACAGTATATAGAAGGGATTTATAAATTATACTTAGGAATTATTATTGAAACAACAAGTATAAGGGACCCATGTAGAAGGGACCCATCATAGAATTAGGATAAATATAATCCTAATATATTCCCTCTCTTAGTCACTAATTAAACCCACACATGATATAAAATAATCAAACCACTTGACAGTCTAGAAACTCTCCACCACACAACCACTTGGCAGTTTAGAAACTCTCCAACACACACCCACTTGCATGATTTCCACATGCACAGCTTGCATGTCTTCCACCTAACATATCATTCCATTAGGCCACCCTACCCCATTACCATTACTTCATTTCTTTCTCTATGAGCAAGATCTAGAAGAAAATCTCCAAGGAACCTTTTCAAGAACAACCAACAATTAGGAAGCTTTGAAGAGCAACCAACCCTAGCATTGAGAAAAAGACCATTTTTTAGCCAACTTCGAATTTAAGGCAAACTTCTTCTAAACCCTCTTTTAACACCCACATATAGCTATGTATTCCATGTATTTTAAGTATAATCTGCATATATATTTAAATAGCATGATTTTATGATATAGCATGGTTTTATTGACAAGCATGATTGATAAACAAGCTCTTTTTTCCAAGTATGATAATGTTTTTCATGTTTTCCAAATATGATAGGGTTTCCATGATTTATAAAATATACCCAGCATCAATGAAACCCAAATCATTATGATTTATGCATATATGGTGACTCTTATTGATGAACATGAATTGACGGTAAAGGGAGGTGGCTGGCCAAGATGAGCTCTAGTCAGCTGAATCCAAAATATTGGCTGAATATTATGGGACCAGAGTTTCTAGCATGAGCTCTAGTTACTATTGCCCAAAAAAATGGTCCAAAAAAGGTCAAGGGCTTTTAGGGATGGACTCCTAATTGTGCTTAGTCAAATACGACTCAAATAGATTCATTGTCTTCAGGATCAGCTCTGAAAGGTGTAGGGTCAAAATACGGCTCAAGATATTACTGTAGAGACCCATAAAATCATTTCTCAAAACATGTTTTTGATGTTTATAAAATGATCATTTCCTTTTTAAATGATGATCAATTTTTATGCATATGTACCCCTTCTAAAAGAAAAGTATTTCAGCATGTTTTAAAATATTTATTGCTTGTTGAGTCATTATACTCACTATGCTTGTGTGGTGTGGTAATCATCCCTAGCTATTATACACATGAAAGATTGAGATTTGGAGTGGAGAAAATTGATGGGAATAAGTGTGGAAAGAGGGACCAAGACTGATGGACTTAATATGTATTTTTGGGATCTGTACTTGGTTGTCTAATAGAGAATGTATATAAGACTGGTATATAATTATGATAGATGTAGTGGAATTTAGCTTATCTTGTTGTAGCATCTTTTGATTGTACTGAGAAGTATATATATATGAAGTATATATATATGAAGTATATGTTAAACATGACTAGTGTTACATGGCTTCCGCTAAAAATATCAATGTTAATAGATCTTACTGTTTGAGTATAGATGTTTGAGTAGTAGTTATAATATATGAGTAGGGATTTTTCAGTTGGTATCAAATTGTAACGCCCTAAAATCCTAATTTCCTACACCTAATTCAACGTAATTTCGGTCATAAATGCAGAAGCGATAGAGTGCCTTTTTAAAATTTCTATTAAAAATGGTGCTATAAAGTCGGTCGTAAGGTTTCGGTCCCTCCTTCCACACGCATCTCCTGCACAATGCTCTCCACTCCAAGTCTCCCTTCACATGTCATCTAAAAACCGTGGCTGGGTAAACCTACACCACACAAGCATAGTGAGTCAATAGTCCCAACAAATATTTAAAATAGTACATAAAAGACATTTATATTACATTGCATCCATGAGGGTTTTAAGGGTATATCATCAGTATCGAATGTACAGTAACATCTTGAGCGGTATTGGGACCCTAATCCCTTCAAAGCTGATCCTGAAGGAAGGAATCCATCTGTCAATTCGATGTTGGTTAGGTTGGGATGAGAGAAAGGAGAAACATTTGGTCATTGAGAGTGACATGACGTGAAATGTAAATGGGATTAGTAGGGATATGGAAACACTCGTAGACTTTTTGGTTATGGTTGTATCCAATAAACGCGCAACATAGGGATTGGAAGTCCATTGGTGTTTAGTTGTATGGACGAGTCAATAGGTAGTAGGCATACCCAAAGACTTTCATTGAAGTATAGTCATGTGAGCCCCAAAAAACATTTAATATGGCGACTTGTTTTCATGAATTAGTGTTAGATAAAATATGCAATAGTGAGATCCCAATAATTAGAGGGCATGGAGTCTTAAGCAAGGGCATGACTTATATCAGTGAGGTGGTAAATCTTTCGCTCGATAATCCCATTTTGTTCGTTCCTGTATGGACAGGTATGGACAGGTATGGACAGGAGAGACGACGTTGAATGCCATGGAGGTCAATTAGAGAGTTGAGAAGTCAGTATTCACCACCCACTCGGTTTGAAGCATTTTGATTTCCCACTAAACAGATTTTCATCCAAAGTTGTAAACTTGGTAAATGTGAGTAAGACATTAGATTATTTTTTTGGATCACTCTTACCAGTAGTCATCAACAAAGTATACCTGAATGGTGTAATGAATAAGCTATAATGGAGAAAATGTTTTTGACATGGTGCCAAATTGACATGTATCACAAAGATAGCTCAAATGTCAAGAGTGATTTATAAGAGACCAAATGTCACAGTTCAATTTTCACTTAGAACACTTTATTTAAGTTGAAGTGAAAGTCATGATTTTTTGGGTCATGCTAAAAGAGGATGAGACTAAGAAGAATGAGGTGAGACAGAAAATAGAATTTCTAATCAACCTAATCCTAATCTTGTCGTTTCATAGTCTATCGTGCCTTGTAAAATAGAATAACTCATGATAATGTTTTCTGTGTTTTGTGGAGACTGTTTGACATCAATGCCAATAACCCTACATAAACAAGCTCCTTGTTTTGTTCTGTATGCCCTTTCAGATAAGTGTTTCCAAATGAGGTTGAAATCGGAAGCATAACTGTTTGTTATGATGATATATAAATATAGACTCTAGTGTTCTGAATTTGTTGTTGCTGTCCTGTAGAGGTACAAGGCTGCTGGAGAAGATTCCATTATCTTAGCTGGAGCAGAATATGGAAGTGGAAGCTCAAGAGACTGGGCTGCTAAAGGTCCAATGTTGTTGGTGAGTTGATTCATCCGCATACATCATTTTGCATTTTTTTTTACAACAGTATACGATAAGCTTTTTTCCTGGTGATTAGGGAGTGAAAGCGGTGATTGCAAAGAGTTTCGAGAGAATCCATCGTAGTAATCTAGTGGGAATGGGAGTTATTCCTCTTTGTTTCAAGAATGGTGAGGATGCAGAGAAACTTGGCTTAACTGGCTATGAGCGTTATAACATAGACCTTCCAAATAAGGTCACTGAAATTAAGCCTGGCCAAGATGTTACTGTCACAACCAACAATGGAAAATCATTCACTTGCACCCTTCGCTTTGACACTCAGGTATTTTTCATTTCTCTTTTACTTACTCTGAACAAGAAAGCAGTTACCATTACTTTATTAATCTTGGGTATTAGAATAGAAATGGGTTGGTCTTGAATGTGCAGGTAGAACTGGTGTACTTCGATCATGGTGGCATCCTTCCATATGTCATAAGGAATCTTAGCAAACAGTAAAAGTGTATGTATGTATGTATCATCTTACTCAAATGTACTTCCAAATTTCCAATACTATAGATATGCAAAGGTAAACTTATGAATAGAAACAGTCACATCCTATTTCTAATCACACCCTTCATGAAATAGAACAGAGATGTGTGTAGCTTATGTATTGGATTTTTTTTTCTGGGTTATGACATGGTGTGGCATCTCATATCAATTTGATGTCTTAAATTAGTTAATATGGTTATATACGTTTCCTTTTCAATCATCTATTTAGGTGCATATTTTGAGTTTAGTATAATGGTTAATTTTCGATGAATCTCAACTGACTTGGCCCTCTTATATTATTTGAAAATGAAAGAAAACAAACTTATATTATCCAAAGAAATTTATCACATTAACAATAAATAATAAAATATGTTATATTAAAATTAGACTTAAGTTTGCAATCATTTCAATTGGATTGAGTATTAAAAAATTAATCTTATGGATTAATTTAAATAAAATATATAAAATAAATGCAAGTTTACATTAAAATCACACGAAATATTTCAAAATAAATTTAAAAAAACTCATTAAAATTTCAAATACAATGAAGACACTTGTTTTAATCTCTTAAAAAGTTTTAATTATAATCTCTTAGATTTTATTAAGAATATCCCAAAATGAGAAAGTGTCTCAAAATGAATTATAATAATGATGTGTTGAAATGACTTTTAATTATTAAAACAAATTTAACATAATATAAAATAATAAAATATAGTATATAAAATTAGAATAAGGTTTGTAATAATTTCGATTGGATTGAGATGACTTTTTTATTACAAAATCAATCTCATTTTAAATTAACTTAAATAAAATATATAAAATAAATGCAAGTTACATTAAATCACATAAAATAGATTAAGAAAACTCATAGTAATTTTAAATACGATTAAATTATTTTTTAAACTTTTAAAAAATTCTGATTATTAATATAATTATCTGATTTCTTAATTTTTCTTTGAATATCCAAAATGAGAAAAACACCTAACATAAAATAATAAAATATAGTATATAAATTAGAATAAGATTTACAATAGTTTCGATTCGATTGAGATGACTTTTATATTACAAAATCAATCTTATTTTGGATAACTTAAATCAAATATATAAAATAAATGCAAGCTGTCATAAAATCACACGAAATATCCCAAAATAGATTAAGAAAACTCATGATAATTTCAAATACGATTAGATTATTTTTTAACCTCTTAAATATGTCGGATTATAAATATAATTACTCAATTTTTTTAGATTTGCTTAGAATATCCCAAAATGAGAAAGTATGTTTTAAAATGAATTATAATGTATTGAGATGACTTTTAATTATTAAAACAAATCTATCCTAACATAAAATAATTAACTATAATATTGTTCTCTTCGTAATTTGGTATTTAAACTAAATAACTATATCAATAAACTTTCAGAATTTGTTATTCTTGTTATTCAAAACGTGCTTTTATCTGGTAATTACACATTTTCTCCACTTAACTTTATGAATAGAAATTATTGCTAGAGCACGGGAGAATGAAGAGTAATGATTTCAACAAGAGCATCCGGACGAACTACTTTAGTCTAGTGAGTGACTACTAGAGTAGAGTTGAGTCAAAATGTATGGAGGAAGAACAAGGCCGGGTTCAAGCGAGAAATGAGGCTTTTATTACCCAGACGAAGAAGCTTTGTCAGATGAAGACGACGGTAAATTAGAATAAGGTTTGCAGTAATTTCGATTGGATTGGGATGACTTT
The DNA here is from genome assembly GCF_907164915.1 of Impatiens glandulifera. NCBI lineage: Eukaryota > Viridiplantae > Streptophyta > Magnoliopsida > Ericales > Balsaminaceae > Impatiens > Impatiens glandulifera. The sequence goes on along the minus strand of NC_061866.1, from coordinate 14,000,604 downwards.
TATATTATAAAACTAATTTATTTTAGATTAACTTAAATGAAATATATAAAATAAATGCAAGTTACATTAAATCACACGAAATATCCTAAAATAGATTAAGAAAACTCATAGCAATTTCAAATACATTAAGATTGTTTTTTAAACTTAAAAAATTCTTATTATTAATATAATTATTCGTTTTTCTTATATTTTCTTAGAATATCTCAAAATGAGAAAGCATGTCTAAAATTAATTTATAATGTGTTGAGATGAGTTTTACTTATTAAAATAAATCTTACTTAGCATAAAATAATAAAATATAATATATAAAATTAGAATGAGGTTATCAATAATTTCGATTGGATTGAGATAACTTTTATATTACAAAACCAATCTTATTTAACTTAAATGAAATATATAAAATAAATTCAAGTTGACAAAAAACACACGAAATATCCCAAAATAAATTTGGAAAACTCATGATAATTTCAAATGCGATAAGATTATTTTTTATACTCTTAAAAATTCTGATTATAAATATAATTACCCGATTTTCTTAGATTTTCTTAGAATATACCAAGATAAGAAAACATGTCTCAAAATGAATTATAATTTGTTGAGATGACTTTTTACTTATTAAAACAAATCTAACCTAACATAAAATAAACTAATAAAATATAGTATATAAAATTAGAATAAGGTTTGCAATAATTTGAATTGGATTGAGATTACTTTTATATTACAAAACCAATCTTATTTTAGATTAACTTAAATGAAATATATAAAATAAATTCAATTTACATTAAATCACAAAAAATATCCTAAAATATATTAAGAAAACTCATAGTAATTTCAAATATGAGAAGATTATTTTTTAAATTCTTAAAAAGTTCTGATTATAAATATAATTACTCAATTTTCGTAGATTTTCTTAGAATATACCAAAATGAGAAAACATGTCTCAAAATGATTTATAATGTATTGAGATAACTTTTAGTTATTAAAACAAATCTAACCTAACATAAAATAATAAAATATACAATTTCAGAAAACTCAAGGAAGAGAGAGAAAAGCTCTAGAGATTTTAGGTTATCGGCGAAAATTCTGGCAACAAATTCTATCATCACGAATACACGAACAACACGATCGGCACGAACGACACGATCAACACGATTTGCACGGTATCAAGGTCGCGATTCGCGTATTATGATCACGTTGATTAGTGTCGCTTGTCAAACGTGCACACGATCGGCACAATCGACACGAACGACACTATATCGACTCTAATTACGTCGGTCATTCATCTACAAAGCTTGGTTGGAAGTTTAGGGTTTCTATTTTACCTTGTTTTGTATAGCTAGGGTTTCTGATGTACCCTATTATGTAATTGCTCTTCTTTGTTATTTTGTTCTGTTTTTCATTAAAATATGAAGAAAGAAAAAGAATAAGTATAAGGAAGTCAAAGAATTTGTGATGGAAGGTTTAAGGGAGGTAGTTGAAAAGAAAATTGATAGGATTGCTGAAAAAATAATCCAGGAAAAACAGGAATGCAACAAAGGTAAGAAACCAATTGCTGTTTAAAATTCTGAAGAAAATGCAGCAAGAAAAAATAGGGGAAGAACGAAGGAATTTGGAATGTTGGTTATAATGAAAAAGACAACTTGGTTGGCTTAAAAACCGGATTATCAAACTCCTAATGCATGCTAAGAAGGGAGAAATCACAGTCAATAAAGAGAAAGCTCAGCAAATAACAGTACAACTCAATATTCATTATCTTTAGGATTAGAATTTACTAAAGAAAAAAGAATATGAGGAGATAGTTAAATGGTTAGTTGATACAATGAAGGAGCTGATGAAGGCTCCCAAAACCAAGACCTAAACTATCATGAGTATGATAAACTATGAATTAAGATTCAGTAATATTTAGATCTAGGGCAGGACAATACATTAGTAAGAGTTTGAGATTAGATAGGATGAGAAGAGATAAGAAGAGAATTACAGATTCTACAATCAGATAGATTGGATTAGAATTGTAGAGGAGAATAGAAATTGAGGAGAGAGAGTTATGACTAACCTTAGATTGAAGTATTGGTTGAATGCCTTCCATTCTCAAATTGTTGCATTCTGTTACGGGCTGCTCATCAAAAACCTCGGTCCTAAAATATTTTATGCATCCATCTCTCGGCCCAAGTGTGCATATGGGCCCGTTTATGTTTTTTATGGAATAATTCTGTTTTGTTTACTTTCTCTCTTATTTCTTTTGAAACTGAATTCTGTTATGTTGGAAGTTTGTTGTAACCGAATACTCTTGGGTAAATCAGCCTCTTTAAATGGTGATGCCCACCCCACTTTTTGGGGCTATGAATTGAATATTTTGGAACTTGGTGTTTAAGTTATCTCTCGGCCCTCCTCCCCCTTCTTGGACCGCTAGGTGTGATCTAGTGGTATTTCTCTCCTCCCCCTCGGCTCTTCTCTCCCTAACCTCGAATTCTCCTCTAATTCTATATCCGCTGCGCTAGAGTGTTGAATTCCATCATCAAGAACCCGTTTCTTGAATTAAAGAACTTGAAAGGCTCGGCCATAATTAAAAATCCTAACATCTTGGTATCAGAGCTGGCCGATTCTCAACATGGTAGAAACTCGCCAGCAATCGGAAATGGATGCGCTCAAGACCCTGATCGAAAACTTGTCCCAGCAAACAGCAGCAATGCAAGCTGCCATAGACCGTAGATTTGATGTGGCCGAAGAAAGAATGGCGGCCCTTGAGAGCGGGGCATCTGGAAACATGCAAGAACCCCGCCACAGACCCTATGATGATAATTCTTGCCACGGTCCTTCACCATTTAGGCCCCCGCACCCTGGCCAGAACCGCGATCAACACTATGCTCCTCCTACTCGGCTAACCAAGGTCGATTTTCCTCGGTTTGATGGGTCGGATGTCGAGGGCTGGCTAATTTCTGCCGAGCAATTTTTCAGAGTGGACAAAACTAAGGATGCCACGAAATTAGAAATCGCCCCCATTCATTTTTCTGGAGAAGCAAGAATGTGGTACGGGTCATATCTTCAAAACCGAAATCATATGGAGGCCCTATCTTGGGCCGTGTTCAAGAGAGACCTTATGACTCAATTTGGGCCATCTATACATGATACACCAATGAGACAGCTAATGAACTTAAAACAGGTTGGGTCGGTTCAAGAATATAATCTCCGGTACATGTCGATCTCTCAAAAGTTATTACATATGCCAAGGGACTACGTCATTGATTGTTATTTGTCCGGTCTAAGGGAAGAAATTGCAAACTGCATTAGGCTGCGATTTCCAGATTCTTTAAACGAAGCAATGGCCATGGCTAAAGTCCAAGAAACAACATATCGGTCCTTAATGAGCAGTGGTAACTTGTACAGCGCTGAAGCATCATTGCTGCCCACGCCATCCAATACCAACACAGCCGGGCCGAGCACCAATACTGACTTCAAGAATTCATCGTATGGGTCCTCTTCCAATGCAAACCAGGGCCATGTTAAGCAATTAGACTCAGCCTCAATGGATGAAAAGCGAAAGAAGGGTCTATGCTATTCTTGCAATGAAAAATGGCAACCAAACCATAGGTGTAAATCCAAGTTATTCATGGTTTCGGCCAATCAAGAAGATCAAGAACCTGACCAAGAACCCGTTTTGGATGATTTTCCTTCATTGCTCGGCTCAAGGGATGAACCAGCCATATCCTTACATGCACTGACCGGGTCTAAAGCCTTCCAAACGCTCCAGATTCTTGGCAAAATTGGGAACCTGCCGGTGGTGATCTTGATCGACACAGGCAGCACCCATAATTTTATCAATAGCAGGATTTTGGAGAAAATAGACCACAAAAGCATAGCAACCCAGGTACAATCGGTTAGAGTGGTTGATGGATCTAATGTTTTATGTTCTAGTGTTTGCAAGGACTTGAAGTGGTCGATGGAAGGCAATGAATACCAAACAGAAATGAAGGTAATTTCCATGGACGGATATGATATTGTATTGGGAATTGAATGGCTGATTACTCTAGGCCCGTCTTCTTGGGACTTTGAAAAGCTGACCATATCTTATGATAAGCAAGATAGAACCACGGTCCTTAAAGGGATTCCTCGGTCGCAGGCCAGTTTGATGCATGGAAACCAGCTGGAAAAGACCTTAGATGAATATAATGTTGCTGCCAAAATGCAAGTAAAGAGTAAGCCCGAAGGCCAAACTGTTTCACTAGCTGCAATGACTTTGGAAGATATTCCTAATGATCTAATTAGAAGCTATGGCTCATTTGATGCTGCTGTTATGCTGGTTCGGGAAAAAGACTTGGCATGGATTTTTGAGCCAAGTATGGAGTTTAATCGAAGTTGTAAGAAATTATTTTTGCACCAGGCGCTGGGGACATTGCAGCAACCAAGGCCATCTCTAAACACTGAAAAACTCGACCTTGGGTGCACAGAAATTCTAGACAGGGGCGGAGTGGCAAGCGACCCAGCAGCGCAAAGGACCGCAAGGACCCGGCCAGTTCCACTACTGAAGCGATTCTGCCGAATGTTTTTTGTGAAAATACGGTCTTATGCTGCACCTTTTGCTGAATGTGCCGAAGCCCGACCGAAGCAATAGTTTTGAAGTTGAAGATGCATATTAGAGGCTGACCAGTCCATGTTTTTTTTTCGTCGAAGGCGACGAACTTCGAAGGGGGGGATAATGTTACGGGCTGCTCATCAAAAACCTCGGTCCTAAAATATTTTATGCATCCATCTCTCGGCCCAAGTGTGCATATGGGCCCGTTTATGTTTTTTATGGAATAATTCTGTTTTGTTTACTTTCTCTCTTATTTCTTTTGAAACTGAATTCTGTTATGTTGGAAGTTTGTTGTAACCGAATACTCTTGGGTAAATCAGCCTCTTTAAATGGTGATGCCCACCCCACTTTTTGGGGCTATGAATTGAATATTTTGGAACTTGGTGTTTAAGTTATCTCTCGGCCCTCCTCCCCCTTCTTGGACCGCTAGGTGTGATCTAGTGGTATTTCTCTCCTCCCCCTCGGCTCTTCTCTCCCTAACCTCGAATTCTCCTCTAATTCTATATCCGCTGCGCTAGAGTGTTGAATTCCATCATCAAGAACCCGTTTCTTGAATTAAAGAACTTGAAAGGCTCGGCCATAATTAAAAATCCTAACACATTCTTAATCATTCAAATGATGTAACTTCTTTTCCCTCCAAGTTTTCCCGCCAAAACTAATTGCATCTGTCCAACCCAACTTCTTTTCCCTCCAAAACAAATTACAGTTGTCCAACCCAACTTATTTTCCCACCTTTTATTTAACTACTAAAATATAAAAGAATTGCTGTTAAAACAACTTGTTTGTAAAATAATTGTCGACGATTATACCTGCCAGCTTATTTTAGGGCTTACAACCCTAATTCTCAATTCCTTTTGTAACATTAGTGGGGCATTCAACCAATATTTCAATCTAAAGTTAGTCATAAATCTTTCTCCTCAATTCCTATTCTCCTCTACAATTCTAATCCAATCTATCTGATTGCAGAATCTGTAATCACAATTCTCTTCTTATCTCTTCTCATCCTATCCAATCTCAAACTCTTACTAAGGTACTGTCCTGCCCTAAATCTAAACATTACTGAATTCTAATTCATAGTTTATCACTAGTATCAGAGCACCTTTCTTGGCATAATGGTGGAAACACGTATGGAAACGGAATTGAATGAAATTTGAAGTCGTAGTCAGGTACATGACAAACAATTGTCGGCGCAGGATGCTCGCTTCGATCGGATTGAAGCAATGATGGATTCCATGGATGTGGCAATTAGACGTTTAACTCCAGCATCAGGTAGCAATAACCGTGAACTAGGAGGTGCAGAGGAAAAATACTTCTAAGGCGACAATTTTCCCGATCGTAAGCGAGCTGAGGAAGCAAGAAATCAGAATGGTGATTGGGACTATCGGGATCATATGTACCAATCGCCGACGAGACTTTCGAAAATGGATTTCCCAAAGTTTAATAGTGATGAGGTAGAGACTGGATCTATGGAGTATAGATGTTTTTCCAAGGGGATCGAACGTTAGAAGAGTCCAAACTGGAGTATGCCTGTGCACACTTGTATGGACGAGCTCGTTGCTGGTTTAGATCACATCTAAAACACCGGCTACCTAGACGAGCTATGACTTGGACAGAGTTAAGAACTCTGGTCCTAAAAGAGTTTGGTCCAAGCGAATTCGATTATCCTTTAGACGAATGGAAGGATATCAAGCAAACAACAACAATTAAGGAGTATGGTAAGAGTTAACTGGATGTGATCTATAAACTCCCTCATATAAATGAAGAATATTCCATTAAAGGATACCTGAATGGTTTAAGAGAATAAATAGTTAATCCTATTAGAATTCAGAAACCAAATTCTTTATCGGAAGTTATGGGCATGATCAAGCTGCAGGAAAGGACTAATCAGAAATTACAAGAGGCATTATGTGAATCATTGGCGTGAAGAGGCTACTTATCTAATAAGGAAAGTCCACATTTGCCTATACCGAGGCAACCTACATTTGGAAATAGGAATAACATCAGTGAAGTCTCCCTTAAACCAGGTACACAATATTCTGGTATTTTGAGTAGTAGTAGTGAAATTCATAAATCTGTAGCAATCGGTCAAAATCCTAGGAGGACTAATTTGGACCATAAAACCATGGATGAACGAAGAAAGCGAAATTAATGTTTTAATTGCGAAGAAAAATGGGAGTATGGACATAGGTGTAAAACTGGTCCAATTATTATGAATATTGATGTGTGTGAAGGGGATGTACAATTGGAGGAGGTAGCTGAATATGGAAATGAAGAAATACTAGGAGAAACACCTTTGTTTAACATAGAAGGATGTCAGAACTTTGAAACCATGAAGGTTAAGGGTACATTGGGAAAAAATAGTGTGTATATGCTGATAGATTTGGGTAGCACTCATAATTTTGTGAACCCTCGGGTGCTTCGTAATACTCAGTTTATAAAAACTGCTACTAAACAACTAATGATAATAGTGGCAATTGGATATCGGTTAATGAGCCATAGTGAATGCGTTGGTCTTAAATGGTGTTATCAAGGGGCTGAGTTCGTTATAAATTCCAAAGTGTTATCAATTCCAAAATATGAAATCATTCTTGGAGTGGAATGATTATAACTCTTAATGGTATAAGTTGGAACTTCAAATAATTGTTAATGAGTTTTGAGTATTTGGGAAAAGTGGTAAAACTGAAAGGTGATACTACAAGGAAGGTAGAATTGTTAGATGGCAGCATGCTGAAAAAGGCAGTTAAAAAGGGAGCTGAAGTAGTAGTTCTTACTATCAGGGAGGAAGAGATCAGTCCGACAGAATTATACTCCATCATAGCTTCCTTATTTGAGAAAGATGTGGAGGACCAGCTGAAGAATCTGTTAAAGGAATTTGAAGACTTATTTCAAGAGCCAACAACGTTACCTCCAATTAGAAGTTATGATCATCAGATACGTTTAAAGGAAGGAGCAAAGATAGTAAGATTGAGGCCTTACCGGTATATGATTCTATAGAATGATGAAATGGAAAACATGGTGAAGGAAATGCTCGATGTAGGAATAATCAGGAAGAGTTACAATCATTTTTCATCACCAGTCGTGCTTGTTAAAAAGAATAACCAAACTTGGAGATTATGCATTGACTATAGAAATTTGAATGAAGAGACCATTAAAGATAAGTTTCATATTCCTTTGATCGAAGAGTTAATGGATGAACTGTATGGTGGCTCTATTATTTCTAAACTTGATTTGCGTTCAAGCTATAATCAAGTACGGATGAATGAAGAAGATATTTGTAAAACAACTTTCAAAATGCATGAAGGAAATTATGAGTTTGTGGTGATGCCTTTTGGGCTAACCAATGCCCCATCGACATTTTAGTGGATGATGAACGAGATTTTAAACCCCGTCTTAGAAAGTTTGTGTTAGTATTTTTTATGACATTCTTATCTATAGTAAAAGCTGAAATGATCATATCAAACATCTAAGATTGATTTTTGGTCAACTAAGACAATATCAGCTGGTGCTTAAGTATTCAAAATGCGCTTTCGCTTGTTTGGAAATTAATTACTTAGGGCATGTGATATCGCAAAAAGGAGTAATAGTAGATATGTCCAAAATTACAGCTATCAAGGAATGGCCAGAACCGAATAATCTGAAGAAGTTTAGAGGTTTTCTAGGATTGACAGGATACTACCGACGGTTTATTAGAGATTATGGATCAATTGTGGGGCCATTGACAAAACTATTAAAAAGGGAAAGTTCGAATGGAATGATGCAACTACAATTGTTTTTGAAAGACTAAAGGAGGTGATGACTAGACCTCTAGTACTTAAACTACCAAATTTTGAAGATGAATTTGTGATTGAAACAGATGCAAGTATGACAGGAATGGGGAAGTTTTGACACAACAAGGACATCCAATTGCATTCATCAGCAAAGGTTTGGGACAAAACTACAAGCTCTATCAGCATATGAATGAGAAATGTTAGTTGTACTACATGCCATTAAAAAGTGGAGAAGCTACTTACAATTCAAACCATTTTTGATTAAGACAGACCATGAATAACTTAAACATTTTCCAGAATAGAAGATAAAACATCCAAGCTAGAAGAAGTGGCTATACAAGCTGGTGGGGTTTGAATTTTCTATCAAATACAAGAAGGGTAAAGAGAACTTGACAACAGACGCTTTCTCTAGAATTTCGTCGGAAGGATCATGTTTTACTATTTCTGAATTCTTTTCTTTTGGGGGAGGGGGAGATGGGAAATGGTTAGAACCATTTTATTAAAATTCCAAAAGTGGGAGGGTTAGAAATCAAAGCTAGACAAACCCTATCTATGATTAAGGATGAAAATAAATAGACCCTAAAAAAACTAATTGGTAACATTCATACATTCTAAAAAAATAGAGATTACAAACAGAAAAGACTACATTCAAACTTAACTATCCTAGTCTAGCATTTTCCCATTCCATCCGTTTTCATTGAGAGACCTTCTTCCCCCTCCTCTTCCTTTTCCCGTTCCTCTAACGATGAAAGAAGGTTGTATTGAATATGATGATGAGTATTGTTGTTTATCATTTTGAATTCTCTCTTTGTACGAGCCCGTTTTCATTTGATAAAAAGAATTATTTCTAAGAATTTCAGGGCTTTTATCTTTGTAATCTTCAACTTGAATTAATGTGTTTGTCTTCATTATCTTCGGCTTCATCTTCAGACTCAAACTCCACATTGGTTTTGAAAAATCTTCTTTATCGATTTTAGAATTCTTTGTTTCAGCTTTGAAATTTTGAGTATCTTCCTCTTGAGTTTCCTCAACAACAACTTGAGGTTCATCTTCCATTTTCATTCTAATCCTTCACATTATAGAAAATTTTCTTTTCCTCTTCACCTTGATTCCCTTTACTTTCTTTCCTTCACTGATTTTCTTTTTTAAGAATCTTTCTTACTTTCCTCCTCTTTATTTTTGTCTTTTTTATCACTATCCTTTACTTTCACAATATACTCTTCCATTCTTGATTCTTCTGTTTCATTTTCCTACTTTTTTTGCTTCTTGGGCTTTCATGATTTTCTGTTCTTCCTCAATTGTTTTTGCACATTTAGTACTAATATGTTGGAAAATATTGCAGAAAGCACACATGTTTGGCCTTCATTCATATGAGATTTCCATTACTGTGGGCTTTCCCTTCCTACCAACAATTGTCATGTTCTTTGGCAGTGTACTTTGATGATGCACTTCAATGCTTAATCTAGCAAAAATAAGGTGTTATCCTCCCTCTATAATTGGGTCAATATATAATTGTTTCCCCAATAGACTAACAAAGTGACTTAGAGCTTCTTCATTATACATGTGTGCTGGGATGTTCCTAAGTTTGAACCATATTTGAGATGTTTCCTTTGGCTTGCTTAGAATGCTCAATTTTTCAGACCAACTCTCAAACTTCATATAGTTGGATCCAATATAAGTATGCCCAATTTTCAGAATATCATCCAAGTTCGTTCCCTCTTTGAATTGTAGAAAATATATATCATAGATGTTTGCATAAACCTTCTCTAGTTCTTTCTTCTTCCATTGTTTCATTAGTAATTCCTTAGTGTTTGGGAAAGATACACGGTTCTTTCCTATGTAGTTCCCAACAACTACATTTTCTCATTCTTTGACGCATTTCTCCTCCACTTCAGTGGGCAATTTAAATTCAAAAGGAGAGTTGAGAATCTCAACTTTTATTTTAAACTCACCCAAGTATATTTGACCTTTGTATGCATGATCTTCTGCTTTCTTTTCTGCATTCTTTTTCCAGACTTCATTTACCTTCTAGTTAGAATTGCTCCTGATAGTATAGCTCTTTGATTTGGGGACTTCATTAGCTCCCTCATTGTTTCCATTGACCAGTTTACTATCTTTTCGTATTCTTCCTTCTTCAGTAGGTTCCAATCTTGAAGATAATGTATATTCAATTGAACGGTTGTTTGCTGTATTTTCTCTTTGTTGAGAACAATCTTTCCTTTCTTTGCAAGCATCAGTAGCTTTGTGATTTTATTTTTAAGTCCAAAGAGGTTTGCTCTTTCATTATACCCAATCTTCCATATTCCTTAATTTTCCCCTTGTTTTTCTACTACAATTTCTTCAGAATTTATATCAGTAATTGATTCTTTACCTTTGCTGCATTCCTGTTTTTAATGGATAATTTTTTCAGCAATCCTATCGATTTCTTTTTCAGCTACCTCCCTTACTCCTTCCATCACAAATTTTCCGACTTCTTTATTCTTATTGCTTTTCTTTTTTCCCATTTTGATGAATAGCAGAACACAACAACAAAATAGAGCAATAACAGAATATGGTACACTAAAAACCCTAACTATTATAGAACAGTGTAAACTAGAAACCCTAACCTTCCAACCAAGCTTTGCAGATGAATGAACGACCTAGTTATTAGAGTCGATACCATGTCGTTCGTGCCGATTGTGCCGATCGTGCCAATTGTGCGCACGTTCTTTTTCAATAATGCTCTTGAATTTTTGTCTATCTAAACATTCTATTTATGAATTCTCATATGTCTTAATGAAGAGAATCGTACAATCATGGAAGAATGATGAGAATTTGAAAAAGATTATACTCATATTAGAAAGAGATGCTTTAGGGGTGGCATGTTTCACTTTCATTAATCAACAATTGAGAAAGGAAAGAAATATTGTAGTATGTGCTAACCAAGGGTTGATAAACTATGTACAGTAGAAATTCGATAAATTAATAATCGATTATTTATTAAACTCTCTAAGATAATATTTTTGGCCATTCCCGACTCGGGGATAGGGTACTAAATTAATAATTCGCTAAAATTATAAGATAATATATTTTTGATAATTTGTTTAACCCCATATAAAATATAAATTAATAATTCCTTATATATAACATATTACATGAATGATTTATGAAGGTTTCTTGAAAAATGACTCAATTGTCTTTTGTTTTTTTGTTGAAATCAATTTCCCCTTAAATGTCGTCTCTAATTTTCCTTAGCATGGTAAGAACTTCTGGTGTTGTTACTATGAACCCATTCTTGCAATTTCTTTTGAGTGAGACTTGGATTATCCTTGTTGTGCTTGCATAATGCTCTTCGAATCTCGTCTGTCATTGTTGTTTTTCTCACACCTTTAAGATGGGAAGCCATGTTGTGTGTATGATTTGTTTGTGTTAACCTATAGTATTTTGATCTTGTTTATATAGAAAATATTTTTAATGTCCATAAAGTGATACATTGAACACAAGAAGCATAATAAGGTGGGAGATTGAATGTTTTTTTCAAATTGGGTCATTCATTTGATATACAGTATATGCATTGTATACAATAATTAAGTGGAAGCTTAAAGGTGTTTGTAAACTAAGTATTTTACTATAAATTAATCAAATATTAATTAATATATAAATTAATAATTAATAATTTATCGATTAATTAATAACTTTTTTAATTAATAAATTTTGGTCGTCCCAAGTGTATTATTTTATAGAGTTTCTACTGTAATTTCTACAATGCACAACTCAGCGGTGGGTAGACATTCGGGGGTGATGGTCACCTATCAAAAACTCCGACAAGCTTATCATTGACGAGGATTGGAACGGGATGTCCAAGAATTCGTAAGAAATTATGATGTTTTCCAACAACAAAAATGGGAAACTCAAGGTTATAAAGGTTTATTGCAACCTTTGTCTATTCCTAAGTCAATCTGGGGTGACATATTTATAGATTTCATTGAGGGGTTGCCTAAATCTAATGGTACTCAACAATTTTGGTGGTAGTAGATAGACTTTCGAAGATGGCACATTTTATCAATCTTCGACATCCATATTCAGCAAGTATAATTGCTCAGGTATTCTTTGACAATATTATTAAGCTCCATGGTATGCCCTTAACTATTGTTAGTGATAGAGACAAGATCGTTGTAAGTACATTCTAGAGAGAATTATATAAGCTGCAAGGCATTCAACAAGCCATGTCATCGGCATATAATCCACAAACTGATGGTCAAACTGAGGTAGTCAACCGGAGTTTAGAAACATATTTACGTTGTATGGCTGGCCAAAAACCTAAGTCATGGGTAAATTGGCTTTCTTTAATAGAATGGTGGTACAATACCAACATTCATTCAGCAACTTTATCATCATTGTATGAGATTGTATATGGTCAACCTCCACCAATCTATTATCCTTATTTGGCTGGGGATTCAAAAGTAGAAGTAGTTGATCGTAGCCTATCTGCTAGGGAAGAAGCCCTTAAGTTGCTGAAATTTCATCTTCAAAAAGCCCAAAATCGCATGAAACAACAAGCTGACAAAAAACGAATAGACTATGTGTATGAAGTAGGGGATTGAGTGTTTGTTAAATTACAACCATACCGACAATTGTCAATTCGAGGGAAAATGCCCAAATTTAGTCCAAAATTCTATGAACCCTTTTTGGTGGTGGAAAAAATTGGAAAAGTTGCATATAAGATGGACATTCCTTCAACTACACGAATGCACAATATTATACATATTTCATAGTTGAAGAAAAGAGTAGGTGTTGTCTTGGCTACTCCTCATATTCCAATCTTGTGCACTAATGATGTTTTAAAACCAATGGCTATTATGGATGAAAGAGTGGTGTGGAAAGAAGGAATTAGCGTGGGTCAATTCTTGATTAGATGGTCTAACTCCTCCGATAATGATGCAACATGGGAGGAAGAATCTTGGATGATGGATCGTTATCCCGATTTTGTGGTCAGTGGGGAAAATTGCTTTTGATTCTCATCTTGTTCGTGGTCGAACAAGATGTGATGGAGAGGCTAATGTTACGAAATGAATTGAGAATTAGGGCTATAAGCCTTAGAATAAGCTGGCGGGTATAATCGTCGGTAGTTATTTTACAAATAAGTTGTTTTAAGATTAAGTCTTTTATATTTTAGTAGTTAAATAAAAGGTGGGAAAACAAGTTGGGTTGGACAGCTATAATTGGTTTTGGAGGGAAAAGAAGTTGGGTTGGACAGTTGTAATTGGTTTTGACGGAAAAACTTGGAGGGAAAAAAAGTTACAGCATTTGAATGATTAAGAAGACAACAGTCTGAGAATGGAAGGCATTCAACCAATATTTCAATATAAGGTTAATCATAACTCTCTCTATTCAATTCCTATTCTCCTCTATAATTCTAATCCAATTTATCTGATTGCAGAATTTATAATTACAATTCTCTTCTTATCTCTTCTCATCCTATCCAATCTCAAGCTCTTACTAAGGTATTGTCATGTCATAGATCTAAACATTACTAAATCCTAATTCATAGTTTATCAGAGTAATTCAACATGGAAAGTCAATAAGGTGTGGAAGAATAAAGCATAAAAGATATCTAAAGACCATTCCTACAAAAGAAAAGTATACTTGGAGGATATCCAAACAAAGATAGAGGTACTCAACTCTCCTTTAGAATTCAAATTTCCTTCTAAAGTAGAGGAAAAATTTATTGAAGATTGGGAGTTTGTGGTGGTTGGAAACTTAATTGGGAAAATAGAGTATCATTTACAACTACTAAAAAGACTCTAATTAAACAGTGGGGAGAAAAGGGGGTTGAAAAGTTTCTACAAACATACATGACATCTACTTCATGTAGTTCAAAAAGGGGCTCAAATCTGAAAGAAATCTTGGAGAAAGGGCATACTTGCATATGATCAAATTGCATGAAGTTGGAAAAGTAGTTAGAAGAGATGAATCTACAAAGCATACCAAAGAAAACTGTCCAGATTTAGTTCAAGCTTTAGAACATTCCAGCCCACATGTACAATGTTAAAGCAATTAGTCATTTTGCATGTACAATTGTGAAACCATTATATACGGACTCAATAACTGAATGAGGAGAGCACTTATCCTTTGCTAGAATTAACATTGAAGTGCATCATATGAGTGTCCTGCCAATGAAAATGTCAGTTGTTGACAGTAAAGGAAAACACAATGTCATGAAGATCTCTTATGAATAGAAATTAAAAGGTGTGCTTTCTGTAACACTTTCCTGCTCAATAAATATGATAAAGCTAAAGAAGAATAGTAGAAAAGCCAAGAAGTATAAAAGAAAAAGATAGAAACAGATGAGGTTAAACTCAAAGATCAAACATTTGTAGAAGAAAGCAAGAAGGATTATGGGAAAAAGAAAGCAGCGAAGGAAAGAAAGTAAAGGGAATCAAGGTGAAGAAAAAAATAAAATTTTTTGTAATGCAAAAGATTAGGATGAAATAGAAGATGAACCTCAAGTTGTTGTTGAGGATACTCAAAAGGAAGACACCCAGAATTTCAAAGCTGAAACAGAGAATTCTAAACCGATAAAGAAGATTCCAAAACCGATGTGGAGTCTGAAGCTGAAGCTGAAGATAAGGAAGACAATAATACATAAATTCAAGTTGAAGATATCAAAGGTAAAATTCCTAAAATTCTCAGAAACAATTATTTCTATCAAATCAGAACGGGCTCGTACAAAGAGATAATTTAAAATGAGAAACAACAATATTCATTATCCTCTTCAATACAATCTCATTTCATCGTTAAAGGAAGAGGAAGGGGAAGAAGGTCTCTTAATAAAAATAGATGGTATGCGAAAATCTCAGGCTGGATGGTTATGTTTGAATGTAGTCTTTTCTGTTTGTAATTTCTGTTTTTTTAAATGTATAAATACTATTAATCAGTTTTTTTAGGGTCTTTTCATTGTCATCATTAAACATAGCTAGGATTTGTCTAGCTTTGATTTTTAACCCTCCCACTTTTGGGATTTTAATAAAATAGTTTTAACCGTTTTTCCAAAAAGAATTAGAATAAAGTTGACTATAATTTCGATTAGATTGAGATGACTTTCATATTACAAAATCAATCTTATTTTTTATTAACTTAACTTAAATATATAAAATAATTACAAGTTGACATAAAATCACACGAAACATCTCAAACTAGATTAAGAAAACTCATGATAATTTCAAATACGATGAAATTATTTTTAAGCTCTTACAAGTTCTTATTATTAATATAGTTATCCGATTTTTTTAGATTTTTTTAGAATATCACAAAACGAGAAAGTATGTCTCAAAAGAGTTTAAAAAATTACCCGAAAACCTTTATATCAGCTCTCGGTCCAAGCCACTAACCTCGAAAATCATTAGGACCTAAAAATGAATGTCTCGCTAATGTTTCCTGCTTGGGAAGTGACATATTAATTGTCCTGTATGTAGGGTTATTTGGTTTTAAATCAAATAACCCATTATCTCATCATAATCAAATAACTCAAATCATCAACCAAATTATTTTTACTTTTTTTTAACCATTTTAAATATTAAATGCAAATAATATTTTAGTCATTTAATCCCTATTATCCATGTTTTCATCAAACAAATTATTTTTTTCAAAAATCAGATTATTTCAAAGAAGAGAAAAACTATATCAAACATGCTCTGGATGTGATTCTTTGAGCACTCAGTAGTACCAAATGGGAGGGTTCATGTTAAAGACGGATGTCTGTTTAAAAGATTTAAAAATAGCTCATTTTATATTTTGAAAATGTTAGAAAATATGGTTTATGGAAAAGGCTAGAAAATTTGAAATTTGATGAGGGGTGAGAAATGATGATGCCAATGCAAATGAATCGATAAATTTAGAATTACACATGGAACAAATAAATCTTTGAATTTTTGTCGATGCAAAATTTATACGTGTTAGTGAAAAATAGTTGACGAATGATGGTTTCTTATTGTCACATAGTTGTAAGTAAATCTTATCTTATTTTCTTCCATTCTGAATCGCACTAAATTAGAAAGTTTTTCAAACACAATTTGACGAGAAATTATTTAAATGATAATGTTACCTATTATATATTTAATTTGTGTATATATTTTATTTTTTAAGTGTATAATTAGTATACTTTTTAATTTTGTGGGACACTAAATTTTTGTTTGCATTGGGCATTTGATCATTCCCGGTAATAACTTTTTATTTTCATACTCCATCGTCGTCTCTCTTGTAAAAAATTTTTATTTTAGATCGAGAAAGGTCTTAACTTAATTTATTTTTAGAGATTAAAAATTTAAAAAGTATTAACATCAATTTAAATCGGTAAAAATCGTCACTTAATTTATTTTAATACTTAAAATTAAAAAAATTAAAGAGATTTTATTTAATTAACTATTTCGGTTACGTTTAGAGAAGGACTTCTATTAGTTAGTTCGTGTTCCTGCAAATATACACACCCTAACGTAATACCGTATTTACTCATAAAATATATTTGGTATGAAACTTGATTATCTTTGTGTATTGTGATTAAAATTTGTGTACCATAATTATTTAGTATTTTTTTTAAAGAAAAATATGGAGAATGATGGTGAAAATAATAATAATAAAAGATAAGATAGTACTTTTATTTTTATTTTTAATTTTAAGAGAGGTCAAAGTATTTATATCTATAGATTTTCCAAAAAGATTTTTTTTTTTTTTTTGGATTCTTTATTTTTGTTATTTTATTGGGATGACGCCCAAATGACTAAACATTTCCAAAAGCAAAGTGCAAATTTATTTTTTTATTTCAAGATGATTTTTCAAAATAAAATTACTTATTTGTCTATAATTATAAATGATAGAGAATAAATTTAGAAGAAAGAATTTGAAATGATCAATAAAACAGCGTAACAGTCCTTGTCTTGTTTGGGCCGAGCGGTAGTATAGTGGACTCGGCGAGAACTTGGATGTCGCGCTGATGAAGGTGAATAAAGAAAGTGAGTCAACATGATCCTAATCGTTGATCTAGTTGACTCATCAGATTGTTGTAGCTGATTCGTTTGCTTGGCGCATTGAAGGAGAATCAAATCAAGCCTTTGACACTGATAGCCAAAGGGGCGAGCTATTCAGCTTTGGATTGAGGCGAAGACGAGGTTTGTGGCACTATCTGGTTGGAGACACAGACTATTGCGTTGGCTCGATATGTGATACTTAGTAGAGAAATCAAAATTCTTAAAATTATAAACTTTTCTATAACTAAAAAAGTAATTATAATTAACAAAAAAAAATCTATACTTATTCATAAAAAGATGAGTAATAGCGTCAGATGAAAAAGAAAAAAATTAAAAATTTTTTATTTTATTTTTAACAAATCAGATTACAGAAATGTCTTCTAACGAGAAATTTGATAAAATAACATAGGCTCAATAATTTTTGAAAAAATAACATTTTGGGCCCGTCAAATTACCCATTTGACCTTTTTTTTTTCTTCTATTTTTCTAACCTAATTCCCCTTTCTTCTTCTCTTTTTTTCTCTACTTCTCTCGGCTAACTTTTCTCTCTTCTTCTCTAGGCTGTCGCGTCTCTTCTTCTTTGTGAGATCTTCTTAAGCAATAGTCGTTCTCCATACATCAAACACGATTTCTCTCCCTCGCAAAGCTGCTCTTAGGTGATCTCCGGAATCGCAACCTGTTCGCCGACGTCTTCTCTACTTTTCATGTGGGGATTCTAGTTTATGTTAACGAAAACTATACATTGCGTGACACAACGCAAACTATACATGGTCCTTCATCAAAAAGCTGTTTTTTATGGGGATCAAGAATATGAACCCTTCAATTTTTTCTTAAGTTATTATGTGTTTTCTAGTTTTAGAAATTAAATGTTATAAATTCTTAATAATCAGCTATAAGTTCATTTTGGGATCGAATGCGCATTAGGAATTTGTTTGTTTTTGATATAGGATTGACATTTAGATCTGTATTGGTTCATAACAACTTTAAATTTATTCTACTAGTTTCTTTCTTTTTTTTTCTTTTCATAAATAGTCAAGCATTTGTTTAAAAATAAAAAACACATAATAAGAAGTTACGAGAGAAAAAGAAGAGTAGAAGAAAAGAGAATGAAGAAAAAAATATTAAGGGTGTGTTTGATAACCTTGGAATTGACAATGGAATTGAAATTGTAGGGTCTATTCCAATTCTTATATTTGTTAGACACTTTAATATTAAGAATTGGAATTGGAATTGGAATTAGAATTCCAATGAAATTCAATATAGTGTAATTTGATAGTTCTCAATTCCTATCTTTTTAAGTCGGAATTGTAATTCCAAATTAACACGTTTTTCATATTTTGACATGTTTAACACGTTTTTCACACATTAAACACGTTTTACACGTTTTTAACGCGTTTTTTACACGTTTAACATATTTTCATATTCTGGGATGTTTAACACGTTTTTTGCACGTTTAACACGTTTTTGACATTTAACACGTTTTTCACGTCCTTGACACGTCTAACACGTTTTTGACACGTTTAACATGATTTTCACGTTTTTAACACGTTTAACACGTTTTTGGCACGTTTAACACGTTTTTGTCATGTTTTTGACACGTTTAACACGTTTTGACACATTTAACACGTTTTTCACGTCCTTGACATGTTTAACACGTTTTTGACACATTTAACAGGTTTTTCACGTCTTTGACACGTTTAACACGTTTTTGACACGTTTAACATGATTTTCACGTTTTTAACACGTTTTTGACACGTTTAACACGTTTTTTATATGTTGGCACATTTTGCACGTTTTGGCACGTTTAACAAGTTTTTCACATATTTAACACGTTTTTCACGCGTTTAACACGTTTTCACGTTTTTGACACATTTAACACGTTTTTTTTACGTTTTTGACATGTTTAACGCATTTTCACGTTTTTGACACATTTAACACGTTTTTTTTACGTTTTTGACACATTTACCATATTTTGACACATTTTACACGTTTTTCACGTTTTGGCACGTTTAACACGTTTTTGACACGTTTTCACGTTTTTGACACATTTAACATATTTTTTTACGTTTTTGACACGTTTAACATGTTTTCACTATTTTAACACTTTTAACATTTTTTTTTACGTTTTTGACACGTTTACCACATTTTTCACGTTTTGGCATGTTTAACAAGTTTTTCACATGTTTGGAACGTTTAACACGTTGTTGACACGTTTCACATGTTTTTTTACGTTTTTGACACGTTTGACACATTTTTAACACATTTAACACGTTTAACACGTTTTTCACGTTTTGGCACGTTTAACAAGTTTTTTACTTATTTGACACATTTAACATATTTTTGATACGTTTAACACGTTTTTGATAGGTTTAACACGTTTTAAACCTATCATAACGTGTGAAAAATATGTTAAACATATTAAAAATGTCAAAAACATGTTAAATGTGCCAAAAATATGAGAAATGTGTGAAAAAACGTGAAAACGTGTGAAAACGTGAAAAACGTGTAAAAACGTGTTAAAACGTGTGAAAAACGTATTAAAATGTTTGAAAAACGTGTAAAAAAATATGAAAGATGTGTGAAAAACGTGAAAAACTTGTTAAAGCGTGTGAAAAACGTGTTAAAACGTGAAAACGTTTGAAAATGTGAAAAACGTGTTAAAACGTGTGAAAAACGTGAAAAACGTGTAAAACATGAAAAACGTGTTAAAACGTGTGAAAAACGTGAAAACGTGAAAAACGTGTGAAAAACGTAAAGAATGTGTGAAAACGTGTGAAAAACGTGAAAACGTGTTAAAATGTGTGAAAAACGTGAAAACGTGTAAAAACGTGAAAACGTGTAAAAAACGTGAAAACGTGTAAAAACGTGTAAAAAACATGTTAAAAAGTGTGAAAAACGTGAAAAACGTGTGAAAAACATGTTAAAACGTGTGAAAAACGTGAAAAACGTGTGAAAAACGTGAAAAACGTGAAAAACGTTTGAAAAACGTGAAAACGTGTGTTAATCGTAAAAAACGTGTTAAAACGTGAAAAATGTATGAAAATGTGAAAAACGTGTTAAAACGTGAAAAACGTGTGAAAATATGAAAAACGTCAAAAACGTATTAAACGTGCCAAAACGTGAAAACATATTTTAAAAGTTAACATTTTAAACCGATATTTTATTTTACAAACATTGGAATTAGAATTAAATTACAATTCTATCATTTTCTCAAGCATAGGAATTGGAATTGAATTACAATTCTATCATTTTTTCAAACATAGGAATTGAATTTTAATTCAATGCCAATTCTCATGGAATTGGAATTAGTTAGAATTCTAATGCCAATTCCAATTCTAATTCCCCTCATCAAACACACCAAGTATTTATCAAGTCCAAAAAGTCATTTTTGTAAGAAATTTTGCAACTAAGTTACTTTTTGAATTTTGGACGTTAAAAGGATCATCTTATCCAATTTTCCATTCAAATTATCTCTTAACATTTAATAGACAATTTGAACGGGAAATTTGACGAAATAACCCTCATAAAAGGGTTATTTCCAAGTTTAGCATAGGCTAGATAATTTTTTAAAATTTAACCTTTTGTCAATGGGAAAAGACCCTTTTGCCCCTAAATTAAAAAAATAATATTTTCTCTTTTCTTTTTCCTCTTTCCTTCTCTTTCCTTCTTTTCCTTCTCTTCTCTTTCCTTCCCTTTCCTTCCCCTTCCGTTTTCTCTCCCGGAGCCCCCTCTCCTCTTTTCATATTTTCGAAACAGGAAGCAACAAACGACCATCATCATCTTCTTCTTCTCCTCTCCTCCGACGACGAAGCCGAAGGAACCAACTAAGCAACGAACGAACGAAGCAACAGTAAAAACACAATAATCTTGTTTAAAGTTATTATTGAGATTGAGGGTGAGTTTTCTTCGACGCAACGAAGGTTGAAATGGAAGAATAGTTTATGGTTTTAGTGTTTAGTGTTTGGGTTTAGGTTTAAGTTTAAGTTTATTGGCTGACTGAATCGTTTTGGGTTTAAAACGCATTTGTCGAAAGCTGTTGCAGGTTGTCGCAGACGAATGCGCATCTGTCGCAGACGAATGCGCATATGTCGCAGACGAATGCGCATCTGTCGCAGACGAATGCGCATCTGTCGCAGACGAATGCGCATCTGTCGCAGACGAATGCGCATCTGTCGCAGACGAATGCGCATCTGTCGCAGACGAATGCGCATCTGTCGTCTGCGCCAGATGCGCATTCGTCTGCGACAGATGCGCATCTGTCGTCTGCGCCAGATGCGCATTCGTCTGCGACAGCCTGCAACAGCATTCGACATATGCATTTTCAACCTTCGTTCGTTCGTTGCTTCGGAGAAAACTCACCTTCAACCTCAACCTTCGTTCGTTCTGCTTTTTTCCGTCGTCGGGGGCCGGATAGTCGTCGGGGGAGAGGAGAAGAAGAAGATGATGATGGCGGCTTCGTTCTGAGTTGCTTCGTTGGTTCTTTCGGCTTCGTCATCGGGGGAGAGGAGAAGAAGAAGAAGAAGATGACGGTGGCGTTGGTTCCTTCAGCTTCGTCGTCATCGGTCGGGGGTAGGGGAAGTTGAAAAGAGAGAGAGAGGGAGGGAAAGGAGAAGGAAAGGGAAAAGAAAAATAAAATCAATTTTTTTTTTTTTTTTAAATAAAAGGCAAAAGTGACATTTTGCCTTGGCAAAAGGTTAAAAATGAAAAAATTAGTAAAGGCATGCTATATATGGTAATAACCCTCTTATGAGGGTTATTTCATCAAATTTCCCACGGAGATATTTATATTTATAAAAAATTCAAACTTTCAAAAAACAAAATCTGAACTACTTGAAGCCTTTATCTTTATGATCCACGTGAATTTCGTTGATACTATTAATAAAAACATGTATAAAAAATAAAATCAACATATGAGCTGTCATTATTCTAGATTCTTTTATATTCCTTGCAATGGGTTCCACCAGTATATGAGCGTTAATTCTACGCGTTTAAACTTAAAAAAAAAAAAAAAAAACACACCTTCACGCAATCTTTATACCGATCATCGAAGACCGTCCGATCGAAATCGAATCTCATCTCTATCGTCCTTTGTTTGTATATATATATAGTCTTCATCTCCTTCGCGATTCATAATTGGAGAAAAGGCGTTTGCGTTCATAAGGTTTGCGATTTCATCAACTGTTTTTTGATTTCTTGAATTCACGATTATGATTTGAAAGTTATCTTTGATTAGGGTTTGTTTTCTTGATCATTAAGTACATGGTTGACATAGAAGTTCAGATCCCCACTACTTTCGGTGAGATGATATATCAATTAATGGAGAATTGGGTTTGCTTTCTTTAGTTAGTTACAATTCTGAATTTGGGTTTTGATTCTTCCTTGATTGGCAGATCCATTCGCTGATATTAACGACGATTCGGGTGCTCTTGGAGCGAAGGAATACGTTCATATCCGTATACAGCAGAGAAATGGGAGAAAAAGTTTGACAACTGTACAAGGGCTGAAGAAAGAATTCAGCTATGATAAAATCCTCAAGGATTTAAAGAAGGAATTTTGCTGTAATGGTACAGTTATCCAAGATAAGGAGTTAGGGAAGGTTATCCAATTACAGGGTGATCAAAGGAAGAATGTTAACAATTTCCTTATTCAGGCTGGGATTGTCAAGAAGGACCATATCAAGATACATGGTTTCTGAAAAGTGAAAACCTTTTTACTGTATTGGATCATCATGGGTGTTCTTGTATGATATAAGAATGTGATTTGCTTTAGTGTTTAGCCATTTGTATGATATAATATGATGGTGTGAGTGTAGTAGATTCTCAAAGAAGAATTACGTGAATGTGTAACTAGATGTTGAAAAAACAATTACATTTCTATTTGGAAACAATTTCTGATTGAAGGCTGGCATCTAATAATGAATTCTTGATTCTTATCCAAGTGGGATCTTCATATTCATAAGAGGAAGTGTTTCCAAATGGGTTAATTCAGTTCCTATGTTCTTCAACTACTTAAGCCTGAACACCCATCTAGACACAAAGGTTCGGGTTGATTTGGCAGTCAAGAACTACCTATGATTATTTTAGGATCTAAGGTCCAGTAAATGGTAGGAATTGATTATAAACTGACTGAATGAATTGTGTTTTATTCATTTCGTGATCAAGAAGGACTATGAGTATTGTAGGATCCAAAATTCATAACATTAATTTATTGACTATGAGTATTGTAGGATCCAAAATTCATAACATTAATTTATTGTTGCTTTAGAAATCGATTAGGTTAAAGGAAGCTTAGAGCTTGTTCGGGTTGTGTTTTGAAAAATAATTCATCCATAATCAAACAACATCATCAATCATATCACTTAAATAATTATCTAAAATATCTCTTATTAGCTTTTCAATAGTTGAATGGTTGTACTTGTATATCCCTCTTATATCCGAGAGGTTTTGGGTCGGAGCCCGTCAGCGGCAGGTTATGTGCATAACCCTTTTGGCCACAATTTTTATTTTATATTTTGGTGAAAGGATAAAATCAACCATACCCACGAGTTAACTTATTCTGTGGTGAATCTAGCTGAATTTGCTCAATTGGCTTCTGCAAGCCCAATAAAATGGTTATTGTCCTTCTCAAGTTCTGCAACCAAGTTGTAGAGAGGGTGCTAGGACCTTAAAGTTCTAATAGCTTTCAAAGGATAAAGTTAATGATTTCATTCTTGTTTTTATGCAGAAAGTGTCTTAATTTGATGTTTAGAGCATTTGGGATTGATAATGATTCCTTATAATCCTACATGCATCAATAATGTCACATAGAATGTAGGAGCCTTTTGCTTGATAACAGTAATGACTTTTGAGAATGAAAAATTATAAAATTGCCAAAGGTAAATGAGAAATGAAGTAAGACCAAACTTGAGAAACAAACACTCATTTTCACAAGAATAATGCGTCTTATGCCGAATGTAATATTGGTCGTATTATGTGACAATCAATTTTTGAATGTTTCTTATATGCAATAAACAATGAACAAATTCACATAACTCAGAATGGGTAAAAAAACAAATAAAATGGAGATGATCATTATATATAGCTGTTGCCGTTTATGTTGGAAACCTGCAATTCTAAAAAACCTTGACAGCTTGTTGTGTTCCACTTCTCATCATGGCTGAAAATTCGGAATAGTTTATTCTTCCATCCTACAAATGGCCGCCACAAACATTAAATCTCTCGATTTTCTTTTCATAGCAATGTTATATTATAGTCTTATACATAAAAGAACAACAAACATACATTATCGGAATCCACTTCAGATATGATATCTTTGATAGTGGCATCATCACCCATTCCATGTTCTTTCATTGCAATCTCTAACTCATCTCTTGTGATGAATCTGAATTGGAACACAAGTAAGACAAACAATTGAAGGAAAAATGTTAAATAAAAGATGACATTTAATAGAACTCACCCACTATTATCCTTGTCAAAATACTGAAAGGCTTTGTAAAGATCCTCATCTTTTTCGAGTTTATGTCTGTGCATTGTAGCAGTTATGAATTCAATATAATCGATCGACCCATTTCCATCTGCATCAGCCTGAAAAAAATAGTCTTATTAAATTTATCAAAGGAAGTGGAGAGGCTAAAATAAAGAAGACAATAAATCTTACAGCTTCCATGAGTTGTTTAACTTCAGTCTCTGTGAGTTTTGATCCTAGTTGAGCCAAACCCGTCTTCAATTCTTCGTAAGTTATTGTCCCACTCTTATCGGTGTCCATATTCGCAAACATTGCCTTCAGCCCTTGGATTTCTTTCTCAGATAGGTTTTCTGCAATGACCTAATTAAGTCCATTGAATAAACATGATCAAACTCTCAGAAATGGTTGATGGTTCTTTTTTTTCTATATAACTGTTGCAAGAGGAAAAAAAACCTTTAGAGCAAGTTGCTTGAGTTTATTCATTGCTCTAAACTG
This sequence comes from Impatiens glandulifera, assembly GCF_907164915.1. NCBI lineage: Eukaryota > Viridiplantae > Streptophyta > Magnoliopsida > Ericales > Balsaminaceae > Impatiens > Impatiens glandulifera. Next base: position 13,975,306 of record NC_061866.1, on the reverse strand, counting down.
CTTCATCCTCGATAAGACTGCACTGTCTATTGGCTTATCTGATGCTTCTCCATCAACTCTCATCCATGGATGAACTGTCTCGACCAATCTTCAAGTTTAAATAAAAAATAAAAGAAATTGATAAATTCAATCAAATGGAACATACCAAGAATTTCAGCAGAAGTGATTCGCTTTTTGGGATCTTGTGTGAGCATTCTTTTAACAAGATCTTTGGCACTTCTTGAGATGGAAGGCCAAGGTTGGTTGTCAAAATCAATATGTCCTCTTAGAATGGCGTCGAATGTTGCCTTGTCCGAATCTACATGTGTTGAAAACAAAGTCTACAACCGTCTATATTACTCTTTTAATCAAAACTATACAAGTAAAAGAGGGAAATTATAGTTATTTTACCTCCACTAAATGGAGGGACGCCACTAAGTAAGATGTATAAGATAACACCGGCACTCCAGATATCGACTTCCTTACCATATTTCCCTCGTAAGATCTCGGGAGCTATGTAGTAAGAGCTTCCAACTATATCCTGGTAGACTTTCCCTGCAATAACATTGCATTCATTACTTTCAAATAACCCATTATAATCATAAAGAAACAAGAAAAATAAAAGTACCTTCTTCAATGAAGACAGACAAACCAAAATCTGTTGCCTTAATCATAGCATTATCAGTCTTATCAGACAACAAGAAATTCTCAGGTTTCAAATCTCTATGAATAACACCCATGAAATGACAATGATGAACAACATTAACAATCGATCTACAGATCGAAGCTGCAGCCCTTTCACTATAATGGCCTTGAGCAATAATCCGATCAAACAGTTCCCCTCCTTCACAAACCTCCATCACAACATGTACAGCGTTTTTATCCTCAAATGCCCCTTTAAATTCAACAATATTAGTTTGCCCACTCAAATGCTGCAATATTTGAACCTCTTTCCTCATATCCTCCTTTTCAATTTTGCTTATCACCTTCCCCTTTGATATTGATTTACAAGCGTATTTCTCACCTGTTCCAATCTCTGTACACAGATAGGTTACACCGAATTGACCCCGACCCAATACTTTTCCCAATGTGTAGTGCTTCTTAACATCCTCGTATGGCTTTCCTAGGATTGTATCCAGTGGAATTACAACTGGCGATTTTGTGTAAATGATTTCGGGTTTTTTCCTTTCTCTCTGGGTTTGGTCTAGAACCCTGTCTTTCTTGCTCATGCAAACACCCATTTGCTGCAATGTTTGTGGAGATTGAATGAGCTGATCAGACCAAAACCCAGATGAGGTTTCTTGAGATTAAGTTGATAAGCGAAATAAGGTGTACATAGATATAGAAATGGACCAGCTGAATTCGGCCAGAATGGGTAGGTGAAGAAAACAATTGTTTCTGGTGCAGGGAATGATGAGGGTACAAAGAGAATATTGTTTGATTATTTCCATTGGAACAAGTGGACAAGTCTCTTCTTAGTCGCCTTGCTCTCCCCTTGGAGGTTGTTGAATCATTCTCTTAAAGAAGACCAAAACCCTCCACCAAATGTTGTTTTATCTCATAAATGACCTCAATCAGGATTGGCATTTGGCAAGACCATATCCAAAAGTGGAATAAGATCTCTCTTTATTTGGAGTGTGCCTTATAGACTCCCACAAACCTCCACCCAAATTAAGAAATGTAAAAATTAAAGATCAGTTTAAAATATTCTAGCCAAGTGAAGGAGAAGGAGAGTAAAATCTAAGTTACTAAATACAACTCCAAACACTATAAATGTGATCCATTTATTAGCTCCCTATGTTCATTCCTCCACCATAACATATCATAATAAATAGTCACAAGATTAAAAATAACATTTGGTTTCACATGATATTAATTGAAATATATAAAAAAGTGAAGGAATATCTTAATTACAAAAAGCGCATTAAATATTGTCACATAAGTGATAATATGTATAATGTATGTTTTATGATGAGTGTAAAAAACTTTTATCGGTTAGATTGTTAGAAGAAGGGTTGTATAGGAGTATAAATTATATATCGAGAACTATCTTATTAGTTGCATCATGCATGAGCCTTGGTTTGACTCAATCGGAGATATTTACATTATTTTTTATAAATAACTTAGTTGAAAAATTGCATTAACTTAGGACTCAATCGGAGATATTTACATTATTATTTTTTAAAATTATTTAAATGAAAACAAATCGCAAAATTTTTAATGATAATTATCATTTATCATATTTTTTCCATAATCTCATTTTTGTTTACTCTTTGAGGTGGTCATATGGTGGACCAAAAATTATGTTAAGAATTAAATGAATGATACAATTCATTTGCAGTTTTTATATATAGTCTTATTCTTTTTCTATATTTGATTATTCTTGTGTAACATGGTTATTGTCTTTGATTAAACTATAATTTTATTTGGGTTGACATTTTTTTGTTTAGAAAAAAGAGCTTGTATAGAGCATAGGTAATTCTAAACAAATACAATAGTTATGGATTGGGTCTATTTAAAAAATATTAATGAATTTATTTGTTTGTAAGACAATCATTTTCATATAAAAATTAATAATTGATATTCAAATAAAAAAAAAGACGCGGTTTAGTGAATGGTGAAGGTGATCCCGACGTGGCGCCAATGCTTATTGGATGAAACCTAAGGAAATGTGCTGACTATTTATTTAATATATTATTAACAGTTGTTTTGTATTAAAAATTAAATTTTGAATATAAACATATTAGTATAATAGAAAATAATTTATTATTTTAAATTATTAATTAAACAAATAACACTATAAAAGAAATATACCAACTGGATATCTCCTTAAGTGTATAACTAAATTATTAAAATAATTATAGTATAACAAAATTTTGAAAACTTTCCAAATAATTTAAAATTTTAATTTCATATCTGCACTTGAAAATAATTGAGCTCAAGTAGAATATAGCATATTATAAATTTTAAAAGATTTAAATAAATAGTAATAAAAAGAATTGGACTAAATTAACACATTTAGTGAGACATTTTTGTTTATAAATAAAAAAATATTTTATAATTATAAAATAATTAAATTAATAATTATATAAGCACATTATCGTTCCAATCCATTGGAATTCTAATTCAAAATTTAAATTTAATCTTAAAGGTCTATTAAAACCTACACATTAAAATTACACTTTTATGATTGTAGACACCCAAATTTAATTAATTTAATTTAATAAGTTTTAAAATAAATTTTAAGTCTATAAATAATGTTTTATTTAAAAGACTCTACAATAAAATAATTATTTTAGATCAATGTTATATTTAAAAATATAAAATAATTAAACACAAATTAAAATATTATATAAATATTATGTTCATTAAGATTCAAAATAATTAAAATAAATATATCAAAAGATAAAGTCTTAATCTCAAAATAATTAAAATTCATATTCATAAATAAATTAAATAAATACAATAATTCCAAATTAACTAAATTTAGGACTCAGTTAAATTAAATTATTATTTTTGACAAATGTTATAACCATTTTATATTTTACAGGTTTGTTAAAAATCAAAAGATAAAGAAGAAAATACCAAATGGGGCGTTTGGCCTAAATAAAAATTCCTAAAGCACGGACTAATTAGTACGCGTTAGTTGAACAAATAGAAGGGGATAACGGAACTAACGGAACAACGTGAATAGAACGTCCGCGCTTAGCCCAAAACTAACATAGTTTCAGGCCTTTCCCAACGTCACACGCAAAAGCATGAAACTCCGACGTTTTGCCCGTGGGTTGTCTTTTTCCTTGTGATGCCGGATAAGAACATCCGGCTTCCTTGAACTTAAAATTGAAGAAGAGAAATAACCATAGTAGTCGTGTAAGTGGGAAGACCATTAATGTTTTTGTCCTAAATTCGACTAACTTGACTCTTCAACCGACCTAAGACGTTTATTAAAGGGATTTCTTGATTAAGACGAATAACAAGGTCCAAACCTCACGTCATCAATCAAACTCCATAGAAATCCGTCAATAAAAAAATTCAAGCTTTTAAGCATTTTTTGAAAACCTTGTACAGAGTTATTAAGCTCGATTCTAATCCACCCAAAAACTTTAACAAGAGTTTATGAGTGTTCTCCAACTCACTCACTGTAAGCTATTAGTCTCATTGTAATTCGTGTCATAAACAAAACTATCAATTTTTACATTTTTAAATTAAATAAAACTAGCATGTTACCTCACAACCATGGACCTCTATACGCGTTTATTTCGCACCTCAACCCTTTTCTCAACGTCCCATAATGTTTTCTGTACACGAGCTTTCTCTATTCTTATGCGTCTACCAATTTTAGTGTATGCCTAACATCTTTCATTTTAGGGTATGAAGGATCTAATCCTAAGATAGATTTATTCATTCAAATGCTCATTCCTTAAGATTATTTTGTGCGATCCGAAATTAGTCGATCCCATACCTTACCTTTCATTTCGAGTGCTCCGCCCATAGAGGGGACGATTCAAAACACTTAATGTTGGATTTTGGATTTAAATATATATGTAGAACATATTATTAGATTAAAGTCATGGGCTTAATGATTATGAAATGAATAATTGTAGATACCCGTTTAGTATTTGTTTATTTGGTGACGTGACAAAACAAATATTAATAATATGGCGGGCCTTCTTATATTGCGGGGTTTAGCAATATATGGGCTTCAACTAGGGTTAGGTCCCTAAGACAAGTATTATTTAAGAAACAGGAGAGGGAGATTCAAAGTAGAACTCTCACGCCTTCGCTCTCTCAACTCTCCTCCGTTTTCTTTTCCTTTGATTTCCCCCGTCAATATCAGAGGAGTACGGATAATACTTAGTCTTGGAAGACATAGCCGTTCCTTTCAAGAACAGATCAATCCGGATCTACAATGGGATCATCTTCAGGTACGCTTCCGCCGTGTTATAATTATAGTCTATATTCATGATTAGGATAATAATAAACATTCTATCAGTTGGTATAAGAGCTATCCTATTTATGAATCGATAATTTTTATAATGATCGTATTTGAATCTGAATTGCTTTATTTATTTATTTATTTTTTAAATAATAATAAATAAAATATATTATTTTATTTTTATTATCATTACTATTAAACTACAATATAAATAAGGAAATAATATTCTTTATTAAGAAAATAAAATAAATAAGAAATTGATAATATAATATTTTTATTATTATTAAATAAATAAGGAATTAATAATATAATATTTTTTTATTATCATTAAATAAATAAAGAATTGATAATATAATATTTATTTTTTATCATCATTAATAAAGAATTTATATTATATTAAATAATATTAACGGCTAAGAAATGAATTATTAGAATCTGTTTTATTAAATTAGATAATAATATTAATAATTTAATATTTATTCCATTTAAATAAAATAATTTTATCTTCAGATGTCACAAAAATGACCTCTATTTCGTAATTATTTTATTTAAATTCTTAAGGATGGTTGTATATTTTTTTTATTTCATGTGTTTATTGATTAACTCAAAAGTTGATCAATACTTGGCAGAAATATAATCATACTCGTGGTAATAAATCTGTGACAATTATAAAGTTTTCATGTGGATTATACTTTTATATAAAGATAAATTTATTAGTTTTACAGAATTTATTGTCAAGATTTTATTATTGCAACAAAAGTACCACTTACAATTAAAATTATTATCCAAAGATTTGGTTTTAATGCTGTGTTTGGTATCTTGCGATGGGGTTAACCATAATTTGTTTATTATTTAAATATTTGTAATAATGTGAGTGTTTATATTTTTTTGTTAACTTCAGGATCTGGTTCTTTGATATCTGCTAACTATCCAGTCCCCATTTTATCGGGGGACAACTTTAAGACAATTTTTTTGATATTTTTTTGTTATCTTGCGATGGGTTCTTTGATATTTTTTTGCGTTCATAGTTGGTGTGTTTGGTATCTTGCGATGGAGTTCTTTGATATTTTTTTGTTAACTTTAAGGTTGATATACATGCTTGACACTTTAACTTCATATCATGAAACCTTGAAGTTAAAGTTGTCCCCCCGATAAAATGGGGACTAGATAGTTAGCAGATATCATAGAACCAGATCCTGAAGATAAAAAAATATAAACACTCACATTATTACAAATATTTAAATAATAAACAAATTATGGTTAACCCCATCGCAAAGATACCAAACACAACATTAAAACCAAATCTTTGGATAATAATTTTAATTGTAAGCGGTACTCTTGTTGCAATAATAAAATCTTGACAATAAATTCTGTAAAACTAATAAATTTATCTTTAGATAAAAGTATAATCCACATTAAACTTTATAATTGTCACAGATTTATTGCCACGAGTATGTTTATATTTCTACTAAGTATTGATCAACCTTTGGGTTAATAAATAAATGAATGAAATAAAAAAATATATAACCATCCTTAAGAATTTAAATAAAACAATTACGAAATAGAGGTCACTTTGGTGACATCTGAAGATGAAATTATTTTATTTAAATGGAATCAATATTAGATTATTAATATTATTATCTAATTTAATAAAACAGATTCTAATAATTTATTTCTTAGCCGTTAATATTATTTAATATAATATAAATTCTTTATTAATGATGATAAAAATAAATATTATATTATCAATTTCTTATTTATTGAATGATAATAAAAAATATTATATTATCAATTCCTTATTTATTTAATAATAATAATAATAAATATTATATTATCAATTCCTTATTTATTTTATTTTCTTAATAGAGAATATTATTTATTTGTTTATCATGTAGTTTAATAGTAATGATAATAAAAATAAAATAATATATTTTATTTATTTTTAATTAAAAAAATAAATAATATATTTTATTTATTTTTAATTAAAAAAATAAATAAATAAATGAACCAATCTAGATTCAAATACGATCATTATAAAAATTATCGATTCATAAATAGGATAGCTCTGATACCAACTGATAGAATGTTTATCATTATCCTTATCATGAATATAGACTATAATTATAACGCAGCGGAAACGTACCTGAAGATAATCCCATTGCAGATCTGGATTGATCTGTTCTTGAAAGGAACGGCTAGGTCTTCCAAGACTAAGTATTATCCGTTCTCCTCTAATATTGACGGGGGAAATCAAAGGACAAGAAAACAGAGGAGAGTTGAGAGAGAAGGCGTGAGAGTTCTTCTTTGAATCTCCCTCTCTTGTTTCTTAAATAATACTTGTCTTTGGGACTTAACCCTAGTTGAAGCCCATATATTATTAAAGCCCACAATATAAGAAGACCCACCATATTATTAATACTTGTTTTGTCACGTCACCAAATAAACAAATACTAACGGGTATCTACAATTATTCATTTCATAATCATTAAGCCCATGACTTTAATCTAATAATATATTCTACATATATATTTAAATCCTAAATGTGCAAACGAGAGGTACTAAGAGAAAATTAAATAATTCAAGTTTATTATGGCACAAACGTTTAGGTCATATTTCGAAAAATCGAGTTGAAAGACTCATTAAGGATGGAATCCTTGATTCCATAGTTTTTTCGGATATTGAGTTTTGTGTTAACTGCATTAAAGGTAAACATACCAAAGTGAAGAAGACATGTGCTTATCGAGCTACAGAAATCTTAGAGTTGATACATACAGACATTTGTGGGCCATTTTCCACACCTTTGTGAAATGGTCAACAATACTTTGTATCATTCACAAATGATTATTCTCAATATGGCTATCTTTACCTCGTAAGGGAAAAATCTAAGGCAGTGGACATGTTCAAAGCATTTAAGGTTGAAGTTGAAAATCAACTCAACAAACGCATTAAGATCATCAGATCTGACCATGGAGGTGAATATTACGGTAGAAATGATGGATCGGGTGAACAACGTCCGGGCCCTTTTGCTGACTTCCTTAAAGAGTGTGGAATAGTCCCTCAATACACCATGTCGGGTTCTCCTAGCATGAATGGTGTTATAGAGAGACGTAATCGCACATTAAAAGATATGGTTCGAAGTATGATATGTCAAACTACTTTGCAAAAATCTTTTTGGGGAAAGCATTGAAAACTACAGTCTACATTCTTAATCGAGTACCGACTAAGGCGACAATCAAATCATCTTATGAACTCTGGACTGGGCGTAAACCCAGCTTACGTCATTTTAGGGTGTGGGGATGTCCAGCTGAGGCAAGGCGTTATATGCCAAATGAACCAAAGCTAGCATATTTTACGGTGAGTAGTCACTTTATTGGTTACTCGGAACGATCAAAGGGGCATAAGTTTTATGATCCCACATCAAGAAACATTTTTGAGACGGGTACTGCCACGTTCTTTGAGAATGTTGAGTTTGGGGGAAGAATACAGTTTTAGACTTTTCTTTAGAGGATCAAGAAATCACCAAAGTGATTGACCTGACACCTCGAGAAGGATTAGTCATTCTGACTCCCATATAGTTTCAAGATACAATTGAGGAACCCATTCAAATTGAACGGGAACACCAAGTTGTAGCTGAAGAACAAACTCAATAAACTCAAGAACATATTGTTCAAGAGCCAACGCTATTATGTAGATCCACTAGAGAATGGAGAAATGCCATTCCGAATGATTATGTGACATTTCTTCAGGAAAATGAGGACAATGATCCTATCAACTTTTTTCATGCCATGAAGGGTCCTAATTCGAATAAATGGATCGAAGCAATGCGTGATGAGTATAAATCAATGCAAGACAGTAAGGTTTGGGAACTTGTCATATTGCCAGAAGGTGCAAAACCCGTAGGTTGTAAATGGATTTTTAAAACCAAATAGGATGCTAATGGTAATGTGGAGAGATATAAAGCACGTCTTGTAGCTAAAGGTTATACTTAGAAAAAGGGAATTGACTATAAAGAGACTTTCTCTCCGGTTTCTTTGAAAGACTCTTTTAGGACAATCATGGCTCTAGTGGCATATTTTGATTTGGAGCTTCATCAGATGGATGTAAAGACAACGTTTCTGAATGGTGACATTGATGAAACAATCTATATGGTACAACCTGAAAGTTTTGAGGTCGATGACCCGAAACAAATGGTTTGTAAATTAAGAAAATCTATCTATGGATTAAAACAAGCGTCTCGCCACTAGTATCACAAATTTCATCAAATAATTCTTTCATACGGTTTTGAAATGAATGTAGTTGATGATTGTGTTTATCAAAAGTTTAGTGGGAGTAAATTTATTTTTTTGGTTTTGTATGTGGATGACATTCTACTTGCCACAAACGATATGAGCTTCTTGCACGAAATTAAGAAATTTCTTTCGAATAACTTTGAAATGAAAGATCTTGGTGAAGCATCTTTTGTATTAGGGATCCAAATATACCGTGAAAGATCTCAGTATATTCTTAGGTTATCTCAAAGGAGCTATATCGATAAAGTGCTTGAACGATTTGGCATGCAGAATTGCAAACCAGGAAATACCCAGTTGCCAAAGGAGATAAATTCAGTTTAAATCAATGTCCAAAATCAAGTTTAGACATCCATGAAATGCAAAAGATTCCATATGCTTCTGCAGTTGGAAGTCTTATGTATGCACAAGTATGTACGCGTCCGGATATTGTGTTCATAGTTGGTGTGTTAGGCAGATATCTCAATAATTCTGGAATGGATCACTGGAAAGCAGCTAAAATGGTGATGAGATACCTAAAGAAAACAAAGGATTATATGCTCACATATAGGAGGTCAAATTAAAATATTAGATAAATATTATGTTCATTAAGATCCAAAATAATTAAAATAAATGTATCAAAAGATAAAGTCTTAATCACAAAATAATTAAAATTGATTTTCATGAATAAATTAAATAATGAATTGGGACAATATTGTATTCACTAATTCCAAAATAACTAAATTTAGGACTTAGTTAAATTAAATTATTATTTTTGACAAATGTTATAACCATTTTATATTTTACAGGTTTGTGAAAAATTAAAAGATAAAGAAGAAAATACCAAACGAGGCCTAAGCGTTCGGGCTAAATAAAAATTCCTAAAGCACGGACCAATTAGTGCGCGCTAGTTGAACAAACGGAAGAGGATAACGCCCAGCACTAACGGAACATGAATAGAACGTTCGCGTCTAGCCCAAAACGACGTAGTTTCGTGCCTTTCCCAACGCCACACGCAAAAGCATGAAACTCCAACGTTTTGCCTGTGGGTTGTCTTTTTCCTTGTGATGACGGATAAGAACATCCGGCTTCCTTGAACTTAAAATTGAAGAAGAGAAATAACCATAGTAGCCGTGTAAGTGGGAAGACCATTAATGCTTTTGTCCTAAATTCGACTAACTTGACTCTTTAACCGACTAAAGACGTTTATAAAAGGGATTTCTTGATTAAGACGAATAAAAAGGTCCAAACCTCAAGCCATCAATCAAACTCCATAAAAATTCGTCAATAAAAAAATTCAAGCTTTTAAGCATTTTTTGAAAACCTTGTACAGAGTTATTAAGCTCGCTTCTAATCCACCCAAAAACTTTAACAAGAGTTTAGGAGTGTTCTCCAACTCGTTGTAAGCTATTAGTCTCATTGTAATTTGTGTCATGAACAAAACTATAAATTTTTACATTTTTAAATTAAATAGAACTAGCATGTTACCTCACAATCATTGACCTCTATACGTGTTTATTTCACACCTCAACCCTTTTCTCAACGTCCCATAATGTTTTCTGTACACGAGCTTTCTCTATTCTTATGCGTCTACCAATTTTAATGTACGCCTAACATCTTTCATTTTAGGACATGAAGGATCTAATCCTAAGATAGATTTATTCATTCGAATGCTTCGTCCTTAAGAGCGTTTTGTGTGATTCGAAATTAGTCAGTCTCATGCCTTACCTATCCTTTCGAGTGCTCCGCCCATAGAGGGACGATTTGAAGAACTTAAATGGTAAACACGCCCCGTGGACTTTTAGAAAAATAAAATTCTATGAAAGTTATGATATAGAACCTTGTGATTTACCTTCCTCTCGAATCTCACAAAAAGTATATAGGAAAACTATCCATATATGATGTTGTCCCACTTCTTTTGACTGGCCCGTACATGTTCCAGATTAGTACGTGTACAAAACGTAATATTCCGGTTAACTTTAAGATTTGTCACTTCACAGATTAAGGGTCATATGCTTGGTTATGCATGAGGAAATGACCGCAACAACTATGTCCTATGCCTCTATCTTGTGGGATAGTCCTCACTCAAATGTAGTTGTCCATTTGTTTGTGAAGGTAGAGTTCAAAATTCTTTTTCTTGTGTATGCCCTAACTTTGTCTCTAATCCAAAAGGAGTAACCCTAGCTTTGATTAGATTCCAATATAGGTTGGCATCAAGCCATTAGAATTCTCTTGATTTTCATTTATCGCGTCTTAAGTCTATTTAACAGAATACCCTATGCTTAGTCTAAAGATGATTTTGGACTCTCGTTAGGTTTTCCTATACTTATAGAAGATGAAATGGAAACTTAAATGCACTCATTGGGTACACATGTGAACTTTCGCTCTATCAATTTGCTTGAAGATTTGTTTGCAGATTTAGACTGTGAATCTTTGTACGTAAAGAACTTCACTAGTATATCGGGATGTGGTAAAGAACGAAAATGAGAATTGGTGTCCTGAAGTATGCAACAACTGAAATCGAGAATTTTCCCAAAAGAGCTGGAAAATACCGAGAGTTTTTGTGCATGTTGAACGTAATTTAAGAAACACTTCACATTCAATTTCGAAACTTTTTGGGATTACGGAACACCCGATATGACTCCGCTAAAATGAGCGTTTTATTCAAAAATTTTCTGAATTTTCTGAAAATTTTCAAAAAGGTCAAAAACTATTTTATAAACCTACTACAAAAATTTCATAATTTTCTGGGTTATGGAGCTCAAGATATGAGCGTTTAAAAATAAGTCGTTTTTTCAAACGAGCCCCACAAATTATGGAAAAATATTATTATTGTTGAAAATAATATTTTGACAATTCTTGAATTTTTAAAAATTTTATAAAATCATTAAGAGGCTCTAGTTGAAGAAAACAGGGTTGTTTGGTATAAAAGTAACCAAATAAGTACTAATAAATTTCCCAAAATTTGGAATTAAAACTTTATATCCAAAATTGGACAAATATAAAGTTTGGGTGATTGAATTGGACGTAAACATTAGTCCAGGGATCTAATTGATTCTAATTCCTTTCAAATGATACAAATTTGAAAGTTCATGGTCTAAATTGCACAATGCAGTTAGTTGGAGTGTCTATTTAATTTAGAATTAAATAATTAATTTTGAATTAAAGTTTCTAGGCACATTTAAGCATTTGAAAAATCCAATAGCCAAATGAATGCGCCTTGAAACTTGGAGGTATCATAAATTTCAAAAGAGAAGAGATGCACGGCCTTCGTCGTCTTCCTCGGCCTTGGCCTGCTGCTCGCTCTTTCTTGACGCCATGGATGCTTAAAAGATTCTCCGACCGAAGGCTTGGACGAATGTGTTCGCCTAGGAATCAGTTCCATCTTTCATCGTCTTGTTGTTCATTTACAAGATTGATGGAATCCAAAGTCGAAGAACAGAGGAAGACTATGTTCTTCCGATCTGGAATTCGGACTAGACTCAATCTACCTAAGACTCTAACAGATAATGTAAACCAAACATCCAAACAAAATTCAAATACTCACCATTTAATTAACAAAGCATAACTTAATTAACAAATCAACATGAATTCAAGGATCATCGACGTCGGTGTACAAAATCGACGTCCTAAATTAATTACAGCATACTCGAATAGATGTCTACTTGAAGAAGACAAAAGAACTGGAAGAACAGAGGTGGAATTGAACTCGCCGAAAAAGCTTTGAATCTCGCCGAAATCACCTTCCACTTGTTCTTAAGTTGGTTGCTTCCTCTCTAAGCCTACTCTCTCTAGTGTAAGTCTAAAACTTGGATAATGAATTAACCGTACTCAATTTAATGATATAATGTCTATATATACTCCTTAGGCAAGGGTATAATTGAGACATTTTTTTTGAAGTTGGCCCAACTGACAACTCACTCAGCGGGTCACCCTTGACTAAGTTCTGACTCATTTTGGCTTAGACCAAGCCTTATGTGTAGGTAATCTGTCCACCTCCATTCTCTAACTTGAAACATGTCAAATGATGGAGTGTGACCCAAGTTACATAATTTCCAAGTCAGGCCTCTTGTGAGTTCTCGGTTTCAGCCAACATGGATCAACTAAAACTTCAAACAACCATAACTTTTGACTCATAACACCTTCGAGTCTGAGCTAGGGTGCGTTGAAAATGTGTTCTTGTTAGATACAATATTTGTATTGGACAAAATCTTTATGACTGGCCGCATGCAATTTTTGATGGAACGCCGATGATCTCAAAATAAACAAATTGACTTACGGGCGACTTAGTGTGGGCTATTGGTCGAACTGTGAGTGCTACTTGGTATAAAAAAAACTAACTCAATGTTCTTTCAATGGTTTACCCATTTTCTCAAATTGGTTAAGCCAAACAAAAGATATGAATTTACAAAGTCACACCATGCTTCAGTTCACTCCAGCACTAAAGTGGGTGAACCTGCATCGGGTTGTCAGGCTAAATTGACCACCTAGTCGTCGAATGGGAACATGACGCACAGTTTGAACAATTGACCTCCGTTGACTTATCCGGTTTAACTCGGTTTTTGACATTTTTGCCCTTTTGAAGGCCTTTTACACAAAATTGCAAACAACAATATTATACTCAAAATTAATAATTTTTCGAACCGGTTAATATGAACGTTTCAGGTCTCCTGAATTCCGATTTTTTTAAGGAAAATGACGTTTGGAAACACAAATAAGCCAAAAACTGATTATTTGGTACATTTTGTCCAACAATAATATTATACTCAAAGTTTATAATTTTTCAAAACAGTCATTCTGAACGTATGAAAACATATGAAGCTCGAGTATTTTTGGAAATTGGCGTTTGAAATACAACTCTAGGGTCGTTTTAAGCCAATTCCAAAAAGTACTTTTCGATTTTTGCTCCCCCGGTCTAATAATCAAGTATGATCACCATACTGGATCGAACAGATTTATTTTAATTTTGAGGTGTAAAAATTGAGTGTCTACAACCTCCATTTCCTTTAAAAAGCGCTTATAGTGAGAATTGAATTTATGACCTTTTGGTCTCCAATTCCATTCAAACTTTTACATTCTAACCAATGTGATTTTGTACGATCATACAATTTTTTGGTTTTAATATGATCTTAAGGTCATTTATAAGCTTTCTATCAAAGTAAATTTAATCTAAAACCCGAACCCAATTTTAATTTTAAAATTAAAAAAACCGGGTTTCTATTCTTAAACTTTTGCTCATGAATGACGATTCCAAAAACTCCTAGATCATTTGTAAATGGTGTTAGAAGTCTTTCAAGACCAATTCAGTCGATTTGATGTATGTTTACTCGAAACCAAAATTTTAAAAAAACTAAAATAATTTAAGTCTTGAATTGGTCTGAACGTATAATAAGTTAGGTTTAAAAGGTTGAATTTTTATTCTAATAAACTTAATAAAGCTATTAGTAAGCTCAAAATTCAAATTAAAACTTTAGAAACTCAAATACTAATTTTGTAATTGAAATTTACCATTTTTGTCGGAGCTCCGTTGACGCCTTTCCTACATGAACGACGATTCTAAAACCCTGCTAACAAGTTCTAAAGGGGAGACAAAACTCCCAATGTCTTTAGAATCAGGAATAGAGCTTCCTAGCCAAATATTTTGGTCAGGTTGAAGACGACCCAAGCCTCAACCAACCAAAATCTGACCTCCAATGCCCGAGTCAAGCGCGCCTCATCTAGTCCATCCGCACGCGTCTCTCCCTCCACTGACTGAAGATTGGACCGCGTTTACTCCAGCATAGACCACATTTCAATCGACCCAATTCGCTCCTAAATTGTGTCCCTTCGACCTACGGTCCACCTAATGGTCGGTCTAGCCCGAACAAGGGCCTGTTTATTTTAGTTTATTTTACATTTATTTTTTTAATGTATTTTGACATTTTAAACATCTAAATTATTTTTAAAAATTCAAAAAAAAAAAAAATACCTTCAAAATATTTTATGAAAAACATATTTGAATTTATTTTTAAGTATAACATGTCTAAATCGATATTTTCCAGTACTTTTTACAATTTTCGACATCAATAATAGGTATTGACATTTATTTAATATTTTAAAATTTTAAATGTCTAATCTAAATATATTTCTAAAATTTGAAAAAATAACTGTATAAATAAATTGAATGGTAAGAATCCAATTTTCTAAATAGAAAAATAATTTGTGAAGTATAAGATTATTTTTACCGGACACAGAGAACATATCGCGATAACAATTCTCGAGTGTCACCAAATATTGAACTCGAAAAAAACATCTGATATATATTTATATACACAAAACCTTTTATTAATTTTATAAAATTAATGGGTGACTCTTAAAATAATTATGAGATTTTGATTATAAACATTCTTAAACATTATAATATTTTAGAGAATTGAGACTTTGGATTGAAGCAAGTTGCAGTCAGATATTGTTAAAAAATATTTTAGAGATGAAATTTCAAATTCTTGATCAATTTGGAGCCTCATTATAACATTTTGCCTTCACTTTTTGTTTTTACACGAATTGTGTTTCTCCTTAGTGAATTGAGCGATTTTAGGTGAGAAATTCGAAGAGCAAAAATGGCTTGGTGCGCCGCCGCAAGAGGTCTACATTTTCCTGCTAACAACGTCATTTCACTACATACTCGATCTCCGGTCGTTGTCGGCGGCGGCCTTGGTTTCGCATCGATTGCTGGCTCGAGCATCCTCCGATGGTCTCCTACCTCCGTTCAATCGAAGCCATTTGCTTCCCTAAACATTTCAACAGATGCCAGTAAGCTCATATTCATTTTTACTCATAAAAAGATTGTTAATTGAAGGGAGAGACTCTATCAGGTTAAGGTGTTAACCTATTGAGAATTGATGATACTGAAAAGGGTATTGTTTTTAGGTTTAAAGGAGGCTGTTAAAACAGAGAAGGCTCCTGCAGCTTTAGGACCATATTCACAGGCCATCAAAGCCAATAACTTTCTTTTTGTCTCTGGTGTACTTGGTCTCATTCCAGAGGTTTGTCATATTAATGTGTATTGTTTGCATCATCTGCCTTTCTAAATATTTGACTAACTGTAAAATGCTCCTGATTTCCACCCCTTGTATAGACTGGGAAGTTTGTTTCTGAAGGCATAGAGGAACAAACAGAACAGGTACACTTTAGTTCATTATGATTGTTTTTTTTCTTACATTTCTACTGATTGTAAGTGTGTTTCTAGATAGTGTCTTTGCTTGTGCTGCTGTGCATACAGATGTGTAATGGTTTGAGGTTGTTTGTTTACATTTTTATCCACCTTGGTTGTTTCTTGCTTGTTAACTCTTGATTGAATCTGAACCATGAAATGTAAAATTTGGCTGCAACTGCTCACTTTCTTCATGACAGAATCAAATTAGTACTGCTTTAAACTGGTTTAAATCATGTGAACTAGTTGATTATTACTTGGCATATTAGCTTAAAACATGAAAAGGATTGTATTTTTTAATCATTGGTATAGTCTAATAAGCATTAGCTGAAAAAGAAAGCTTAAGAGCTTGTTATGAAGTAGGATATTTTAGTTGATGGTATTATTTTTTTTTGCTACAATTTTAGATGATGATGTGATAAAGGATTATTTGGGCCTTGTTTGATGTGGGTTATTTGAGATTAGTTAGAAACAACCCACTAACTAATCAACAATCTACTCATAATTACATCATTCAAATCATCAATTCAAATACCCTCATTTTTTAAAATAATCATTACATATTTATACTCCTAATGTCATTTTATCCAAATAATCTGATTTTTACTAGCTTACGTTAAACAAGGTTATTTGAAATAACCATAAATCACAAGGCCTAAAGATTAAATCCAAATAACCCTTCATCAAACAAGACCTAAGAAATGTGATTTCAAATTGTTAGAATCAATATCTGAAAATTTTAGCTGTCTCCTAACACAAAAATGGGACTTATATTTCATGAGAGAGCTTGCAGGTGATGAAGAACATGGGGGAGATACTGAAAGCAGGTGGCGCAGACTATTCCTCTGTAGTTAAAACTACAATTATGTATGTAGTAGTATTTTACAATCTTGACCTTGAAATGTTGTTTGATAGAGAGGTGATGTTGTTGAATGATGTCAATTTGTTGTTTAATTCCTTCCTACAGGTTGGCGGACTTGAATGATTTCAAAAAAGTTAATGAAATCTATGCTAAATGTAAGTTTTCTTGTATATGTATTGCATTTATTCGGAGTTTTTTGCAGTAATAAATCATAAGAAACACTGAATTGAATTTCATGATAATATTTTTTTTCCAGATTTCCCCTCTCCTGCACCTGCACGATCAACATATCAAGTAGCGGCATTGCCACTGAATGCCAGAATTGAGATTGAGTGTATAGCAGCACTCTAAAAGTTGTCTCTAAATCTATGAGAATAACTTTGACTCATCAATAAGGTGGAAACTAGTAAGTTTAAATAGTTGAGTGTCCATAAGATCAAATGCGCTTAACTTATCGGGAGAAGCTAGTGTCTATAAGATCCAATGAGCTTTAGGACTCGGGGGCTTCTGTTTGCCAGTTATCTGCATTGTCAGTTATTTGTGTGAATTTTAACATTTGAAGTGATTTTGTAAAAGACTTGGAGTTAGATATGGCAACTTCAATCCACTCCGAAGGTTGAGGCTTATTTGAAAACACTTTTTTTTTGTATCAAAGTTTGAGTCTGAGTTTTGGTTTGGATGAGTATACATGCATCATCGATTGATCAGCCCAGTTTTTGAAAATTTGAAATGAACACATGAAATTTTGAGATTTTAAAATCTTCTTCAAATCAATTTCCATTTCATTCTAAAATCAGAACTAACACAAACAACAAATTAAGTAGAAATTCCAAAATCACGCCTTTACGTTTTATTATGTATATTAATTGATTTAAGTAATCTAAAATTCATCCATTACCTATAGAGAACTATTCTAAAGTATTAAATCATCACATTATCGATACAACAGAAAATTTAGACAAAGATATGATTTTTGAAAATTGGACAGTTTATATATTTAAATGAAAACTTACATTGAGCTTGAAAAACTTTTCAAATGGCCTAAAGACAATCCTATATCAGTCACAAAACTTCAATCATGTTCAAAGACAAAACCTAAAAAGCTTGAGCTTAAGCCACCAACAATGAAGAATTCTCCAACTCTCTACAATTGCTCAAATCCCTCCCTAATGAGCCTAGGAATCCATCTACATCAACCCTAGCTTGGAATTTCCCTAATTTTCCTTTAAAAGTTTTAGACAAATTCGTCTTTTCTAGTTGATAATTAGATGTCTTGAAATCTTATAAATGTTCCACATCCATTTATAAATTAGCTTACAAGCTTCAAAGCATATATAAATCCTTACATCATTAATTAGTTTTCATCATTTCTGCTGCATAACACCATAACTGGCATATTCTGTTTTTTCATCTTGTTGAATTCTACATAGCTCAATGAGTTTTTTCATCTTTATGTTATGTTGTGATATCATCATTGTCTTAAAATGATTGAGTAATATAAGAGGTGGTGACCAACATGTCATTGAAAAATCATTAATAATTTAAATTTGTTGTGACAAGTATTCAATGAAAAAAATGATATGCCTAAGGAAGGCTAGATCGACTCCGGCTTAAAAGTAAAATATGTGTGCAAAATTAAAAAATTGAACTGAACAAGCCAAAGTAGCGTCCACTGCACCTGCCAAGACACGCGATCTGTCCAATCTTCATAGGTGCTCATGCAAGCCAAACACCTAAGTTAAGACTAGTGCTAGTCCTTACTCGTCTGCTAATTACGCTGCGATACTCCCTATCAGATCTGATCCTTGTACAAAAATGACTTCCCTGAGTCTCAATGAGAATACATCACTTGACTATTTTGAAAAAATGTGATTACTAATATCTTCGTACATATAACGATATATGTATCGTCATCGACATTAGACCTTGTCAACCCACATTAGACCTTGTCAACCCATGTCTCAAATCCTTTGTTAGCCTTCTCTCCAATCTATTATAGACATTTCTCATTGAGATATTTTTGACTAATTGTAAAGGCGATTAAACATTTTCTATCATTTTAAACTTTTATGGGTCGTTTTATGTTCATGCCCGTTAATTGTCTTGATGACCTTTTATCGAGTCTCCATCCCTTCCATTCTTAGAAGGAAATGATATGATGTGATAGATCTCAAGTTATTTCTCTTTTGTTTAATAAAGATTATTAAAACTAATTTTTTATTTGAAAAAACTCTATTAACATTTATCCTCCCTTAATTTAAATGAGTTTCTCATTATCTCGACTATATATATTTTATGTTGTTTACTAATCCACGGATAGGGGTGAGCATAGTATGGGTTATAGTATGGGTTGACCCAAATTTCAACTCTAATTCAAACTCAAAATATTTATTTTTAAAAAAAACGACTTAGTGCCATTTCATTAAAACCCTCAAAGTGAAAAAATGAGTTTTAAGAAATAAAGCTAGATAGGGGATCAACAGAACAACAAACAATTGAATTACAAACAAGAACTATTTGAATTTTCCTTTCCTTATAATAATTTTATAAAGAATCAAACCCAAAATATTAATTTGGGTAAGTTAGTTTGGGTTGGGTTGAATTCAGGTTGAGTTAGGGTTACTCAAATTAATTTAATTTAATTTATTTATCTCTTATCAATTCAATATAAATTAACCATCTTCCAACTACAATATATTCTATTGATGTTTACTACGTTGATCTCCATTACAGTCAAATGAAAAATAATTAAAATTTTTAAAACTCACTAATAATAGATTTATTAATTATAGTCTAGCCATAGAAAACTAGCATATCACTATTATTTTAAAACTCTTTAATGAATTAATTTATTTATGAAAATAAATGTTGGGAATTTTGATATGAAGATTATTTTTATACTGTAATCTAGCAATGTGAGATGGGTAGATGCACAGATTATCCAAGTCTAAAACAGAAGATCAAGCACAGAACAAAACAACACCAGATTTACGTGGAAAACCCTCTCAACTTAGAGGATAAAAAACCACGGGGCCAACCAACAAATTTCACTATAAACAAGAAACGGATACAAATGTTCTTCTCAACTTTAAACCAAAGTTGAGGCATACAAACAGAGAAAACCAATTTCATTTAGACTCAAGCTAGTTTAGATATAAGACAACAAGAAATTGGAACCTGAAGGTGAAAATGTAAGAGATCTACTGCCTCCTTCTCTTCTTCTTCCTCTGTTTCTTCTCCTCTGTTTCTTCTCTTCTTTTTTGAATGGCTTCTCTCTCTAGAAGTGATAGAATGAGCAGCATTCTTAGGTTTTGCTCATTTAATTAACTGCCTGATTGGGCTGGACCCAAAAGGCCCAACAATCTCCCCCTCCAGCCCACGGAGAGTGGTACACCGATCTTCAAGTCATCACTTGGTATTCATGACGACAAGTACACAATCTTCGTAAACAAGTCTGACGGGTTCTTATCCGTGTGGATTTTCTTCAATTTTATCTGCTGGTTTTCTATTATATCTCTTAACCAATGAAACCTCACATCAATATGCTTAGTTCTGGAATGATATGTAGCATTCTTGCTCAAATCTATGGCACTCTGGCTATCACAGAAAATAATTTCATCTTCTTGTTGCATACCAAGCTCTAGGAGAAATCTAATCATCCACAATAACTCCTTACCAGCTTCAGTTGCTGCAATGTATTCTGCTTCTGTTGTTGATAAAGCCACACATTTCTGCAACTTGGATTGCCATGACACGGCTCCCCCTGCAAAAGTAAACACATAACCCGAAGTGAATTTTCTGTTATCTAGATCTCCAGCCATATCAGCATCTGTGTAACCTTTTAACACAGCTTCACCATTTCCAAAACTCAAACAAAAATTGGAAGTGCCTCTTAGATATCTAAGAATCCACTTCACTACTTCCCAATGTTGTTTTCCTGGATTAGAGAGGAACCTACTTACCACACCGTCTGCATGCGCTATATCTGACCTAGTGCAAACCATTGAATACATCAAACTTCCTACAGCTGAGGAGTATGGAACACTTGACATTTCATCATTTTCTTTCTCTGTTGATGGACACATCTTCTTGCTCAATTTAAAATGGATAGGAAGTGGACAACTTACTTCCTTTGCTCATTGCATGTTGAATCTTTCAAGCACCCTTTCAATGTAATTCTCTTGTGACAACCAAAGTCTCTTAGCCTTTCTGTCACGAGTAATCTGCATTCCCAATATCTGACGTGCTTGTCCCATGTTTTATATCAAATGTCTTGGACATCTCCTTCTTCAACATTGCTATTTTTCAGCATCATGTCCTACAATCAACATATCATCAACATAAAGTAAAAAAATCAAAAACTTTCCATTAGAAAATCTTTTGAAGTAAACACACGGATCTGCCTTGGTTCTCTAATACCATGACTCATCATAAAAGAGTCAAATTTTTTGTACCACTGTCTCGGAGCTTGTTTCAAACCGTATAGACTCTTCTTCAACTTGCAAACCATGTTCTCCTTTTCTTTCACTTCAAATCCCTCTAGTTGCACCATGTAGATCTCTTCTTCCAAGTTACCATTAAGAAATGCAGTTTTTACAACAAGTTGCTCAAGCTCAAGGTCTAAGTTAGCTACTAGACCTAACACTGTACGAATGAAAGTCATCTTTACCACTGGTGAGAAAATCTCCTCAAAGTCGATGCCCTGTTTCTGTCCAAAACCCTTTACAACAAGTCGAGCTTTGTACTTCATAATTTCTCAATTTTCATCTCTCTTTAGCTTGAACACCCATTTGTTTCTCAATGCCTTTCGGCCCTTAAGAAGTTCCACCAGCTCATATGTGCCCATTTCTTGCAATGACTTCATCTCATCTTTCATTGCATTCTGCCACTTAACTTTGTCTTTATGAACTTGTGCCTCCTGAAAACATTTTGGCTCTCCTTCTTCTGTCAATAGAATATACTCTGAAGAAGGGTACCTTTTAGAAGGTTGGTGCTCTCTTTCAGACTTTCTTAATGGGGGCTCTTCTGGCTCCTCTTGATGATGTTGCTCCCCCTGCTCAGGAACATCATAAACAGTCTCATCATCATTACTACCATTCATGTCAGAGGTTTCCTCAGTGGCTTCTTCATTGTGTTCATCTTCATCTGTTACTGTTGACTGTACATGTGAAGGAATTGGTATGAGTTCTATGGACTCATCAACTCTCTTTGACTTCTCAATGATTTCTGGATTTATCCCATTCTGACCCTCGAAGAACACAACATCTCTGCATCTAACAATTCTCTTCTTTTCTGGGTCCCGTAATTTGTACTCAAATTCCTCATTTCCATACCCAAGGAAAATACATGGAATTGCTTTATCATCCAACTTGGATCTTTGCTCCTTTGAAATATGCACATATGTTTTGCATCCAAACACCCTTAAATGCGAGTATGAAATATTCTTCTTAGACCATATACTTTCTGGTATTTCAAACTTCAAAGGAACAGAGGGTGACCTGTTTATGAGATAACAAGCGGTGCGAACTGCTTCTGCCCAAAACTGTTTTGGCAACTTTGTCATCTTCAACATGCATCTCACATTTTCTACAATGGTGCGATTCATTCTCTCAGCCACACCATTGTGTTGTGGAGTTCCAGACACTGCTTTCTCATGTCGAATTCCATATTTTACACAATATGCTTTAAACTTCTTGGAAATATACTCTCCCCCGTTATCAGAGCGAAGACATTTCAGCTTATTGTCTGTCTCTCTTTCTACCATGACATGGAACTCTTGAAAGTAATTAAATACCTGGTCTTTCGTTCTCATGAAATAAACCCACACATTTCTAGATGCATCATCAATAAATGTTAGAAAGTATCGATTGCCACCCAATGACTCCTCCTCAAAAGGACCACACACATCAGAATAAACCAAGTCCAGCACATTCTGTTTCCTTTCTGATGTTTGACTAAAAGAGACTCTGTGTTGCTTACCAAATGGGCAGTAGTCACATAGATCCAGAACCTCATCTTTGGTTGAGGGGATGTGAAGCTTCCTCACCAGAATTCGTAACCCTTTCTCACTCATGTGGCCGAGACGTTGATGCCACAGATTTAAAGAGCTTTCATCTTGTACTGCATTCAACCCATTCTTGAGTATCTTCACATGGGTTCGGTATAAGAAGTGTCATGACTTCCCTTTTGCTACAATCATTGATCCCTTACTGAGTTTCCATTCTCCACTACCAAGATAATGCTTGAATCCATCTTTGTCCAATGCATCACCTGATATCAAATTTAGACGCAAATCAGGAATATGTCGCACATCTTTCAATGTTAACTGATGTCCCAGCTCTGTCTGCAAACAAATATCACCAGTACCCACAATGCTCGAGTGACTAGTATTACCCATCTTCACTGTACCAAGATCTCCAGCCTTGTAAGTCATGAAAAACTCTCTATTTGATGTAGCATGATAGCAAGCACCTGTATCAACTATCCACTCAACTCCTTGGTGACTTTCTACAGGTAGATATTGTTCTTTTTCACAAGAAAGAATTACTACATCATCTGTAGTTACTGTGCCTGTGATATTTCTGATCTCATTATCTTTCTTCTGATTTTTGTCTTCATTCTGAAGTCTTTTCCAGGCTCTACAATTTTTCTTTATGTGACCTTCTTTACCACAGTGATAACACTGTCTTCCCTTAGATTTTGATCTGCCTCTAGACTTGCTATGGCCTCTTGATTGTTGTCGGTATTCAGCTCTTCCCCTGTTCTCTGTGACAAGGGTCTGTGTATTATTTGTATTAGTTGACTTCCTTCTTGTCTCCTCATTGAACAAGCTGCTAGTAACTATACTCATAGTAAGAACACTATTCGGAGCTGCATTACTGACTGTCACAACCAATGTCTCCCAACTGTCGGGCAATGATCCCAAGAGCAATAAAGCTTGCAACTCATCTTCTAAGGTCATCTCCATCACTGACAATTGATTAATCAAGCTCTGGAACTCATTTAAATGCTCAGCCACCTTCTCTGAATTTCAGATTTACTAACTTTCGAATCAGAAACGCTTTGTTACCTGCTATTTTCTGCTCATACAATGACTCCAGCTTCTTCCACAACTCATGTGCACTCTTCTCACTTGCTACATGATGGTACACGCTATCATCAAGCCACTGTCTGATTGTGCCAACTGCTTTCCTGTTCAATTTTGTCCAATCACCGTCAAACATATCTTTTGGCTTCGCACTATCTCCTTCAACCGGCTCATACAAGTCTTTATAGTAAAGGATATCCTCCATCTTGGATTTCCAAATCTGCTAGTTATTATTTGTCAACCTGATCATTGTGCTATTGCCTTCCATCTCAACCTACAAAAGCACTCTTCAAAATAAACCTAACAGCTCTGATACCATTTGTTGGGAATTTTGATATTAAGATTACTTTTATACTGTAATCTAGCAATGTGAGATGGGTAGATGCACAGATTATCCAAGTTTAAAACAGAAGATCAAGCACAGAACAAAACAACACCAGATTTACGTGGAAAACCCTCTCAACTTAGAAGGTAAAAAACCACGGGGCCAACCAACAAATTTCACTATAAACAAGAAACGGATACAAATGTTCTTCTCAACTTTAAACCCAAAGTTGAGGCATACAAACAGAGAAAACCAATTTCATTTAGACTCAAGCTAGTCTAGATATAAGACAACAAGAAATTGGAACCTGAAGATGAAAATGTAAGAGATCTACTGCCTCCTTCTCTTCTTCTTCCTCTGTTTCTTCTCCTCTGTTTCTTCTCTTCTTTTTAGAATGACTTCTCTCTCTTGAAGTGATAGAATGAGCAACATTCTTAGGTTTTTCTCATTTAATTAACTGTCTGATTGGGCTGGACCCAAAAGGCCCAACAATAAACACTTTATCATATTCAAGACTTTATTTAACATGAATTATTTAAATAATCCAAATTAATCTCACTTATTATTTTTTCAACTAATTTAGTAATTAAAATATTAAAATAATTTCAAACAAATCAAAAATATTGAACGGATCAAAAAACGTATAATAATGTCAAAGACATATTAGACAGAACAACAAACAAATTAAACGGACTGAAAATGTTAAATGCGTCACAAGTGTGTTAAACGAGCCAGAACGTGTTAAACATGTTAAACGTGTTAAACGTGCTAAAAATGTCTTAAACGTGCTAAAATCATGTTAAACAAGCTAAAAACGTGTGCAATGGATTAAAACAAGTTACATAATTATTAAAACTAAAAACGTATTAAGTGAATAAAAAATGGTCAAACGATTCAAATATTAGTTAAACGAGTTAAAAATGTGTTGAATAAGTCAAAAACGTATTAAATTAAGTCAAACGAATCGAATAATTGTTAAACGGATCAAAATATGTTTACCGAGACAAAAACGTGTTAAATACTAAACGAGTTCAAAACATAATAAATATGTTACAAACTAAAATTTAATATGGGTTATCGAACCCAACTCATACCCAACCCATATTATTCATTAATATAGATTGAATAATGGGTTGACCAAATTTAATTTGGGTTGAGTAATTTGAGTTGAATTTACCCATTTGCACACCCCTACCCACGGATAAAGACAATTTTTAATGTTGCTTAAAATATTTGGTAGAGATTCTTCCGATACCGCTCGGTTAATTTGTTCTGCTTCTACTTATCGTTATAGAACTCAAACAATGTTAGTTGTTCAGTATTTGTAATCACCCTCGATAAATTTCAGATAGTTGGATGTTCTATTGAAATTTTAACTTTTATATATTTTTTATAATATTTAACATTTAGATTATCTTTTAGTTGTTTTGAGTTTATATCGTTTTTAAAATAAAAATAAAAATAAATAATAATAATAAATTTCATACTTTAACTTCTTATCTATGTATATATAATGATGCTTAATTTTTAAAGTGTCCGGATTGCCGGGTCGAGAGCTGTGGTTAATTTGGATACTTGGGTCCGATTGTGGGTTGACCCGTTTTTAAATTTAAAACGGTTAAAAATAAAATTAAAAATGCTAGAGATATGTTTCGAACTTGCAACCTAACAAAACAAGTACAACTCTTTAACCAACTAGGCTACAAAGACTTTTTATTTTAAATTAAACACCAAATTTGATAAACGCGGGACGTTTTAATATTAATATATGTTCAACTTTTTAACTAACTAATATATATATATATATATATATATATATATATATATATATATATATAATGATGCTTAATTTTTAAAGTGTCCGGATTGTTGGGTCGAGAGCTGTGGTTAATTTAGATACTTGGGTCGGATTGTGGGTTGACCCGTTTTTAAATTTAAAACGGTTAAAAATAAAATTAAAAATGTTAGAAGTATGTTTCGAACTTGTAACATAACAAAACAAATATAACTCTTTAACCAACTAGGCTACAAAGACTTTATATTTTAAATTCAACACCAAATTTGATAAACGCGGAACGTTTTAATATTAATATAAGTTCAACTTTTTAATTAACTAATATATAATGATGTTGAGTAAATGGATACTTGGGTCGGATTGTGAGTTGACCCACCCATAAACTTAAAACACTCATAAACTTAAAACGGTTAAAAATAAAATTAAAAATGTTATCCGTAATTTTTTTCACGGTTTTTTATATTATTACTTGTGCAAATGCACGGCTAAATGCTAGTTTGAATAATAATCTTAATCTTACACCATCGTGAAACAAAAAAAAAAAATCAAATACAATATTATTCTAGAACTATTGATTGTTCAAAATACAAAACGAAATATATTTGAATGAAAAAAAAGAGGCCAAATACAATATTATTCTAGAACTAAGAATAATTTGAATAATTTAAAAGTACTAATTTAACTCAACAATATATTATAACTTATACCTACAGAATAGTTTATTGATCAGTAATTAATAATGTAAAATGAATTGACTTAAATGATACGATTGATGTAAAAATTAATAATGTGATAGTTACTATTAAATTTAAACAGCTCATATCCATTAAGTTTATGATTTTTTTTTTGTCTTAATTTGTAACGAGATTACCTGGAAACTAGTATTTTACTAATATTACCTTAATAATCATAATAACTTTTAAAAATAGTTAAATTGAAAGTGGTTTTATTTTAATTTAGTATGAAGATTTAACTAAAAGTAAAAATAAATTTGTTTTTAAAGATTTTATTGAATTAAATAAAAAAATGTTGAAAAATTGATAAAAATTTTTTTGATTATTTTTATAATTTAAAAATAATAATAATCATCAAGATCAACTTTTAACTATATACATAATAAATTTACACAATATACATCCACTTTTTGTTTTGGGGGAAAATATACATCCACTTTTAATATACATAATAAAATTTTATAAATATACACAATATACATAATAAATTTTATAAGAAAAATTAAGACCAATTTTTAACAAAAATATATATAAATGATGAAGAAGATTGAGATGACACCTTTTAAAATTAACTTTAAAAATAAAATAAAAAAATAAAGTAGATTGAGATAACAACTTTTAAAGATCAAATTCAATCCACAAACATATCTTCTAAGGATATGATTTATCCTAATATAGATAAGTTTAGCTTTACATCTAAATCATTAAAAAAACTTGAATTAATTTAAATAAAATGATATTAATTATTTATTGAATTGAATGGAATAAAGCATGTTGAATTAAAATAATAAATTTAATGAGCCTATTTTAAAACTATTCTAAAATGTTATACAAAAATATAATTTGATCCAACAAGTAAGCATAAATAATATTAGAGAAATGAGTGGGAAAAAGAATTTGAGTAAGTGAACGGGGAGAGAATGATGTGCCGCAATTTGATTAGCCAATAAAATAATAAAATTTCTCTTTCTTCTCTCTACTTACCTTTTATCATTTTTTCAACCAAGTGATGTAGTGACACATTATTCTTTTCCATTCTCTTCCTCATAATATTAATAACCTAGTATGATAACACATTTTTATTTTGTAAATAAAATTATGACTAGATTAAGATTTTAAAATTTTAATGACTTTTTAAGGAAACTGTTAAGAAAAGTATAAATTGCTATTATAGAAATTTAATATAGGACTTGTTTGAATTCAGGTTATTTGAATAACTTTTTGGGTTATTTGCAAAATTATTTTGTTTATATAATAAATTAGTATCCAATGTTTTATTTTAAATTTAAAAACATTACAAACTATAGTGAGTTTAATATTATTTGATATATCAATTTAGTTTTGTTTAATATTATTATACTTATTATTTAATATATATGGTGGAATATGGAGAAGGTTCTTAAAATATAATCAGATTGTGGAGATGACCCTAACTCCCATGACATAGCTTGTTTAGAAAAAAAGATTAATTATAAAATTAAAATCTTATTTCATGAAAATTAAAATAATTTAGTATTTTTTTTAATTTGAATAATTAATTGATAAAGTGAGATAAGATAAGAAATATTTAAAAAAAAATCCATTTAAACATTTTCTCTCTTATAAAACTCTATCTGTATATCTTTTTGTAGCATCCTCACCTCCTTTATGTGTCATTTCCTTCTCCTTCTAATTCATTTATTCATTCATTCATTTTCTCATCTAACTCTTCAATTTTCTTATTCTCCATGACTACCATTTACACCGATCAACACAAGTTCTTCAAATACGATGAAGATTCCGGCGACCCTTACTCTTCCGACCATTTTCGCATGTACGAGTTTAAAATCCGAATGTGTACTCGTAGCCGTAGCCATGATTGGACAGATTGCCCATTTGCTCATCCAGGAGAAAAGGCTCGCCGGAGAGATCCCCGGCGATATCATTACTCTTCTACCGTTTGTGCTGATTTCCGGCGAGGAAGTTGTAACATGGGAGATAACTGTGAGTTCTCACATGGGGTTTTTGAATCATGGCTTCATCCAGCTCGTTATAGAACAGAGGTTTGTAAAGATGGGAAGAATTGTAATCGAAAGATTTGTTTTTTTGCTCACATTCCTCGGCAGCTTCGTAACATAATTAACCATTGTTGTAACTGTTTGATGTCTTCTCCAACATCAACTTTAATGGGGATTTGTAATTTCTCTGTTTCTCATCCTTTTGATGGTGTTTCAAAGATGTCACATTTCATCGAACATGTTGTAGGCAATGGAGAAGATGATTCTGAGATGAGAGATTTGGTGGATATGGGAATACTGGATTGTCCTGATCTTGGTTGGGTTGATGATCTTCTCGAATGAATAATTGATTATCAAGGATGAAGAAGAATATTTAATAATTTAAACATGATGAAAAAATAGCTTTGTTTTGTGAATTGATGCTTTGTTTTATGTGTTCTTTGTAGTTAAGAACTTTCTTCTTGTTTTCAAATAAACCAAATATTAATAAACTTTCAATTCTTCTGTTGCCCTGTTTTTATATAAATGTACTATAAATAAACTCATCAATAGTAATAAATAAATTCTTCAAAATTTGTCTTTTTTTCAAATGTTAAATTTTTATGATTTATTGTTTCAAAATTATAGATAAATAAAATATTTTGAAAAAACCCATAAACTTTTATCTTTCCTTTCCAAATCAATTTTAAATTTTAATTAGAAAATAAACCATTAAAAGTTATCTCTTAATTTATTTTTAAAATTTTATATCTATAATATATATGAAATTTGCCAAGTGTCCGTGGATATACATATTTACATGGTGTGTTTAGGTATCTAAACACAAAAAAGTGTCTTTTACTAATGTAGGAAGATATTATTTCTTCATTTTTATTTTTTTTTAATTTAATTTATTATTAATAAAATATTCATTTAGTTTTTTTTTTTTAAAATCACCAAATTTGATCAACCACGTATATATATAATTATAAATTGAATTCAACAATCATATAGTTTAGAAAAAGATGTTCTCTTAATTCAATGATAAAAGATAAATGCCTTACATGCAAATGAAAAAATGCACAATTCTCTTAGAGAAACAAAATCTTATCAAAACTCATTCTTTTATCATTTTAAAAGTTTTTCCAACACTAGAATACATTGCATGACCAAATTTATTGTCAAAAGGTTATTCTTGAAGTAAAAATTATTTCTAGCTATAGAATGAAATAGGGAAGAATAGGGAGGAAAACTTTGATAATTTTTTGAAAATTATTTTTTGAATTTAAAAAATATTGAGGTGAAGGTTGAAGATAAAGAACAATTTTTTTTTATTAATTCAAAGTGTCTATACTCCTATTAAAACTTAAAGGACACAATGTTATATGAAGGAGAGTTCATCATATTGGAGGAGGTCCACGATGCCATATTATCCCAAAAAAAATGTCAAAGATTGTCGATAAGGCTAAAAACCATGGAGATGCATTGTATGTCAAATACCACCAAAGGACACATGAAAGAATAATGAGAGATCTATAGCTAGTAGATCAATGTTTAATGAGAAGTATGTATAGTGTATTACAAATGCCAGAGGAAGATCATTGCCAGAGATCATGTTCGACAAGGTTAAAAAAGAAAATCTAGAACAAGTGAAGGGAAGAGTAACAATGTTGTCTTTGATGAAAATAATTCACATGTCTTAACTATTGAACCTAACTAGTGTGACAATGGTTGGATCCTAAACATTATATGTTCATTTTATATGATTCATAACCTTGATTCATATAAGACGAGGATCTTGATGGTTGGAGTGTGATAATGTACAAATACGCAACTCTCGCAAGGTATTGAGAATTGTCTTATTTGGTCGTATTATTTAAAAACAATTATTTGGGCATGTCTATAAATGAAAAAAATATTTGCAAACATTTTGTAGGTATTTTTATATCGAGTATTTATTTTTATTTCTACACGTACATTTCAGATGGTTGAAAGTGAACAAAAATAATAAGAGTGATAGGGGGAGAGAATTTGGGAGGGTGAATGAACGAGGAGAAAGTGACGTGTCAACACATCACTGGTTGAAAAAAGATAAAGGGTGATGAAAGAGAAGAGAGAAAATTTTTATTATTTTTTCAACGAATCAAATTACGCCACGTGATTCTCTCTAAAATCCCGTCACCTAAATTGCATTCCCCAATCATTTCTCAAATAAATAAATAAATGTGTGACGTGAAAAAATATTTAGAATAATTAAAAAAAGTTCAGAAGAATTTGATATTATTTTTTTAGAGAACTCAGAGCAACAAAACTTTGTACATGATTTACTACTTTATACATATTTATTTTTTAATTAAATTGTTGTTTTCATATCTACTCATTTCGAACTACGGAATACATTTTGAATTGGCTTAAATAATATGCTATGTGTGAAAAGAGTTAGGAAATTTGAATATAATGAAATTTGTATATTATTTTACAAATTTGAATCACGTGACAACTCTGTAGTTAATCATGTTTAAACGAGAGAAGTATTAAGAGTGGTGACCCATTATAAAGTCCTCGATCTTTTAAATAAGTCCACTAAGGTAGCTCAAATGATAAATGTGGTTTTTAAGAGATTAAATATTACGTGTTCGTCTCTCATTTAGTTGTCTTAAATTGAAGTAAAAGTCATAGTTCTAAAGTTAATAATACTAGCTTCCTACCAAAATAAAATAAAAAGTAAAGTATATTTTATGGGTTGATAAATTAGTTAATAAAAAAATGTGAAGTTAAAGTTCAAACATTCACGAATGTTCTGTTTATCATAATATCTTAAATGACTAACTTATATGGTACAATTTAAAGTTTGTGTCCTCACTTAGAATGAAAATAATCCAAATTATAGTCTAAAAACAACTGAGTCTCAAATCTAAAATAAAATTTTCAAATGATACCTGAATTTTATTTGAAAAAAACCATATTTATCAAACTAAGCCTAAGATCAAACAAGAATAAAGAAAGAAAGAAAACCATGATGTAGAGTATGGAGAAAAATGGGAGTAGTTGTCATGTGGTTGATAAAATGTCTATTCTTGCCGTTTTTAAGCTCCCACACCTCACCGATGATTTTAAAATAGAAATATTTCCCTTTTCATCAGGCCCGTATGACAGACATCTTCAACAGCTGTGCTGTTTTTCCCCAGTCTTTTGGAACACCTGCTGCCCTTGCCCATACTACTCTCCCTATCCTAAAAACAATTATTTAAGATAGAGGGTTAGTTTTATTTATTATTAACATAGGAAAATTTGATAACATTAAACTTTTTCACTTCATTTGCTATCATTTATATTAATGTATAAAGATAACATTATCCATCAAAGCCAAGACTGCCCCCAGTCCAAACTTATAATTTCCCACCTAAAAAAACTGGACTTACCCAAGTGTCGGTTTTGACCGTCATGATATCCACTTCATTTTTAAAGTAGAAATCAACCTAGTAATTTTACATTCTCTTAAGAATCGTTATTATGATTTGAGCTATTTTAACAAGTTCTCTAATTTATTTACTAATCATTCATGATTATATTATACATAAAAAAATAATTTATTAAGTTCAAGTTGTTAGAATTGTGACTTATCAAACATTACGAGGGTTGAGATGAAATGTGCTGTCTCACGTCATGTCTCAATGTCCTATTCTTAAAAAAATACTTTAAAATTTTCTCTCGTTTTTTCTATATATAATTTTAAAGTGTTTTTGAGGATGGTAAATACATTAGGACAGGTTGTGGGATAACAGATTCGACCCTATATTACGAGCTCAACTAGAGGAATGATATCTTTCTAAATTTAAATAAAAAATGGTTAAAAATGTGTTATATTGAACTTATTAATAGTGATAATGAGTAGGTAGGAACAAAGAGGAATGGATTGGGGGCAGAGGAGGAAGGAGTAAAGAGCAGCAACCCATGCTTATTTGACCTTTCAGCTGTCTGTCACTCACAACTACTTTCTCTCTTTTTCACACATCATTCATGTTCATGCATTCCTTCAGGATGAGTTTTATGTATATAAAATGGACCAAATTTCGAAAACATTTCTTATGGCATTAGCATTTGGATAATGTGTATCAATTGCTAACTAACAACTTTGTCTGAGATTTTTAAACATCTTTTTCAAGTGTTTGAAAAGATGTTTGGAATAGCTTTTCTATTTAATTTGTTATGATCCTTTTAGGGAATTATATTTGGTCACAATTATTAATCACAATCATGTCTTAAAATTGTTAAACTTAAATATGATTTTATTTTCATTTGATATGAAATATTTAATTGAATAATTAGATAAAACTTTTTTAAGTAAAAAGTGAATAAAAAATGTTATATTTTAATAATGCAAATAGTGATTCTAAGGCACATATATGATATTCTCAATGAATTATGTGTTAGACATATAGATGCACTAATTCTATTGGCTTTCCATTGGGATATATAATAGTACCTTTTAAATACTTCACAGTGAAGTGCATCTTCCATACATAGAAGATATACATAGAAGATGTATTCATGAATTGAGACAAACATCATATGCAATAAACATCCTAGGCAATATAGTCTAGGGTGAGCAAACGGGTAAACCCAACCCGTATTATCCAATCCATATTCAACCCAAATTAAATTTACCCAACCTATAACCCAACCCATATTATTTACTAATATGGGTTGGGTAACCCAAATTATTTTTTTTTATTTTTTAATATAACATGTATTTGACTAATTTAACACATTTTTATCCGTTTAACACTTTTTTGACATTTTTAACACATTTAACACGTTTTTTCACGTTTTTGGGATGTTTAACACGTTTTTCACGTTTTTGACATATTTACCACATTTTAAACACGTTTTGACACGTTTTGACACATTTTTCACGTTTTAAACATGTTTAACATGTTTTTTCACGTTTAACACGATTTTGATATATATACACATTTTGACACATTTAACACATTTTTGACACGTTTAACATGTTTTGACACGTTTAACAAAATTTTAACACGTTAAAAACATTTAACACGTTTTGACAAGTTTAACGTGCCAAAAACATGTTAAACATGTTAAAACATGTTAAACGTGCCAAAAATATGATAAACGTGCCAAAAACATGATAAACATGTTAAATGTGTCAAAACGTGTTAAACATGTCAAAAACATGTTAAACGTGTCAAAAACGTAAAAAAACGTGTTAAATGTGTCAAAACATGTTAAACATATCAATAATGTGTTAAACATGCCAAAAACGTGAAAAATATGTTATACATTCAAAATAAACGTGAAAAATGTGTTAAACGTGCCAAAATGTGTCAAAACATGTTAAACGTATCAATAATGTGTTAAACGTGAAAAACGTGTTAAACGTGTAAAAAACTTGTTAAACGTGTTAAACATGCAAAATAAACGTGAAAATCGTGTTTAACGTGCCAAAATATATCAAACATGCCAAAACGTGTTGTATTAGCAAAAAATCTGTTAAATGTGCTAAAAACTTGTCAAAAGGTGTTAAACGTACCAAAAACGTGTTTAACATGTCAAAAACATGTTAAATGTATAAAACGTGTTAAACGTTTTAAAATTTCAAAAATGTGTTAAATGTAGCAAAAATGTGAAAAACGTGTTAAACGTAACAAAACGTGTTAAATGTGCTAAAAATATGTTAAATGTGCCAAAAATATGTTAAACTTGTCAAAACGTGTTAAACGTGTCAAAAACGTGAAAAACGTGTTAAACATGTGATAACATGTAAAACGTGTTAAACATGTCAAAAACGTGTTAAACATGCCAAAAACGTGAAAAATATGTTAAACGTGTGAAAAACGTGTTAAACGTATAAAAAACGTGTTAAAGGTACCAAAAACGTGACAAACGTGTGAAAAATGTGTTATAAGTGTGAAAACGTGTTAAACATTTCAAAAAACGTGTTAAATGTGCCAAAAACGTGAAAACATGTTAAACGTGCGAAAAATGTGTTGAATGTGCTAGATATTTCAAAAACGTGTTCGATTGAAATGAAGATCAACGTAGTAAAAATCAAGAGAATATATTGAAGTTGGAAGATGATTAATTTTTATTGAATTAATAAGAGAAAATTAAATTAAATTTATATAATTTGGGTAATTTGGGTAATCCTAATCCAACCCAAATTAAACTCAACCCAACCCATATTTAACCTAACTCATATTCAACCCAACCCATATTCAACCCAACCCATTAACCAACCCAAATTAATATTTTGAGTTTGGATTTAAGGTTGGGTTTGGGTTAACCCAAAATATGCTCACCCCTAATCAGGTCTAGTGTATCTCGATTCAAAGATAAAATTTTACAATTCTTCATGCGATTTGATACCCTAAACATGGGTGTTGTAACGGTTTACAGCCCATTAGGCCAACATAATCAATCAAGAATACTTTCTTTCATTCACATTAATGTCATAAGTAGTGTGCAATTTCAAGAATAAGAATTTTTTTTGTAGTTTCAATATCTTTGATTTTAAATTTAGAATTGATAGTATAAGACTGAGATATGTTCAAAAATTTTCCTGCAATTATAAATTTATTAGAATATCTAATGTATAGGTATTGATAATATTCAGCTTTATTGAATCATTATTTTTATTAAAAACATTATCTAGATACTTGTTTAAGTTCATATAGATTTTTTTTTTTAATTTGCAAACTTTGTATTTAGATTCCCATTATAAACCATCTAAAATTTTCATGTACATATTTTCTTCAAAATTCCATGAAGAAATGCAGATATCGATTTTGTGTTAAAACTATATTTTAGAAGGTAGTAAGACTATTAACAATTGACTGTTACATTTTTCGCAATTCGGTGTAAAGCAATGATTAAAATCAATACTATATTATTTATTATAGACTTTAGCAACAAGTCATGTTCTACCTATATTTAGTGTGCCATCAACATTTAATTTTGTTATTAAAAAATCTATTTATATTGCAACCTATTGTCTTTTTACATTTTGATAAATTTGTTTAATCCCCTGGTGTTATTTTTTAAGGATTTTAGTTAATTCTTCATTGCTATAACCCAATTTAAATTTTGTGACGCTTCTAAGAAATTTGGCGGAGTTGAAGTTTGATCATTGTTAGATAAAATATTAATGTATTCAATATTTATGAGATATGTCAAAATGATAGGTGTTTGAGGTATACTTACTGGATTGTTTTTTTTTGGTATGTTTCAATGATTAACTACAAATTCATTCATCCAAGTATTGCATGTTTGGTGTGAGAGCTCTTTCTGAACATTTGTTAAGGAAAAGTTTCGTTTTCTGTAATTGATATTGGTAAATTAATTGCTAGTGTGATTATATGTAACAATAGGATCTTGAGAGTATCATGTGTCATTAGTTAGGGAACGGATCTAAGAATTAGAGTTGGGGTGGGCTTAAAAAAATTTAGGGTGAACTTAAAAAAATAACGAGAAAATTCTGAATAAAATTAGTGGATAAATGTAAGTTTTACCATTTCTTTTAATAATTAGATTAAAAAATATAGAAGTATATTAAATTTTTTAAAGAAATTAGTGAGTATAGTCAAATTTGAACCGTAAAAAAAAATATTTACTTTTTTCGGCCTACCCGAACCACTACATAGATCCGTCAATGTCATTAGTCATAGTTGGATTATTTTTTCAAACTCAGATAATGTACAAATTTGATCTTTGTTGAGAGTTGGATAGTTTAAAATTTCTATTGAAACATTTTTAAAAGAAAAGATGTCTTCATGAAAGATACATCTCTAGAAGTTATAATTTCTTCTGAATGGAGTTGATAGATTAAACCAACAAAGACATGCATATTTGATGCCCCTATCTTCAAATTTTTAGATTTTATTGGTAAAGTGTATAATATAATATAAACTACCAAAAAATTTAAAATTATTGTATTCAAAATTAGTTTGATAAAGTATGTAAAGAGGGGATTTCCATTTGAGAACATATGTTGAATTGAAAGTGGATGATTACCCAAATCAAACCAAGAGGAGTTCATTGAAGGAGATTGGGAACAAGTAAAATTCGTTGTAATCATACTTATTTAAAGTATTTTTTTTTATTGGACTCTAATGGACTTAAGTTTAAAAGTAGTTTATTCATTGTGAAATGGAGATAATGCAACTTATGGTTATTTAGAGTATTATTTCATTCAATATATATTATATATTGAATGAGCAGATCCTTCAAAATATATAAATTGTTGGCGAAATTTGTAAAATGTTGTATTTTTTTTATTATACTGTATTTTTATTATTTTAGATTACTATTATAATTTGTGAATATACAAGAAGAATATAAATGATCAAATTTTAAAAATATGTATGCAAGGAAGAATGAGTAGTTGAGTCACTGATTGACTTACTGTGAAATTTTGAACAAATCGAATCATAGATCAATTTGATAAAATTAGTAGATAGAGATTTGAGAGTGGGAGAGAAAGAAGTTAATGGAGAAATTGAGAAGAATGAAAATAACTTTGATTAATTTTTTTTTTTTTATTATTCCGCCCCTACATATATTGTCTCAATTACAAAATAAGTACTAAATTATTATTTCTAATCTAAATAAGTCGTTAGACTTATAATGGTCATAATGTTAAAATAAAAGTTAATTAATCTAACTAATCAATACTAAAATAAATAATGTCGTTAATTAACTACCTTAACAAACACTTGACAGTTAATTAACTCCCTAACAAATTTACTCAATATATAACAACTTTGTTAAGCAGTTTAGAAATAAAATAACTTAGGTAAGCATGAAAATTTGACTTATTTTCAAATAATATTAAAATAATATTTTAGATTTTTATATTCAAAATAACTTAAAGAATGAATTAAAACCTAATTAAGGGTTAATTATTATAATAATTAAACTCTAATTAAGAAAACTTTCCAAAATTCCAAAATAATTTGAGAATAAAATATTATATTTATTTTATCCAAATTAGACAAAAGAAGATGTTAAAAACATTTAATTGTAATTTAATCATGAATTATATTTAATTTATGACTCAAAGCAATTAAATAAAATATCCCAAAATTCCTAAAAATACCAATACAAATAAATTTAGATTAAAATTATTATTATAATTTCAGAAATATTTTTTGTGAAATTTTGGTGAAGAAATAGATTTAAAAGGGATTAAAATTCGATTTTTAATAATCTTTTAAATAAAAATAAAATCTGATAATCCTGTGTAACTGAAATTATTTGCAGCAAGATTCTGGACCATCAGATGAACGCCCAGATCTCATCCAACAGCCCAGACGCTCCCACGCAATCGGATGTAGGGGAGCCACGCGCCCGCATTGGATCAACTAACGGGACTAACTAACCCCGTTAGTCAAGCCGCTATCAGCCAACGAAACGTAGGACGCCGTTAGCCGAAACGACGTTGTTTCAATCGTCTTCTTCATTGGAATGTTGCGCTCTCTGGAATCGCGACCTCGCCGACTTCTGATCTTCTAGAAGCTCTAGATTCCTCCACAGGCAATCAAATCCCTTAATTTTTTGGCCACGTGCTCCTCTCGACAGCGCCTACGATATCCCTCTATCTAGAAGCCTTATCATGCCCTTGATAAGGGTGCCAACTAACATAGATAAGGTTGAAGATAAGTTCACCGAAGGATAAAACTGTCTCAAATTACCTCTCCTCAACCGACCTATCCACCCTATAAATACTCACCCATGGCCTGTAAACCAAATCATCAAACAATAACCTATCAATCACCGAATTTCATCCCTGAATCAAATCTTTGAAAATTACGGCGAACTGCTTTTTGTCAAAACCTGTTCCGACGATCCAAGCTTCAATCCAGAAACTTGAATAGCTGCCAACACACCCCATGAGTGTTCTCCCACTGTTGGTATGCGTCCATATTGTTTGTATCACGATTTGTGATTGGAAATTTTGATTTTTTTCAAATTTTATTATTTGATCAGTTTGATCGTGTTCTTATGCTTGATTATGTGATTTCTTTGTTGAGAATCATTATATATATCTTGTATGAACTTTCTGTTAAAAGAGAATTGATCAATCAACCTGAATTCAAAGTTTTAAAAATCAAAGCTTGAAAAGTGATTTTTAATATCTGTGTTCTTGGTTTAAATCTGGATTTTTTTATCCAGATAGTTGTTATACATATTTGTTAACATCTTTGAATGACTTCTAAGCAATTGTAATCATGTTTTGATCATGTTTAATCAAGCTGAAATTTTAAAAATAAAGCTTGAAAATTGGATTTTTGGAATTATGTGTTCTTACTTTTAATCTGATTTTTTGATCCAATTACTTTTATACATGTTTGTTAACATGTTGGGATGAATTCCAAGCAACTGTTTC
This sequence comes from Impatiens glandulifera, assembly GCF_907164915.1. Lineage (NCBI taxonomy): Eukaryota > Viridiplantae > Streptophyta > Magnoliopsida > Ericales > Balsaminaceae > Impatiens > Impatiens glandulifera. Next base: position 13,935,747 of record NC_061866.1, on the reverse strand, counting down.
AACTTTGATCATGTTTGATCAAATCTTATTTTTGATTTTTTTTTTGAATTTTATTCAATTTTCAAAAACTATTCTAATGATTTTAAGATGTTCTTCTTTTAGTTTAGATCAACTATATTCATAATTTCAAAGCTAATGGAAAAAAAATCAGGCCTTGAAATAGCCTAGTTTAAAAGATCTCAAAATTTGACCTAGAAATGACATTTTAAAATTGATCCTCGTAAGGGCTTGAAAATCGTGATTTATGTTAGGACTTTTGTTATTCATGATCATATGAACTTACTGTAGCTTACGGATCATGTTTTTATGATCTTAATTAAAAGTTACAAACTTTTGAAATTTCGGACCAAAATAAGAACACCAGTCCTAAGGTTTTAGCCTAAGGCCGAGAAAACGGACCCATGACCGTGGGTTAGGACCGGTAACATTTTTCCAGGACCGTGGAGTAGGACCGACGATTTTTTGCCAGGACCATGGAGCAGGACCGGTGTTCTTCACCTAGGACCGGGGACCGCGACCGATGTTCTTAAGCTAGGACCGATGACCGCGACCAATGTTCTTTAGTTAGGACCGAGAACCACGACCAATGTTCTTTAGCCAGGAGCGAGGACTAGGACTAAGCTCTCTAACCCTATGAAAGAGGACTATGACCGATAAACCTAACTCTATGAACGAACCTTCACTTAGCCTAGGACCAGTAAACCTAACCCTATGACCGATGACCCACTTAGCCTAGGGCCGATAAACCTAACCATAAGACCGATCCCTCACTTGACCTAGGATCGGTAAACTTAACCTTAACCTTAGACCTAAGACCGATAACTACATAACCCTAGGACCGAGTACCTAGACCGATAGACTTGACCCAGGACCGAGCCTCCCTGTTCTTCGACCGAGCCACCCGAGTTTGGGACTGAGACTCTATGAATTGGAATATTGGTTATTGATTTGTTGAAGTGGGAGTAAAAGAGAGGTCGACTAAGATTGGTGATTGATTTGTCGATGGATAAAGAGGCATATGAAAAAGTGTGAGTCACAATATTAGGGTTAGTGAGTGGTTTACTGAGGGGATAAATAGGCATATGAGGAGATAAAGAGACATGAAAAAGTGGAAATCACAAGATGAGGGTCAGTTGGGGGTTAATGGTTGGGTTTTGACGATGAATAAGAGGCGTGTGATTAATTAAAGATTGGTTGTTAATTTGTTGAAGTGAGAGTAAAAGAGATGTCGACTAAGATTGGTGAGTGGTTTGGCGAGCATTTGAAAGTGTGGATCACGAGATGGAGGTCGAGTGGTGGGTGGTTTGTCGACCGATGGGATAAAGAGGCATACAAAAAAATGTGAGTCACATGATGAGGGTTAATTGGGGGTTAGTGCTTGTTTTGACGTTGGATAAGAGGTATGTGATCATCTAGGATATTGGTTGTTGATTTGTTGAAGTGAGAGTAAAAGAGAGGTCAACTACGATCGATGAGTGATTTGGTGGAGATCACGAGATGGAGGTCGAGTGGTAGGTGGTTTGTCGGCCGAGGGATAACGAGACATATGAAAAAGTGTGAGTCACAAGAAGAGGGTGAATTGCGGGTTAGTGGTTGGTTTGACGTTGTATAAGAGGTCTATGATCAATTGGGATTTTGGTTGTTAATTTGTTGAAGTGGAATTAAAAGAGGACGACTAAGATTGGTGAGTGGTTTGTCGATGGATAAAGAGACATGTGAAAAAGTGTGAGTCACAAGATTAAGGTCAGTGGGTGGTTTGCTCAGAGGATAAAGAGACATGAAAAAGTGGAAGTCACAAGATGAGGGTCAGTTGGGGGTTAGTGGTTGAGTTTTGACGATGAATAAGATGTGTGTGATTTATTGAAGATTGGTTATTGATTTGTTGAAGTGAGAGTAAAAAAGAGGTCGACTAAGATTAATGAGTGATTTGTTGAGGGATAAAGAATCATATGAAAAAGTGTGAGTCACAAGATTACGGTTAATGGGTGGTTTACCGAGAGGATAAAGAGACATTTAAAAAAGTGTGAGTCACAAGATGAGGGTCAATTGAGGGTTAGTGGTTGAGTTTGACGAGATATAAGAAGTGTGTCATATATTGTGGTTGACTAAAATTGGTGGGTGATTTATTGTAGAAATAAAAGAGGCATATGAAAAAATGTGAGTTACAAGATGAATGGTTGAGTGAGTGTCGAGAAAATAAAATATATATCAACATCAAGTTTAGATTAAACTTAATGTTTACAAACTAAAACTAATTTTAAATTAATTAAATTTAAATAATATAATTTTATCTAAAATATTTATAAATAAATATATTTTGTATATATATTCTTACCGGTGCATTTGGTGCAAATGCACGGAATTTATACAAATATATATATATATATATATATATATATATATATATATATATATATATATATATATATATATATATATATATATATCCTAATTCAATGTATTTACATTGATTCCTTATAAATTTGTCAACAAATTATTTAGAAAAATATCATAAATTTTATTTTACCCATTCATATTTTACTAATTCTCTATTATCTAATTATTTTATTTAAATTATTATATTTATTTTTCTATTTCTTAAAAGAAGTAGAATCTCATTTTCTTTATTTTTATATTTTTAATTTTTATTTTCTAATTTTTATTTTCTTAATAGAATATTGATTTACTTATAACCGATTTAATTTTATTATATATGGTTAAATATTATAATTTGAAATTTTAGCAATTAACATCACTTAATTATTTTTCTTTTTTCATATTTTCACTTTTATTGCTCTATATAATTTATTTTAGTTTTAACATTACCTTTTTTTACCGTTACTATGAAACAAACATTTTCAGCAAAAACGGAACTTCCTAAGGTGATTTATTTATTAACTTTTTAGTCTCTCCATTGAACTAGATTTATATATATATATATATATATATATATATATTATAAATGAATTTTATGTTTTAAAATTTGATAGAACATAACTTATTTTAATATTTTAATATAATTTTTTTGATATATAATTATTTTATTAAATTTAAGTCATTCCCAAGACCGTCAAAACCATCAAAACTTTATGTATAACTTTCGAAAATAACCATCAAAACCGAAAGTTATACCATTAACTTTCGGTTTTACCACTTCATAATTTGTTAAATTAATTGGTTTTTCACCTATTAATCTAGACTCCTAACTAATCTAATCAAGTGTGTGTTGTTTTTAAAAATTAAGATTGCGTTTAATGTTAAAATGTTTATGATTGTGTTTAATTATATAAAGAAGTGTATATGTATGTTGGTGTTTGATGATCATATTAATGTGTATAAAGTTTGATCATATGGATTGTGTAATATTTTAAGGATATCAAATGTGTTAAATTAATGTTGTTCAAAGTCATTATAATGTGAAAAAATCAATTAATTTAACAATTTGTGAAGTGGTAATTTCGAAAGTTAATTAGATAACTTTCAGAAATAATCATCAAAACCGAAAGTTATACCATTAACTTTTGGAATTACCACTTAATAATTTGTTAAATTAATTGGTTTTTTACTTTCCAATCTAGACTCCTAACTAATATAATCAAGTGTGTGTTGTATTTTAAAAATTAAGATTGTGTTTAATTTTAAAAGGTTTATAATTGTGTTTGATCATATAGAGAAGTGTATATGCATGTTTATGTTTGAATATCCTATGAATGTGTGTAATGTTTGATCATATGGATTGTGTAATATTTTAAGGATATCAAATGTGTTAAATTAATGTTGTTCAAGGTTATTAGAAAGTGAGAAACCAATTAATTTAACAATTTGTCAAGTGGTAAAACTAAAAGTTAATGATATAATTTTCGTAAATAATGATCAAAACTGAGAGATATACATAAATCTCTCGGTTTTATCTATTTAAATTTAATTGTACATATGTCAAAACCGAGAGATTTAGACACATCTCTCGGAATTTAATTAATCAAAACCGAAAGATATGTCCAAATCTCTCAGAAATATGAAAAATCAAAACCGAGAGTTATATGATTAACTTTCGGAATTAATCAATTGATCAAAACCGAAAGTTAATCATAAAACTTTCGTTAATGAAGACAAAACTCTCTTTTTTCTTTTTTCTTTCCCTCGTTTTCTTTTTCACTCTCTCTCCCCGTTTCTTCTTCCGCGCTGCCCCTTTCCAGCTAAAGACCCCCGTCGTCCAACTAGCAATCGAAGACGAAGCCATCGGATTGAGGTTCCAGCCGCGCCGCCCTCAAGCTACCTCAGGCGATTGAAGGTTTCGGCCGCCCGCCAGGTCTCGGATTGAAGACACCGTTGCCTCCGCTTGGATTGACGACGCCACTACCGCCGATTGAATACTGCCACCGATTGAAGAGGGTCGCCGATTGAAGACTGTCGCCGCCTCCTGCTGCCGCCATCCGATTCAACCTACATCCGCCGCAACTTACATTTCAATGTTAGTTTATTTTTTATTTTATTTTTATTTTAGGTTATATTAGCTTATATTAGTTTGATTTTAGGTTATATTTTTGATTTTAGGTTTTATTAGTTTGATTTTAGGTTATATTAGTTTGATTGATGATTTTATAGTTTGATTTTAGGTTATATTAGTTTTATTGATGATTTTGTAGTTTGATTTTAGGTTATATTAGGTTTGGTTATATTGGTTTGATTGATGGTTATTGAGTTTGATTTTAGGTTATATTATGTTTGGTTATTTGGCTTGATTGATGGTTAAATGAGATTATGTATGATTTATGTTTGATTTAAGTTAGATGTTATATATTTAGGTTTGATTAATGTTAGAATTGGTTTGATTATGTTATTTTTTATTTTGATATATGTATGATTTGGATTGATTTAGGTTAGATTAGATTGAAACTATGTTTGATTTTGGTTAGTTTAGTTCTTGTTGATTATATTTAGGGTTAATTTGGTTATTTGGATTGATTTAGGTTAGATTAGGTTGGAATTATGTTTGATTTTGGTTAGTTCAGGTTTTGATTAGGTTATATTTTAATTTGATATATGTATGATTTGGATTTTCATTTGGTTATTTGGATTGATTTAGGTTAGATTAGGTTGGAACTACGTTTGATTTTGGTTAAATTAGGTTGGAATTAAGTTTGATACATGTATGATTTTGATTGATATTATTTTTGGTTTAATATTATGGTTATTTGGATTGATTTATGTTAGATTAGGTTGGAATTAAGTTTGATACATGTATGATTTTGATTTAAATTATTTTTGGATATATGATGATTATTTAGGTTAGATTATGTATGATTTTGGTTAATTTATGTTGGAATTAAGTTTGATTTTGGTTAGAATTATGTAAGAGAAATGTTAGCCTAATTAATTTAGATGAAGTTAAATAAATAATAATGCGGGTTGTTTTCCATCTTATTAGAAATATGGAAGTACCCGATGAAAGTTGGATGACCTTACGTCGAGATCATCCAGATTACGAGGAAGGTGTTGACAAATTCCTCGAGTTTGCTGTTAGGAGTACATCCCAACAAACAGTGAAATGACCTTGCGTGAAATGTATGAACACGATGTTTATGGAAACAGACGATGTGAAGACTCACCTCATCATTTATGGAATAAATTTTCATTATTGGTACTAATTGTCATGGAGAAAAGAGACGTACTAATCACGTGGTTAATAATGATGTCGATGACGATGCCGATGACTTGGATGATGATGATGATGAAGATGATGATCAGTAGGAGGATGCCGTGTCGGAATTCAACGATCCGAGAACGGAGATGAATAATACAGTTAATGAAGAGGTCAATGAAGAACGTTATATGCACGATTTTATAAACGAAATGTTCTCCAACGTTAATGATGTCCCGAACAACCATGAACCAGTCGAAGATGTGCAAAATTTTTATAAATTGCTTGATGATTCCAAACGGCCATTATATGAAGGTGCTCGAATAACAAAATCATCAGCACTACTAAAATTACTTCACATAAAGAATGTCTATCAATGGACAAATTCTTCGTTCGATATGTTGCTGCGTCTACTTAAAGACTACATATTACCGATTGACGCTCAATTGTCAAACTCCTACTACAAAAGTATAAAATTCATTACTGATATCGGGCTTAAGTATGAGAAGATAGATGCATGTAAAAACAACTGTATGCTATTTTGGAAGGACGACAAAAATGTAGATTCTTGTAGAGTTTGCGGTCTTTTAAGATGGAAAGTCGACCAAATTAGTGGGGCAATTCGAAAGAAGCAAAATGGGAAATTCATTCCAACTAAAGTGTTGAGATATATATCCCTCTAATACCAAGACTGCAAAGACTATACATGTTCTAAAAAACGGCTCAAATGATGAGATGACATAAGGAAGGAAAAGTTGATAGTGATACGTTGAGACATTCTACTGATTCCTTAACTTGGAAAACGTTTGATGAAAATTATAAAAATTTCGCGTCGAAATCTTGAAACATAAGACTGGGTTTATCAAGCGATGTGTTTTAACCATTTGCAAATGGGAAAAAGTCATACAGTGTTTGACCGGTTATTCTCGTTTCTTATAATGTGTCACCCACTACTTGCATGGATTCTAGCAATTTCATTCTATCTATGTTAATTTCGGGTTCAAAGAGTCCGGGAGATTCAATTGACATATTTCTCCAGTCATTGATCGACGAGTTGACTGAACTGTGGTAACCTGGTGTGAGAACGTTTGATGCACACACCTCGCAATACTTTAACATGCGAGCGACGTTGATGTGGACCATTAACGACTTTTCCACGTACGCGAATTTATCGGGCTGGAGTACGAAACGGAAATACGCTCGTCTCTATTGTAACAACGACACGGTATTTTCCTTTTTATCAGGCCTACATGACAGACATCTTCCACAACTGTATTGTTTTCCCCCAACCTTTTGGAACACCTGCTGCCCTTGCCCATATTACTCTCCCTATCCTAAAAACAAATATTTAAGATAGAGGGTTAGTTTTATTTATTATTAACATAGGAAAATTTGATAACATTAAACTTTTTCACTTCATTTGCTATCATTTATATTAATGTATTAAGCTAACGTTACCCATCAAAGCCGAGACTGCCCCAGTCCAAACTTATAACTTCCCACCTAACAAAATTGGACTTACCCAAGTGTCGGTCTTAACCGTCGTGATATCCACTTCATTTTAGAGTAGAAATCAACCTAGTAATTTTACGTTCTCTTAAGAATCGTTATTATGATTTGAGCTATTTTAACGAGTTCTATAATTTATTTACTAATCATTCATGATTATATTATACATAAAAAAAATTAATTTATTAAGTTCAAGTTGTTAGAATTATGACTTATCAAACATTATGAGGGTTGAGATAGATCTGTGTCCCACGTCATGTCTCAATGTATGTGAAAAACACTTTAAAATTTTCTCTCTCTATATAATGTGTGACAACAGATCCGATAGAAACTCAACTAGAGTAATGATATCTTTCTAAATTTAAATAATTTTTTTTTTTTGTTAAAAATGTTATATTGAACTTATTAATAGTGGTGATGAGTAGGTAGGAACAAAGAGGAATGGATTGAGGGCAGAGGGGGAAGACGTAAAGAGCAGCAACCCATGCTAATTTGACCTTTCAGCTGTCTGTCTGTCACTCACAACTACTTTCTCTCTTTTTCACACATCATTCATGTTCATGCATTCCTTCAGGATGAGTTTTATGTATATAAATGGACCAAATTTCGAAAACATTTCTTATGGCATTAACATTTGGATCATGTGTTTCAATTGCTATCTAACAACTTTGTCTGAGAGATCAGATTTTCTGCTACCGAATTGAGTGTTCCCTATTGCGGACCAATCAAAACTCAGCATTATTATTATATTAATAAATTAAAACTGGGTTGAAAGGAAGAAAGAGAACCCGAAACCTGTATTTTATTCCGGGTTCAGCAGAAACGGAAATGAGTAAAGCTTCCTTCGCTTCACTCTGTTTTACATGACCATTGAAGAAACAGTCTACACTGTTTTACATAAGGTTGTCAATGTAAAACTGATTGATATATATTCACTAAGGTGAATATAAAATACGTTCATATAAAAACAGTTTATATGATAGAAGTGAAGCAAACTTCACTTGATATTAAATTTGTAAAATATATTTAAATGAATTTACTTTAATTATTTTATATGATTATATATTAAATATATATAAATATAAAAACATGTTTAAATTTTTTTATAATACATTTAAATAAATTTGTAAAACAAAATATTTTAAAATTTATTTGTAAGATATTTTTTAAAAAAATATTTAAATTATTTTATATTTTATATAATTATATATTAAATATATGTAAATGTTCATATAAAACCACTAACACATTTATGTAAAAACATTTATACGTTCAATTGAAGCTTGTTTACAGCGCTAAAAATGAGTGAAACAAGCACTACCAAGTGAAGCTTGTTTCACTCAATATTTACAGCACTGATAGAAGTGAAGTAAACTTCACTAGGTATTAAATTTGTAAGATATTTAAATGAATTTGTTTTAATTATTTTATATGATTATATATATATATATAAACAAAATGTTCAATTTTTTTTAATATATTTAAATAATTTTGTAAAACAAAATATTTTAAAATTTATTTGTAAGATATTTTTAAAAAAATATTTAAATTATTTTATATTTTATATAATTATATATTAAATATATATAAATGTTCATGTAAAACCATTAACACATTTATGTAAAAACATTTATACGTTAATGTAAAAGAATTTATGCTTTCATGTAAATTTATAAAAGAATAAAAAACAAGCGCTATCAGGTGAAGCTTGTTTCACCTGAGTATTTACAACACTCAAATGAGTGAAACAAACACTAACAAGTGAAGCTTGCTTCACTCAATATTTACAGCGCTAAAAGAAGTGAAGCAAACTTCACTATATTTATATTTGTAAGATATTTAAATTAATTTATTTTAATTATTTTATATGATTATATAATATATATATATATATATATATATAACATTTTCAAAATATTTTGTAATATATTTAAATAAATTTGTAAAACAAAATATTTTTAAATTTATTTGTAAGATATTTAAAAAAATTATTTAAATTATTTTATATTTTATATAATTATACATTAAATATATATAAATGTTCATGTAAAATCATTAACACATTTATGTAAAAACATTTAGATGTTCATGTAAAATCATTTATTCCTTCATGTAAGTCTGCAAAAAAAAAACAAGCACTACCAGGTGAAACTTGAATCACCTGGGGATTTACAGCGCTCAAATGAGTGAAACAAGCACTACCAAGTGAAGATTGCTTCACTCAATATTTACAGCGCTGATAGAAGTGAAGTAAATTTCACTTGATATTAAATTTGTAAGATATTTAAATGAATTTACTTTAATTATTTTATATGATTATATATTAAATATATATATATAAAACAAAATGTTCAATTTTTTTTGTAATATATTTAAATAAATTTGTAAAACAAAATATTATAAAATTTATTTGTAAGATATTTTTTTAAAAAATATTTAAATTATTTTTGATTTTATATAATTATATATTAAATATATGTAAATGTTCATGTAAAACCATTAACACATTTATGTAAAAACATTTATACGTTCATGTAAAAACATTTATGCCTTCATGTAAATCTGCAAAAGAATAAAAAAACAAGCGCTATCAGGTGAAGCTTGTTTCACCTGGGTATTTACAACACTCAAATGAGTGAAACAAGCACAACCAAGTGAAGCTTGCTTCACTCAATATTTACAGCGCTGAAAGAAGTGATGCAAACTTCACTTGATATTTACATTTGTAAGATATTTAAATTAATTTATTTTAATTATTTTATATGATTATATAATAAATATATATATATATATATATATAACATGTTCAAAATTTTTTGTAATATATTTAAATAAATTTGTAAAACAAAATATTTTTAAATTTATTTGTAAGATATTTAAAAAAAATTATTTAAATTATTTTATATTTTATATAATTATATATTAAATATATATAAATGTTCATGTAAAATCATTAACACATTTATGTAAAAACATTTATATGTTCATGTAAAATCATTTATACCTTCATGTAAGTCTGCAAAAAAAAAAACAAGCACTACCAGGTGAAACTTGCTTCACTTGGGGATTTACAGCGCTCAAATGAGTGAAACAAGCACTACCAAGTGAAGATTGCTTCACTCAATATTTACAGCGCTGATAGAAGTGAAGCAAACTTCACTTGATATAAAATTTGTAAGATATTTAAATGAATTTACTTTAATTATTTTATATGATTATATATTAAATATATATATATAAAACAAAATGTTCAAATTTTTTTGTAATATATTTAAATAAATTTGTAAAACAAAATATTTTAAAATTTATTTGTAAGATATTTTAAAAAAAAAATATTTAAATTATTTTTGATTTTATATAATTATATATTAAATATATGTAAATGTTAATGTAAAACCATTAACACATTTATGTAAAAACATTTATACGTTCATGTAAAAGCATTTATGCCTTCATTTAAATCTGCAAAAGAATAAAAAAACAAGCGCTATCAGGTGAAGCTTGTTTCACCTGAGTATTTACAACACTCAAATGAGTGAAACAAGCACAACCAAGTGAAGTTTGCTTCACTCAATATTTACAGCGCTGAAAGAGTGAAACAAACTTCACTTGATATTTACATTTGTAAGATATTTAAATTTATTTATTTTAATTATTTTATATGATTATATAATATATATATATATATATATATATATATATAACATGTTCAAAATTTTTTGTAATATATTTAAATAAATTTGTAAAACAAAATATTTTTAAATTTATTTGTAAGATATTTAAAAAATAATAATTTAATTATTTTATATTTTATATAATTATATATTAAATATATATAAATGTTCATGTAAAATCATTAACACATTTATGTAAAAACATTTATATATTTATGTAAAAGCATTTATACCTTCATGTAAGTCTGCAAAAAAGAAAGAAAAACAAGCACTACCACCTGGGAATTTACAGTGCTCAAATGAGTGAAACAAGCACTACCAGGTGAAGATTGCTTCACTCAATATTTACAACGCTGATAGAAGTGAAACAAACTTCACTTGATATTAAATTTGTAAGATATTTAAATGAATTTACTTTAATTATTTTATATGATTATATATTAAATATATATATAAAACAACATGTTCAATTTTTTTTGGAATATATTTAAATAAATTTGTAAAACAAATTATTTTAAAATTTATTTTTAAGATATTTTAAAAAAAATATTTAAAATATTTTATATTTTATATAATTATATATTAAATATATGTAAATGTTCATGTAAAACCATTAACACATTTATGTAGAAACATTTATACGTTAATGTAAAAACATTTATGCCTTCATGTCTGCAAAAAATATAAAAAAAAACAAGCGCTATTAGGTGAAGTTTGCTTCACCTGGGTATTTATAGCGCTCAAATGAGTGAAACAAGCACTACCAGGTGAAGTTTACTTCACTCAATATTTATAGCGTTGATAAAAGTGAAGCAAACTTCACTTGATATTAACATTTGTAAGATAATTAAATTAATTTATTTTAATTATTTTATATGATTATATATTAAATATATATATATATATATATATATATATATATATATATATATATATATATATAACAACATGTTCAATTTTTTTTTTTTGTAATATATTTAAATAAATTTGTAAAACAAAATATTTTAAAATTTATTTTTAAGATATTTTAATAAAAAATATTTAAATTATTTTATATTGTATATAATTATATATTAAATATATATAAATGTTTATGTAAAACCATTAACACATTTACGTAAAAGTATTTATATATTAATGTAAAAGTATTTATGTCTTCATGTAAGTCTTCAAAAGAATAAAAAAATAAAAAAAAGCTACCAGGTGAAGCAAACTTCACCTGAGAGCGCTTGTTTTTTTATTTTTTTCAGATTACATGAAGGCATAAATGCATTTACATGAACGTATAAATGTTTTTACATAAATATGTTAGTGATTTTACATTAACATTTATATATATTTAATATTTAATTATATAAAATATAAAATAATTTAAATATTTTTTTTTAAATATCTTAAACATAAATTTTAAAATATTTTGTTTTACAAATTTATTTAAATATATTAAAAAAAATGAATATTTTGTTTTACAAATTTATTTAAATATATTTACAAAATAATTTAAATATGTTACAAATATAAATACCTAGTGAGTTTGTTTCACTTTTATCAGCGCGGTAAATATTGAGTGATGAAAGCTTCACCTGGTAGTGTTTGTTTTACACATTTGAGCGTTGTAAATACCCAGGTGAAGCAAGCTTCACCTGGTAGCGCTTGTTTTTTTTATTCTTTTGCAGACTTACATGAAGGCATAAATGCTTTTACATTAACGTATAAATGTTTTTACATAAATGTGTTAGTGGTTTTACATGAACATTTATTTATATTTAATATATAATTATATACAATATAAAATAATTTAAATATATTTTTTAAATATCTTAAAAATAAATTTTAAAATATTTTAATTTATTTAAATATATTACAAAAAAAAACTAAATATTTTTGTTTTACAAATTCATTTAAATATATTTACAAAATAATTTAAATATCTTTCAAAAATAATTAAAAATATGTTTTTATATGTATATATTTAATATATAATTATATAAATTTTTAAATAATTTGTCAAAATATATTTCAATACATTATAAAAAATTTGTGCATATTAAATATATAAATATATACATTATGAAATAATTTGTACAAATTCATTTGAATATATCACAATTATAACATATAATTATAATCATTCATAAAAATTAATTTAAATATCTTAAATCACATAATTTATGATTATTATTTTAAACTAATCTTAAAATAAAATTATATTAATTCATAATTATTATTTTATATATATCAGAAATAAAATTATATGAATTATTATTAAATCATTTAAATACATCACAAATAAATTTATAAGCATAATTTATTAATCAAAGTCAATTTAAGTTCGCTTCACGCAACAATGAATATATATCAATCAGTTTTACATGAACAACCTCATGTAAAACAATGTAGACTGTCTCTTCAATGATCATGTAAAACGGAGTGAAGCGAATGAAGCTTCACTCATTTCCGTTTCTGCTGAACCCGAAATAAAATACGGGTTCCGGATTCTCTCTCTTTCTTTCAACCCAGTTTTAATTTATTAATATAATAATAATGCTGAGTTTTGATTGGTCCGCAATAGGGGAACACCCTATTCGGTAGCCGAAGATCTGATCTGAGATTTTTAAACATCTTTTTCAAGTGTCTGAAAAGATGTTTGGAATAACTTTTCTATTTAATTTGTTATGATCCTTTTAGGGAATTATATTTGGTCACAATTATTAATCACAATCATGTCTTAAAATTGTTAAACTTAAATATGGTTTTATTTTCATTTGATATGAAATATTTAATTGAATTAGATAAAACATTTTTAAGTAAAAAGTGAATAAAAAATGTTATATTTTAATAATGCAAATAGTGATTCTAAGGCACATATATGATATTCTCAATGAATTATGTGTTAGACATATAGATGCACTAATTCTATTGGCTTTCCATTGAGATATATAATATAACCTTTTAAATACTTCACAGTGAAGTGCATCTTCCATACATAGAAGATATACATAGAAGATGTTTTCATGAATTTGCGACAAATTTCATATGCAATATCAGGTCTAGTGTAGCTAAAGATAAAATTTTACAATCCTTGATCATGCAATTTGATACCCTAAACATGGGTACTGTTGTAACCGTCTACAGCCCATTAGGCCAACATAATCAATCAAGAATATACTTTCTTTCATTCACATTAATGTCATAAGTAGTGTGCAGTTTCAAGATTAAGATTTTTTTTAGTAGTTTCAACATCTTTGATTAGAATTGATAGTATAAGACTGAGATATGTTCAAAACTTTTTCCGGCAATTATAAATTTATTAGAATATCTAATGTATAGATATTGATCAAATTCAGCTTTATTGAATCATTATATTTCATAAAAACATTATCTAGATACTTGTTGAAGTGCATGTAGACTTTTTTTAGTTTGCAAACTTTGTATTTAGATTCCAATTATAAACCATCTAAAATTTTCATGTATATATATATATTTTTAAAATTCCATGAAGAAATGCATTATTGATATCGATTTTGTGTAAAAACTATATTTTAGAAGTGTGAGTCACAAGATTACGGTTAATGGGTGTTTTACCGAGATAAAGAGACATTTAAAAAAGTGTGAGTCATAAGATGAGTTCAATTTAGAGTTAGTGGTTGAGTTTGACGAGAGATAAGAAGCGTGTCATCAATTGTGGTCGACTAAGATTGGTGGGTGGTTTGTCGTATGAATAAAAGAGGCATATGAAAAAATGTGAGTTACAAGATGAGGGGTTAAATGAGTGTCGAGAAAATAAAATATATGTCAACATCAAATTTAGATTAAACTTAATTTTTACAAACTAAAACTAATTTTAAATTAATTAAATTTGAATAATATTAATTTTATCTAAAATATTTATAGATAAATAATATTTTGTATATATTCTTACCGTTGCAAATACATAAAATATATATATATATATATCCTAATATTCCTTATAAATTTGTCAACAAATTTTATAAATCTATCAACAAATTGTTTAAAAAAATATCATAAATTTTATTTGATCCATTCATATTTGACTAATTCTCCATTATTTAATTATTTTATTTAAATTATTATATTTATTTTTCTAATTCTTAAAAGAAGTTGAATCTCATTTTCTTTATTTTTATATTTCTAATTTTTATTTCCTAATTTATATCTTCATAATAGAATATTGATTTACTTAATTATTAATATGATATTATAACTTATTTAATTTAATTATGTCTGGTTAAATATTATAATTTGAGATTTTAGCAATTAGCATCACTTATTTATTTATTTATTTATTTATATTTTCACTTTTATTGCTTTATATATTTTTTTTAGTTTTAACGTTACGTTTTTTACCGTTACTATGAAGCAAACATTTTCAGCAATCAAAAAATTGAAAACGGAACTTCGTAATAAAATACGTAATAAATAGATTATGATTTATTTATTAACTTTTTTAGCCCTCTATATTGAACGAGATTTATATATATATATATATATTATAGATAAATTTTATGTTTTAAAATTTGGTACATGTTAACTTATTTTAATATTTTAATATAACTTTTTTTGATATGTAATTGTTATATTAAATTTAAGTCATTCCCAATACTGTCCCAAAGACAAATTATGGAGAAATTGAAAAAAATAAAAATAATCTGATTTAGAATTTTTTATTATTTAATCACTATTTATATTGTCTTAATTACTTAATTACAAAATGAGTGATAAATTATTATTTTTAGTTTAAATAAGTCCTTAGACTTGTAATGGTCATAATATTAGAATGAAATTTAATTAATCTAACTAATCAATACTAAAATAAATAATATAGTTAATTAATTGTGTTACAAATTTACTCAATTCATACTAACTTTGTTAAATTAATTAATTTCTTTACAAATTTACTCAATTCATACCAATAAGGCTTTCTATCTATAGATTATTCATCTATAAATTTGTTTATTATCTTTGTATTATTCATTCTCAGGCCCGCGCCTATCAAATAAATCAACGGTTCATTAGAAACATATTTCATTAAATTCGCATTATACTATTACAAAGTCTAACATTACTAATTTCAAAGCAAACTAAATTTTATGCTTAAGTAAATGTCCAAAAGTGTTTTACTAATGACATTCTATTTTTAATAACTATAATGTTTGTTTTCATGATTTATTTTATAATTTAATATTTAAATTGTGGAAATGAAAAATAAAAACTACTCTACAATGAATAAAAGGCTAAATTTCCGTAGAAATTATATAAAAATTAGTATTTTATCATTATTACAATCAGAATTATTTTAAAAAAATTAAAGTAAAAAGTAAATGTGATTTATTTAATAAAAATGTAATTGAACTAGCTAGGTAAAAATAATTTAGGTGAAAATGGATAAAAAAAAAGGTAATTTATTTTATTTAACTTCTTAGATAAAGTTATAAAAAAAAATTATAAAAAAAAATTATAAAAAAATTTATGAAAAAGATGATTATTTTTTATTTTTGAGCAAATAAAAACAAATGTATAACAAACAAGTATGATGACAAAATATTTATAATTTATTATTTAATTTGTTAGATGATTTGTAAATAAAGTGATTTGTAAATAAAGTTATATGTTAAAAAGAAATATCAAAATTGTAGAATTAATCTCACAATAAATAAGAATAAATAAGAATGATATAACTTTTATTTAAAATTTGAATTTCCCTTACATTATTATAAGTGGGGGCAATTGTGCTCTTTGCACAGTAGCAAAAGGAATAAACGGGAGATTAACAATTTTTGTAACAAGTGCATTTGAGTTGAAGAAAACCCGAACATCTTCCAGTAATCTTACCTTCTCTAGTGCAACTATCATTACAATTCCAGTTCGAGAAACATGCGCCGTGAAACGTTCTGCTTGGAACTTTACAAAGTTTCGCCTCAACTAACCTTACTCCATTATTCTCCCCTGTAAAAATAACATATCAAAATAATATTATTAAAATTTTTATTATGATCTTTCAATATTGAAGTCTTATTATAAAATAATAAACTTACCCAAAATAAAAATAGTTAACAACAATACAAGACAGACCAATTTGTTCATGTTAAATAATGATAATAATAATATACTAACTTCTTTTGACAGATTTTGTTTGTCAATGTATATGATGTGTATAAACAAGGATGATAGATCTATTTAAAGTGAGGAAGAATAGTAGAGTTTGATCATATAAATATTTATCATTATTAAAATTTTAATAATAACATGTTGTAATGTAGATTCTTACCATCCAAACAAGATTTCACTTACTTATCTTTTACATATTTAGAAAAAAACATTAAAATATATATTTCCAACTTAAACACTAAGGTCCTGTTTGTTTTAGCTTTTGATCAATACTATTCTCAATAAATTATATATTAGTTAATAATTTTCATTTTATATACTAATTTTTGAAATTTCAAAAGTAAAAATACAAATAAATAAAATGGTAGTTTTGTCAATGTTCACAAACAAAAGCATGTCAAAAATCATTTAGAAACAATTTTATTATTTATTTTAGTTACTGTTAACATTTTTCATTTATAGACATCCATTTTAATTTTTTCTTAATAATTTTATTTTTACAAATTTAAAATGTTCAAATACAATTGGGGTATTTTGTTTCAGATTTAGATGGATAGATAATTATAAATGTTTAAGGATATTGACTTGGAATCTCAAGAAAATAAAAATAAAAATAAAAAAGGAAATATATATATATATATATATATATATATATATATATATATATATATATATATATATATTCACAAAATCGAAGAATAGATATGGAATCTCAAGAAAATTCATTACTTTTTTTTGTTCAAGTAGGATTAATATAATCCACTATACAATATTATTATTCGTATAATACATCCTCACATAATATTTATTTATCCATTTTTAATTGTTGTATCATAATTTCAAAAGTATTTTTTTAGTAATATTTTAATATCATTTTGTTAGAATTTATAAAGAAAATAAAATCATCAAAAATTAGAGAAAAACAAGTATTTGTGCTAATTTTTGAAATATGAAACAAAATCCAATTGTCGAGTATTAAAATCTTACTAAAACGTCATTCAAACAAAACTAAACATAGAATAACCTTGTATTTGAGTTATTTTGTAAGTTCTATTATTTTTTTTTAGTTTTTATAATCTGAATACTCTATATTGATATTAAGATAAACTAAGGCGCTATTTTTAAATCATAGTAGAAATTTGATTTTCTGTCGCTTTCTATTTTTGAAAAGAAGTGAAGGGAATTAATGTTAATTTGATTGAAAATTTAAATTTAGAAAACGAGGTCTTGTTGATGACTTCATAACTTACCGACCCGTCGAATTTGAGAGAGATTGAGTTCTTATAGAAAGTACATCATAGACCTTTAATTTTTTTTTAATTCAATTAAACCACACGACTAAGAGTCGCCACATAATTATAAAAAAAGCACGTAAGATTTAGACGTATGAACATCGATTAAGAGATTTTTTAATGAGTTCGGCATTTGGGTATATGTGGGAAAGAGTTTTAAACAAGATATGTCCACAACGCCTCCAAATGTCTCTACTAATTATTTTTGAGCATTTTTAAAATAACTACACTTTACATTTTAGATTATTTCCTTTATTACTATCAAACCCTAAGCTAAGAATGAAATGATAAATAATGCAGGAAATAAAAGAATTGAAATACAAAAATTAAAGACAATCTGGAGCCTATGAAATAAATCCAATGGATCAATAGACTAAGCATTTTATTTGATAATGCTCTGAAAATCAACTTTGTACAAAAGTTGATGGTCTTTTCTTGATCATATCATTTTATCATTTTTGGGTTGTTTCCATCATTCCAGATATCCAATCAACTTAAATTAGTCATCCTTTATGTGACCCGTTCGAAGTATGATAAACTCTTTCACCTTCTTCTTTTATCACTATTGTAAATTTTTGAAAATATTTTTTCTGTTTGGTCCTCTGATTGAGATTCTGAAGCATTGTACAGGATTTGTAAACATCTAACCATGGATCTTACATGATAATTTGATCTTTGACGTACTCATATTTATCATCAAGCCCCATCAGAAATAGAAGAAACTTAAGTTTCTCATAATCTTGAAGTATTTATGCTTCAAGAAAGCATCCATCATAATTAAGTCAAATTCCTTTACACCTCCATCTTCTTAGAGGTTATAACCCCATCATCTCATCCCATAACAATCTCACCTTAGAATAATAATATTCTTTTAAGTCAATGTCACCTAGTTGGATGAAGTTAATATCCTTTTGAAGTATGTACCTCCTCGGACCATTGTTTCCTTAATATCTGGACTTGATCTCAAGCCACATATCATGATTGGTTTTATTGGATTGAAATCTTCTTCCTATTCTTGCCTCTATCGTATTCATAATCCAAGTCCTAACCAAAGTATGAACAATACCCTACTAGTTTTCATCTTCTTCATCTTTTAGTTTTGAATATGAACTATCAATAAAGCTATCTTAAGTTTTTCTTGAAGAGCAAGCCTAATACTTAGACTCCATTTGAAATAAATTTCCTTTCCAGTAAGAATGGATTAGGTAATATTAATGCATGGACGATCTGCTGGATCTGGATGTATAAGAGGAAGATCATTATTGTGTTTCCTTTTTATAATTATTTAGTTAGGGTACTGGTTTGGATTATGGGTGTTAGGGTTAGGGATTTCAGTCATAGTTGGTGTACGAATTGGAATCGAAACTCTATTTGACTCTAAAACCATCGGCATAAGAGTACTATACAATTCTGCTGGAATTTTAGAAAGTTGAGGTTCAGAACATACTTTGATATTTGAAGATCCAGAAGTCATGTCTTATTTTGATTGAATCGGTAGATCGTCTCTTTCTTCGCCTAGATTTGATCTGATACCATAAACAAATCAGAGCCAATAATTTGAGAGAGAATGCAAATGATAGAGAAAATGAGAAAAATAAAAATAACGTGATTGAATTTTTTATTATTCAACCACTATTTATATTGTCTCAATTTCAAAATGAGTAATAAATTATTATCTCTATTATAAATAAATTCGTAAATTTATAAAGGTAGTTAAAATAACTAAATGAAAATTAATTAATCTAACTAAATAATGTAATTAATTAACTAACTGTCTTACAAATTTACTAAATTCATATCAACTTTGTTAAGTATTGTTTAGAAATAAAATAACTTATTATTTTATTTATTTTAAAATTTGAACCATGTGATCTTATTTGAACAAAAAAAAAAAAAGTGAAAACTTATTTTTAATTTTTGAAAATATAGTTTTCATATAATTTTTTATTCTCATGTCTAAATAATACAATGAATTTTGAATCATTCTTATATTTGTTTATATAAAGTTTTGTTTATTTTTCATGAAATTAAAATTTGAATTTTCTCAAGTTGAGTTTTTGTGTATATGATTTAAAAGAGGTACGTACATCTTTAACTTATTTTTCTAAAGTAAGTTATATGATAAAAATAATTTGGTATAAAATCAGAAATATATATATATATATATATATATATATATATATATATATATATATATATATATATATATATATATATATATATATATATATATATATATATATATATATATATAATTCATCTATAAATTTGTATATTATCTTTATATATATAAATTTATAATTCATCTATAAATTTAATTTATATATATATTATGTTTGTTTTCATGATTTATTTTATAATTTAATATTTAAATTGTGAAAATAAAAAATAAAAACTACCCTACAATGAACAAAAGGCTAAATTTCCGTAGAAATTATTATTTTATCATTATTACAATCAGAATTATTTTTAAAAAAATGTAACTGAACAAGCTAGGTAAAAATAATTTAGGTGAAAAATGGATAAAAAAGGGTAATTTATTTTATATAACCCCTTAGATAAAGTTATAAAAGAAAAAATTATAAAAAAATTATGATAAAGATTATTAGTTTTTATTTTTGAGCAAATGAAAACAAACAAGTATGATGACAAAATATTTATATTTCTTAGTTAATTTGTTAGATGATTAGTAAATAAAGTGATTTATAAATAAAGTTATATGTTAAAAGAAACATCAAAATTGTAGCATTAATCTCACAATAAATAAGAATGATATAACTTTTATTTCAATTTGAGTTTCCCTTACATTATTATAAGTGGGGCTATTGTGCTATTGCATAGTAGCAAAAAGAATAAATGAGAGATTAACAATACTTGTAACAAGCGCATTTGAGTTGAAGAAAACCAGTACATTTTCCTAAAACGTGGCCTTCTCTAGTGCAATGATCAGTACAATCCCAATTCGAGAAACATGCGCCGTGAAATGTTCCGCTTGGAATTTTACAAAGTTTCGCCTCAACTAACCTTACTCCATTATTCTCCCCTGTAAAAATAACATATGAAAATAATATCATAAACTTTTTTATTATGATTTTTGAATATTGAAGTCTTATTATAAAATAATAAACTTACCCAAAATGAAAAGAGTTAACAACAATACAAGACAGACCAATTTGTTCATGTTAAATAATAATAATAATATGTTAACTTCTTTTGACGAATTTTGTTTGTCAATGTATATGATGAGTATAAACAAGGATGATAGATCTATTTAAAGTGAAGAAGAATTGTAGATTTTGATCATATAAATATTTATTATTATTAAAATTTTAATAATAGCATGTTGTAATGTAGATTCTTACCATCCAAACAAGATTTCACATACTTATCTTTTACATATTTAGAAAAAAAATATTAAAAGAAAGAAAATATTAAAATATATATTTCTAACTTAAACACTAAGGTCCTGTTTGTTTTAGCATTTGATCAATAATATCCTCAATAAATTAATATATTAGTTAATAATTTTCATTTTTATATACTAATTTTTGAAGACTTCAAAAGTAAAAATACAAATAAATAAAATGGTAGTTTTGTCAATGTTCACAAACAAAAGCACGTCAAAAATCAGAAACAATTTTATTTATTTATTTATTTTAGTTACTGTTAACATTTTTCATTTATAGACACCCATTTTAATTTTTTCTTTTTGTCATAAGTTAGGTATTTTGTTTCAGATTTAGATGGATAGATAATTAAAAATGTTTAAGGATATTGACTTGGAATCTCAAGTGAAAATAAAAATAAAAAGGAAATATATATATATTCACAAAATCGAAGAATAGATATGGAATCTCAAGAAAATTCATTACTTTTTTTTGTTCAAGTAGGATTAATATAATCCACTATACAATATTATTATTCGTATAATACATCCTCACATAATATTTATTTATCCATTTTTAATTGTTGGTCATGATTTCACTACTACTATTTTTTTTAGTAATATTTTAATATCATTTTGTTAGAATTTATAAAGAAAATAAAATCATCAAAAATTAGAGAAAAACAAGTATTTGTGCCTATTTTTGAAATATGAAAAAAAAATCCAATTGTCGAGTATTAAAATCTTACTAAAACGTCGTTCAAACAAAACTAAACATAGAATAACCTTGTATTTGAGTTATTTTGTAAGTTCTATTATTTTTTTTTAGTTTTTATAATCTGAATACTCTATGTTGATATTAAGATAAACTAATGCGCTATTTTTAAATCATAGTAGAAATTTGATTTTCTGTCGCTTTCTATTTTTGAAAAGAAGTGAGGGGAATTAATGTTAATTTGATTGAAAATTTAAGTTTAGAAAACGAGGTTTTGTAGATGTCTTCATAACTTACCGACCCGTGAATCTGAGAGAGATTGAGTTCTTATAGGAAGTACATTATAGACCTTTATTTTTTTTAATTCAATTAAACCTCACGACTAAGAGTCGCCACATAATTATAAAAAAAAACACGTAAGATTTAGACGTATGAACATCGATTAAGAGATTTTTTAATGAGTTCGGCATTTGGGTATATATGGGAAAGAGTTTTAAACAAGATATGTCCACAACGCCTCCAAATGTCTCTACTAATTATTTTTGGGCATTTTTAAAATAACTACATTTTACATTTTAAATTATTTTCTTTATTACCATCAAACCCTAAGCTAAGAATAAAATGATAAATAAAGCAGGAAAGAAAAGAATTGAAATACAAAAATTAAAGACAATCGGGAGCCTATAAAATAAATCCTCAGGATCAATAGACTAAGCATTTTATTTGATAATGATCTGAAAATCAACTATGTCTATAGTGGCATCAACAAAAGTTGATGGTTTTTCGTCATCATATCATCTTTGGGGTTGTTTTCACCGTTCTAGATATCCAATCAACTTAAATTAGTCATCCTTTATGTGACCTGTTTGAAGGATGATAAACTCTTTCACCTTCTTTTTTTATCACCATTGTAAATTTTTGAAAATATTTTTCTGTTTGGTCCTCTGTTTGAGATTCTGAAGCACTGTACATGATTTGTAAACATCTGACCATGGATCTTACATGATAATTTGATCTTTGACATACTCATATTTATCATCAAGCCCTATCAGAAATAGAAGAAACTTAAGTTTCTCATAATCTTGAAGTATTTATGCTTCAAGAAAGCATCCATCATAATTAAGTCAAATTCCTTTACATCTCCCTCTTCTTAGAGGTTATAACCCTATCATCTCATCCCATAACAATCTCACGTTAGAATAATAATATTCTTTTAAGTCAATGTCACCTAGTTGGATGAAGTTAATATCTTTTTGAAGTCTATATCTCCTCGGACCATTGTTTCCTTAATATCTGGACTTGATCTCAAGCCACATATCATGACTGGTTTTCTTGGATTGAAATCTTATTCTTATTCTTGCCTTTATCGTATTCATAATCCAAGCCCTAACCAAAGCATGAACAATACACTACTAGTTTGCATCTTCTTCATCTTTTAGTTTTGGATATGAACTATCAATAAAGCTATCTTAAGTTTTGCTTCAAGAGCAAGCCTAATACTTAGACTCCATTTGAAATAAATTTCCTTTCCAGTAAGAATGGATTAGGTAATATTAAGGCATGGACGATCTGCTGGATCTGGATGTATAAGAGGAGGATCATTATTGTGTTTCCTTTTTATAATTATTTAGTTAGGGTACTGGTTTGTATTATGGGTGTTAGGGTTAGGGATTTTAGTCATAGTTGGTGTACGAATTGGAATCAAAACTCTATTTGACTCTAAAACTATCGGCATAAGAGTACTATACAATTCTGCTGGAATTTCAGGAAGTTGAGGTTCAAAACATACTTTGATATTTGAAGATCCAGAAGTCATGTCTTATTTTGATTGAATCGGTAGATCATCTCTTTTTTCGCCTAGATTTGATCTGATACCATAAACAAATCGATCAGAGCCAATAATTTGAGAGAGAAGGCAAATGATAGAGAAAATGAGAAAAATAAAAATAACGTGATTGAATTTTTTATTATTCAACCACTATTTATATTGTCTCAATTTCAAAATAAGTAATAAACTATTATCTTTATTCTAAATAAATTCGTAAATTTATAAAGGTGTTAAAATGAAAATTAATTAATCTAACTAAATAATGTAGTTAATTAACTAACTGTCTTACAAATTTACTAAATTCATACAACTTTGTTAAGTATTGTTTAGAAATAAAATAACTTATTATTTTATTTATTTTAAAATTTGAACCATGTGATCTTATTTGAACAAAAAAAAAAGTGAAAACTTATTTTTAATTTTTGAAAATATAGTTTTCATATAATTTTTTATTCTCATGTCTAAATAATACAATGAATTTTGAATCATTCTTATATTTGTTTATATAAAGTTTTTGTTTATTTTTCATGAAATTAAAATTTGAATTTTCTCAAGTTGAGTTTTTGTGTATATGATTTAAAAGAGGTACGTACATCTTTAACTTATTTTTCTAAAGTAAGTTATATGATAAAAATAATTTGGTATAAAATTATATATATATATATATATATATATATATATATATAATTCATCTATAAATTTGTATATTATCTTTATATATATAAATTTATAATTCATCTATAAATTTGTATATTATCTTTATATATATAAATTTATAATTCATCTATAAATTTGTATATTATCTTTATATATATAAATTTATAATTCATCTATAAATTTAATTTATATATATATATATATATTATGTTTGTTTTCATGATTTATTTTATAATTTAATATTTAAATTGTGAAAATAAAAAATAAAACTACCCTACAATGAACAAAAGGCTAAATTTCCGTAGAAATTATTTAAAAATTATTATTTTATCATTATTACAATCAGAATTATTTTTAAAAAAATGTAACTGAACAAGCTAGGTAAAAATAATTTAGGTGAAAAATGAATAAAAAAGGGTAATTTATTTTATATAACTTCTTAGATAGAGTTAGAAAAGAAAAAATTATAAAAAAAATTTCTGATAAAGATTATTAGTTTTTATTTTTGAGCAAATGAAAACAAATAAGTATGATGGCAAAAAATTTATAATTTCTTAGTTAATTTGTTAGATGATTTGTAAATAAAGTGCTCACAATAAATAAGAATGATATAACTTTTATTTCAATTTGAGTTTCCCTTACATTATTATAAGTGGGGCTATTGTGCTATTGCATAGTAGCAAAAAGAATAAATGAGAGATTAACAATACTTGTAACAAGCGCATTTGAGTTGAAGAAAACCAGTACATTTTCCTAAAACGTGGCCTTCTCTAGTGCAATGATCAGTACAATCCCAATTCGAGAAACATGCGCCGTGAAATGTTCCGCTTGGAATTTTACAAAGTTTCGCCTCAACTAACCTTACTCCATTATTCTCCCCTATAAAAATAACATATCAAAATAATATCATTAAATTTTTATTATGATCTTTCAATATTGAAGTCTTATTATAAAATAATAAACTTACCCAAAATGAAAAGAGTTAACAACAATCCAAGAAAGACCAATTTGTTCATGTTAAATAATAATAATAATAATATGCTAACTTCTTTTGACGAATTTTGTTTGTCAATGTATATGATGAGTATAAAGAAGGATGATAGATCTATTTAAAGTGAAGAAGAATTGTAGATTTTGATCATATAAATATTTATTATTATTAAAATTTTAATAATAGCATGTTGTAATGTAGATTCTTACCATCCAAACAAGATTTCACATACTTATCTTTTACATATTTAGAAAGAAAATATTAAAATATATATTTCTAACTTAAACACTAAGGTCCTGTTTGTTTTAGCTTTTGATCAATAATATCCTCAATAAATTAATATATTAGTTAATAATTTTCATTTTTATATACTAATTTTTGAAGACTTCAAAAGTAAAAATACAAATAAATAAAATGGTAGTTTTGTCAATGTTCACAAACAAAAGCTTGTCAAAAATCAGAAACAATTTTATTTATTTATTTATTTTAGTTACTGTTAACATTTTTCATTTATAGACACCCATTTTAATTTTTTCTTTTTGTCAAAAGTGAGGTATTTTGTTTCAGATTTAGATGGATAGATAATTAAAAATGTTTAAGGATATTGACTTGGAATCTCAAGTGAAAATAATAATAAAAAAGGAAATATATATATATTCACAAAATCGAAGAATAGATATGGAATCTGAAGAAAATTCATTAATTTTTTTTGTTCAAGTAGGATTAATATAATCCACTATATAATATTTTTATTCGTATAATACATCCTCACATAATATTTATTTATCCATTTTTAATTGTTGCATCATGATTTCACTAAAAGTATTTTTTAATAATATTTTATTATCATTTTGTTAAATTTATAAAGAAAGTAAAATCATCAAAATTTAGAGAAATACAAGTATTTGTGCTAATATTTGAAATATGAAACAAAATTCAATTGTCAAGTATTAAAATCTTACTAAAACCTCATTAAAACAAAACTAAACATAGAATAACCTTGTATTTGAGTTATTTGGTAAGTTGTTTTATTTTTTATTTTTAGTTTTTATAATCCGAATACTCTGTTGATATTAAGATAAACAAGATATGTGTTCCACTACGCCCCCAAATGTCTTTAATAATTATTGTTGGACATTTTTAAAATACTCACACTCTACCTTTTAGATTATTTCCTTTATTAACATCAAACCATAAGCTAAGAATGCAATTATGAATAATGCATGAAATAAAAGAATTGAAATACAAAAATTAAAAAAATTTACTTTTGGTAAGACGCAAACAAGTGTCTCCGTCTGAACAAAACATTATACGTTGACAAAACATGGATAGTTTTCATGATGAGTATTACTACAAATTGTTTGCTAAGTTGATTCCATATATTTTTTGTTGGGAGAAGTTTTGGGAGTCAAAATTTCCATCCAAGATATCCTTCTTTGGTTTGAGCGTTATTCACGATAGAGTTCTTATGGATGATATGTGCATAAAAAAATTGTATTATGGTTAGTCGATCATGTATGTGTCACGAGGAGACTGAATCAGAATCTCACTTAGTTTTGCATTATCGAGGGGTGTCTAGTATATAAAATCTTTTGTGGTGTATTATTGGGATTAATTGGGTGATGCCCGAGTCTTTGAGTAGTTTCTTAAAATGCTTGGATTTATGCGACTAATATGGCAAACCTACATATTTGAGTTACCATCTAAATTATTTTTTTGGTAAATTATTTGGTTTGAGATAAATCGTCGAACTTTCAATAATCGTAGTCGTCTGATGCGTATCATTCATAATGATATTATTATGACGCTTTCTAAAATTTATTTCGGAAAGCCGATAGAGTCATTCAGTGAGATAATCATTCTTCTCGCGGACCAACGAGCATTATAACCTTTTGAGTAACGTGTCTTTTTTTTCATTTCATACTTTTTCGTTGTGCTTAAATGATTTTTTTCCCATTTATATATATGTATACCATTTAAAAAAATTCTAATTTTCTACTTGAATTGAAAGAATTTTTAAATTATTTCTGTGAATTTGTTAGATTATTGTTAAGACTTGTTTGATTTGAATTTTCAGAATATGTGAGTATATTGATTTATCTCTTAAAGAGTGATATTTATCAACCTAGTAATATTGAAATCAATGAGAATTATAAGTTGAGATAAAGAAATCTTAGGTATGGATTCTAAAATGAAACGAGGAAGAATTTAATGAATTGTCATCTCATAATTGAAGATGTGGAGGAACAGAGTCACCAGGTCAATTCAACAATGGTATTTGTTTTTCATGGTTTAGGTAAAGAAGATTGCAAGCAAGTAAAATTCACTAGAATCGAACAAGTAAAATTTAGTGGACTCAAACGAGTGAAGTTTGGTCACGAACGAACGTGTAAATTTCACTGAAATCAAACAAGTGAAGTTGGACCACCAACTAGTAAAGTTGGATGGAATCAAACGAGAGAAGTTCAATCACCAACAAAACAATTAGGTAGAACTGAACAAGTAAAGATTAATCACAAATGAGTGGAATTGAATGAGTGAAGTTCAATCACAAATGAGTATAATTTTGGTGGAATTAAAAGAGTGAAGTCCGATTAAAATTCTCTTGGACGGAAATAATGGATAATTATTAAAAGCATGATGGAGGCAATTTAGAGGAATTCTATATAAAGTCTTGAATGCAATTATCGAGTTTATAGTGTTTTTAAGTCAAAAACTAGTATATTGCAAATTAATTCTTTCAGATTCAAAGTTTTAAAGTCAATATAGTTGAGTGTATTTGATACAAGAGAAATTGAGTGACAAATGATTTTCTAGATATTGAGATAAGAGGTTTCAAGGGCATCTTTAATCATGAGAATGAATGTAAATCAAATTATGTAGTTAGATCTCAAAAGAGAAGGATCACAAGTTTTTACACATTTAGCCGAGAGTTCTATAAGATAAAATAGATAACAAAATCTTGATTCCCAAAGATAAATGAGAAGTTTTGCAGAATTTAATTTAAAATACTTATGTATCTTATTTTAAAGAGGGCGTCAAAAATATTTTATATTTGAGTTCATACCTATTTAAAGTTTATTTTTATTAGATTCTGATGGATAAGTTTAAAAGTAGTTTAGTCATTATAAAATAAATATAATGTAACATATAGTTATTTATTGGACTATTTCATTAAATATCTATATATAGAATGAGTGATTCCTTAGAAATGTAGTAATTGTTGGTTCAACCTTGTTAAATATTTAATTTTTTATTACATTGTATTTTTATTATTGTTGTTTACTATTAAAATTTGTGAATATAAAAGATAGAATATAAATGGTCAATTTTTTTTATATAAAGTTTGGTTTATCTTTCATGCAATTAAAATTTGGCACTTTTCTCAAGTTGAGTTTTTGTGTTTATGATTTGAAAGAAGTATGTACATCTTTAACTTATTTTTCTAAACTAACTTATGATCAAAATAGTTTTGTATAAAACTAGACACATATATTATGGTTTTATCTATAAATTTAGATATTATCTGTGCATCCATCTTCATTCCCAGGCTCCAGACTTATCTATCAAATAAATCAATGGTTCATTAGAAACATATATATTTCATATAAAACTACTATAGAATAAACAAAAGTCTAAATTTCTGTATAAATTATTTCAAAATCATTGTTTAACAATCAGAATTATTTTTTAAATTATTAAAGTAAAAAGTGTTTGTGATTTATTTTCACTTGACATATACAAGTGTAATTAAACTAGCTAAATAAAAAATATTAGGTGAAATGTGGATAAAAAATGTAAATATCCTTATAACTTTTTAGATAAAATTATAAACGAAAATTTAATCAATTTTTTGATAGAGATGATTAGTTTTATTTAATTTTTTTTTTTGATAACGCTAAGTTCCACTTTTCTTCGCCTGGCGTGCTCGAATTTAGGACTTCAGCGAAATCGGGGATATCCACATTCACTAAGAGGGGATGCAATTAGTTTTTATTTTTGAGCAAATGAAACAAATGTATAACAAATAAGTATAATGACTTTACATTTTATTGTCTTAGTTTATTTGTTAGATGAATTGTAAATAAAGTTATATGTTCAGAAAAAAATCAAAATTGTAACATTAATCTCACAATAAACAAGTGATATAATTTTTATTTAGAATGTGGTTTTCTCTTACATTATTATAAGTATTTATAGGAGGTAGTTGGTGCAAATGTATTATTGCATAATAGAAAGAAAAAAAAAAATGGGGAATTAGCAATTCTTGTAACAAGTGCATTTGAGATCAAGAAAACTAGCACATTTTCCAGCAAGATAGCCTTCTCTAGTGCAACTATCGTTACAATTCCAGTTCGAGAAACACACTCCATGAAATGTGCTGCTTGGGATTTTGCAAAGATTCGCCTCAACTACCATTACTCCACAATTCTCTTCTGCAAAAACAAAAATTAAAAGTATTTCCTTACAAATTTTATTATGATTTTTAACAAAATCATATTCGAAAAATAATAAACTTACCCAAAATAAAAAATGCTAACAACAATACAAGACATATCGATTTGTCCATATTAAATGATAATAACACTATGTTAAGGTTTTTGTTTGTCTATGAATATGATAGTTTATATAGGAACGAGAGATATATTTAAAGTGAAGATAAATAGCATATTTTGATCATATAAATATTTCTCATTATTATTATAAGGATAGCATTAAGATTCTCACATTCCCAAGAAGATTTAAAATAATGTTTCAAGGATAGACTTCCAACATAAACACTAAGGTCTGTTTATTCTCATATTATTTAATAATTTCCATTTTATATATATATATATATATATATATATATATATATATATATATATATATATATATATATATATATATATATTTTAGATTTCCAAAGTAAAAATAAAATAAAGTTATTTTTATACAAACGAAAGGGAACTAGAGACTGGTTTTTTTATAAAGAAACTTTTTCTTTAGTCATAAGCAACACCAAGAAAATTTATTTTATATTTACAGATTTAAAATGTAAAAATATAATGAGTTATTTTTCTTTCAAAATAGATAGATAAATAAATATGATTAAGAATATTCACGTAAAATCTCAATAAAATCAAAACAAAAAACAAATATATATATTAATTAAAATAATATAATATAATATATTTATATTATATTATTTAATATTCTGCTGCTGATAATATAATATAATATAATATAATATAATATAATATAATATAATATAATATATTATTAATATTAATATAATATTAATATTAATATTAATATTAATATTAACAATATATAATATTATATTAATATTAATATTAATATAATAAATTATTACATATTCGATAGATATACAATATAATATTAATATCAATAATAAGAGGAGTGATAGGGGAGGGAATATGGGAGAGAGAATGACGTGTTACCAAAATTATTGGTTGAAAAAAGGATAAATGGTATCAGCACTCGTTATCGTATCAACAAGTATATGAGCATCCCTAACGTGAGCTGTCTTCTATGCAGAGAAAATGAAGAAACCATAGATCACCTATTCGGGAGCTGCTGTATTGCTTCGGAACTTTGGGACAAATTCTATAAAAGCCTAGAGCTGATCAGTTTCCCGAGCGAATGGAATGAAATCAAAGTTGCAGCACTACTCAAAGCCAAGGGAAATAAATTTGCAACAAACGTGTTCAAATGCGGCTTTGGAGCAGTGGTGTATAACATTTGGTAAGAACGGTATGTAAGGGTATATGGTAGAGACCGCATGAGCGTTGAAGAGTTATGAAAAGATATTGTATCGGATTGCAGCACCCTCGCTAAACGTTGACAAGAATTCCAAGCACATAGTAAAACTGGAATATCTATAGGAACTGGAATTTACCCTTTTTTAAACTCAATAGAATTGAAAGCATTATAATTAGATAATTCAATTACGTTTTTAGATTTTTAGCTTTTATTCAGAATGTTACGACTTCAAAATCATTCTAGGCCTGTCTAGAATCATCTCTTAAACTCGTGGTTTTTTTTTTTATTTTTGGGAATTTTTAATGAAATGACGCTAAGTCGTTTTTCCCAAAAAAAGGATAAATGGTGAGGAGAAAAAAAATTGTTATTTTTTCAGGCAATCAGATTGAACCATGTTATTTTATCTAAAATTTCCTCCACAATCATTTGTAATAATAATTTTAATAATAATTTTTGTTTGTTTATTGAGTTGCACATATCTGTCTTTGTCACAATGACAGCTTCATCAAACCACAATGAGGAAGTTGAGATCCTAGTAAACAATATATCGCCAAATGCAAACAAGGTATACAACTTATATATACAAAAAAAAATGATACAGTAAGTAAGAATAACATAAGTATTAAGAGTAATTGAGAATTCCAAGAGCAGATTCTCCCTACAAAACTACAGTTTGATGGCTATAACGAGGTATAGACAATACTTAATTTAGAATTTGCTTGATTATTTCCTTGGTATGTTTTTTTGTTTGTTTGTAGATGTAGAGAAAAGTTGTAATATATTATTTATTATTATATTGATTACATGAGAGGGGGAGAGCCCTATTTATATACAAGAAACCTTTACTGTAGTAATAGTGAGGGCGGCTAATGGTTGCTTCTATTTAGTCCTTCGCTTCAGATAACTGAAAAGCCCTAACAATTTGATTAGTAAAGCGCTACTTAAACCACTACTCCAATTCCCAAGTTTGACTTAGACATTAACCAAGGTGGAAATATTTATAGTCCCCAAGCCATTTATACGTTACCCAATGATGACTCATTATTATTTCCAACACTCCCCCTCAAGTTAGGAATGAATAGATTGAAAACTCCTAACTTGTCAAGAATGTGGTCGAAGGAGGTTCTATCTAGAGACTTCGTGAAGATGTCGGCCAACTGGTTCTTACTCATTACGTAAGGTGTTTCAATTTGGCCAGATTGTACTTTCTCCCTGATAAAGTGACAGTCAACTTCAATATGTTTCGTTCGTTCATGAAAAACGGAATTAGATGCGATATGTCGTGCTTCTTGGTTGTCGCAATACATTTTCATCGGTTCACTATGAGATATCCCCATATCTTGGAGTAGATGCTTAATCCAAATAAGTTCGCTAGGTGTAGTAGCCATAGCCCGGTATTCTACTGGATCTTGCAACCACGTTTTTCTTCTTGTTGCGCCAAATGACTAAATTCCCACCAACAAATGTACAAAATCCAGTGGTTGATTTTTTTTATCAGAACTTCCTGCCCAGTCTGCATCCGAGTATCCAATGATGTTTAAGCACTGATTTCTTTTAAGCCAGATTCCTTGTCCCGGAGTAGCCTTGAGATATTGAAGTATTCTTTCGACTGTTTTTAGATGACTTGTTCGTGGATCATGCATAAACTGGCTCACTGCACTAACAGAAAAAGTAATATCTGGTCTAGTGACGGTTAAGTATATAAGTTTGCCAATACCTGCCAATATCCACTAACAACTCACCATCTTCAGAATTAAGTTTAGTAGTGGTGTCCATTGGAGTATAAGTTGGCTTTAATCCTAACTTCCCTGTTTCATTTAATAAATCTAAAGTATATTTTCTTTGAGACAAGAATAACCCTTTTTGTGAATGGGCTATCTCTACTCCAAAAAAATATTTAAGAATACCTAAGTCTTTGATATCAAAAGTTTTTTGTAAATACTTTTTAACTTTATTTATTTCTTCGTCATTATTCCCAGTAATTATAATATCATCAACATATATAAGAACAAAAAGAGAGAAATTTTTAATAAATAGGGAGGAATCTTCCATACTTTTTGTGAATCCATTTTGAAGAAGAACATTACTTAATTTAGCATACCAAGCACGGGGAGATTGTTTTAATCCATATATAGCTTTATTAAGTTTACAAACAAGTTTAGAACTCAAGTTGTCTTTGTAACCTGGAGGAAGATCCATATACACCTCCTCCTCTAAATCACCCTGGAGAAAAGCATTTTTTACATCCATTTGAAAAATATTCCAATTTTTATTAGTGGCAATCGATAAAAGAATTCTAACCGTGTTCATTTTGGCTACGGGGGCAAATGTTTCCTCATAATCTATACCATATGTTTGAGTATATCCCTTTGCTACAAGACGTGCCTTGTATCTATCTATTTTACCATTACTATCATATTTTATTTTATATACCCATTTACAGCCGACAGGTATTTTTCCTATAGGAGGAACAACAATATCCTAAGTATGATTTTTTTTCAAGTGCTTATAGTTCTTCACACATAGCTTGTTGCCATAGAGGATTAGAAACAACTTCTTGAAAATTTTTAGGCTCAATATTATCTAGACAAGTTAAAAAATTAAAATGTGTTGGAGAAATTTTTTCATAAGATAAAAATTGTTGAATAGGGTAGGATACCTTATAAGAAATATAGTCATCAAGTTTTGCAGTTGGTCGGCTAGGACGCACGGATCTTCTTACACCTTCATATCCTGATAGGTTTTCACGAACTTCTTCTAAAATAGGTTGTTTTTCTTGTTCTGATGGATTTTCCGAACCATGTGACTCGTAATTTTCTCTTGAATAGGTTGAACTTTCTAATACTCCCCCTGAGATGATATCGGATTCCACGTCATCTTTGGTCCTTGGTACCTCATCTCCCCCTGAGCATGAGCATGACCATATTGCTTCATTTCCTGTAGTTACATCTGGAAAGGGTTAAGAGTAGGGATAAAATCGTTAAAAGAATCATAATCATTAATTTTTTCTTTGAAAAATGGCTCATGCTCTCTAAATATAACATTTCTAGATATGTAAATTTATTAGTTTCAAAATCATAACATTTGTACCCTTTCTAAGTCGTTGAATATCCAAGAAACAAAGCTTTAATGGAAGTTGTACTAGGTTTATCGGTGCGACTAATGTGAACAAAACATGTACAACCGAAAACACACAAATGTTCATAAGAGATTTCTTTGTCATTTAAGACATTGAGTGGAGATTTTCCATTTAATACAGAGGTAGGAATTCTGTTTATAAGGTGAACTGCATCGAGAAGGGCATCAGACCAAAATTTCTTATGGACATTAGACTAGAAAAGTAAAGTTTGGGTTACCTCAAGAAGGTGTCTATTTTTTTGTTCAGCAACTCCATTTTGGGCAGGTGTATGAGAAATGTTTTTTGATGAACAATGTCCTTTGATTTAAAGAAGTTTGAAAATTTGGAGTTAATGTATTCAGTATTATTATCGGATCGAAAGTTTTTAATTG
This sequence comes from Impatiens glandulifera, assembly GCF_907164915.1. Classification (NCBI taxonomy): domain Eukaryota; kingdom Viridiplantae; phylum Streptophyta; class Magnoliopsida; order Ericales; family Balsaminaceae; genus Impatiens; species Impatiens glandulifera. Next base: position 13,900,650 of record NC_061866.1, on the reverse strand, counting down.
TGACATTAAAATGATTTTCTGCAAATGAATTAAATTCCAAAAAATTTTCATACACTTTCATCTTTGAAGTTAAAATATAAATCCAAGTTGTTCGTGAGAAATCACCGATGAAGCTAACATAATATCTAAAATTATTATATGAATCGATAGGTGCAGGACCCCATACATCTGAATGTATCAATTCGAGAGGAGATTTGGTTTTATTTACAGAGATGGAAAAAGGAAGTTTGGTTTGAAAATTGACAAATATCACAATTTGAACAAAAATTATCTATTCGAAAAAGATGTTTTACAACTTTATTAGAATGATGTCCTAGCCTTTGATGCCATAAATCTTGCTCAAAATTAGTGTATGAATTGAAAGCACATCTAGAAAGATCAACAATATAAATATCGTTGACAAATTGTCCTTCACCAATCTTCATTCCTGTCAACTTGTCCTGAAACACAAAACATTCATTAAAAAAAGTAACAAGACATTTAATATATTTAGTTATTTTGCTAACAGATAATAAGTAAGGAGATAATTGTGGAACATAAAGAACATTATCAAATTTTTTTGAAAATAGTCTGATAGACCCAGTTCCTAAGATAGACATATTTGAATCATTAGCTGTTTTAACACTTTGTTGTGAATTTTTAATGGAAAAATCCAAAAAATTATTTTTATTTCCAGTCATATGATCTGAGGCTCCTGAATCAACTACCCAATAATTAGGATGTAAAATATTTTGAAAAAATACCTGGGTCCATTTTGGATGTGGACCCAGCCTCTTGTGTTTGCATGAATTTGGTAAACTGATCAAGAAGATTATTGAAATCTGATTGATTGTTTGACCCTGATGATATGTTAAAGTTGTGTTGTCCAGTAGTTGGCCTAGTATTCCAGCCCATTTGATCATTGCTTTCTCCTCCATTGTTTTGAGCGAGAAATCCTTTCGGGTTTCTCCCATTAAAATTTCTACCTTTTTCTTCGCCATTCTTCTTTGCCGCACGAAGATGAGGATAGAGTTTGAAGCAAAACTCCTTAGCATGACCCTGTTTCTTACAATGATTACATAAGAGATTGCTGGTTCGTTGAAAATTTTGGGATTTGTGACCAAAAATTGCTTGACTTTCACCTGTTGTTTGCCCCCTCACCTCCCATGGTGCTTCTCCGTGTCTCCTCTTGTTGTAGCCTTGAGACAACATCATCAAAATCTGGAATAGTAGACGTCATGAGGATTTGAGCACGGATAGCGTCCCAACTCGGATCGAAGGAGGCAAGCAATTGGTATATCCCTTCTTGTTCATCTCGCTCTTGCAAGGTATTCTCATCGTTGGTCCGAGGTAAGTACATCATGAGTTCTTCTCGTCTTCTGGTTAACTCACCAACAATTTCGGTAACCGAATTCGATCTCTTTTTGAGGGACTGGATTTCAGATTTCATTTGATATATGTGAGCATAATTTTGAGTATTTCCATATCTTTTCTTGACCGAATCCCAAATTTCTTTTTCTGAATTTTTGCCCAAGAAAAATTTGAAAATTCTCGGCTCCATGGAATTTAGAAGCCAACTCATGATTTGATAGTCATGGGCTTCCCATTCCTCGGCCCTTTTCTGATCTTCCTCAGTGGATTTCTCTGATATGGTTGGTTGCGTTGATGTCCGATAAATATGGAAAATTTGAGCTTCCCTTTGAGAAAAATAGTTGTTGACCGCGCCCAAGTGATGTAGTTCTTTTCATTCAAAAGAACCGAGGTCATCTTCCCGGTTGAGTGCCCATCAAAAAAATTGCTCCCGAAAGTAGTTATTGTCGTGTTTAACAAAAGCAGAGAATACTCTGAAATTTCAAACTAAACAGCACAATAGTGCTAAAAAAGAATATGAGAAAGTAAAGATAGTGTTGAAAGAGAGTCATGACATAAGTACCTTCTCTGATACCATGTAGAGAAAAGTTGTAATATATTATTTATTATTATATTGATTACATGAGAGGGGGAGAGCCCTATTTATATACAATATACAAGAAACCTTTACACTACCCTAGAAACCTTTACACTACTCAAACCACTACTCCACTTCCCAAGTTTGACTTAGACATTAACCAAGGTGGAAATATTTATATTCCCCAAGCCACTTATACGTTACCCAATGATGACTCAATCATTATTTCCAATAGTAGATAATGCTTGAATTATTAATAAAGTCTCTGATAAAATAAAAAAATGTGCACATCTCCTAAATTATTAATAAGGAATGCATTAATTACAAGTTTTTTTATCAATAGAAAACATGTTTTAATTTATGAATTTATTCGGGAGAGGTAATTTGAGAGAGGGAATGAGTAGGGTATGACGTGTCACCATCACTAGCTGAAAAAAGATAAAGAGTGAGGAGAAAGATAAATTTTATTATTTTTTCAATGAATCAGATTGTGTCATGTTATTCCCTCCCCAAATCGTTTCTTATTAAAAAAATTGACTGAAGTGGAGGAAATTTAGAGATTCTATTTCTATATAAAGTCTTGAAGGAAAATTATTTAGTTGTTAGTGTTTTGTAAATCAAAGACTAGTTATATTGGCAGTTGATTATTTCACACGCTCATGTTTGAAAGTCAATATGGTTGAGTGTATGTGATATGAGAAATTGAGTGACAAGTGATTTTCTAAAATTTGAGCAAAGAGATATTTCAAGGGCATCTTAGAAATTTAAAAATCGAACTAAGTAGTTTGATCACAAAAAAGAAAATCTCATATTGCAAGTTTCTACACATCAAGTATCTAACTGCGAGTTCAATTAGACAAAATGAAGAGACCACAATCTTGATTCCCAAAGATGAAATGAGAAGTTTTGCAAAATTTAATTTATGATTCCCAAAGATGAAATGAGAAGTTTTGCAAAATTTAATTTAAGTACGGATGTATCTTAGTTTTAAAAACGGTGTTAAAATTATTTATATTTGAATTCATAACTTTTAATATTTATTTTTATTGGACTCTAAACGATTTAATTAAGTTTAAAATTAGTAGTTTAATCATCGTTGTGAAATAGAGATAATGTAACATATGATTATTGGACTGTTCAATAAAATGAGTGACTCCTTACAAATAAAAAATGTAGTAATTGTTGGCTAATTTTGTATTTTTTATTATAATGTATTTTTATTATTTTAAATTACTATTAATTTCATCCGGAAGCTCTTTAAATTAAAGTTGGACATAACTAATTTGAGTGTCAGGCTAATTCTGTTTAATTAAAAAAATATTATTTTAGATTACTATTATAATTTGTGAAAATAGAAGAAGAATATAAATAGTCAATTTTTAATAATATGTATACAAGGAAGAATTAGTAGTTGTATCACGTATTAAGACTTAAATTATATTTTTGATATAATTTTGTTTAGTGTCACACAAAATAAGTGTTATAATTTATTTATTTTTAGAATTTGGTGTTCTCATACACTATTACAAGTATTTATTGATGCAATTGTGCTATTGCATAATAGCAAAAAGAATAACCGGGGACTAGAAATTCTTGTAACAAGTGCATTTGAGATCAAGAAAGCTAGCACATTTTCCAGCAAGGTAACCTTCTCTCATGCAACTATCATTACAATTCCAATTCGAAAAACATGTCCCATGAAATCTACCGCCCGGGGTTTTGCAAATATTTGCCTAAACTAATCTTACTCCACAATTTTCCTCTGCAAAAGTAAACGAATCAAAATGATTTAATTACAAATTTTAATGCAATTTTTTCAACAAAATCTTATTAGAGAAATAATAAACTTACCCAAAATGAAAAAAACTAACAACAATATAAGATAGACCGATTTGTTCATGTTAAATGATAATAATATGTTAACTTCTTTTAATGGGTTGTGTTTGTCTATGGATATGATGACTAGATATATGAATTAGAGAACTATTTAAAGTGAAGGAGAATATCAGATTTGATAATATAAATATTTTTCATTATTAAAAGGATTACATGCAGATCTCACAATCCCAAAATGATTTCAGATACTCATCTTTTACATATTTAGTAGAATAATGTTTACAGGATATCCTTCCAACTTGTTAGAAACCAAAAAACCGATCCTTTCTTTCATTTATTGGATCATTCTACGCTGTCGGGAGGGGGCTTTATCCGCGCATTTCAGTAGAATGGGGCGGGCAATGAGAAAGGTCGGTTTGTTTTAGCACTTAATCAATGCTATTCTCATTAAATTAAATTATTTTATAATTTTCATTTTAGTAGATTTGAAGTGACAAACAAATAAAATGGTAGTTTAGTCAATTTTCACACACTACATCACTTCAAAAATCATTTAAAAACATTTTTATTTATTTATTTTAGTTACTGTTTACATTACTAAAGTAAAAAATTAAAACATGTTAAATTAAAATAAGACTATTCTATACAAACGAAAAGAATTAGAGACTGTATTTTTATATAGACACCTATTTTTTTTTTTTTTTTTCTTTTGTCCTCATATGTGACACCAAGAATTTTATTTTATATTTACAAATTTAAAATGTTCAATTACAATGGTTTATTTTTTTTTTTCAGAAATAGATGGATAGATAATTAACAATGATTAAGTATATATAGGAAATCTCAAAAAAATTAAAATAAATAAAGAAATATAAAATAAGTTTTATTAGCGACGAATACTTAAATTCGGAAATATACGACATTGCGACGGTTTAATCCACGAAAACACAAGGCATTACAAATATTAATGGATAAAGAAACCTTTGTCACAAAAAACAATGATGTTTACTTATGGTCAATAATCGTCGTTAAACCAAAAGGTCAATCTTTGTAGCAAAGTCCGTAAATTAATTCATTGGAAAAAATGTTTGAGTCTTGACATCTTGTTTGGTTGTTTGATTAGTTTATTTACTTTGCTTAATTAGGTTAAATTTGATCTTTATATTTGGTTTGTTTCGTAGTATATTAGTATGCAAAGAATAGAGATAAAAATGATAGGATGAGGTTTAAAAAACTCGGGTTGTCAATATAGAAATGCCAGGAAACAAACTGAGGCAATGGAAAAATCATTAGTTGGCCCGTTTTTTAAACTACTCAGTACAAAAGTCAGAGTTCTTTGACTTTGAGTCAAATTGATTCGCTTAGTGACGAACTCAATGAACAATCTATAGGGCTGAGCATAATATGGGTTTACTGATGCGGTGCGAGTCGAAGAGATTGGAAGATAATCTAATTAGGGAAGGGATTGGAAGATATATTCTAATCAAGGAAAGGATTATAATATATATTCTAATTAAGGAAGAGATTACAAGGGATATTCTAAATTAGGTAGGGATATTCTTGTTATGGAAGGAATATCCTAAATTAGTGTAATTAAATTGTAATTAGACGTAATTCCTAATTTAATACGTGTAAGTCCTATAAATACCCTGAAGGTATTCCATTGTAAAGAAGAAGAAGATTATTAATCAGAAAACGAGGTTTCCTCAATATCTATCGACTTTCGGTATTCGTAAGAATCAACGAATCTTGATAAAGGTTCATCCTAGCCACGCACGCTGCATCAGTTGGTATCAGTTTCCAGTCGACCCTGAGGTATGCCGCCCCGAAGACAGCCGCGCAACCCTACCCCTGGTGCTGATGATGGTGACCTTGCTGAGTTGCGACGTGAAAACGCTGAGTTTCGCCGTGATAACGACGATTTGAGGCGGCAGGTTGAATGGTTGACGCAACGGATGGATGCATCTATGCACATGCACCACCCTGAAGATGATGTTACGATGACAGATGAAAACCCTCTCGGTGGTCTTCGGAATCGATCGCCTGAACACCCCAATCATCGCTGGGAGCAGACTTTCAGGGTGGACATCCCTAAGTTCGATGGTAGTCTATCACCGGAAGAGTTTATTGATTGGCTTTCTCAGGTTGAAGAGATTCTGGATTTCAAGGAAGTTCCTGCAGATCGTCGTGTACCCCTTGTTACGATCCGCTTACATGGTCGTGCACAAGCATGGTGGCAGCAGTTGAAACAGACACGTGTTCGTCATGGTAAGGCAAAGCTCACGAATTGGGACAAATTCAGGAAGCATATTAGGGCTGCGTTTCTACCATATAATTACGAACGTAACCTGTACCAGCGGTTCCAGAATCTTCGTCAGGGTTCTCGTTCCGTGGATGACTATTCCACTGAGTTTTACACCTTTGTGGCTCGTGTTGACCTGTCTGAGTCCCCTCTCCAGTTGGTTTCTCGCTATATTGGTGGCCTTCGCCTCCAGTTGCAGGATATTTTGAATATGTTTGATCCATTGACTGTTTCTGAGGCACATCAGCGTGCTTCACAGGCTGAGAAACAGCTAGCCAGGCGCGGTTCGGGTAGCTTTGGAAAACAGGTTGTCCCCACTAGTGGCATTGATTCTTCTTCCCAGCCGGCCCATCCCACCCCAGCCCCCCCTCGCGGCACTACAGCCCCCCCGCAGGGACGTCCCGATGGCTTGCGTTGTTTCAATTGTGGTGAAGTTGGCCATCGCCAAGCAGAGTGTCGCAACCCAAAGTCCACCAATCGTGGTCTTTTTACTGAGGTGGATGATCCTGACTCTGCTCTTCCTTCAGATTCAGCGCCAGTGTATGATGTTTATGATGATGAGGCAGCGGAGGAGTATGTTTCTGGTGATGTTGGCCCCCTTTTGGTGATTCGTCGATCATGTTTAACCCCTCGTGCTCCTGACAACGAGTGGTTACGTAATAATCTGTTCCATTCCACTTGTACCATCGGTGGCAAAGTTTGCACCTTCATCATTGATGCTGGGAGTTGTGAGAATGTGATTTCTGAGGTTGCAGTTTCGAAGCTGGGTCTGTCCACTGAACCTCATCCCAAGCCTTATCGTCTGTCCTGGCTGAGTCAAGGTACGGATGTTACAGTTTCCAAGCGCGTACTTGTTAATTTTTCCATTGGTTCCCATTATCGTGATGCTGTATATTGTGATGTGGTTCCTATGGATGCTTGTCACCTTTTACTTGGTCGCCCTTGGCAGTTTGATCATTCTGTTATACATGATGGGCGTGCTAATACCTACACGTTCTTATTTCATGGTACCAAGATTGTGTTGATGCCAAATCAGCCCAAGAAGGGTGCTGCCCCCACTCATCATGCGTCCCCCCCTACCACCTTGTTGTCTCGGGGTCCTTTTCAGACCGCCATGGTCGAATCGGGCATGGTGTTTGCTCTATTTTGTTCGCTGATTACTTGTGGTGCTAGTTCTGAGGTGCCTATTCCAGTGCAGCCGCTGTTACAGGAGTTTGCAGATGTTTTTCCTGAGAATCTGCCTTGTGCCTTGCCTCCTTTGCGTGATATCCAGCATCACATTGACTTGGTTCCAGGTGCTGCCCTACCCAACCGTCCTCATTACCGCATGAGTCCCAAAGAACATGAAGAGTTGCGTAGACAGGTGGAGGACTTGCTGGCTAAGGGACACATTCGAGAGAGCCTTAGTCCCTGTGCTGTCCCGGCCCTTCTTACCCCAAAAAAGGATGGGTCTTGGCGTACGTGCATTGATAGTCGTGCTATCAACAAGATTACAGTGCGTTATCGGTTTCCTATTCCCCGGTTGGATGACTTGTTGGATCAGTTGGGTGGTGCTTCTGTGTTTAGCAAACTGGATCTCAAGAGTGGATACCATCAGATTCGTATTCGCATGGGTGATGAGTGGAAGACTGCCTTTAAGACTCGTGAGGGCTTATATGAGTGGCTGGTTATGCCGTGTGGTCTGTCGAATGCTCCTAGCACCTTTATGCGTATGATGAACCAGGCTCTTCGCCCTTTCATTGGGAAGTTTGCTCACAATCATGCTGTTAATCGCTCCACTGGTTTCAGTCCTTTCCATGTGATTTACGGGCTGTCTCCGCGTGCTTCTCTTGATTTGTTAGCGCTGCCCAGCAAGGTGCGTCCTCATTCCACTGCTGCGGATTTTGTTGGTCAGTTGGCTCAGGTTCATCAGACCACTCATGACCGTTTGGTTGCTGCTACTGCCAAGTACAAGGAGAAGGCTGATTCGAGAAGGCGTGCTGTTGATTTTGAAGTTGGTGACTTTGTGTGGGCTATTCTGACTAAGGATCGTTTTCCAGCTCATGAATATAGCAAGCTTGCTGCTAAGAAGATTGGTCCTGTTGAGATTGTGGAGAAGATCAACCCCAATGCTTATCGTTTACGCCTTCCCAGCCATGTGCGTACCTCTGATGTGTTCAATGTGAAGCATCTTGTTCCTTTTGTGGGTGAGTCTTCTTCTGATGAGGATGATGCGGTTCCAGATTCGAGGACGAATCTTTTCTACCCTGGGGGGAATGATGCGGTGCGAGTCGAAGAGATTGGAAGATAATCTAATTAGGGAAGGGATTGGAAGATATATTCTAATCAAGGAAAGGATTATAATATATATTCTAATTAAGGAAGAGATTACAAGGGATATTCTAAATTAGGTAGGGATATTCTTGTTATGGAAGGAATATCCTAAATTAGTGTAATTAAATTGTAATTAGACGTAATTCCTAATTTAATACGTGTAAGTCCTATAAATACCCTGAAGGTATTCCATTGTAAAGAAGAAGAAGATTATTAATCAGAAAACGAGGTTTCCTCAATATCTATCGACTTTCGGTATTCGTAAGAATCAACGAATCTTGATAAAGGTTCATCCTAGCCACGCACGCTGCATCATTTACCTAAACCCAATCCTAACCCAAAATATTAATTTGGGTTGGTTAGTATGGGTTGGGTTGAGTATGGGTTGAGTTAAATTTGGGTTGGGTTTAATTTGGGTTGAGTTAGGATTACCCAAATTATATAAATTTAGTTTAATTCTCTATTATTAATCCAATATAAACTAATCATCTTCCAACTTTAAGCCGAACACGTTTTTGACATGTTTAACATATTTTTCATACGTTTAACACGTTTTGCACACATCTAACACGTTTTTAATATTTTTAACACGTTTCACTTATAACATGTTTTTCACACGTTTAACACATTTTTCACACATATAACACGTTTTTTCACACGTTTAATACGTTTAACACGTTTTCACATTTTTGACACGTTTTCACGTTTTTGACACGTTTAACACGTTTTGACACGTTTAACACGTTTTTGACACGTTTAACACGTTTTTGACATGTTTAACACATTTTCACACTAATAACACGTTTTTCACGTTTTTGTCACGTTGAACACGTTTTTGATATGTTTAATACGTTTAATGCGTTTTTGACAAGTTTAACACGTTTTTTACGTTTTTGGCACGTTTAACACGTTTTTAACATATCTAACACGTTAACACGTTTTTTATAAGTTTAACACGATTTTCACGTTTTTGGCACGTTTAACACGTTTTAAACATATTTAACACGTTTTTGATAAGTTTAACACGTTTTTCACGTTTTTGGCACGTTTAACTCGTTTTTGACATTTTAACACGTTTTTGACATTTTAACATGTTTTTGATATGTTTAACACGTTCTTCACACGTTTAACACGTTTTTAATATTTTTATCACGCTTTGACAATTAAAACATGTTTTTCACACGTTTAACACGTTTTTACGTTTTTGGCACGTTTAACAAGTTTTTGACATGTTTAACATGTTTTCTTACTAATAACACGTTTTTGACATATTTAATACATTTAACGCGTTTTTGACAAATGCAACACGCTTTTTTTTACCTTTTTGGCACGTTTAACACGTTTTTAACATAACTAACACGTTAACACGTTTTTGATAAGTTTAACACGGTTTTCACGTTTTCGGCACGTTTAACACGTTTTTAACATTATAACACGTTTTTGATATGTCTAACACGTTTTCACACATTTTCACACATTTAACACGTGTTTCACATATTTAATATGTTTTTTACGTTTTTGGCATGTTAAACACGTTTTTGACATATTTGACACATTTTTCACACATTAACAAATTTTTCACATTTTGGTACGTTTAATACGTTTTTGACATATTTAACATGTTTTTCACGTTTTTCACACGTTTAACATATTTGTAACATATTTAATACGTTTGTAACATGTTTAACACGTTTATCACGTTTTTGGCACCTTTAACACGTTTTTGACATTTTAACACGTTTTACACATTTAACATATTTTGACATGTTTAACTTTTTTTTTGCACGTTAACACATTTTGATAAGTTTTAAAACGTTTTTGTCACGTTTAACACATTTTTGGCATTTTTGACACGTTTAATATGTTTTTCACACGTTTGACATTAAACATGTGAAAACGTATTAAACGTGTCAAAAATGTGAAAAACATGTTAAATGTGTCAAAAACGTGTTAAACGTATCAAAATGTGCCAAAACGAGGAAAACGTGTTAAACGTGCCAAAAACGTGGAATATGTGTCAAAACGTGTTAAACGTGCCAAAAACGTGAAAAACATGTGAAAACATGTTAAACATGTTACAAACATGTTAAACATGTTACAAACGTGTTAAACGTGTTAATAATGTGAAAAACGTGAAAAACATGTTAAACATGTCAAAACGTGTTAAACGTGCCAAAAACGTGAAAAATGTGTCAAAATGTGTTAAATGTGTCGTAATCGTGAAAAATGTGTCAAACGTGTTAAAAATGTGTTAATAATGTCAAAATATAAAAATAATGTCCAACGTGTCAAATGTGTTAAACGTGTTGAATGTGTGAAAAACGTATTAAACATGTCGAAAACGTATTAAACATGTCGAAAACGTATTAAACGTGTCGAAAACGTGAAAAACGTGTCAAAACGTGTTAAACGTGAAAAACGTGTTAAACGTGTCAAAATGTGTTAAACGTCTCAAAACATGTTAAACGTGTCAAAACGTGTTAAACGTGCCAAAAATATGAAAAACGTGTGAAACGTGTCAATAATGTGAAAAACGTATTAAACGTGTCGAAAACGTGTTAAACGTGTCAAAAACGTGGAAAACGTGTGTCAAAACGTGCCAAAAACGTGAAAAACGTGTGAAACGTGTCAAAAATGTGAAAAATATGTTAAACGTGTCAAAACGTGTTAAACGTGCCAAAAATGTGTCAAATGTGTTAAACGTGTCAAAAACGTGTCAAAACGTGTCAAACGTGTCAAACGCGTCAAAAACGTGTTAAACATGCCAAAAACATGAAAAACGTGTTCAACGTGTCAAAAATGTGTTAAACGTGCCAAAAACGTGTTAAACGTGCCAAAAACGTGTTAAACGTGTTAAACGTGTAAAAAACGTATTAAAAATGTCAAAACGTGAAAACGTGTTAAACAAATAAAAATGTGTTAAATGAGTCAAATACATGTTAAATAAAAAATAAAAATAAAATAATTTGGGTTACCCAACCCATACTCAACCCAACCTATACCCAACCCATATTAGTAAATAATATGGGTTGAATTATGGGTTGGGTAAATTTAATTTGGGTTGAGTATGGGTTGGGTAATACGGGTTGGGTTTACCCGTTTGCTCAGCCCTAACAATCTATGACTGTGTGATAATCTTGAAGATGAATGTGTTAATTTGTTAGTATATTGCTTAGGTTTAACTATTAGAAAAATCAACTTCTTTGTGTATTGTTAGTAGCTAGTATATTGTCTTCTGTTTATTGTTAAGAAATTATTATATGCATCTCCTTAGTTTGATTTTATTTGTGAATAAAGGCAATTAAAGTGTGTCTAATTTCAATTTGAACAATCTGTACATGATGCTTCTATATCGCTTTCTACCGATTAATTCCTTAAGGAAAAGGCGGAATTAATGTTTCATCTCTGCAATGGTGGAAATACTTTACAGATCATGAATTGCCTAGACTAGATTGACACTCTTGTATGCTACTGTTGAATTTTATAATGTATATTTTTTGTTTTTGAAATTGAGTACGAGTATGTTCAACTTCTCAATTAGAGTATGTAAATCTTTTCATTATTAATGTTAAGGTTTTTCCTTTTCGCCAAAGAACAGAACAAAGAACTACCTAGGCTAAGTCGTTTTACACTAGAACAAAAAAAAAACACCTACAAAGACGCTTAAAAAGACCTCTGCTAATCCATAAAAGCGTCGCCAAAATATCACCGACCCTTATTTATGCGTCGCCATAAGTAGGGTCGGCGCAGCTTATTTAAGGGTCGGTAACATTAATTTAAGCGTCGCCAAAAGTCTTTAATTTTTAACTAATTTGTTTTCTTTTTAATTTTTTAGTTTTATTTAATTCTTTTTTATAATTTTTTCTAAATTATATTTTTGTATTTTTTTAAAATTAAATAATCATTAAAAATAATATTTAGAAGATCACTTCTACATTATTAACATTTTAAATAACAATATAAGAAAGATAAATTCTCTCAATAATAGTATTTCACAAAATCATATTATAGTGAAATAAACAAAACATTAACTAAAATATTATAAATTTTATAATAATAAATTATTTACATTATTTACAACAAAACAATCACAACAGTCTTCAATACTATCACCAATTTGTGGATCCATAATAAAAACTATTAAACTTGTAATGCCCTTCTAAAAATTTCAAATTAAAAAATCACACACATACTTGGATGGATAAAACTTGATAATTATGAAAATTTTCAATAAAGAAATGTACATAAGACATAACAACTATATTGTGTTTTCTTTTTACCTGCATCCCATTTTTTTATTCGAACAAAATCCGACAGATGAGGAGAACGTTCATGTTCAGCCTGAATAACAATAATAGGAAAAAGAAAGGTAAGGGAAATGTTCAAGTGAAATCAAATGCAAAAACCAAACAAATTTGATATACATTTGAAGTTAACAAATGAACAAACAAAAACACCTTTATCATTTCAAAGCAATTCACTAGATCCGCTCATGTGAAACCCTTTCTGGTGTTCGCCATGAGATAGAGATTTCAGAAAAATAAGAATTAAATGTATTTTTCTAGTAAAATAATATTTGTTCACGTATGAACCTCAAGCTGAAGCTAGGGTTATTATTGTTCCATACCATCAACTTCACTATTGCATCGCGTCCAAGATACTCTATCCATCGCCTAACCATCCACAACCAAAAATATAAATATAAACAAGAGGAAAAAATCCTTTGAAAGAATAATATTATAAATGAGTGTAGTGATTGTTATGAGCATACAGTTGGATGTGAATAAATTATTGCAAGAGCACGTGCTTGTTGACGCTCATCTGCTTCTATATTTGACAATGGAAATGAGTTACTTTCCTACAGAATCACTTACTATACTAGGTTATATTGATCATGCATTTTCCTAGAAATGAATAAAACAAGTTTTTCTTCTTCTCAAAATTACATTAAGTGAAACTTTCATAGAATAACATTTAACATGTTACCAGCACTAATCATAAGAGAAACCTTAACAAGTCTTACATTCTGTTTAGAGAAGTGTTAATACAGGTTCATAATGAAAGGAAACATTAGAAAATTTACCTCATCTACGACAACATAGACAAACATATCTATCTTGACAATCTCATAGAAACCAATCCTCGAAATCTAATAGAAGAAGATAGACATTGATAAAGATATTAATCTTATGAGTTGTAAAATTATTGTAGGAGTATTTCTTTATATCAAATGTAGTGGAGAGTGAAAGAAAAATAAATAATCTATTATCCTACCACATCTTCTAGCTACATGGGATCATTTCATAATAGGCAAACGCTGACTATTTTACATATTAAACTTCATTATTTTATTATGATGCCTTTTGATTTTATTTAGACCCTAAAAATTAAATATTATTGTTTGAAACAAAAACTGCATAAAAACAAAAACCTGCAATATTATTATTACTGGTAATTTATTAGCGATAGTTATGAGCCTAGCTAACCGAAAATACTTTCAAATATGCATGATTAAAATCATATTTTAAAAATAATAGTATACTTATAAAGTTATATATATCTGAGAGATTATTGGAGATGTGAAAGATGAGGCATCAAAATGATCAAAACATGAACAATCAAGTGGAGTGTAATATTTAAAACTTACGAATTTCACTAGAAAGACGTGGACTTGTCCCTCGGGTTTTGTCTGCGCATCCTTATAGTATTCTAGGATTAAAAATTTTGGCCGGCAAAGCTCAAAAATGACAAATGATAAATACTTGTCGCAAAATATAAACATAACCAAAATAGAATAATCAATTAATAATGTTTTTTGTTTCTTTAACTCACTTCCATAAACATAAATTAAAATCCAGTTAAAGGCAAATGAAATCATTATAAAAATCAGATAACTATATATGATTGATAACAATCTATCACAAAGTTTGTTTTATAAGTCCTAATATGAAGGTGCTATCTATATGTAATTATTGTAGTACTACATAGATCTTGGGAATAAATACATTATTAGGTCAAAAAAGGATGAACTACGTTTCTTGGGATCTAGAAATATTCGCAAATGTTCTATAAAACCAAATAAGAGGGATGAACTGGAATGACTAAAAGGAGAGATAATTCCTACCCATAAAATTGAAAATCATATTGAAGTTCTTGTTCATGTTCATAAATAATGAGTACCTATCATAAATTATGAATACAAAAAAAACAGAATATGAATTAATAATGTTGTTATTTCTCTAACTCACTTTCATAAACAGAAATTAAAATCCAGTTAAAGGCAAATGATATCATTAGAAAAAACTTGGATTGATCACAATCTATCATAGAGTTTTTCTTATAAGTTTTAATATGAAAGTTTTATCTATCAAACCATATAATAGGGATGAACTAGAATGGCTAAAAGGAGAGATAATTTCTACCCATAAAACTGAAAATCAAATTGAAGTTCTTGTTCATGTTCAGAAATGATATGAGTACCTGTCACAAATTATGAATACAACAAAAACAAAATATCAATTAATAATGTTGTTATTTCTCTAACTCACTTCCGTAAATAGAAATTAAAATCCAGTTAAAGGCAAATGATATCATTAGAAAAAAACAGGATTGATCACAATCTATCACAACGTTTGTCTTATAAGTCCTAATATGAAGGTGTTATCTATATGTAATTATTGTAGTACTACATAGATCCTGGGAATGGTATTTGATCATAAAAGGATGAACTACGTTTCTTGGAATCTAGAGACATTCGCAAATGTTCTATCAAACCAAATAAGAGGAATGAACTGGAATGTCTAAATGGAAAGATAGTTACTACCCATAAAGTTGAAAATCAAATTGAAGTTCTTGTTCATGTTCATAAATGATGAGTACCTGTCACAAATTATTAATACAAAAAAACAGAATATCAATTAATCATGTGCTCTTTCTCTCACTCACTTTCATTAACTAAAATTAGAATCTAGTTAAAGGCAAATAGTATAATCAGAAAAGAACTAGTAACTATATATGATTGATCACAATCTATCACAAAGTTTCTCTTATAAGTCCTATTATGAAAGTGCTGTATATATGTAATTACTATAGTACTCCACAAATCCTAGGAGTGAATACATTTTTATATCAGAAAAGGATGAAGTTATTTTCCCTTGCTCACAAATGATGAGTACCTCTCACAAATTATTAAAAAAAAATAGAATAATTATTTTGTTTCACCTCCATAAACAAAAATAAAAATCCAGTTAAAGTGCTATATATATATATGTACTTACTGCAGTACTACACATATCATGGGAGTGCATATATTTTTAGGTCAGAAAAGGATGCACTACGTTTCTGAGATCTGGAGACATTCGCAAATGTTCTCTCAAAGAAAAGAAGAGGAATGTAGAATTATTAACCTGTTATGTTTAACTTCCTCAACCACTTCCTATAACTGATATTTGAAAATTGAATAACCAAATTAAGAAGATACATTTGTTTACTACTGAGTTACCTTCCCCTTTTTCCATTGTTCAAAACATTTGTTATCCACAAAGTCAAATTATGAGAGGAAGACACATAGGAGGAGGTGTTGGAAGATATCTATGGCTTCTAAAATCTAAATGAGGTCAACTAAGAGCTATCGAGATAAGCTCTTTTCTCTTTTCGAACAACATCACTTGATTGCAATGACCTTCTCTAAGTTGAGGTAGACCACAACGTTCACGATGCCTTCTCAAATTCTTCACGTTTCTCTAGCAACAATCGTTGTGTAAGGAGCCTAGTCGGACACCACCTCTAGTCGGAAGCAAAAATAGTCAAATTATGTCGGACCTCTAGTTATATTTTCTCTCTCTTGTTTATTAGGCTGGGCTAGGATTTACAAAGAAAAAAGGTCTTCTTTAATTTTAATTTGATAATGTAAAGAAAAAGTTAGTGGACTTTTTAAGTATAAATTGAATGGAACTTTTAATCAAATAAAAATTAAAACAAAGGCAAGAAAAAAAGCTCAACCATAATTAAAATAAAGGTCTGGTTTATATTTAACCTGCAAATTATAAATAAAATACTTAATAGTTATTTATTATATTATTTATCTACCTCTTTTATTTATTTTATTTCATCTAGTTTTAATTTTATTTAATTATTTTAATATTATATAGTAATAAATTTATATTTAATTTACTCTAAATATAAATAAATTTAAGTTTTAAGATCAAAACAATATTTAATTTAATTTAATGATTTCGAATATATTTTAATAAAGAAAAATTAAATTTTAAAAAAGTTAAAATAAAACATTCAAAAATATTAAAATATGAAAAGTTTAAAATCATTTGTTTATAAGAATTTTTAAAAATAGAAATAAAATAAAATTTATAAAGCTGGTCATAAATAATAAAAAGGTTGGCAAAATATTTATTTTCTGGACTTTTGCCAATGCTTAATAAGTGTGGGCTTTTATGTGTCACTAAAAGCATGTTTTGTTGTAGTGCTAAGATATATTGTAGTGCCATGGCATCAATTTCACAGTTATTTCCCTTCTTTGGCAAATTATTAATGAAACAATCCCTGCTCTTCAAAAAATTGAAGGAATCATACAAGTTTAGATTCATCTGTATAAGATCTCTTCCTTTAAGAATCTTTACATTTATGCTTGATCGTACACCTTTAGGAACTGTTGATATGGTTCTTTCATATTGTCATTATTGTATAAATGATTGGAAGATTTGTTGCCTTATCTGAAGAACAAAGGTGTAGGGATTATTATTGCATCTCCTCTTTCAATGGGACTTCTTACTGAACTGGTCCACCTCAATGACATCCAACTTCACCTGAACTTAAGATTTTCTTTCTTTGAGAATAAGATGCTTCCTCAAAGAAATGCATAGTTGTTTTCGAAATCAATTAGTAAAATCAGCTTTCACTTCAATAGATTTTGATTATTTATTGTTTAGTGAATTATTAACATTGGCTTGCAGGCTATATGTAGAAAGGTTGGAGAATAATGTAAAGGGAAAGGGAAGAACATATCAAAATTGGCATTTTAGTATAGCTTGTCAAATAAAGATGTAACCACTGTGCTAGTGGGAATGAACTATGTTCAATAGGTTATGATTCCTAAACCCTTTCATTTGAACCATTCATTTCTCTCAACGTAAGGCGTAAGCTCTCTCTTTCTCTAACAATAAGTATTCATTCCATTGAATTGGATCAATGAATTGTATAAACCTAGTCCGATTTCATAATTAGATTAGTTTGTATATTTATTAGGAATTTCAGTAATATGATTGTAGTTGTGATTTATATATTGATGATGACACAAATAAGTCTTGGACAATGACATTTTTTTGATAATCTATCTTTGAAAACCACATATTCAGTATTCCCAAAGTATGTATATATGTTGTATCAAACAATAATAATTCATGTCTCCAACCTGAACAGAAGATTTTAGAACTTCTTGTAAGAGTTGTTTCAAGCCATTATGTTTGTCTAGCAAAAGTAGTGATTTTTTGATAAAATTATTATGATAATATGTGTCATTTGAAAACACTTGAGATCTAGATCTAGACTTCAATAAAGTAGTGTATATGTGTCTAACTATGCCCTGTTTTCAATGGTGAATTTAATACGTCGTTTTACTTGAATTTCAAATCATTAAAACAACCAATTACTCTTATTGTTTTCTCACATTTTAGCATGCACTATAATTCTTTAAAAATCTAAAACATAATTTAATCAACTTCAAATTATCTTAAAATATATATAAAAAAATAGTTAGGATATCAAGTTAAATATGATTTATCAAATGTTGATGTTTTAATTTTCGTAAGTTGCACTAGTAAAAAATGTATCAATAGTGACAAAATTTAGTAACTGTATAGTTTTACTGTTGCTATTGGTCAAGCAAAATTATTAGATATACAGACTGGTTATTAATAGTTACAGTTATTAAATATTGTGGCAATATTTTGAAATAAAAAAAATTTAATATTAAAATATTGAGACCTACACAATTAAAATATATTTCTATTTACATAAAATTTTTAAAAATAATTCTACTTTTTTCATAAGTTTTCATTTTGGTCTACTGAACTAAGTTAGACTGAAATGGTCATTATGTGAAGTACAAACATATTATTAATTAATACTTTAAAATATAAAATGAAAACTAAAAATGGGGAAATTCGACGAAATGACCCTAAAGATGGGGGCATTTGCCTCCGTGGTCACCCTATAATTAAAATTGATCTGGCGACCACTTTATTTTTTTTAGACGAAATTACCCTTTTCGCGTAACGCGAAGGGACTTCGCGAAACGCGAAGTGAATTAGGTTTAATATAAATACTCAAATTTTTTCATTTATTTCATTTCGTTTCTCTTTCTTCTTTCTCTGTTCCTGTTCGTTGGCGGCGGCGAAAACTTCGCCGACGGCGACTACGACTATGCCCCCTGAATCTACAAAGATAAGAAAACCTTAACCTGAATCGATGTTTATAATACAAATTTATGTTCTTATTTCCATATCTTCATTTCAAACCCTAATCCTAACCCAAATCGATTTATGTTCATGTTTCCAGTATTTCTATCTGAAAACCCTAAATCAATTTATGTTCTTATTGTCTATTATCTTCATTTCAAACGATTTATGTTGTTCTTAATCAAACTCTAACCCTAAATCAATTAAATCTGTTCATATTGGTTCATATTTGTTCATACTGGTTCAAACTGGTTCATACTGGTTCATACTGGTTCATATCGATTCATATTGGTTCATTTTTTGTTCATCTTATTGTTCTTATGTCGATGATGATATTTGCAGATTATATGAGTTACGTTTCACGAAGGGCTTCTTGTTTCGCGTGCGAAGAGCTTCACGTTTCGTCATATGGGTCTGGATTCAGTGAAGAAGTACTTACAACAAGACGGAAACCGGCTAAGTGTCGACGTTATAGATGAAGGGTTTTCTCAATAGTCAATACAATTGAGTTGTTTTCATTTAGGTGTTCTATAATTATATGTTAAAGGTTTATTTGTAGAATTGCATTTTAAAAGGGGGGAGACATAGAGAAATTGAGATTGGACTTGGATAAACTTCCCTTCATATTAAGGGACTTTAATCCAATTTGCATTATTAAACCTAATCCTAATGGAAATTAAAATAAGCTTCATTTCCTCAGATTCTCTAAATAAAAGGAAGCTTCATTTATTTTGTCTGTTTTATTTTTTTAATCAGATATATATAAAGCTTTCTAATTATTAATGTAATATTGTACTTTCATCCTGTCACCTAAAGAAATCAAATGATAAACATATTTTTGTTATTTACAATTTGGGATAGAAATTTAAGACAAAACTCACCAAAATGGAATGTTTTTATCATTCATACTCACCAAGAAGTTTCAAACTAGACTATAGAGTTATCATATATATAGCTATAAAAAAACAAAAATGGAGGACCAGTCTAGTTATTATTTGAACAAATAAGATATATCTTTTCTTTGGATATTGGTGGTAGTCTATTATGGAAATAAAGAATTGTTTTCATTCACCTAATCATTCACCTAATCGTTTCTTTGTCCTCGTCAATTTGTTCTAGTTGTTCATATCGCGCACCACCACGCCCATTATTATGATTGTCTGATTTTTCATAGTCTTCTTCGTAGTGCCTATGGTGTCGTCGACGACATTCATGTTCATACAATCCCTCCACTTCATCCTCCGGTTCATCACGATCCTTTGGCTTCTCATAAGATCGCTCACGAGATTTCTCCCTATCACCCTCTCTATCTCTTCCCTTTTTACGGGATTTTTCCCTACACATGATGGGGTGAACATCATAATCATTCATATCAAAATGCACAAACTGAAATTCAGATTAAAAAAACACTAATTGTGTTTGGGAGAGATACAATTCCAATTCTTTTGTTTGTTTAACAATTTAAAACTAAGAATTCAAATGAAAGCACCAAGGGTGTATGTAGTATTACCGGTCTGCATGACGATCATCGCGTACCCTTGGTGGCTCCTCTGATCTTGGTGGCCCTCCAGATTGCAGTTGTTGCTCTCTGATATTGTGAGAAACAGGCAAATTAGTAAAACTGTTCATAAATATAGCAATTAACCAGAAAACAATACAATATCGGTGGAAATAGTCCTACTAAACTAAACAATGGTAACAACCCACTAGTATTTAGTATTTTTTAGTATATAAACGTATTATCTTCATAGTTTTCAAACGTGAAGTCCTTCGCGAAACGAGAAGCCCTTCGCGAAACAAGAAGCCCTTCGCGTAACGAGAAGCCTTCGCGAAACAAGAAGCCCTTCGCGTAATGAGAAGCCCTTCGCGAAACAGAACCTATATGATTTGCAAATATCATCATCGACATAAGAATAATAAGATGAACAAAAAAAAATGAACCAATATGAACCAGTATGAACCAGTTTGAACAAATATGAACCAATATGAACCAATATGAACAAATTTAATTGATTTAGGGATAGGGTTTCATTAAGAAGAACATAAATCGTTTGAAATGAAGATAATAGACAATAAGAACATAAATTCATTTAGGGTTTTTAGATGGAGATACTGGGAACATGAACATAAATCGATTTGGGTTAGAGTTAGAGTTTGAAATGAAGATATAGAAATAAGAACATAAATCTGTATTATAAACATCGATTCAGGGATGATATTTTCTTATCTTTGTAGATCCAGGTCATAGCCGTAGTCCCCGTAGTCGCCGTCGCCGAAGTTTTCGCCGCCGCCGACGAACAAGAACAGAGAGAGAAGAGAGAGAAACGAAAGGAAGGAAATGAAAAAAATTGAGTATATATATTCACACGGTTTCACTTCGCGAAACGCGAACTCCCTTCGCGTTAAGCGAAAAGGGTAATTTTATCTAAAAAAAATAAAGTGGTCACCAGATCAATTTCAATTATTGGGTGACCACGGAGGCAAATGACCCTATCTTCAACGTCATTTCGTCCACCCACTAAAAATGTTCATCCGATTAAATATTATGATTTTACTGAAGATTTCTAAAAGTAGTCTCATTCTTTTTTACTTATTAATTTTGGGCCAAGGGAAATTGAATTGTGTTATTAGGTGACCAAAGTACTAAATAAAGGGAGGGGGTTAAAAGCACTAACCCTAAATAGCCAGCTACACCCCTCTCTTTTGAACTACTCTCAATTTCCTTTGAATACTCGTTCTCTCTCATTTCTCTCTACAGATTTTGTACGCCACACAAGTATGATATTATTTTCTGAAATATTCGCCGATTCCTGTGAAAATCGATGACGGGATAATCGTGATAGAGTTCTTCATAGTTGAAGGAAGATTTCACCGATTTTCGATTGGATTTGAAGTTTTATCCTAAATGTCGTTCAGGAAAAGAATAATCTCTTTACATGTTAGTAAATCTATGAATCGCATTAGTTTTTCAATATCAGCAACTTATGATTTTCGTCAATTCTACCTGTAAATCAGATTTTCAGTCGCCATCTCTCACACATGAAAAAGGAGGTTGAATCGTGTAAGATATAAAAAGTTTTCTATAATTAGTAGCTTTGCAAAAATGCTTTGCTTTTGATCCAATTTCAGAAGTTTTTGCCCATATTCATTCTCGAAGTAGTTTCAATACACTAACTTTGCCAAAATATTTTACTTTTGATCCAGAGCAGTTTAGTAATGTCAGAGAAGATATTACAGAGATTCTTAGGGCCAAGTTTTCCATCCTATATTGGTGATATTTTGTTGTCTTCTTGTTTCCATTTCTTCTAAATAATTTCGATATGTTTGAGTTATAATTGACCTGGCTAGTTATGGTAGACTATATAGCTCAAGTTACATTAAGGCAAAATATACATAAAAAACATATGTTTAAGAAGACAAGGAAAGGTAGAATAAATTGCTCTTAATCTTGTTGTGAAAATCGTTTTGTTCTAGGTTTTTATATGCAGATTTAGCTTTTCTGTTTGATATCTATATCATTCATTTCTATGGATTTGAAAATATAGGCTACACAAATTTGTCTTCATTTGATCATTTTCTACATAAGAAATTCAAGATATGTACCTCTTATTTAGTAGGCAAAACAATAAGTTATAACCCATTTAAAACCTCTAAGTCAGTAAAATCTTGTTGCATTGAGATATATGTTTTCTCTCTAGTCAAGTCAATGTTGCAATAACAAACTAATGTATAGATTGAATATGTATAGTTGAAACTAGATTTCAGATATTTGTTAAAATTCAATTAACAAAAATAAAGACTAAACACTAAATTTCACCTTCTTATTTAGATTGTTCATTATCATATCTTCTAGAATACATAATAATCTAGATCCCCAAAAACTAAATTTAAGCTTTTGTTTACATTCATCCATCCACTTGTGGAAACTTAAAAGTCTAAATAATTTGATTGAGATGCAAGAAATCCAAGTATTATTAATAATTTCTCTCAGAATTTTCATCTTTTGTGACTTGTTTTATCTTATTCTTTTTTGTGTTAATCATTTAAGATCTTTTGGCTTATTATTAAGCATTTGTGATTGTGGCTTTGCATTTAGTTATTTGTTTGATTTTATTTATAGGTATTTTTCTGAAATTATTAGGTTTTGAAGTTTAAAGACAATAAAGAAACAAAATGTATTAGTTAGGAATACCAAAAAGAAGGTTCATATGTGAATGACTAAATCATCTACTAGTCTAGCACCTTCACCTTTTCATGACCATCAGCACCAGCAAAGTCCAGCACCACCACCTTCTCATAGTCATGCCCACATCCCACCACTCCCGCACAAACAGACAGCTCATTCACCAGCATCAACACCCACCTTAACACCAGCACAATTTATGGCCACACCTTGCCTCTACCCTAGCTTGTTGCTTTCAACCATTTTGCATGCATTTGCCTCATCTTTTTATTCTTCAAGATCAGGCTCACCTGGATTCTCAGAATAGTAATTTGATTACTCAAATGAAGGGGTTCATCTTCTTATTGTTTATAATATTGCTCTATTATGTTAGATGAAGATATAATCAATTCTTAGCTTAATATTCTATAATGATAGATGAATAATTCTTAACATAAATTTCTGAAAAATATATTACTCTAGTATTTTTTAGAAAAATTGTTGATTCATGGTTATCTTTTGACACTGTTATTTTTCTTTTTCTATTTTTTTACAAACAATTGACCATGTACAGCTAGATCGTGTCAAATAGCCAACACATTCTGTTATTCTAATAAATTTCGAGTTTGATATTCGACTCTCACAAAAAGATTCATCGTATAGGTTCTAGCATACCTCAAACGGTTAGGTAACAATATTACTAATCCCTCTTTTTCTCTATTAAAGTTAATATTGAGGTGTGATTAAGACAATTAGTTATGTTAAGTAAAAACTTATCTCAATATTGTTGTTTTGCATTTTCACAAACTACAGATTCAAATCCAAATTCGCATTGGTATTTGTTAGATAAAATTGACAGGTCAAATAAAGAAATTAACTTAAATAAACTTATTGTCTAGGAACGGTCAAGAACTCCAACCGGTCAAGAACTTCAACCGGTCAAGAACTCCAACCGGTCAAGAAATCAAGCCTGCCAGAAGAAGCAAATGAACAAACCTGAAGTTATCAGGTTGAATATCAAACCGGCCAAAAGAAGCAAATGAACAAACCTGAAGTAATCAGGTTGAATAATAAACCGGCCAGAAGAAGCAAATGAACAAACCTGAAGTTATCAGGTTGAATATCAAACCGGCCAGAAGAAGCAAATGAACAAACCTGAAGTTATCAGGTTGAATATCAAAACGGCCAGAAGAAGCAAATGAACAAACCTGAATTTATCAGGTTGAATATCAAACCGGCCAGAAGAAGCAAATGAACAAACCTGAAGTTATCAGGTTGAATATCAAACCGTCTAGAAGAAGCAAATGAACAAACATGAAGTTATCAGGTTGAATATCAAACCGGCCAGAAGAAGCAAATGAACAAACCTGAAGTTATCAGGTTGAATATCAAACCGGCTAGAAGAAGCAAATGAACAAACCTGAAGTTATCAGGTTGAATATCAAACCGGCCAGAAGAAGCAAATGAACAAACATGAAGTTATCAGGTTGAATATCAAACCGGCCAGAAGAAGCAAATGAACAAACCTGAAGTTATAAGGTTGAATATCAAACCGGCCAGAAGAAGCAAATGAACAAACCTGAAGTTATCAGGTTGAATATCAAACCGGCCAGAAGAAGCAAATGAACAAACCTGAAGTTATCAGGTTGAATATCAAACCGGCCAGAAGAAGCAAATGAACAAACCTGAAGTTATCAGGTTGAATATCAAACCGGCCAGAAGAAGCAAATGAACAAACATGAAGTTATCAGGTTGAATATCAAACCGGCCAGAAGAAGCAAATGAACAAACCTGAAGTTATAAGGTTGAATATCAAACCGGCCAGAAGAAGCAAATGAACAAACCTGAAGTTATCAGGTTGAATATCAAACCGGCCAGAAGAAACAAATGAACAAACCTGAAGTTATCAGGTTGAATATCAAACCGGCCAGAAGAAGCAAATGAACAAACCTGAAGTTATCAGGTTGAATATCAACCGGTCAGAAGAAGCAAATGAACAAACCTGAAGTTATCAGGATGAATATCTATCCGGTAGACTTAATGAACCGAAATGAAGATAAGACTACTTAGAGAAAGAAGTCAAGAATATCAAACTAAGTACAACTTACAAATCGGTGCAAACAGATACTTTGTGTATTTGCAGAAGATAACATCAAAGGATCAGACTGTGACATTGCCATATCCATACAAGTCTGATGATACTCTGAAGGCTGCAGAAGATTGCCTGAAGAGATCTTTCCACTCTGGGATAAGTCAGAGGCGCAACCTTCCAGGTGCAGGAAACTATCCAACCGACAGTTGCTATATTAAGTAAAATACAAACCTAGACGATTTGACCTATGCCTTGGAAACCAGAACCACATTTAATGCAAGGCTGAACCTCTACTCAACCAATCAGACTCAAGGATGACCCTGAAGGTATCCGTTGAAGAAATGTGACCGTTGGCACATTTCATCTATAAAAGGAGCTGAAGAGGCAAAGCATTCAACATACGAAAAACAAAGATACAAGACAAGATAAATTAAGTGTGTTTATCTCTCTACAAGATTGATAACTTAAGTGTGATTACAATTTTTGTGAGAATTGTAAGAGTGTTTATCGAGCAGTAAATAAGACTCGATCGTGTATTGTGTTTGTGTATTCCTTAGTGAATATCCTTCTTACGGTTTCGAGAAGAAGGGGTGATGTAGGAGTTTTATCTCCGAACATCCATAAAAACCTGTCTTGTGTTCTTTGTTTTTTTGTCAGGTCTATTTTCCATCCGACTCAATATCCTAACCGACTCATACTAACCGACTTACATCGTTCTAACCAATTCACTAAACCTTAAACCGACCTCCTAATTTCCAAACAGATTCTATCCCTATTCATCCCGTGTGTGTTGCTTCAACCTGAAACAAACTACTTCCGCACTTGAACTCGGTTCAAGAGTCTGTGACAGTTTGTTTAGTATTGAAACCCGGTGTTAATCTCTAACCAGATTAGCGCAAACCGTTGAGTTTAGTCAGAAAGTTCTAACCGATCAGACCCCGGTCCGCCATCCGCGACCTAGATCCTAATAATTGGTATTAGAGTAGTTAGTTTCAATACTCAAGAAACCCGAAGAAAGCAAGCATGACTTTCACGGCTAAGAAAGAATCTGAGGTATTTGATCTATCCTTTGATGATTTTACCCGAGATGATTTAATTGCTGCACTCAATGACATGGTCATTAAATACATAAAATAGTCAAAATCTCTTAATCAAACTATTTCAAAAAGCAAGTCTAATAGTTCAAGTTGTTCATCTCAAATCAAAGAGGTTGATGTTTCAATAAGTGAGATCTCATCTAAGAACGAGAAGCTCAATGAAGAAATTACAAGCTGTAATGATATAACTTCAAAGGATGAGATGATTTATGTAAAGCCAACTTCAAGCTGGCTGAAACCTAAGAGAAGGACAGCCAGTTTGCATGGCAAAGAAAAACTTGACCGAAAGTCAAGAGATGTTTATCGAAAATCATCCTTTAAAGTTAAATCATCAGCAGGTAGATATACTATACATACACACAACATGAAGTCCATCAAAATAATCAAAGTATGGATTTCTAAGGGATTAATAAGCCACATACCCAACGAAAAATGGGGACCAAATTTTCTATTGTCTATGAATGTAGGTAAATCAAGACAAAAGCTTGGAAGAGACAACATTTCATCCGGACAGCCGGCTGCTGACAAACACATCACATGAAGGGAACAAGCATGAAGTGGCTAACATCCTCACAAAGCTACTTCTCGAGTCTAAGTTTTCTTCCCTTAGAAAACATCACATGAAGGGAACAAGCATGAAGTGGCTAACATCCTCACAAAGCCACTTCTCGAGTCTAAGTTTTCTTCCCTTAGAAATATTTTAGAATTGTTAGCTTACAAAATTTTCATACAAAATTCTTTTTCAAATAATGTTCTCCTCAAACCAAAATGTTTTTTTTAGAAACCGGCCAAACAAACATAAGATTTTTAAACCGGCCTACTTCTTACTTCTTGCATGGTTTTGAATATTTTAAATAAAATAATCAAAAATGGAGAAATTGATAAGATAAATTTTTTCCTTTAAAGACAAAATTTTTCTCAAAATTTTCCAAAATTTTTCTAAAAATCCGGCCAAACAAATATAAGATTTTTAAACCGGCCTATTTCTTACTTCTTGCATGGTTTTGAATATTTTAAATAAAATAATCAAAAAGGGAGAAATTGTTAGATAAAATTGACCGGTCAAATAAAGAACTTAACTTAAATAAACTTATTGTCTAGGAACGGTCAAGAACTCCAACCGGTCAAGAACTCCAACCGGTCAAGAACTCCAACCGATCAAGAAATCAAGCCTGCCAGAAGAAGCAAATGAACAAACCTGAAGTTATCAGGTTGAATATCAAACCGGCCAGAAGAAGCAAATGAACAAACCTGAAGTTATCAGGTTGAATATCAAACCGGCCAGAAGAAGCAAATGAACAAACCTGAAGTTATCAGGTTGAATATCAAACAGGCCAGAAAAAGCAAATGAACAAACCTGAAGTTATCAGGTTGAATATCAAACCGGCCAGAAGAAACAAATGAACAAACATGAATTTATCAGGTTGAATATCAAACCGGCCAGAAGAAGCAAATGAACAAACCTGAAGTTATCAGGTTGAATATCAAACCGGCCAGAAGAAGCAAATGAACAAACCTAAAGTTATCAGGTTGAATATCAAACCGACCAGAAGAAGCAAATGAACAAACCTGAAGTTATAAGGTAGAATATCAAACCGGCCAGAAGAAGCAAATGAACAAACCTGAAGTTATTAGGTTGAATATCAAACCGGCCAGAAGAAGCAAATGAACAAACCTGAAGTTATCAGGTTGAATATCAAACCGGCCAGAAGAAGCAAATGAACAAACCTGAAGTTATCAGGTTGAATATCAAACCAGCCAGAAGAAATAAATGAACAAACCTGAAGTTATCAGGTTGAATATCAAACCGGCCAGAAGAAGCAAATGAACAAACTTGAAGTTATCAGGTTGAATATCAAACCGGCCAAAAGAAGCAAATGAACAAACCTGAAGTTATCAGGTTGAATATCAAACCGGCCAGAAGAAGAAAATGAACAAACCTGAAGTTATCAGGTTGAATATCAAACCGGCCAGAAGAAGCAAATGAACAAACCAGAAGTTATCAGGTTGAATATCAAACCGTCCAGAAGAAGCAAATGAACAAACCTGAAGTTATCAGGTTGGGTATCAAACCGGTAGACTTAATGAACCGAAATGAAGAGAAGACTACTTAGAGAAAGAAGTCAAGAATATCAAACTAAGTATAGCTTACAAATCGGTGCAAACAGATACTTTGTGTATTTGCAGAAGATAACATCAAAGGATCAGACTATGACATTGCCATATCCATACAAGTCTAATGATATTCTGTAGGCTGTATAAGATTGCCTGAAGAAATCTTTCCACTCTGGGATAAGTCAGAGGCGCAACCTTCCAAGTGCAGGAAACTGTCCAACCGACAGTTGCTATATTAAGTAAAAGACAAACCTAGCCGGTTTGACCTATGCTTTGGAAAACAGAACTGCATTTAATGCAATGCTGAACCTCTGGTCAACCAATCAGACTCAAGGATTACCCTGAAGGTATCCGTTGAAGAAATGTGACCGTTGGCACATTTCATCTATAAAAGGATCTGAAGAGGCAAAGCATACAACATTCGAAAAACAAAGATACAAGACAAGATAAATTAAGTGTGTTTATCTCTCTACAAGATTGAGAGCTTAAGTGTGATTACAATTTCTGTGAGAATTGTAAGAGTGTGTTTATCGAGCAGTAAATAAGACTCGATCGTGTATTATGTTTGTGTATTCCTTAGTGAATATCCTTCTCGCGGTTTCGAGAAGAAGGAGTGACGTGAGAGTTTTATCTCCGAACATCCATAAAAACCTGTCTTGTATTTTTTTTTTCTGTCAGGTCTATTTTCCAACCGACTCAATATCCTAACCGACTCATAGTAACCGACTTACATCGTTCTAACCGATTCACTAAACCTTAAACCGACCTCCTAATTTCCAAACTGAAATTCTCAAGATTTTATCCCTATTCATCCCGTGTGTGTTGCTTCAACCTGAAACAAACCACTTCCGCACTTGAACTCGGTTCAAGGGTTTGTGACAGTTTGTTTAGTATTGAAACCCGGTGTTAATCTCTAACCGGATTAGCGCCAACCGTTGAGTTTAGTCAGAAAGTTCTAACCGGTCAGACCCCGGTCCGCCATCCGCGACCTAGATCCTAACAATATTAAATGATACTTTAAGGAATCTTTGATATTGGTAGTAGGAAGCTGATTTCAATTTAGATTCACTCTTCTGTTTACAAACATGGATACACAAGTAAGTTTGATGTTACCTCTTATAGACCATAGAAAATTATGTAACTTACTACCAAACACTTCTAAATCATGTTTATTACTATTATAGGCGCTTCTCGTTTTTATTGTAGTTATTGTGTGTAATTGCATGTTTCAAACATGGATTTATGAAATTCAATGTGGTTATTGATTGGTGGCTGGTTTATTAAGAATTTGGTAATGAGGTTTTATATTTCCAAATTTGTGTTATTGTCTCGTAGTTATTGACAGTGAAATGATATAACTATCATCATCATCAAGAGGAAAGAGCTATTGTAGAAGGTAATGTATCTTTTATTTGTGTCTTACTTCATATTTCTATTGTTTCCTTGGTCTAGTTTCCTCAACTTGAGGGATCTCTCTAGAGTGTTTACCGTTTAAATGATTTCAGAAAAATTATATTTATCTTGTAGGTTAATATAGTGATAGTCTTCAGTTGTATGCCATGTTAATGATGGGATTCCAGTTTTTAGTAGTATCTCATGGTTAATAATATAGCTACAACTTAAATAGGTTGGTTAATAATTTAATTTTGTTTCTGCAATCACGTGAATGTGTTAGAGTACCTAGAAAACTTGCTAATTGCTCAATTAGAACCTGAGACATGCACATATCCATTGCTTTGTTTATTTGTACATGTTGATGAATTGCAAGAACAACACCAACCTTCATTTAGATAGACATAAAAATATATGTACAGTGAATGTCATTTTCTTCAAGTAAATCACTTGTTGTCTTCCTTAAATAGCCTGAGCCTATTAGTTAAATATTATTGATTCGAGTTAAAGACATTGATGAAAATCTGGTCCATTCAAGTGCACATTAAAATTTACCACCATAGATATATATGAATTAATTTATACTTTGACTTGTTTTCTTTGACAGGGACTACTTGGATGACTTTAATAAAAATATATTTTGATAAATGATGAGAATTTTATGATATAAGAGTTCAAATTTATATTTATATATTTTGTATTCATTTTTTTAGATTGATTCGAGTTAAAGACATTGATGAAAATCTGGTCCATTCAAGTGCACATTAAAATTTACCACCATAGATATATATGAATTAATTTATACTTTGACTTGTTTTCTTTGACAGGGACTACTTGCATGACTTTAATAAAAATATATTTTGATAAATGATGAGAATTTTATGATATAAGAGCTCAAATTTATATTTATATATTTTGTATTCATTTTTTTAGATTGAGAAATAATATTTGTATTGGATAAAAATGTTATATTTGTTTGTTTTGATATTATAAATTATCTAATTTATTATTAATTTTTTTATTTTTTTATTCATATTCTTAATAAAGAAAAAGTATTAATATATATATACATTTGGCGAAAATAATTTATTCTTATGCTGCCCTTTTAGCAACAGTAATATATGCCCTTAGCTACTTTTTAGCGACAGTAATTTATTCCCTTAGCTACTCTTTTAGCTACAGTAATTTATACCTGTTGTCAATCCATTAGCCACAGTACTAGTTCCTGTAGCTATATTTTAGCTACGGAACCAATAGCGACAGTTAGCCACCGGTCAATTTCCTGTGGCTGTTAACCTTTAGCGACAGTAATCTAACCAATAGCGACAGTGAATACTCACTACAACAAAACATATTTTTAACGACACTTGTATGACAACGCATATTAAGCGTGGCTAAAAGTCAAAAGAAACAAAACTTTTGTCAACCTATATGCCTATAACAACCTTTATGATTTTTTTTATATATTGTTCATAACTTCATAATTTCACTATTTTAAATTTTAATATTTTTTTTATATTTTATTATTTTAATTTTTAAACTAAATTTGACTTATAATTTCATTAACATTAAAATATAATTATTAACTTTATTAACTTTAAAAATCTATTTATTAAATATTTTTATTAACATCTGTCATTTAATTAATTATTATTTAAATTTAATTAAAAATAAAAAACATATATATTAAATTTAAGAATAAAAATTAAACCTATATATTTTTAAAATTAGAAAACACTGCTCAATTTCTTTTATTTAAAACCTAATCAGTATCTCACCCTCCAGACGTCTTCTTGAGTTCCCCTCTCTCGAAAAATTGCATCACTCATAGTGAAGATAATTCTAGCTCTATAAATCGTCGTCCTCCTCTTCATAGTGAAGATAATTTCTAGTCCATTCTAGATTTGAAGATTGATCTGAAGAAGAACGAAGATGGCTTGGACTTCTGCATATTTAGATGAATACCAGAAGTTTGTCACTAGGATGACGATGCCAAAGTGAGTTGAAATCTTTCTATTGTTTCTGAATCAATTCTCTTCTTATTCCGTTTGCTGCAAATAATACTATTAGGTGAACTGAAGATCGAATCTACAGCTAATTTGGCCTAGCTTTACGAATTTGACTTTTCAATGACTTATGCCCCAATTTGAGTCATTTTCCCAATCGTGTTTCGCAATTGACGCTAGTAAGAGAGGATTCAAAAGCTTTTGGTTGATAATTTCTCTAATTTGTCTCTGTTATTGTTCTTCGCAGGGTCATGTTTATCTAGATGTTAGTATCAATTCTCATTGTAGTTTGGTTCTATCTCTTCATTTATGTTGACACTGGCGAATTTCACCTAAGTGTTTGTACATTAAGTGTTTGTAGTCACCCTACCACTTCTTTCCATGAGCTTTTACTCTATTTGAAAGAATATTTCACTTACAGTTTTGAATGGTAAATAATTAGATCTTCAAACTGTAGAGACACTATTTCCATCTATCATGGAAGGTAGATTAAACAATTATTTCTACGTTAAGTGTGCATTATCTTTAACAAACCCAATTATACATCTTTTATACTGTATCATGTTTCGTCAATCTAATCCCAGGATTCTAAGAATGTATAATATTTAATATTCTAGAAAAATGCATGAGTCATGACCATTGTTTTGACTGTATTCTTTAGGATGAAATTATGATAACAATGATAGATATGATCTGCATCAAGTGAGAAAGATGTTAATTTGTTAATTCTACTTTGTATGCATCTTCTAGATTCTTTTTGTCCGGGTTTAGTGTTTAATTACCCTCTTTCTTTTCAGGCTTCGAGTCCGTTGCAAGTGAAGTATGCAGATGGAAAGACTAGGTATAATATTATTTTCACTACTTTTCATTCTATGTTGGTGTCAATTCTCTCCCTTTTCTAATGGTTTATTTGTTTTTTATGCTTTCAAAAGTATTGCTTTCAAAAGTATTGTCACAAATAATTACACTAATGACTCTTTGATTATGGGGTAACCTAGAGCACACACTTTTTGTGGGGATGTTGCCAAAGAATGTTTCTGAGACTGAGCTTTCTTCATTATTTTCTCAATATGGAACCATCAGAGACATGCTAATTTTGAGAGGTTCGCAACAAACAACTAAAGGTAGTAATTTTTCTTTAGGTTTTATTGGTTGTATAAATTGGGATGTAGAACGAATCTTAAGGGTTACTCCAAGGTTTTAACTATTTCAATGATGACAGGTTGTGTTTTTCTAAAGTATGAGACCAAGGAACAAGCTCTTGCAGCAATAGAAGCTCTTAATGGCAAGCACAAAATGGAGGTAAATTGTTAATTCCATTTGATGCTCAGATTTCCTTGTTGAACATAATCCATTTTTTCACTGTGAAACTTGAGTATTAACTTATCCATAAATTTTGGGATTATATGTTCTCCATTGTGGTGGCTAAATAGGAGAATGAGTTATGTACCTTGAACCTCAGTCACATTTTTTGATATGTAGAATGATTCAATTAGTTTCTTTGATAAAATTGCACACCAAATATGTATGAAATGCTCTCAGCTTTTGCCTTTTGTCCTATATTTCAGTTATGTACATTCTTGTTAGTGCATTATAAATATGTATGAATTACATTCAACTTCTGTGTGTTATTAAAACATCTATTTTCCTTCTATCCAACTGGTTTATTGTGCTCTTTGTTTGTCTTAAGATCAGAAACTATCTGAAATATTTAGTAAGTGGGAAACTTTTTCCATAATTATACAAGAATAAAAAATAGAAGATTGTATAGTGACTGGTAGGGTCTGTTGGAGAATTGTGGAATAATAATAGTATATAGTGAAGAAGAAATGAGATAATTTAGAACTTAACCGGGTAGCTCAGTGAAAAAGTTCTTACTAAATCTCATGTTAACTAAGAACACAAGAAATAAAAATTGAAAAGGACAAAAGAGATGAGAACAACAACTAGATAATGACAAAAGAAAATAAGAAGATAAGGATTCATTTTATTTTGAATCATTCTTTAATAGGGCCAGACTCTATTTATTAACAAGTATTTTGACTTCAAAATTCATATAGTTTTCTTCAATTTCAATTTAATTTCCTGGCTCTAATTTGTTCATTTTTAAAAAAATATATCGAGTATGATTATTTAATACCACGGAGTGTGTTCACAAGCGACTGAAGTTATTTAGGGTTTAGCCAGCTGCAATTTGTGAGTTTGTAAGCTCTCGCACCCGATTATTAGAGAAGAAGAAGAAGATGGGGAGAATGTTGATAAGAAGATAACTATAGGTGTATGCGTGATGGAAAAGAATGTGAAATGCGGCTCCGAGGTTCTTATTCATGTTACTTCGGTTTCATATGTGTAATCCAAAATGTTGTATAATTCAAATATAACATTATTATAAAATGATTATTGCAATGCAGTCTTATTACTAATTTCAGTGTAATGATTATAGGATATTTTTACAGGCACGCTCAGGTCCTATGGGACGAATTTTGAGTCAATTAGAGGCTTTTGGCGAGTTTAAGGTATTCAAATCATTTAATGTTGCATCATTTAATGTTGCATGATCTCTTGATATGCTATATTTAGTCTTATTATGTGATATTGGCGTTTCTGTAGATGGTATATTTGGGGATAAAGTTATTAGGGGGATCCAATTGAAAGGTATATTTGATTCTACGGCATTATCATAGTATATTTTGCACTTTTGAGAGTGGATTTGATATAAACCTATAATGTATGTCAGCATAATCTGTTTGTGAATCTAAATTTCCAGATGGCCTGTATGTGATTGCTTGTTTTCCTTTTATTCATCTGGATTTTCTCTTACAAAAGTAGAGGCCTATGCTGCATTGAGAAAGCAAGCATGTTACTGTTATTCTTTTACATTACACGCTTTTATAGCTTGGGCGGTTGTTCTATTTTCAGGACCTTTCTTGTGAATGAGTTGAAACAATAACACCTTCTTCATGATCGAAGTAAAGTGTATAAGGTATATGCTTTTAATATATATTATTTTATTACAATAATGTGATTAGGGTAAACGTCACTTACTCAACTTTAATCGCATGATTCACTATACTAAAGTGAGAATCTAATATTTACTGGTTTTCTAACATTTTCTGCACTTATATTCATCAATTTATTTAGTTCTTGACCTAGATTCTCTACATTCACACCTCGGTTGGCTTTACTATGTTCTCTTATTACACAATACTATAAATTGATTACAATGCTGCATAAATGTTCATGTTATTTCATGTTATTGTGGATATAGTTAGAGAGGGAGAGATGCAAGGTATGACTAAGGATCTGGATATAGAGCTTCGAAAGTTAAATTGCAGAACGACGGGTGGATTCATAATGTTAGTGCTTACCGAGCAGAAAAATCATTCTCTTTGTAAATTTGCATAATTTTTATCCTCCTGCTAACTTCTCCTCTATATTCTCTTCTCTGGTAATCTCTCTATTTCTTTATTTTCCATTGCTATATCATTTAAACGATTCATTTTGCATGTCAATCTCCTCTTCTTCTCGTATTTATCAATTTCTAGTTCATCGTATTGTCTTTATTAGATTTGATCGCCCTGATCTGCATAACTTGCTAATATTGATTGATTTATTGGGCTAGACTTCACCTTATATTATTTGTATTGTTCTTAGATCTGAAAGTAGACCACAAGATTAAAATTCTTCCATAATCCTTATCTTTAGCTCAAAATCTAGGTCAAGTGAGAGCTATTTTAAAATAGTAGTGTACAGTTCAATTCAATCAAATGAAAATGAAAAGAGAGAGGCAGAGGAGTTTTATTATCCTCTATACTTATAATTCTTAAGATATGTTTGAGTTTTTGTTGTTGTTGTGATGGACATTTTCTATTAAGTTGCATACATGGTTGATACTTTCAGTATAACTAATTTATACTCACTTCATAGTTGTTAAACAGTTCATCTAGTTAGTGGAGTTTTTCTTTAACATCTCATTTTATTTGTTAAGAACTTGAACACGTTTATTATGTTTTTTGCAACCTTAAAACATGCCATTTGATTGGTTAATTATTATGTATGGTATACAACATGTAAGGCATGCCCAAGATTCCATAATGTAGCAGTAGAAAAAGAACATAGTGCATACATGTCAGAAGAGTTTTTTTATGCAAAGCTCACACATCTTGGCTAGCAGCAGGTAGTAAATTTAGTCAATAATTCATGTCAGATTATCTCATGTAAATATATACCCAAATTTACAAAACATATATACTCCCAACAAGGTTTTTTTGAAATAACTAGTTGGTTATTCAAATAACCCAAGATCGAACAAGCCTTTGCAGATCCACGCTATGGTGATTTTCAAGTTTATCATGCGTTCCATATTATAACATAATTACAATAAAATTGATTAGCTATGTTGAACTGTATTTTAGTCTGTTTTCTTATCTAAATGGATAAGCCAGCAAACGAGCAGTCAATCAATGGAGGAGAAAAGTTTCAAATACATCATCCTAGGCAGTAACGCTGGTGTAAGTTGCACAATTCTGATATTATCATACTATAATCGAAGTTTGATGTAGGACGAAGATACCGAATCCATTGTATATCTTAATTATGTTATGCTCAGGTGCTATCATATATCATTATTTGCGTTGCAGTTGTCGAGGAACGAGAGATTGAATTGGGTTTCCAACTATTGCCAAACATATTGCACATTTTGGCTTCATATGACTGAAAACTTCTTTCCTTCCACCCTAATTTTTGCTAACTCCACCAAAATGAATTGATGCAATATTGTATTATTATTGTAGGGTTATGCTGCTAGAGAGTTCTAGCAATAGGGTGTTAAGTCAGGCGAGCTTGCAATTATTTCTGAAGAAGCGGTATGTATGACTTTCCCTGCATCTTTTGTCTTTTTCATGTATATTGTTAATTTGTTATTGCTATTTGATTTTGATTTCGTTCATTTTGGTCATCACTATTGGTACTTGTGATGATGGATTTTTTTTGGCTTTCAGGATGCTCCTTATGAGCGCCCAACTCTTAGCATTTATATTTCTTGTCCATTTGATACTGATTCTACTTAGGATGCTTAAAATGAGCTCAGATCTGTAGTGGGATAATCAATGATTGAAAATGTTGTTGTTCATATATGTCCGTAACTAACTTTCTGTGAACTTATCTGTTACTTTTATAATTCTTATCATTTTTTTCTTGTTGATTTCGATGAAAGGAAGT
Source organism: Impatiens glandulifera (assembly GCF_907164915.1). Classification (NCBI taxonomy): domain Eukaryota; kingdom Viridiplantae; phylum Streptophyta; class Magnoliopsida; order Ericales; family Balsaminaceae; genus Impatiens; species Impatiens glandulifera. Next base: position 13,863,716 of record NC_061866.1, on the reverse strand, counting down.
TTTTGTATTCACGGTTAAAAGGTCTTCTGACAAAGTATAGTCCAAAGAGAGTTGTTGATACCAATTACAAATGTTGATACTTACAAGTGGAACTATTTAGTTTTATTTCCTCTACTTCCAATTTCAATAGAAAAATCTAACATACAATTTCCATTGGAACATGAAAGACTAGGTTTACTGGGATTGGTGTTGGAGCTACTTATGCAGGTTATATTACATAAGATTTAATTGAGTAAATCTCTATTAATTGGGTTCTCTTGCTTTATAGTGTGTGAAGATTGAGTAAATTAAAAGAGATTTACTTGACTCAACTGCTGGATATGGAATTGTCTTTTTGTATAATTTAGTATTAAAGTCTCTTTTGAAATGCATTGGTGTGAGAAATTATCCAAACACTTTTTGTTGAGAGTATTTAAGAATAGAAGTGGTGTGTTTGACATCTTTTTTTTCGCATTAAGTTAAAAGGAAATTCACTTTTTTTTTCTCATTTAGTTAAAAAGGAAATTTACTTTGTATTTACCATTTGTTTATGTTGGGGGAATGAAATGTTTTTTTTTGAATTTCATTGCAGGCAACATACCACATTATTAATTCAGCTGCAATGCAAAATCTAATTACATGTATGGTTTGGTCACATATCAATTCCAATTGTGTTTAGAGAAGCTGTGGAATTGGTGCCCAAAAAAATGGGATGTATAAAATTGTCTTTTAATTGTTTTTAAACTATTAGAACATTTGTAATATATTTGTTAATGTTCTTTATTCAAGTATTAATATGATTTTATGAGAAAATTTTGTTGAGATTTTTATATTTCATTTTTTATTATTTAAAATGTTAATAACGAGTAAAAAAAATGATATTTTAAATGTTATTTTTATTGATTATTTAATTTAAAATAATAAAAAAATTTATTATAAAAATTGAAATATACTTGTGGCAACGCTTATTTTAATATTACCGACGCTTAAATACGCGTTGTTAAAACTTACGCCCAACTGCTTCTGGCGACGTTAAAATAAGCGTCGGTAATATTTTGAGCGACGCTTTTAAGTGTTGGCAGAAGTTTATTTAAGCGTTGCCAAAAGCCTTTTTTGTTGTAGTGACTGTTGCAATTGCCCTTTTTTTTTATACTAGTGTTGGTTGTGAGGTTAGTTGGCTAATTGGTATTATTTTAGTAAGAAAAATATTGATTCTTTTTGTTGTTATTATAATTCATTTATGTTGATTTTAGTAACTAAGATTACAAATATATTTGTATTTGTATCAAGTGATTTTATTACTTCATTTGTTGTTTATCTATTTTATGTTTAAATAATAGTATTATGTGAAGAGATTAATCCTATTTGTTGAAATTGTTGTAGGTTATTATTGAATATTATGTATTTGGATTAGATACGAAGATATTTATTTAAGGTTTAATTTGAATATAGTGTTTTATGGATTTGTATTAAAATATGGTATTATACTTTTTAGATTTAGATATGAGAATGATTGGTGTTATGTCAATAAGGTTTAATTGAAATAGTTTTTTTTTACTACGTGATAAATTATGCTTGAAATACATTAATATCTAATTTTAATGTATTTTTATTGATTATTGAGATTTTATAAAATAAAATTTTAATATAAAATAAAATTATTTCTCACTATAATATTAATTCTGAAGGAAACAAATGACAATATTGCAACAAACAATTTTCAAAATTTTAGTTTAATCTTAGGATATATTAACAAAAAAGTTTTATTGAGGTAAATTTGGTGCAGAAATAATTTAAAGGACAAATCGTCGCTAAAAATTAGTATTCGTCGCAATATTATGTCAAGTTTCGTCGCAAATATTACGTCAGAAGATCTGTCGCAAATACTAAGTTAAAAAATCCACCGTCCAACTATTTTAATATGGAATTTCCGTCATATATAAATTATCCGTCGCTTAAACTGTCGGTAATAAGCGTCGATATGTTTTTTTTAATTATCCATTATACAATATTATTATTCTCTTTGATTCTTCGAACATCAGCCTAGAGATCTAGGAGGGAAACATAAAATCCTAACATAATAAAACAATTCGTTTCCAAAACAAAATATTTATCCATTTTAATTATTGTTTCATGATTTCACTAAAACTTTTTTCAAATAATAAATTATCAGCATTTATTAAAATTTATAAAAAAAATAAAATCAACAAAATTAGAAAAAAACAAGTATTTGCTCTAATTTTTTGAAATATCAAACAAAATGAAATTGTCAAATATTAAAATCATACAAACACAATTCAAACAAGACATGGTAAAGAGTGGATTTTGTGATTTCTTTAAATTTGATGCACCAATCAGATGTCGCCAAAGTGACATTTCTTTTTTAAGTTGGGTTATTTCTTTTTTAATTAATATAATCTAATACTCTAATACTCTACCTTATATTGAGATAAATTTAATTTGTAGAAACATATCTGAATCTACAGGGAAGAACGATACATTAAAATTTCATTCAAAATTTTTTAATTATCTTGAATCTTCTAGATCTGGATTTTGATATTTGATAAAAAAAAAAAAAAAAATCATTCTGGAATATATGATATGGGGGTTTACATTTTTCAAACATATATTTATAGTGCTTGAGTATCCTTAAGAGTGAAGAACCCTTGGGTTTTGATCTTCCAACCATATATTCATAGCCCTGGAGTATCCTTAAGAATAAACAAACCTTTATCATTTAGTCTCATTAAATTAACATAATAGATATGTTATCCAACAGTAATATTAGCTTTCATATGATTTGGGTACTTACCCCTAATATAATTATTTATTATTCGACTTATCATGTAAATACTATTTCTCTTTTTACACAAATACATCCTCAAAGTTATTATAAATGTTTAAATAATCTCATAATATTTATATTTTAATAAATCATTTTAATTATTTAATCATTATTATGATAACAATTATATATACAATTATTAAATAATATATGTACCCCATATGTTTGAAATTAATTATAATAATCTCTCACTTTAGTTATATTTATATTTTTTTAATTATATATTATAATTTTAAGATATCAAAATATTGTTATCATCTTCAAAATATATATATATATATATATATATATATATATATATATATATATGTATATGTATATATATATGTATATGTATATATATGTATATATATGTATATGTATATATATGTATATGTATATATATGTATATGTATATATATGTATATGTATATATATATATATATATATATATATATATATATATATGTATATATATATATGTGTATATATATATATATGTGTATATATATATATATGTGTATATATATATATATGTGTATATATGTGTATATATGTGTATATGTATATATGTGTATATATGTGTATATGTATATATATATATATATATAAAAAGTCTTGGTTTCAATTATATCGATTAAAATGATTTTCGTTACATTAGTTTGTAACAAAAAAACTCATAGTCACATATGTCAATACAATTAGATGAAATATTAGATATGGGTGTGTAGTGTATTGTGAATTTTAACATTTCTAATATCAACTAGTCTTTCTTTATTTCTTGTAGAGATAATTTTAAATAACTTTAGAATCTAAAGCAGAAATATCATTTGATATTTCGTTGTGTCGAACAAAAAATGAGTATGTTAGGGAAATGTTCCAACCCATATATATAACCTACCTATTATCAAACTAAATGGTAGATGTTTGTTCACTCTTAAGAATACTAAGTTGTTGATAGAGGGTTAGAAGATCTACACTTCACATCAGACATTCCAGTAAGATCGTTTTATCAACGATCCAGAACTGCGAGATACATGATCAGGTGGAGATCTCAATAACGTTTTTATGAACCATTTTTCATTATTACAGATCTGGTATATTTCTGCAACTACAATTTATCTCGATTTATCGATATAGAGTATTAATATTTAAAGACTTAGAAAATAAATATTTAATTGTAGATTTTGACACCTTATTGTGAAAGAAAATGTATAAAGTTGACAAATTTCTATTAAACACATAGATACAAAAGGTTTTACTACCTATTATCTTTCAGGACCTATTGTCTTTCAGGATAATATAGACTACTTGTATCATAGGGGTGTAATAGAGATTGACAAACTCTAGTTTCCAATGTGAGTTTGTAATTTCATTTGTAGTTTGATTTTTTTTTGTTCTTTTTTAAAATGGAACAACAGATTAAGTATGTAGCCCACAAACACACATAACCATTTAACTAGGCATAGAACTTACCGTTTGACATGCTCGAACCCAGAAATTTAGGGTTAGTATCCACCTCTTATTACCGCTAAGATAACCAAATTATAGGTAAGTCTAAATTTCGGTCTGGACATCAAGCGACACCGTGAGGCGCGGTTAAGTTCCCTTTGAAAATCCAATTCGCAGTTTGAATCAAGTGGTCAGTCTAGAGGAAGCTTTTGTAGATATAGATCATTCCAAAAGTGTCTAGACATGTTCTTGTTTGGACACTTAAACTCAAGCCTTTGTTGCGGTGTAGTTGACTTCTAATTGTGCTGTTTTCTCCCACCCTATTGCTGTAGAATTCAAACATCTGTTGTTCCATTGAAGATTAAGCTTTCTGTGCTTGATCTTTCCCATGACTGGTACACACCCGTCTAGTGTTGTTACTCGGGCAAGGCTTGTCCTTCAAGCCCGCTTTGAAGATTCTAAGAAGCTACTGATGGGGCCATCGACCGACAGTAAGGATAAGAGCGACAGAAGAGCCCGCAAATCCCATAACAATACTAGAAAATAGAAGCCAAAGATCAAGGATGGAGTCATGCATAATGGTAAGGATGCTCCTATTGATTCCATGCCAAATACATCATCGAGTATGAATTCTTTTCCACATGTTGAAGAATCAAATGAGAGTTGTTCTATTGAGGATTAATTCTTAGATGATAAGCATGTGCATACTAGAAATGTTTGACTGATCTGATAGGAATTGATAGGAATGCAAATAGAACTAATAGGCTTTTAAATTTAGTAAATATTGTTGTTGAACTGATAGGTTTTACTGCACAGAACGGACCATTAAGATAGTTGGTTGGTACCCAAGATCTTGAAATTAGACATTCTGTTGAGAAATTGGTCAAGAAATTGTACTTTGATGAACTTGGAGAAAATCGTGTTAAAGATGCTGATGGTTCGGCCTCTATGCCAGAAATAATTTGTCCTAAAGGTACTCTGGTCGATCAGGTAATTAGCAGCAGTCTTGGATGTGTATCGGGTCCTACTGAAAATTCTATTATGGGGTCTAAGTCTGAAAAAGGTGAATTTAGTGAATTGGGTATTAAAGGTCCTATTGTTGTTGGTCCTACTGAAAATTGTGTTAATAAGGCTACATATCTAGTCCCTCTATCGGAATCAATCTGTCTCAAGGGTCCTCTGGTCGATCAAACAATTGGCAAAACTCCTAAATGTAAATCGGGTTTAGCGCTGAAAGTTTTATTATGGGGTTAGAGCTGAATCAGATGAATCTGTCAATTTGGGTAATGAGGGTCCTAAAAATGCTACTATAACAGAGTTGCGTAAGTTTGCTGAACTAGGTTCATTGGGTCCATATGAGGCTATTATTTCAGTGTCTAGTTTAGAAAAGGGAGCATTAGACATTCTGGTTTATTTGGGCTCAATTGAAGATCAGAAAACAGAATCTACTAGTCCTAATGTGAAACAAGATGATAAAAACAAACTCTGATGGAACTTCTTTGGAAAAATCAGGAAGACTGTAGGCTAGACTTGATGTTAACAATATGAGTTCGATAGCTGAAAAGGCCAGGTTGAATGCCAGGCTGAAAATGGGTAAATCTGATGATGCTAGTTGTAGTCAGGTAACTGAAATGGAGGCTAAAGTTGCAGGGTCGAATGGGTCTGAAATGGGAATGCTATCACCTGATATGATAGTCAATTTCACGGGTCTTAATAACATGAAGTTCATGAAGAACACACCAGGAAATATGACTTAAAAAATTCAGCAACTTTGGCCGATGATGCTGATGTAACTTTGGCTAGCATAACAACTTACAATGGTTCGTTGGTGGATGAAAATCTGGGTTGCAAACTGATTGATAGTCTAGGTCTGGATCATATTGATACTACACATAATCTGAGTCAGAATATTGGCCAGGTTAAGGTTAACAATCTGGGACAAATTATCGGTGATGAAAGAAAGGAAGAGGGTAAAGGGTTTTTCATTGGTAAAAAACAAAAGGTCAAATTTTAGTGAATGGGTTAGCCAATGGTTTAAGCTTGGCTGGATCTGATAAAAGTTATTGGGTTGCTGGTAATTTGGGATAGATAAGGGTTGATGTCATGGGTCTGGGTATGGAAAAGGTAGTTACTGAGGGTCATGATTGTAGACTGGAAGATAACGTCGATGAAGATAATATGTTAAGTCAAAATCGTCATACTGGGAATCCTAACGTAGAGAAAGCTATTGGTCTTAATCCTGCATCTAATACCAGTCTTGTTCAAAATGTCGGTCTTGGTCAAGCTATTGGTCATGCTACTAGCGGTCCTGAAGCTATACATGTTATCGGTCCTGCTACAACCAACTCTTCTATATCAGTCGGTCCTGTTCAAAATATCGTTCCTGAATATACTAGTTCTAGACCTGATCACGTTAATGGACCTGACTTTGTCGTTCTTGAATTAATTAGTACTATTTCTTTCGGTCCAGATAATAATAATGGTACTCATTCTACAGGTCCTGGCCAGGGTTCCAGTACTATTGTTGTCGTTCCTGGCCACACTAACGCTACTGCTCAAGGACCTAGACACACCGGTCCTAGAACTGGTCATGTCATCGGTCTTGATGTTGTCGGTCCTAGACACACAGATCCTCGAAATGCTCATGTCATTGGTCCTATTAATGCTGGTCCTGGTCACACTGATCCTGCTGCTGAAGGTCCTAGACACACCGATCCTGGAACTGCTTATGTCATCGGTCCAAATGATGCCGGTCCTACACACACAGATCATCGAAATGCTTATGTCATCGGTCATGCTCGCTAGGATGATTATACTTCGATCAAAACTACTCACTCTCGATTGAATCAAAAGTACTAAAGTAAGGAGTTTGACATGGAATCAGATGCTAACACTAATTATGATGAATCAATTATATGTGATCTTGAATCTCACAAGTCTATAAAGAAAATGTATACAACAAAGATCAAGTCGAAAACAAAAGGGCCTATTTCTGCTAAGACAAGTGCTGGCGCTGAAAAGATGGGTAATGAAGTAGGGTCGAGAAATTCCAATGTGGTCAAGAATTCTAAAAATCAATCGAAATCCAAAGAAAGGAAGAATTCTAAAGAATTTAACTCAAGTTACAAGAAGAAAGCAGAAGTAAATTCAAAGGAAGAGATACCTAAAGCTAGTCCTAAGATACTAAATCTGGGTGCATTTTCTCCTCTTGTGAACTTTGATCCCGAAACTCCTATTGAAAGTATTTCAAAGAGGAAAACAGGTACACAAGAGAAGAGAACAGATAAATACATTCTAAAGAAGATTTGGTCGGGTAAAGGGAACGACTTCGTCGGGGATAAAAGGGTGAGATGGGCTGAAAAAAGCAAGAAAATATTGAAAGATAGAAATCTGGAACCCGAGATCCCCTCAGCCCCTACTGATGTTGCACTAGTCAAGGAAAATATTCAAGCTAATTCTAAGGATCCTAATGCTGGTCCAATTGGTCCATGAGGAAAAATGAGATTGCAATCTTAGTAGGGCTAAACTAGAAATCAACATGACTAAGGAAATGAGTGATCAATTGAATGCTCAATTCAACAGCCATTATATGAAGAACTGGAATCTATTTAGCAATGGTCAATATGATGAAGTGACAAATGGTCGGTCAAAACTATGAAGGAAATCTCAAAATGTAAAAAAAACGATAGTGTACACGATTATGAGAAATCCCAACAAAACCTAACAGAAAGGAAAGGTGTGGAATGACTATGCTGTTCTTGATCTAGAAAAAGACAAATTCCAGCTTGACACCTATTCCTGAAGGTCATCACTCTCGATCACCCGTACCGATTTGAGCTCCCACCTGAAATTGAAGAGAAATGTGTGAATGCATGAGAGTTTTTTTTATTGTGGATCACTTTATGGGAAATATGAAGGCGCCATTTGCTGAGGTTGGAAGAAGGTTGATGGCTCAATGGGAATCTGTCGGTCTGGAAAGAGTTACTATAAATGATCATGGATTCTATTTTCTCTCTTTCCGGAATAGAAGTGAACTAAAGCCCATTATAGAAAGTGAAAATAACTTTATCAGATGTAGAAAATTCAAGCTATACAAGTGGAGTGAAGATATTAACACCAATCACAAACCGCCTGAATTGGAGAAAATTTAGGTGAACCTCAAAAACGTTCCGTCACACCTATGTAATCTAATGGGTCTTCCCTACATATCAAATATAATAGACAAACTGCTTATGTTTAATCTTGCAATGAAAGGCTATGAGCGTGCGTCTGTGGCTAGGGTTAGCGTTGAAATCCATCTGAGCAACTTTCTCTCGCTTAAACAAGAACTAAAGGATAGACTGGGAAACTTCTTTGATATAGGAGTTCAATATGAATGGCGACCCAGTCGATGCCTGTGGTGTAGCACATTCACACACTCAACAAACAAATGCCCTGTTAATAGTATGAGATTTAAGGCTAACAATAATGTTCAAGTAGGGGATCAGAATGAAAAAGTTTCTAATCAGGCGAATATTGCTAAGAACATAAATATAAATTAATATTAACATCGGTCCTAATGCTTCCAAAAGATCCGATCCTATTTTCACCGTCACGTTCAGAATTCTGGACCTGGCCTGAACACTGGTCATAATGTTACTAAGTCCTTCCAGTCAAGCTCAAAATATCAGCCTTACAAATAAGGGTCCTACCGGTCCTTGCCAGAAAATTGGTCTTGCTAATGACGGTCATGACTACACCGATTTTTAGAGTTAATCATCATAATACCGATCTTTCTATCATCGGTCTAGGCCTCATTGGTCCTAGATCTGCTGATAATGATGATCTTGCTACAGCCAGTCTTAGACTTAATGGTCCTGTTACTGTTGGTCCAAGATTCACCGGTCATGTTACTACTAATGATACCGGTCCTAATACAGCCGGTCCTAACCTCACCGGTCCTACTATTGTCGGTCTTGGCATAACCGGTCCTAATGCTAATCACAGAACTGGTCCAGAGGTAAATGTCGGTCCTTTCTTCATCGGTCTTCGAACACAAAGACCTTTAGAGCACGTAATTCTTGGCCCTTATAAAACAAGGAAACTTAGTCCTAATTGAGCTCCGATATGTTCGGTAAAAACATCACATATGGGTTGCGAGTCTAATTTTCAAAGTTCCAGGAATGCAGGCAAGAACCGAAGAAACAATATAATCAGAATTCAAAATGACCCGATCCTTGGACTCAGAGCCAACTTTTGTGATTGTGAACAGGAGAATCCTGGACTAAAAAACATTAAACAACTTGCAAACAACCAGGAAGCACTTGAGAAAGATATGGTGAATCTCGCGTTATGTGAAATCAAAAACTCAAATTCAGACAAGAATAAACCGATCATGAATAAGGAAGAGAGCCTTGGCACCGAAGTGGGACAAATCAAAATTTGCACAAGAAACGAATCTACTAGTGGAGAGGTTGAAAGCCAAAAAACACCCACTAGAAGAGAACAGGCTGAAACACAAAAACAAGACAGAAAGATTCTGGATCTAGTGGCTACTAACTCTATAACGGAATAAGATGAGATCTTTAAAACAAAATCCCCACCGAATGACAATATTATTTCATATAATAAATTTGTATCCATTAATGATAGTGAGGACAGTGACACTTATGATTTCTCCGAGGATGAGGTACAAGACAACCTTGAAAGTCAGGAACGGAACACATATATCCATTCATGAACATAGTAACATGGAACATAAGGGGCTCAATGACCCTCTAAAATGCAAAGAAATCAGGAGGATCATTGAGAACTAGAAGATTACTATAATGGGTATTATTAAAACAAAAGTCAGAATGTTGATAAGGTTAGCAAGCTGTGTATTGATAGCAGCTTGGAACTTATACATAATTTAAATGACAAAACGGGAAGAATTTGGGTTATTTGGGACAACAAGGTTGCTGAGGTCAAGCCTCTCTTCTCCAATGATCAAACAATTCCAGTTGAGGTTAGAGACAGAATCTCTGGAATCGAGTTCCATTTTGATATTGTATATGGTAGCAACTTGAGCACAAACAAGAGGCTACTCTAGAAATATATTAGGAACTGGATTGGTGGTGATAAGCCTTGGGCCGCACTCGGTGACTACAATGCAACTAGAAATGAAACCGATCGTAGTCCGGAATCTGAAATCACTCATGATATGATCGATTTCAATGATTGCATCAGAGATATGGGATACATTAAGCCTACTAATTCCGGTAACTTCTTCACCTGGTCTTCTACGCGAGGGGACGAGAACATCAACGAGAAATGGATCAAGCAATTTCCAAGAAGTCAACTTCATGTTCTAAACCCAGGAATCTCTGACTATTGCCCGATAAAACTATTCTGGGAGAAAGAGGAATGGTTCATGAGGCCCTTCAAATTCTTCAACTTATGGATGGAAAATTACAAATTCAATGATATTCTTGAAAGTGTCCTGTCTGAACAAATAACGGGCTCTAGTATGTACAAGATTTTTGAGAAACTAAAGCTCTTGAAGAATCATCTCTAAAGCTTCGACAAAAAAAGTTCAGCAATATCTCTAATAGGGTTCTAGTTGCAAGAGAGAAACTAGATGAGGTACAAAAAGGTTATTATATGGGGATAGTGATGAACAGCTCAATGAGGATGAGAGAAATTCATTTGAAAACTTTAGGAAGTTGAGTATCCTTGAAGAGAACTTTATTAGACAAAATTCAAGACAGAATTGACTCTCGCTGGGTAATAAAAATACGGCTTTCTTCTATAAAAAATGCAAGGCCGAAAATATGAGAAACAATGTGTATAGGCTGAAGAACGACAAAGGCGAATATGTTTAAGGTCAGAAGGGTGTGTAAGATTTGGCTATTGAGTTCTATAAGAAGCTAATGAGTACTAAAAAGCAACATCATACTCACCTGAATACTCCGTATCAGATCAATGATAGGAAAATCTCAACTAAAGATAGTCGCGAGTTAATAAGGGTGGCCACGAGAATTGAGGTTAAAGATGCTCTATTTAGTATTGATGGGAATAAGAGTCCGAGTCCAGATGGGTTCAACGGACAGTTCTTCAAGGATAATTGGTCAGTTGTGGGTAATGATGTTACAGATGGGGTTCTAGAGTTTTTCAAGAACAGGAAGATGTTGAAGCAATGGAACACGACTATCTTGACCTTGATATTCAAAACTACGGTGCCCGAAAAAATACAAGATTTCAGACCAATTTCCTATTGTAATGTGGTTTATAAAATAATTTCAAAAATCATTTCTAAACGTTTTAAAAAAGTCATAGGAAAAATTATAAATCTTAATCAGTCTGCATTCATCCCCGGTAGAACAATTTCCCATAATATTCTTCTTATGCAGAGCCTTCTCAAAGGCTATGGGAAAAATAAAATATCACTGAGAGTGGCTTTCAAAATAAACATGAAGAAAGTTTTCCACTTTGTTAGATGAGAAGTCATTCGGGACTTTCTGGTTATTTTTATTTTTCCTATGATTTTTATTGATTGGATTATGCAATGCGTTTCTTCATCATATTTTGTTGTGAGCGTCAATGAAGTCCACGAAGACTACTTCAAGGGTGAAAACGTAGTAAGGCAAGGGACCCCCTCTCTTCTTACCTTTTCGTAGCTATCATGGCGATCTTTGAGAGCATCTTTGCGATGTTCCGAAAGAGTCATCCATATATATTTCACCCGTTCTGTGAGGTAAAGGAGGTAACTTATTTATGCTTTGCCGACAATTTGTTTATTCTTGCGCACACTGACGTTGACTACATTAAAACTATTAAGGTTGCACTAACGTTTTTTCTAAGGTTACATGTCTTAATATTAACGAAAGCAAAAGTGTGGCATTTTACGGAGGAGTGAACGACGAAAAAAAGAAGAACATCTTAACATCATGTGCATTGCGGAAGACAGCTTTCCCGTAAGGTACTTAGGGATTCCATTAACTGCAAAACAGATTGATATTTCACACTGTAAGACGTTGATTGAAAAGGTAAAAAACATGATTTTTGGCTGGGCAGCGAAGTAACTTTCTTATGCTGGGAGGATTGAGCTTATCAAGAGTGTAGTCATGGGCATAGTTGGATACTAAGTGTAGCAGATGGTCATTCCGAAGAAGGTAATGAAGGAACTCGATATGTTGATGCAAAATTTCTTCTAGGGTAGTAGAGGAAAAGGAGGAAAGAAAGTCAAATGGACCACTCTCTACAAACCAAAGGAGGAGGGAGACATGGGACTCAAGAACTATGTTGAGTGGAACAACGCTCTAATCTTCAAGCATCTATGGGCATTGAAACGCAACCAGGAATTATTATGGATCAAATGGGTACACACGAGGTTTATGAAATAGGAAACTAATATTTGGACTTGTAGAATCAATGAAGGTATGAGTTGGTGACTCAAGAATTCTTAAACTGAGAAATGATATAGTAGATCTCTACGATATTCAGCTAGGGAACGGGAAATGCACTATATTCTGGCACGACCCCTAGTTCGAAAACCAGTCAATCATTCACAAGGAGGAGTTTAAGAATACCCGCATTAGAAGAGACTATGCAGTGATGAAAATTAGAGATATCAAAGACGAGAATTGGGACTCGCTCCCGATAAGAGTCTAGAAGGGAAAAGGATACTAGATCACATAAGCAGCATACAACTTCATGACATACCCGACGTTCATGAATGGAAAGCCGATGACAATGGGAAACTGGTTTCAAAGAGAATATGGGAGGTAATATGGGAAAAATCACATAAACTAGATTGAGAACCTCTTGTATGGTCAACCAAGATCATTCCACGACACTAGTTCATCCTATGGCTCGCCTTCTGGGAAAGACTCAGCACTCGAGACCGCATCAGTAAGTATATGAGCATCCTAGACGTGAACTGTCTACTATGCAATGGAAACGAGAAAACCTATAATCACATGTTTGGAAGTTGTAGTATCGCTTTGGAGCTTTGGGTTTGCTTTGCGAAGAGTCTGGAGCTGATCAGTTTCCCGAAAGAATAGAAAGAAATCAAGGAGATAGCAGTACTCAAATTCAAAGGAAACAGATTAACAATAAACGTATTCAAATGTGGCTTTGGAGCAATGGTCTACAACATATGGAAGGAGAAAAACTCAAGAGTTTATGGAAGAACCCACAGGAGTTTTGAAGAGCTATGGATAGAAATCATCTCAAATTGTGTCGCCCTCGCGGGAACATGGAGGAGAATTTTCAAGCACAGAGCAGAAATGGAACATATGCAGAAATTGGAACATACCTTTTACAGAAATCACTAGAATTGAATGCATTGTAATGAGATAATATGTTTACATTTTTAGCTTTTTAGCGTTTATTCAGAAACTGTTACGAACTCAAAATCGTTTTAGGCCTATCTAAAATGATCCCGTAAAACTCGTATTTTTTCCCTTTTTGAGAATTTTTAATAAAATGACGTTAAGTCGTTTTAAAAAAACAAAAAAAAACCTTTTTATTCTAATAAAAGAGAATTTGTAAAACATAAATACACAATCACCAAAATTATCATCATACCCAATCATATATATATTCAATAGTCATAATAAGTGTTATCCACATTGTAGTTTTTAATACTATATTGCTTTAATATCTTCTAACTGAAATAATAACATATTCTCAAACAATGGTTAAAAATAAAAAAGTTCAAATAACCCATCAGTTTAAAAAGAAAACACACACACATCACCCGCGAACCTTTATTCCAACCTTTATTCAAACTAATATCGTGTTATTCAAGCTAATATCGTGTTAATATCACGTCAAAGATTGAGCTAATATCATGTTAATATCATGTCAAAGATTGAGTGTTTAATAAAAAGTACATCTAGGGAACATTGAATGAATTAATTTGAAATACAATCCGAAATACTAATTCGCATTAGATTTGGATCGGATACGATTAAATTCTATTTGAATTAAGAATTATCTAAACAAAAACATACATTTCAATTTATTTTTCTTTAAATTATATTTAATCTCAATATAATATATTTTTTTGCTTATTTTCACATCACTCAATCAACTATTTTCTGTTTCATAATCAAAGTATAAAAAAAAATATAACAATAATCCTTTTTATTATAATTAAACATGAAATAATAATAAAAAAATCGAAAACTAAGTAATTAGATAATAAAATATTTAATTAGATTATCCTATAGGTGAATATTTGACGGATTAATCGTTGGATTAACTATTAGTTTGGATTAAATTCAGATTGAATTTAATTAGTATTGAATTTGAATAATCCAAAATAATTTGAATTAATATTTTTTTTCTCCCACTTACACACTACAACAAAAAGGACTTTCGGCGACACTTAAAAAGACTTCTGCCAACCATTAAAAGCGTCGCCAAAAAAATCACCGACCCTAATTCTTTTGTCGCCAAAAGCAAGGTGGGCGTAAGTTTTAGCAACGCTTATTTAAGCGTCGGTAATATTCATTTAAGCGTTGCCAAAAGTCTATTATATTTTCAAATTTTTTTTAGTTTCTTTTGACAATTTTATCTGAATTTTTATTTTTATTTATAAATTAAATAATCTTTAAAAAGAATATTTAGAAAATCCTTACCTACCAATTATTAACATTTAAAATAATAATAATAATAATAATAATAAATCCTCTAAACAATATTATCTTATAAAATCATATATATTACAAGTTTTTAATGATGTTTTAATGGTTTAAGAAAACAATTAGACTAAAAGGCAAATTTGTATACTTAAAAAGACAAAACAATTAAGTAATATATAGTCGATCCAATAGAACTGGATGGTAGACGAGATTACACTGGATCTTCTTCACTTTTCATCATCGTTGTCTTTATCATCTTTGTTGTCTTCTGAACCCGACAACATAGTCTAATCTATTCCATTTTTAAGTGCCTCATTATTTGCTCCTCCCGCAAATCAGAGATATATCCATCATTAACCAATATATATATATATTATAATTAATTATCATCTTTATTTGGTATATTTTCATCATCATCTCATGATCATTGATTCAACAATAGGGTCCCATGGATGGCCACTAATGTTAGTAAATAATCAGCAAATCTAGGACAGTTTAAAGACTATAAAACTTAAAAATAGACAATCAAAATGGAAATGACAAGTACAAAGATTTGAAAAGTAGATAGGTTCGAATTAAGTTATTTTTAAACTTAAAATAAATAAAAATCTGAAATGGTAGGACAGACAGGTCAAAAATTGACCAATAGCTTCCTTGACGATCGTGATGCGGGATATGGCACCAACAACAGCCCAAAGCCCCTGTAAGTATCAAGACTATATGTGATTGTGTTTATCCAATAGTACATATTTGTAACATAGTCATGCTAAATGTTGTTAGGTAAACTCATAAATAAATATTACAGTGAGATGTTTTAAATATACATGTTATCTCCAAGAAAGGTAAAGGGGATAACAATCCGCAAGGAGAATAATTAAAGACAGTTCTTAGGTAATGAACATATTACCAAATGCTTGAACACTTGTTGCAGATGGGAATAAGAAAGATTGATGCGAATTTTGACATAGCCACCGTGTTGTTTAAACATTAAAATGCTTCATACGAATGCTTTTGTAATAATTAATTTTATAAATCAAGAGAATTGCAGCTATTCATTATATAGGCTTTTACCCAATGTCGTCGAGTGGAACACCATGACATGATATGATGTAACGCTTCATAAAAGGATTAATTATTGTCGCCTAAAGAAAGAAACAAATTAATGTAAGAATAACTTATCAATAAAGCGGGGGAAATTTTCAACCGAACAAAAATTACCTTTCTTTTAGCTGCTTCTTCCTGAATTTGATGCCATAATCGATAACCAATAGGAGCTTGTATCAAAGAGGGTGATATGTGCAGAAGTTATGTGATGAATATCCTATAGAAGAATGAGGAGGAAAGGTTCGACTGGCCTGTTATTACCTTGATCTGGTTTTATAGTTTTAGAGCATCTAGCTACAAGTTGTGTACACTCTAGCAACTGAAATACCAGAACACCATATACATTTTCTACTCTCTTCTGTAACTTAATTGCAATTGAAACCTTTCGGAATTGCCTTTCTTTATGTTATAAAATATACAAAGAATCTAAGAGATATAAAGGAAAATCATGCATACAGCTTTAGTGCGTAAGTGTACAAGATAGGAAGGAGCTCAGACATCATCTTAGTATGCATGTTTAAACATAATAATTAAATAGATGAATGAGGGGGGAAATGCACCTTAATTAAGTTATCATCGTTAATGCCCCAACAACATCTGACCTAATAATTTGGCCATGGCTGTTGACAAGTATATTAACACTCAGAAGACCTAAAATTAGAAAAGATCCATAACAAAATCTCACAAAATGTCATCATAAGTGTGTGCTTTCAAAAAAACATGTCTTACTTCATTTTTCTTATATTGTATGCCCTCGCTACGAAAAGATACAACATTTGTCACAGCCATGGGTGGCCTCTGACCAACTTTCATCCTGTAAGCATCAATCTTGATAAATTCATTGAGAATCTTTGCTTCTATATACTGAGGATAACCAAAGTACATCATCTCATCAACCAATTCATACTACAAAGTGTAACATAAATTGAAGTCCAGTGATAGAAAAAAATACAAACTGTGGAACAAAATAAAAGCAATCATCCACTTACCACAACAACAAAGTTATCTCTCAGTGATTCTTCCTCCAAGTCTTCAAAATAATTCTTAAAAACCTGTCAAAATAAACCACAAAACCAATCCGAATTCAGAACAAGCAAGAAAGAAAAAGATAAAATGAGGATCACTAGTCACTAGTGAAAAAAGGGTCTAAACTGAGAGTAAAAACTTTCGGTAATGACCATATATATTTTGGTATTGATATAATACCGAAAGTTTGGGTGATTCTCGCCATTCCTCGGTATTGACTCTTTCGGTAATTATAATTAGGCATTTACCGAAAGATATTGTAGAGTTTTTGGCTTAAACACCCGAGAGAAAAACCGAAAGTTAACTGGAAAACTTTCGGTTTTTCCCTCTAGAGAAAAATCGAAAGTTTTCTAATTAACTTTCGGTTTTTCTCCAGAGGGAAAAACCGATAGTTTTCTAATTAATTTTCGGTTTTTCTTCAAAGGGAAAACCAAGAGGTTTACAATTAACTTTCGGTTTTTCTTTAATGGGAAAAAACGAATGTTTTCCAATTAACTTTCAATTTTACCTTTGATACAAAACCGAGAGGTGTATGAAGAACTTTCGGTTTTTCTTCAAAGAAAAACCCGAAAGCTTTCCATATAACTCTTGGTTTTTCCTATGAAGAAAAACATAAAGATTTCCATTTAACTTTCGGTTTTTCTCTACAAAATGTACAAAATAGGCCGATTGTTTTGTGCGCAACCAAAACATGTTCAGCCAAACCAATATATCAATAATAAAACAAATGAAATTCATAAAGGAAATGGTCATTATCATTACAAAATTCTCAACAGAACTAATCATCCAAACAATATGTTTTAAATTCAAATGAAACTGTACTCAATCAATTCATAAACCTGTTTTTAGTCGAAACAACCAATCAAAACGTACTAGAATTAGTTGGTGGGGGGAGGAGGGGGTGATTGTTGATGTTGCCTCATAAACATTTCAAAGCTCTCCATTCTTGCATTCATTTGTAACATTTCCCTCTCTATTCTTTCGGTCATTTATAACTTCTCCCTCTCCATTCTTGTGACAAATTCTAGCTTTTCCGCTTGTATTTCATTAATTGTTCGAGTTCTTTCTTCATCTCTCTTCTCCAATTCCTCCAGTTTCATCGTCATTCTGTGATTCTCTTCAAACAATCGATTAGTGGATCAGTGTGAACTGTTTCCACTTCGACGATCCTCACGAAAGTGTGTGGGCCGACCGCCTGATCCCATACCGAACACTCCCCCATGTTTTTGTTGTCCGAAGTCCGAACACCCTCTCCGTCAACTCAAAGTCAGATAATTCCGGTTCGTTACTTCTTACTTCCTCCATCTCAACCTGCACATTTGAAATAAATTTTCATTTATATAATAAAAAACTAGCTATATAAATTAACTTACAATTTTCTCTTGCGCTCGTTCGTCTGGGACAGAGGTTGTGTTTTCTTTCGTAGGTTTTGGGGTATGAGTCCTCTTGAATACTTCAACGACAGAGGGAGCTCGTCTCATTTCAAACGTCTGTTTAAATAAATGATTTATAAAATTAATAACAATTTTTATATCATGTTATTAGAAATAATGTACATACCAATTCTTCCTCCACTTGAGCAAACGGTCTACTTCCAGTATGATGTGGGAATTTTAACTTATTTTTGCTAGCAACATTTGTACGATTGTTGTGCTGTATTTGAAATAAAAAATGAAATTAGAATAATTAATATCAGATTTTATTTGAATTATAAAACCGTACCTTAAATTTTTCTATTTGTAATGGTTGTGACACACAAACTCCCAATCATCTCGATCGTAGTATGGTGGAGGATTGACCCGTGCCATTGTCTCGTCTCCTTAATGAATGTAGATATAATCCCTGTTCAAATTCGAGCGTCATCTATCCCATATCTGTTTGGCGTGTGCCAATCCGACCTTTAATATTGAACAATAAAACCATCAATAGACTAGAACGGATCCGGAAAATTAAAACATTGAAATGTTATAAAAAATTAGTGAATGATTAATGTATAATTAATTAAGTAATGATTACTGTCATAGAAATCCAAATTGAATCTAATTGGTCAACACTTAATACCATCCACTTCAGGAGACGGTGTGAGACGGTTAAGGGGTTCCGCACAACCGACCCCAAATGTCTAGACCACATTGATCTTCCGTTGCCAACACCGCCGGGCCTCCCATCTACCGCTCTAAAAGTCATAGCAATCTTTGTCCCCGATGGTCTCTTAAATAGCGTGATATTCTTGTTCTTCCCCCGTCTCTTGTGGGCGGAAGATTCTTCAAAATTATCAAATTCATAATTAGATATGTAAATCAATTCAAACAATAATTACTTAGTAAATAAGTTACATGTCGATCATGGGTAGGGAGTGGAATGATCATCCTCGTCATCCTCCTTGTGAGCCTCCTCGTGAGTCACGTCGTCAGCCTCATCATCATCCCCATATCAGCAAACGTACTCTCAACAAACTCTTGAACCTCAGCATCAATATCCTCGTCAAATGTACTTGGGGGATTAGTAGCTAAGGGGTCCACAACTAATGGTAGTTGATCTCTAGAAGACCCTTCTCGGAGCCTTAAGTTTTCTGATTGTGACAGTAGGTTCTGGTATGTCTTAGATAGTTTGCTGGGTATTTTCCTCATACTCTTCCAAGTTTTTTTACGACCTTGAGATATCCTTAATGCATACCATTAATAAATTGGAGAATAATTGAAATAAAGTAGTAATAAGAATGAATATAAAGTAAAAAACATAAATCTACCTAATTAATTAATTTGAACTATATATTGGTAAACCACAGATTTATTTTTGTCACAATCATTCAATCGGGTCGGGCTGACATATCAGGGGCGTAAAATACTTGTTTTGATTGACTCGCCAATATATATGGGTCCTGATTTTGGGTTTTTTAAATTCGGTTTACATTTATACTTACGAAGCAATATTTATCCACTTTCACTCATAGTTCCCCCGAGTGTGTATCAAACCACTTACACTTGAATAAAACAATTCGTTTGTGAGAAAAGTATTGTACTTCGATTATATCCGTTAAAACTCCGTAGTAAGACATAGTATCTGACCCGTTGTACCCTTCAACAACCACCCCACTATTTTGAGTGGTCAAACCTTCGTCGTGTTTTTCTATATAGAATTTGTATACGTTTACTTTACACCAAACATACATACACGAGTACATACTTGGACCTTCGCCTAAGATCTTGAGGTCTCTTGATATGTCGTTATTTTCTGCTAATTGAGCGACCTATATATATAAATATTCCTAAAATTTAGTTGTTAAATTAAATTTAAAGTTAATAGATATGGGTTAAAATTTACTCACTCTATGCTTGAAATAGGTGGCAAACGTTTCTCCACGGGACTCATTGTTATTTCAATACTGAATATAATCTCTGCAAATAGATCGAATATTAAATAGCATACTCTTTAATGCTAATTAATAAGACGTACCATAACAACAATATATTGAATCTTACATGTAAGAAGGTTCTACTTCGGGGCAATTTTTAAAAATGTATGAATGAGCTGTCACTCGATCGTTATAATCCAAGTTGTATATTTTTATGTTAGATAAGTCTTCCAACGATGAAAATATTGAAATGCCCGAGATTTCAGTTTGTGCATTTTCTTGGTCTTCTTCCTCCATATACTTGACACATAAACTAATACTCTCATTTACAAGATAACTCTCGCTTATTGAGGTTTTAAGATGATTATTATTCAGCAAATATCATTGTACCCATGTAATGTTCAAACGTATTTCATCCTTGTCCGCTTTAATTTCAGTAAGCAATTGAGCTCTTTCCGCATCCCTCAATTGAATTTTCTCCAATGCTGATGCTAGGTGTCTTGCATCCTCTTCATGTGTAACATTCGTAGTAGTCATTGGGTCCACCCCGACAAACCCTGGGTCAGAACTTGATTGTGCTAGCAAGTTCTGAAATGACGGGGGGAGTTTCTCTGATGTTTTCCGAAGACGCATCCAAGTACTCATCCTAAAATCATTTCGTTCATAAATGAAAATATTTAAAATGAGACAAATTAATATAATGGACTTTAAAAACTATCTCTAAGAATCTCCAAAATGTCAATAATATCCCCAAATGAGTTGCAAGGTGACCCAAATCAAACCTCAAAAAAACATAAAAATGGAGCTCAATACATCCAAATTTGCATTTTTTGTTCAGCTCAAGACAAATAATTCACGTAAGCCAAATAATTCAAAAAACCTTTGGGGTCTATTTTCTAATAACGAATGATTTGAGAATCCATTTAACATAAACCACCCTTTAAAAAAATTAACCCAAGGACATTAAGCTAACGAAATTTCAAAAGACATAATGGATTGGTGACATAACAAACTCAAAACAAAATCAACCAATGGTCGACATTAAGCCAAATAGTTTCCAACATTTAGCTAATCCATAATTATAAAATAACTTAAGGTGTAAAATCCTGAAAACAATTTATACTAAAAAAAAATACATATAACCTTGATTGGCGGCGGAGAAGGCGAGAAGGTGGTTCATCGAGAGCGTCGGCGCGGGCGGAAGGAGAAGAGAAGAAGAGGTGGAGGTGGCGCAGGCGGAAGAGAAATCGGGGGGAGAGAGAGTGAAAATAGAAACGGTGGAAAGAAGAAGAGAAGAAGTAGGTTTTATATTTAAAAAGGTCATTACCGAAAGTTATATGAAAACTTTCTGTTTTGATCATACACCGAATGTTTTCATATAACTTTCGGTTTTGAACTTGGGTCAAAACCGAAGGTTTATAAGAAAACCTTCGGAATTAATCTTTCACAACACTTAGAATTATTTTTAAAAGTTTTAGGATGAGTCAAAACCAAAGGTTTATTGGAAACCTTTCGCAATTAACCATTCACAAACTTTGAATTATATTTCATTTTTTTTTATGAGTCAAAACCGAAGGTTTTTTGGAAAACCTTTGCAATTAACAATTTCAGGAAAGGTAAACCCGAGGGTTCTTTGAATAACCTTCGCAATTACCCCATTTCCAACACTTAGAATTATTTTAAGTTTTTTTTTGGAAGGGCAAAACCGAATGTTTATTGTAAAACTTTCGGTGAAAAGTTGTAAAATCGAAGGTTTTACACGAATCTCGAAATCAAGTTTTTATAACGAAAGATTTGTTCCTCTCGGGATGATTTCCAAAAGTTTCATAAAACCTTCGGTAATATTCTTCTGTAAAGGTCATTTTTTTTACCATTGAGTCCTTAGATCAACTACACGATGAAGAAAGAGGAGAAGGCTTGCAGCGTTGCAGTTCTGTCTAGAAGCAATCATCAAATAAACATTATTATGCTGAATAAACAAATAGGTAACTTCATTGTCATGTACAACTGGATCTTGTGATTTCGGATCGCTCTATAAACAAACAGTTTGATCATACAATTGAACTATGAGACGATCATCTTCAATATAAATAAATAAAAATAAGAAGACGAATAGCTAAATCAGTTTGATCGGATCACAAAACCATAAAATTGAGTTCGTATAGTTAAACTTGAACAAATAAAGAGCGGTAGAAATGCTGATTTCATTTTTCTTGATAGAATTTGAGAATAAGAACCTCTTTCTCGATTAGCTTGGTGAAGAAGCGTTCGGCTTGAACGGAAGAGACGTCTCCACAGTAGTCGCACCAAACGAGAACTCTACCTTTGATATCGAGAAGGAATAGGGCCTAGGCGGTTCCCGCCATCAAAGTGTTAGGGTTTCTCCGTCATATCGTAGATAAGAAATCAGAAATCGGTTCTTTGGTTAGGAGATCCGGTGAGAATAATGAAAATTGTGGTTTGGATTAGAATGGAGAGATTTTGGATCTGGCTACACCCTAATGGTGGAGAAGGATGTAACTAAGTTTTCGCGCAACAATCTGGCTGATAGTCTGACTAACTGATTAGGCAAAGGATTTTTTAGGTTAGAAAGAATTGCTCGGTGTAGAAAAAAAATGAGTTACGCTTTCTTTTAGACTCCGCTGACCGAACTTTTTTAAATAATTAAAAATTGATTTTTAATTTCAAAAATATATAGGTTAAATTTTTATTATTAAATATAATATAATGTTTTATTTATTTATTTTTATTTTATATTATTTTTAATTTTTAATTTAATAAAAAAAAATTAATAATGTTATAAAAAAAATTAAATTATTAATTAAATTTTAATGTAAATAAAATTGAAGTCAAATTTAAATTTAAAAAATTAATATAATGAAATAAAATAATTATAAATTAAAAAGAAACATAAAAAATATTAAATTTAGAATAGTTAAATTTTACAGTTTTTAAGAATAGCTGGTATTAAAAAAAATAAAGGTGGTTTTATAGATATAATGATTGACAGAAATAAAATTTTTGTTAATTTTTAACCACGCTTAATAAGCGGTGGCATATAAGGGTGGTGGCATATAAGGGTGGTGTATTTTGTTGTAGTGACGGTTTCATCATTTAAACGGTTCCTTCCTTCTTTTTACATATCGGTTATCTTATGTTTTTATAATATTAAAACATTAAATGTAAAAAAAATCTTTAATTATATTATAATTATATTTTCTTATATATATAAATATATATATATATATAATATACTTAATTCACTTTTTTATTTTTATTAATTAAATACAAACAAAATAAATTAATTAATTATAAAAATATTATTATTGAATAATTTGAAATTTAAACTTTACAAAAATATAAAAAAAAAATGTTTGAATTGTCCAAACCATATTAAATCCAATCCATATCCGGTCTATATTAATTAGTAAAATGGTTTAAATTACATAGTTGATGAATTTAGTTTGAATTTAATACGGATTAGACAAAACAAATCGATTTTAACCATTTGGTCACCCCAAGTAAAAGTGAGTTATTTTGGAAAATTTTACAAATTTGATAGTACAACAGTCATAAAATGTACCAATGGTACTTTGAGATTTTTCCATAATTTGACTTTTTCATATTTAGAATTATGTACAAATAGAATTTCTCAATCAACAATACTACTAGTAAGTTGAGGTCTATCTTTAAATATGTGGTTGGTAGTTCACTAGTTTGTATACACCTATAAGAAAATTAATTCAGAAATAAGTATGTTACTTTCAAATATACCAATTTAATTCATGAGTAATGAAAAATAGTCCTGGTTACCATTAACTTTTTCTCAATTTTACAATATTTTTGAGGAAGGAGGTAAGGAAGAGTTAGTACATGAGGACAATAATGGAGGAGAGTAAGCTTGTTTAGTCTAGAGTGTTAGAATTTGTATCTCCCAAATCCGAACAGCTTGAAACAATCTGTAAAAAACACAAGAAAGAAGAACACAAGAACACACAGATTTATAGTGGTTCACTCAAATTGAGCTACATCCACTTCAACCACCACCAGATTTCACTATGAAGAAGAAGAAGGAATACAAAGTTTTTTTTGCCTCACACTTTATCTCTCTAGAATTCTATCTCCCTAATGTAAACCCTTAATAATTACATATTTATAGGGTAAACATTCAGGTAATAAACCTAAATAACTTTGGTCAGACCCAAGCCCAAAACCAAAAAAAGATAAACCCAATAAACTCTAATTAACAATGTAGAGTTTATTATAAGTGTAGGATCCATAACTCAACAATCTTCCACTTGGAGACTAACTTCATCATCTCTCGATCGGTAGTGGCTTTCCATTCGGTTTCTTAACGAAGAAGACCAACTGAAGTTGCACACAACTTCAGTTTCTCATTTGTCACGGTTTTCGTCAACATATCAGCTGGATTCTCACTCCCGGGAATCTTCTCAAGAGCTAATACTCCATCTTCTAAAGCTGACCGGATGAAATGATAACGAACCTGTATATGCTTCGTTCTGCCATGATAAACAGGATTCTTTGCCAAATGAATGGCACTCTGACTGTCGCATCGCAACACACTTCCCTTCGTAGTCTTGACCCAATTCTCGCAAAAAAGGTTGTAACCACATCATCTCCTTAGCAGCTTCTGTCACAACAACATACTCTGCCTCACAACTAGAAAGAGCAACAATCTTCTGCAATTTTGAAACCCAACTGATTGCAGTACCTCCCAGAGTATAAATGTACCATGTTGTTCTCTTCCTACTATCAACATCACCACCATTATCAGCATCAACATATCCTTCCAAACCCATATTAGACTTTCGAAAACACAAAGCAAGACCCGTACTTCCTCTTAAGTATCGTAGTATCCACTTTACTGCTTCCCAATGTTGTCTACCCGGATTGCTCATGAATCTGCTAACAACTCCCACTGCATGTGCTATGTTTGGTCTTGTGCAAACCATCGCATACATAATACAATCAATGGCAGAGGCATACGGAACAGTTGCCATGTAATTTTTCTCCTCCTCTGTTGAAGGCGACTGATCTTTAGATAGTCTGAAGTGACTAGCTAAGGGGGTAGTAACTGGTTTTGCATCATACAAGTTGAACCTGCTAAGAACTTTCTTCACATATTCTTCTTGTGAAAGCTTGAGAACTTCTTCATCCCTGAAAATTCTCATCCCAAGGATTTGTTTTGCAGCACCCAAATCTTTCATTGCAAACTTTTCAGACAACTCTTTCTTAAGCTTGTTAATCTCATACAAGCTTGCTCCAGCAATCAACATGTCATCAACGTAGAGAAGAAGAATAATGTACGATTTATAAACCTCTTGATATATCAGCAATGATCAGCTTCACACCTCAAAAAATTGTTACTTTTCATGAAGCTATCAAACTTCTTGTACCATTGCCTTGGAGCCTGTTTCAAACCATACAGACTCTTCTGAAGCTTACACACAAGCTCATCTTTTCCTTTGATTTCAAATCCTTCTGGTTGTCGCATATAAATTTCTTCATCTAGATCACCATGAAGAAAAGCATTTTTGACATCCATTTGTTGAAGATGAATGTCTTCTTTCACAATCAAACTCAAAATAGTTCTAATTGTCATCAATTTAACTATTGGAGAGAAGATTTCATTGTAGTCAATACCTTCTTTCTGTTGAAATCCTTTCACAACCAACCTTGCTTTGTACCTCATGGTTTTATCATGTTCTTCTTTAATCCTGAAGATCCATTTGTTGTGAAGTGCTTTCTTTCCCTTTGGTAGCTCAGTGAGCTCCCAAGTCTGATTCAACATCAAAGAGTCCATCTCATCTTTCATCGCAGACTCCCACTTAACCGATTCATCAGATTGTATTGCTTCCTCATAGCATTCAGGTTCACCTCTATCTGTCAACAAGATATAGTTTAGAGATGGAGACCACCTCTCAACTGGTTTTCGATTCTTTGATGATCTTCTCAGCTGTATAACCGGTGTTTGCTGATTTACCTCTGGGGCCACGTTCTCAACGATTTCATCTTGAACAACACATTGTTCTTCTTCGACAACCGGTATATATTCAGCTGAAAATTCTCTCAAATCGACTGTACCAGTCTCTTCCAACTTGGAATCACCACCTGATGTCTTCCCAACACAATCTTTGTAGAGAACCTGTTCATTAAAGATGACATTTCTGCTACGAATGATCTTCCGATTTTGATTATCCCAGAAACGATAACCAAACTCGATATCACCATAACCAATGAAAAAACATTTATTAGACTTTGGATCAAGCTTGCTCCTATCACATTCATTAATATAAACATATGATAAACATCCAAACACTTTCAAATAAGAAAGGTTTACCTTTTTATTGCTCCAAGCTTCTTCAGGAATTCTGAATTCAAGAGGAACAGAGGGTCCTCTGTTTATCAAATAGGCAGCAATATTAATAGCTTCTGCCCAGAAGGTTTTAGGCAGCCCTGCATGCAATCTCATGCTTCTAGCACGCTCGTTCAATGTTCGATTCATTCGTTCAGCTACTCCATTCTCTTGAGGCGTTCAGGGAACAGTCTTCACCATACTGATCCCATTCACAGCACAATATTCTTTGAAATCTAGATTGATATATTCACCTCCATTGTCGGATCTCAAGCACTTAACTTTCTGATTTGTTTCATTTTCAACCAAAGCCTTCCACTTCTTGAAAATAGCAAATACTTCAGACTTGTGCTTCATAAAGTAAACCCATACTTTTCTTGTTGAATCATCTATAAAAGTCACATAGTAGTATGATCCGCCAATAGAAGAAACAGGTGCAGGTCCCCACACATCATTGTGTACCAACTCTAGTCTTTCTTTCTTGAGCTCCTTCCAAATCTTTAAGAAACTCACCCGTTTTTGTTTTCTAAGAATGCAGTTTTCACATAACTGATGTTCAACAGACTTCAGTTCTGGAATCTGTCCATTCTTCAAAAGAATTTTCATCCCTTTTTCACTCATATGGCCCAACCTGCAATGCCACAACTCACTATTCTTCGAGTCATCAACTACAGCAGCAACTATTTCTCTGCAAGTTGAAGTCGTGTATAACGTTCCAGTTTTGTGACCTCGAGCAACAACAATTGCTCCTTTAGTTACCTTCCATGCACCATTTCCACAACTGCAATTGTGACCTTCTTCATCAAGTTGTGTAACAGAGATCAAATTGTGCATTAAACCGGGAATGTGTCTCACCTTATTAATCTTCCAAACAGAACCATTTGCCATCTTCAATTTGATGTCCCCCATGCCAACAATATTCAGTGGCTCACCATCTGCAAGATATACTTTCCCACAGTTTCTAGCCACATAATTCTCCATTAATTCTTTGTGGGCAGTGGTGTGGAAAGACGCTCCCGAGTCCAAAACCCATGAATCTATCGGGCTATTAACAGACAGAAGTAACGCATCAGTGACAGATTCTGTAACAACGTTGGCTGCATCATTTTTATCATCACAATTTTTCTTCGGTGCTTTGCAGTTCCTCTTTAAATGACCCTGTTTACCACAATTCCAACACTCAAATGTCCTCCCAGACTTGGACTGACTCCTCCTGCTCCTTGACATAGATCTGCTCTTACCTCGGTTGAAATTTCTATCATTACCTCTGCCCCTGTTTTCTACATTCAGAGCAGAACCTTTGAACGTTTCACCAGAATCAATTTTACGAACCTCTTCAGCAAGAATACGATCTCTAACTTCAACAAATTTCAGTTTAGTATTTCCAACTGAATTACTAATTGCTGCCCTCATAGGTTCTCAGCTATTTGGTAGAGATGCTAACAAAATAAGGGCACTAACTTCATCCCCAAAATCAATCTCAACAGATAGCCATTGATTCACAATTGTATTGAATTCATTCAAATGAGTAGTGACAGAAGTACCATCAACCATTCTTAAGTAAAATAGTCTTTTCATTAAGTGTATCTTGTTGTTAGCAGATGGTTTCTCATACATATCAGAAAGAGCATTCATCAGACCCATGGTGGTCTTCTCCTTTGCTACATTGTGAGCAACTGTGTTGGCTAGCGTCAATCGGACAACTCCCAAAACATGTCTATCAAGGAGTTTCCATTCAGCTTCATCCATCTTCTCTGGTTTCTCACTCAAAGGAACATGAAGTTTCTTTCCATAGAGATAATCTTCAATCTGCATTCTCTAGAAGGCATAATCTGTCCCATCAAATCTTCCAATCCCATGTCCTATACTGTTCTCACTTGCCATCATTTCCAATGCTCAGATCTAGACCAACTGCTCTGATACCAGTTGTTAGGATTTGTATCTCCCAAATTCGACCAGCTTGAAATAATCTGTAAAAAACACAAGAAAAAAGAACACAAGAACACACAGATTTATAGTGGTTCACTCAAATTGAGCTACATCCACTTCAACCACCACCAGATTTCACTATGAAGAAGAAGAAGAAGGAATACAGAGTTTTTTTTGCCTCACACTTTATCTCTCTAGAATTCTGTCTCCCCAATGTAAACCCTTAATAATTACATATTTATAGGGTAAACATTCAGGTAATAAACCTAAATAACTTTGGTCAGGCCCAAGCCCAAAACCAAAAAAAGATAAACCCAATAAACTCTAATTAACAATGTAGAGTTTATTATAAGTGTAGGCTCCATAACTCAACATAGAGTTTCGATGATAGGAGGAAAGAGCTAGAATAATTGATGGACAGAAGATTTAAAATCGTATGGCAGGAGAAGGTCTTCAAAATCGATAAACTGGAGAAGAAATACGAAGATGATGGTCGAATCGACCGCTTTTAAGAAGAGAACGGTGTGATAGAGAGGTTTCAAGAGATATAATGGTCTGATAAATGCAAAATTTTGGGTAAAGGGAAGCGCGTCAATTTAAAACGTTTTAGGGTTAGTTCATGTTTTTTATTTTTAAACAATAAATAAATAAAGGGGAAAGGAAACAACTATTAATCAGAATGAGCTTTTTTATTCTTTAATCACCTTTACAAATGCTTATTATGCGTTGAGAGATAAACGTGGGTAAAAGTAAGATTTAGAATATGGTTTAGGGTTTATTTAGAACAACTATTAATTTAGAATGATGCTTAATTTTTAATGCGTCCGGATTGTTGGGTCGAGAAATATGGTTAATTTGGATATATATGTGAGTAAATAGATATTTGGATTGGATTGTGGTTGACCCGCCCATATATATACTTAAAACGGTTAAAAATAAAATTTAAAATGTTATATGTGTGTTTCGAACTTTTAATGTAACAAAACAAATTCAACTCTTTAACCAACTAGGCTAATAAAATTTTATATTTTAAATTCAATACCAAATTTGATGAACACGGGATATTTTAATAATATAAGTTCAACTTTTTAACTAACTAAGGTATAATATGAATCAAATATTTGATTAATTGACCAAAGTGCATGTGTAAGGTCACGAGATGAAAGGTTTATTTATAAAAAATATGTGAAAAGATAAGTTATTTTACCGAAATAAATAAAATGTGAGTATTCTATTTTTATTCGTGATTTATTAAGAAATTTAAACATTAAATATATATTATTATTTTTTTATTATTAAATATATTTTAATATATAAGATTAAGGTGAACAAGGCACCACAATAATTTACGTCATTAATTTTTTTTAATAATTATTTTCTCTCTCCTAATATATAGGAACAAAATAATTTCATAATTAATACCAAGATTTCAATCCAAAAAATACAAATTCATATTTTTAAAAATACATTCTTGACTATAAATATATTTTATCTTATATTTTTTTCTTAATTATTTTCTCTCACATTAATTAATTAATTAATTATATATATATATATATATATATATTCTCACTAATATATAAATATATATATTTTTATCAATAATATATATATATATATATAATATTATATTATATAATTTATTATACATTTTTTCTCTCATTATATATATATATATAATATTTTCTTTATTAGTATAAATAATATTTTTGGTTAATATAAAAAATAACTACATTTGTAAAAAAATATTAAATACAAAATATATATAGATACACAAAATAATAAAATTATTTCAATAATCTCAAATTGTCTAGTGGTTAAAGTCTTCACGTTCCCTGGTTAAGACTAGGGTTCGAATCCCAAAAAATAAAAATTTAGATTTTCAAGATTTGCATTCTTTATTATAATATATGGTGGCGTAACTTTTAAACAAAAGATATGAGGCATAAGTGTGAGGTCGGAATTAATGGTTGATTTGACAAACATTTGAAAGTGTGAGGTCACAAAATGAAGGTTGGGTGGTGGATGGTTAGTCGAGTGTGTGGTCGGAATTAGTGGTTTGTTTAGCGAGTATTTGAAAATGTGAGGTCACGATATAGAGGTCGGGTACTGGTGGGTGGTTTGTCGAGTATGAGGTTAGAATTAGAGATTTTTTGGCGAGTATTTGAAAGTGTGAGGTCACGAGATGGAGGTCGGAATTACTGGTTGGTTTGACGAGCATTTGAAAGTGTGATGTCTCGAGATAGAGGTTAGGTAGTGAGTGGTTTGTCGAGTGTGAGGTCGGAATTAATGGTTGGTTTGACGAGCATTTGAAAGTGTGAGGTCACGAGATGGAGGTCGGGTGATTTGTCGAGTGTGAGGTCGGAATTAGTGGTTGGTGTAGCGAGCATTTGAAAGTGTAAGGTCACGAAATGGAAGTCGGGTGGTGGGTGGTTTGTCGAGTATGAGATCGGAATTAGTGGTTGGTTTGATGAGCATTTCAAAGTGTGAGGTCACGTGATAAAGGTCGAGTGGTGGTTAGTGGTTGGTTTGATGTTTGATAAGAGGTCCGTGATCAATTAGGATTGGTTGTTGATTTATTGAAGTGAGAGTAAAAGAGAGTTCCACTAAAATTGTTGAGTGGTTTGTGAATTCACGAAATTAAGGTCAGTGAGTGGTTTGTCGAGGGGATAAATAGACATATAAAAAGTGTGAGTCACAAGATGAGAGTCAATTGGGGGTTAGTGCTTGAGTTTGACTAAAGATAAGAGATGTATCATCAAATGAGGTCGACTAAGATTGGTGGGTGGTTTGTCGAGGGGATAAAAAAGACATATAAAAAAAGTGTGAGTCACAAGATGATGGTCGATTGAGGGGTTAAGTGGGGGTGTCGAGAGGATAAAATATATAAGTTAACATTAAGTTTAAAATTAAACTTATTTTTTAAAAACTAAAACTAATTTTAAATTAATTAAATTTGAATAATATTAATTTTATCTAAAATATTTATAGATAAATAATATTTTGTATATATTCTTATCCGTGCAAATGCATAAGATTCATGCTAGTATATTATTAATATTCCACCCATCAACGAAATAATAAATATTATTTTTGTTTTTATACAAATATATCTTATTAGCTATTATAGATATCTAAATAAACTCGTAATTTTTATATTTTAATATTTCATTTTAATTGAGTTTAATTTTTATTATAATAACAATCCATATACAATTATTAAAAAGTATATGTATCCAAGTATTTAAACTAATTATAATAATCTCTCGCATGAATCATATATGTTTTCTTTAATAATATATTATAAATTTAAGAGCTCAAAATATTTTTTTATCATTTTAAAAATATATTAATATAAATCTCATATATCAATTTCAATATAGTATTAAAGTAATTTTTGTTACATTAGTTTGTAACAAAATCTTCAATAGTAAAATATGTCAATATAATTAAATGATATATTAAATATGGGAGTGTAGTATAGTGTGATCTTTAACATTTATAATATCAACTCCTCATTCTTTATTCCTTATAGAGATCAATCTAAATAACTTTAGAATCTAAAACAGAAATATCATTTACAATTTTGTTGATGTGTCGATTAGTGAATGAATATTTAGAGTATATTAGGTCTGGGGTCCCCAATCCATATACATAACCTACATATTATGTTAATCTCATCAAACTAAATGGTAGATGTTTGGTCACTCTCAATAACACTCAAGGGTTGTCATATTAATAAAAGTTGAAATGTTGAGATCAATGGATTAGAGACTAAAGTATAGCCAAATTTGCAAGAGATTTTACCTTTCTCGTATACTTTCCACCAAAGTCTTTCTTTATAAACAGAAATCTAACAACGTTTCCAGCTGAATAAGCTAAATGATCTATCGTAGACTTCTATACAAGTAGGAAAGTGTGTCTTGATGTCGATAAAGAATTATTCTGACTAGATTTTAACAATGATGAAAATATTATTGCTTGAAACGTTTATCTAATAAATGATGGTGTAAAGAGAGACGTCATTAAAACACGGATGAGAACCCTTAATTGGAGCATATAATATTTTGGTGAGACTAATATTTAGAAGATGGATTAATAGATCATTATGCATCTATGTAATTGGTGGTTATGTGGTTGGGAGACTCTTAATTCTGTAGGGGCATTAGGTGGAATTCTTGTGACATGGAACAAAGACATGTAATAGAAATTTGATTTTAGTTTTGGTAAATACTCGGTTAACATTCAGTTAAGAAATCGGGAGGATAATTTTCGATGAATAATTTATGTGTTTTATGTGTCGATTTTCTCACAATTTAAAAAAGAGTTCTTTAATGAGATGAAGAACGTGTCTAGTCTTTGGGACTTATCATTTATTTTTTGCGGGCAACATTAACGAAGTTATACACTCATATGAAATAAAAGAGAATAATAGGCCCAATAGAGTAATGCGCGGGTTCTCAAAGACAATTAAAGACCTTAAACTTATCAATTTGCCTTTGAAAGTGGTCAATTCACCTTTAGGAGAGGCAATGATAATGGGGGTCACATTAATTCCCGTGTTGACATATTTTTAATTAGTGAATCAATTTTTCGATGAGTTTCTAATATATTTCAAAAGGTCATTATATAGAATTGTTCAGATCTTCGACATATCTTATTGGAATGTCGAGTAATAGTGAGAACAAGTCAAAATTTATATTCGAAAATAAATGGTTGATCAAGGAAGACTTTATATCGCATTTGCAATCTTGGTGGGTGAGCTAGGCTTCGATTGGCTCTACATCGAGTAACCTCTATGTGGACTTAAGTAATCTACGTAAGCTTCTTAAAAGTTGGTTCGTGGGGGATCATGCTATATTTTTTACTAAACTCAATGACTTATATAATGAAATCAATATCATTGATAGGGCTAGGAGATTCATGACCTCTCCTCGAAGGACATTAATTCTAGGATTCACTTTGTTAGTAAGTTGCTCAATATGTGTAAGGAGGAAGAAATCGGAGAATGAAAGCATAGTAGAACTACATGATTATGAGTCGGGGATTGAAACACCAAAATTTCCCATGGAATCTCTAACGCGCAATACATAAATAATGTGATTAATTTGATCTCGATCGAGGGAGAAACTTATGATAGTGAACTAGAAATCTCTACGAGTATTTTCATATTCTATAAGGTTTGTTTTATGATCTATTTAAGGTCAGACCTAAATTAAATGGAATTTTCCATGTAATATCCAACGCACAAGCCATAAATAATGTAATTAATCTGATCTCGATCCAGGGAGAAGTTCATGAGAGTGAACTCAAACGTTTGAGGAATCATTTAAGGTCATACCTAAATTGTATGATATTACATTTGATTTAATTAGTACAACGAAAAAGATATGTTGAAGACTCATTTTTCGACGGAAGAGGTTAATGAAGCCATTAAGGTGTGCGAAAGTGATAAAGCTTTGGGATGTGAGGAGTTTACTTTGTCTTTTATTAAGAAAGCATGTTATTTTCTTAAGATTAGAATTGTGGAAGCAATTGATTATTTTTATTGTTTCTCATCATTTGACAAGAGTTGGAACTCTATTTTTATATATTTTATTCCTAAAGATCTATGGACTATTAACGTAAAGAACTTTAGGCATATCAGTCTCGTGTCCTATTTTTATAAGATTTTCGCAAAATGTTTGTCAACAGCTTGCGAAGGGTGTTAGAAACGGTAATATTTAGTAATCAGATTTCGTTAATAAAAGATTGTCAAAACTATGATGCCATATTAATAACCAATGAGTTCATTGAATCAACTAATCTAAGAGGTGACAAATGTGCTCTTGTCAAGTTAGACAAAAAAAAAACTTATGATCACGCCAATTGAGAATTTTTGTTTGATCTAATGGATAAAGGGGAATAATTGAGAAATAGATAAGTAGGATTAGATTTTGCCTCTTGACGGTTAAGTTTTCTATCATTGGTAATACAAGTTCTTAGTGTTTTTTCGAGAGGTCTCGGGGGATCAGATAGGGTGATCCACTCTCTTGTTTCTTGTCCGTCATTGTTATGGAACTCCTTTAAAAAATAATGGATTTCACGGAAAACTCGGAACTCATCTGTGGAGTGAGTTGTGGGATAAGAATGTATAATTTTATCATATCACATTTGTGATAAGAATGTATCACATTTTATCATTGTTCCCAATAGTCTTTGGGAATCGATGCTATGGGGATCTTTAAACTCATAATTTTATTATCTAGTTAATTGAGATAATGTTAAATATTTTAAAGATTAAGGATGTCTAAATATTTGAGATCTTGTTAATAAGGCTCTTCTATCAAAATAGTGTAGAATATTTGCAACGGAACCGAATAGTCTTTGGGAATTGATGATCATATTTATGTACGGTCAAGTTTGGTTTAGTTGGTTCACCAAAATGTCTGATTATACAACGATGTGTAACATTTGGAGTAGAAATTATTCTAAGTGGAAAATATTTTGCGAGCAATCCAGATTCATTGTGGGGATGGTTCTTCGATTAGTTTTTGGGATGACATTTATTGTAGCGTCAAAATCTAGCTACGAAGTATCTTGAACTTACTTTCATTGTTATATGTAGAAATGCCACAGTTAAGTACATGTTTGATCTTCAGTCTAGTGATTTTGTTAGCCAAATTAGATATAGAAGTAGATTAAAAATTAATTAGAGTTCCTCCCATAATAGAGTTTTACTTTTGGTAGGACACAAACAAGTGTCCCCATCTGAACAAGAAATTATAGGTTAAAAAGACATGAATAGTTTTCTTGATGAGCATTACTACAAATTATTTTCTAAGATGATTCCATATATTTTTTGTTGGGAGAAGTTTTGGGAGTCAAAAATCTCATCCAAGATCTCCTTCTTTGGTTGGAGCATTATTCAAAGTAGAGTTCTTACGAATGATATGTGCATTAAAAAGGTATATTATGGTTAGTTGATCACGTATGTGTCATGAGGAGGTTGAATCAGAATCTAACTTAGTTTTGTATTATCGAGGGGTGTCTAGTATATAGAATCTTTTATGGAGTATTATTGGGATTCATTGGGTGATGCTCGATTCTTTAGGTAATTGCTTAAAATCTTGGATTGATGTGACTAATATGGAAGACCTACATATTTGGGTTACCATCCAAATTATTTTTTTGGTAGATTATCTGGTTGGTGAGAAATCGCCGAACTTTCAATAATCATAATCGTCTGATGCTTATAATTTATAATGATATTATTATAATACTTTCTAAAATTCATTTCAGAAAGTCAATAGAGTCGGTCGGTGAGATAATCATTCTTCTCGTGGGCCTACGAACATGTTAAAAATCAAGCAAAATTTGTTTAAAGAGTATATTGATTTATCTCTTAAACAGTGATATTTATTAAAGTTGTAATGTTGAAATCAATGAGAATTATAAGTTGAGATAAAGACATCTTTGGTATAAATTTCAAAATGAAACTAGGAGAAGAGTCACTATGTCAATTCAAAGTTGGTATTTGTTTCTTATTTTGTTCTAATTTAATTGTTTTTTCATGGTTGATCACAGTTTAGGTAAAGAAGATTGCGAGCAAGTAAAATTAATTGGTATCGAGCAAGTGAAATTCAATAGAGAACAAGTAAAATTTAGGGGACTCAAACGAGTGAAGTTGGTCACGAACGAGTAAATTTCACTGAAATCAAACAAGTGAAGTTGGACCACCAACTAGTAAAGTTAGATGGAATCAAACGAGTGAAATTCAATCACGAACAAAACAATTAGCTAGAACTGAACAAGTA
Organism: Impatiens glandulifera; assembly: GCF_907164915.1. Lineage (NCBI taxonomy): Eukaryota > Viridiplantae > Streptophyta > Magnoliopsida > Ericales > Balsaminaceae > Impatiens > Impatiens glandulifera. Next base: position 13,827,265 of record NC_061866.1, on the reverse strand, counting down.
AAGGTCAATCACAAATGAATAGTGAAATTGAATGAGTGAAGTTCAATCACAAATGAGTATAATTTTGGTGGAATTGAAAGAGTGAAGTCCGATTAAAGTTCTCTTGGACGGAAATAATGGATAATTATTAGAAGCATGATGGAGACAATTTAGAGGAATTCTATATAAAGTCTTGAATGCAATTATCGAGTTTATAGTGTTTTTAAGTGAAAGACTAGTATATTGCAAATTGATTCTTTCAAACTCAAAGTTTTAAAGTCAATATAGTTGAGTGTATATGATACAAGAGAAATTGAGTAACAAGTGATTTTCTAGATATTGAGATAAGAGGTTTCAAGGGCATCTTTAATCATGAGAATGAATGAATGTAAATCAAACTATGTAGTTAGATCTCAAAAGAGAAGGATCACAAATTTCTACACATTTAGCGGCGAGTTCTATCAGATAAAATGAAGAGAACAGAATCTTGATTCCCAAAGATAATTGAGAAGTTTTGCAGAATAATTTAAATACTCATGTATCTTAGTTTTAAATTGGGCGTCAAAAATATTTTATATTTGAGTTCATACCTATTAGAAGTTTATTTTTATTAGATTCTGATGGATAAATTTAAAAGTAGTTTAGTCATTGTGAAATAAATATAATGTAACATATAGTTATTTATTGGACTATTTCATTAAATATCTATATAGAATGAGTGATTCCTTAGAAATTTAGTAATTGTTGGTTCAACCTTGTTAAATCTTGTATTTTTTTTTATTACATTGTTATTTTATTATTGGTTTTTACTATTAAAATATGTGAATATAGAAGAAAGAATATAAATGGTCAATTTTTAACTTAGGGAGAAATTTGAACCATTAAATTATATGAACACAGGATTGATTGAAATATATTTTTGATATAATTTTTTATTATGATGTCTAAATAATACAATGAATTTTGAATCATTCTTTTGATTTCTTTTTTATATAAAGATTGGTTTATCTTTCATGCAATTAAAATTTGGCACTTTTCTCAAGTTGAGTTTTTGAGTTTATAATTTGAAAGAGGTATGTACATCTTCAACATATTTTTCTAAACTAACTTATATGATCAAAATAAGTTTCAACCAGGTTGGTCTGCTACCATATATTGTCCGCTCCATCTCACAGGAAGGGGCAAAAGTGTAATTATACTCTTTTTTTCTTTTCTGTTTTTGTAAAAGGTCATTTTTGTCTCTCTCAATGTGAGAGGGGAATAGGAGGAACAGGGGATTTTTAGTAAAAGAGGATCCGACCTCAAATAGTTTTGTATAAAACTAGAAATATATATTATGGTTTCATCTATAAATTTACTTATTATATGTGCATCCATCATTCCCAGGCCCCAGCCTTATCTATCAAATAAATCGATGGTTCATTAGAAACATATATATTTCATATAAAAACTACTCTAGAATAAACAAAAGGCTAAATTTCAGTATAAATTATTTAAAAATCATTATTTTACGATCAGAATTATGTTTAAAATTATTAAAGTAAAAGGTGTTTGTGATTTTTTTCCCTTGACATATAAAGTGTAATTGAACTGGCTAAATCAAAAATATTTAGGTGAAATGTAGATAAAAAATGTAAATATTCTTATAACTTTTTACATAAAGTTATAAACGAAAATTATATTTAATAATTTTTTTCTGATAAAGATGATTAGTTTTATTTTTTTAGAACGGTAAGTTCCGCTTTTCCTCGTCTGGCGTGCTCGAATTTAGGACTTCAGGAAAATCGGGGATATCTAAAAGAGGGATGTATATTAGCTTTTATTTTTAAGCAAATGAAACAAATGTATAACAAATAAGTAATAACTTTACATTATATTGTCTTAATTTATTAGTTAGATGAATTGTAAATAAAGTTATATATTCAAGAAAAAAAAATCAAAATTTAAACATTAATCTCACAATAAACATGTGATATAATTTTTATTTAGAATGTGGTTTTCTCTTACATTATTTTATAAGTATTTAGAGGAGATAGTTGGTGCAAATGTGTTATTGCATAATAGCAACAACAAAAAACCGGAGACTTAGCACCTGTCACAAATGCATTTGAGATAAAGAAAACTAGCACAATTTCCAGCAAGATAACCTTCTCTAGTGCATCTAACATTACAATTGTGGTACGATATACATACCCCATGAAATGTGCTGCTTGGGATTTTGCAATGATTCGCCTCAACTACCATTACTCCACAATTCTCTTCTGCAAAAACAAAAGTTAAAAATATTTCATTACAAATTTTATTATGATTTTTAATAAAATCATATTCGAGAAATAATAAACTTACCCAAAATAAAAAAAACTAACAACAATACAAGACATGTCGATTTGTCCATATTAAATGATAATAACACTATGTTATCTTATTTGGACGGTTTTTGTTTGTCTATGAATATGATAGTATATATAGGAACGAGAGATCTATTTAAAGTGAAGATAAATAGCATATTTTGATAATATAAATATTTCTTATTATTATTAAAAGGATAGCATTAAGATTCTCACATCCCAAGAAGATTTAAAGTGATTTAAAGTAATGTTTAAAGGATAGACTTCCAACATAAGCACTAAGGTTTGTTTGTTTTAGCATTTAATCAATGATATTCTCATATTATTTAATAATTTCCATTCTCTCTATTTTTTTATTTTTTTTGTGGATTTCAAAAAGTAAAAATAAAATAAAGTTAGCTAGAGACTGGTCTTTTTTATATAGAAACTTTTTCTTTTGTCATAAACGACACAAGGAAATTTATTTTATATTTACAGATTTAAAATGTTCAATTATAATGGGTTATTTTTCTTTCAAAGTAGATGGATAGATAATTAACTATGATTTTATGATTAAGGATATTGACGTGAAATCTCTATAAAATCAAAATAAAAACATATATATATATATATATATATATATATATATATATATATATATATATATATATATATATATTAGAATAATATAATATATTATATTAAATTATATTATTAAATATTCGGTAGATAATATAATATAATATATAATAATATATTATTAATATTAATACAATATCATATAAATAACTTTCGAATTATAGAAATAGTTATCTGAGATTTCCAAAATCTGAAAATAATTGAAAAAATAGACTGTATTTGATAACTCTATTTGCTTATATATATAACCATTAATTACTTTATTAGTTAATATTTGAATAATTTTTATTATTATTAAGAAAATCTCTCAGAAATTATTATTGTTAAAATCTTCTAACAATTAAACAGACCCAATGTATTTAATAACTTTATTTTCTTTTATATATCTTTATAACTTTTTTAGTTGATATTTGAATATTTTATTTATTATTGTCAAAGTCTCCTTTATTATTGTCAAAATCTTAATACAATTATTTTTACCTTAAAAAAATGTCAGAATTTGAAAATAAAAAATAAAATCTATAATTTGAATAAATTCATCAGAATTTGGATGAACAAATAAGTTATCAAATTTATTTGGTCTATTAAAATTGTCTTCTTTTTTATATAAATTTGAATAAAAAGTTAATAAGTTAAAAAAATATATAGATTTAAAATTAGTTAAATATAATTTTTTTTTTATGTTAACCAACTAAAAATACAAAATTTAAAAAATTAACACTTTTAAATTTTGGGATAACTAAAAAATAAAAATGTATTTAAATAGAATAATTGTTTGAATCTTATTTTTGTATTGACATGTAGGACTTGTTTTATATTGGTTATTTGGAAATTTTTAAAAATAAATTGAATAAAAAAGTATTTTATTATTTTTTTTAATTTATTTAAAATTTAAATTTAAATTTATAAAATAAAATAATAAATTTTTTATATTTTGATTGATTAATTAATTTAATAATAAATGGTTACAACAATATTATATATATATATATATATATATATATATATATATATATATATATATATATATATATATATATATATATATTATTTTATATAAAAATTTCAAACAAAATTTAAAATCAAACTAACCTCCCAACTCACTGCATTTATCTAATTTGTATCTCAAGTTTGTTTCTTACAACATATAAATAATGTAATTCAAAATCTATAAAAAAGAACAAAGATTATGAGATTGGGATGGTTAGAAAAATTACTCGTTAATATTATGTTTTATTACAAGTTTGAAGTAGATAGTAACTTCTTATTAGCAAATGTTTGAACCATCGTTCTAATTTATGAATAAACTCATAATATTTTCAGTCAAATCATTCCACTTCACCTCAGTATTTTCTAAAAAAAAAAGAAAATATTAGTCAAAGAATCGAACAAATAACTTTAAAATGAAAATACACAATATATTATTAATATATTAGGTGCGTCGGGTTGGGTGGGTGGGTTCAGATTGATGAGTGACCTGTTTTTTTAATTCAGGTCAACCCGAAATGATTCAAACCCGAAAATCCCAACCCAACCCAATTTTCTTTTTCAGGTTATATTTTGGGTTTGATCCGAAATGATTTAAACCCGAAAACCCCCAACCCTAACCCAATATTCTTCGGGTCGACTCGTGTCGGGTTGACGGGTCGAGTTCATTTTTAACACCCCTAATCATATTAATATAAAAAATAATATTATATTAATATTAATAATAAATTATATTAATATCAATATAATAAATTATTAGATATTCGATAGATAATATAATATAATATAATATAATATAATATAATATAATATAATATTAATATTAATAATAAAAAAAATTATTTGGTTGAGTTGCACATATCTGTTTTTTTCACATTGACAAATAATAATAATAATAATATTTTTTTGTTGAGTTGCACATATCTGTCTTTTGCACAGTGACAACATCATCGAACCACACGGAGGAAGTTGAGATCCTAGTAAACAATATATCGCCAAATGCAAACAAGGTATACAACTTATCATGTACAAAAAAAATTATACAATAAGTAAGAATATCATAAGTATTAAGAGTAATTGAGAATTCCAAGAGTGGATTCTCCCTACAAAACTATAGTTTGATGGCTATAATGAGGTATAGACAATACTGAATTTAGAATTTGCTTGTTTATTTCCTTGATATGTTTTTTGTTGGTAGATAATGCTTGATTATTAATGAAGTCTCTAATAAAATAAAAATATGTGCATATCTCCTAAATTATTAATAAGGAATGCATTATAAGTTTTTTATCAACAAATCATGTTCTAGTTTAGGAATTTGTTCGGGAGGGAATGACATGTCACCTTATCACTAGTTGAAAAAGGATAAAGGATAAGTAAAGAGAGAAATATTTTTTTTTCAACGAATCAGATTACGCCACGTTATTATTTTCAAATTCTCTCTTCCAATCATTTTTTATTAAAAAAATGTCAGAAGTGGAGGCAATTTAGAGATTTTAGCTCTATATAAAGTCTTAAGGAAAATTATTGAGTTACTAGTATTTTTGAAGTCTAATATACTAACAATTGATTCTTTCACGCTCATATTTGAAAGTCAATACGGTTTAGTGTATGTGATATGAGAGAAATTGAGTGATAAGGGATTTTCTAGATTTTGAGCAAAGAGATATTTTAAGGGCATCTTAGAAATGTAAAACGAACTAACACTAGTAAAAAATACATATTTACCGAGAAATATGGTCAAGAGTGGAAGCATTCTCTTAGTGATATTAATATCACCGAGAGAAAATGGGTGCTTTCGGTAAAAAAAATATAATTATAACCGAGAGCAGAGGGTTGATCATGTTAAAAAAATATATAATTTACCCGTGGCCGCCCAAACTCTTCATTTCTTAATCTCTTATTCTCCAAATCATATCTTCTGTTACCGAATAGGTGTTCCCCTGTTGCGTACCAATCAAAACTCAGCAGCATTGTTATATTAATAAATTAAAACTGGGTTGAAAGGAAGAGAGAGAACCCGGAACCCGTATTTCATTTCGGGTTCAGTAGAAGCGGAAAGAAGTGAAGCTTCATTCGCTTCACTCCGATTTACATGACCCATTGAAGAGACTCTCTACACCGTTTTACATGAGATTGTCCATGTAAAATTATTGACATATATTCATTGTTGAGTGAAGCGAACATTATTTGACTCCGATTTATAAATTATGTTTATAAATTAATTTGTGATGTATTTAAATGATTAAATAGTAATTCATATAATTTTATTTCTGATATATATAAAATAATAATTATAAATTAATATAATTTATTTCAGATCTGTTTAAAACAATAATCATAAATTATGTGATTTGAAATATTTAAATTAATTTTTATGAATTATTAGAATTATATTTTATAATTGTGATATATTCAAATGAATTTGTACAAATTATTTCATAATGTATATATTTATATATTCAATATGCATAAATTTGTTTGTAATGTAATTAAATATATTTAGACAAACTATTTAAAAATTTAAAATTATATATAATTATATAATTATATATTAAATATGTACATATAACAATATATTTTTAATTATTTTTGAAAGATATTTAAATTATTTTGTAAATATATTTAAATGAATTTATAAAACTAAATATTCAAAAAAAATTGTAATATATTTAAATGAATTTGTAAAACAAAATATTTTAAAATTTATTTGTATGATATTTAAAAAAATTATTTAAATTATTTTATATTTTATATAATTATATATTAAATATATATAAATGTTCATGTAAAATCACTAACACATTTATGTAAAAACATTTATACGTTCATGTAAAAGCATTTATGCCTTCATGTAAATCTGTCTGCAAAAGAATAAAAAAATGAAACAAGCTTCAATGGGTATTTACAACGCTCAAATGAGTGAAACAAACACTACCTAGTGAAGCTTGCTTCACAAAATATTTGCCGCGCTCATACAAGTGAAACAAATTTCACTAGGTATTTACATTTGTAAGATATTTAAATGAATTTATTTTAAATATTTTATATGATTAAATATTAAATATATATATATAACAGCATGTTCAAAAAAAATTTGTAATATATTTAAATGAATTTATAAAATAAAATATTTTAAAATTTATTTGTAAGATATTAAAAAAATATATTTAAATTATTTTATATTTTATATAATTATATATTAAATATATATAAATGTTAATGTAAAACTACTAACACATTTATTAAAAATATTTATACGTTTATGTAAAATTATTTATGTCTTCATGTAAGTCTGCAAAAGAATAAAAAAAATGAAACAAGCACTACCCGGTGAAGCTGCACTTGGTATTTACAGCGTTCAAATGAGTAAAACAAGCACTACCTAGTGAAGCTTGCTTCCCTAAATATTTGCAGCGCTGATAGAAGTGAAGCAAACTTCACTAGGTATTTACATTAATCAATCATTCATTTGCGCTTACTTCACTTTTATTTACATTGTTATTAGAAGTGAAGTTAAGTTCACTGAAATAATAATTTAAATAAATAGAAATTTTTCTGCTGCACTATCACTATTTACTTTATCTCTCATCGATTTTTCAAACCCTATCACGAATCTTTTCCACTACAATTTTTTCGCAAAAATGACATTTGATGGGGGTGGCGTCGAGGTTCTTTTTGGTCTTTGGGTTGATGTTAATGCAACATTGGATCCCTTGAAGTGTGTAGCGATTTGTTGTTGTACATCTGCGATTTCTCTGTTAGAAATCGCCTATCGAGTTTTTGTCTTCTTTTTGTAGATCCGGGTAAACTAGATCTGCAAGAGAGTGTTCATCTTCTTTTCTTTTTTTAATCGTATTCTGAAAGTGTCCGGATGAAGCTGTATGTTAACTAGGTAAAACCCTAAACGATCTTCTCGTATTTCTTAACAGTTACAATATCGACTTTCTTTAACAACTATTGCGACAAAATACTTCATATGATTCATTATTCATCAACATTAATACTACTCATAAATACTAATAATATATATGGACTCTTGGATCCCTTGAAGCGTGTAGCTATTTGTTAGGATCTAGATCGCGACTGGCGGACCGGGGTCTGATCGGTTAACGAGTTTCACTTAACGGTTAGTGATTAATCCGGTTAGAGATTAACACCGGGGTTTCAATACTACACAAACTGTCACAAACCCTTGAACCGAGTTCAAGTGCGGAAGTGGTTTGTTTCAGGTTTAAGTAGCACACACACAGGATGAATATGACCAGATTTGGATAAAGTCGGTTTGGAGTTTGGTGGGTCGGTTTGGGATTCAGTAAGTGGGTTTAGGTAGGATCGGTTAGAATGTAAAGCCGGTAGAAAGTAAATAACAAGACAGGTTTTTATGGATGTTCGGAGATAAGACTCCTACGTCACCCCTTCCTCTCAAAACCGTGAGAAGGAAATTCACTAAGAAATACACAAACACAATCTGATCGAGACTTATTTTCTTCTCGACGACACTCGTATAATTTTAACCGAAATTGTAATCTTACTTCAAATGCACGCTAAAAATCTAGATTCTTGTAGAGAGATAAGCTTGTAGTTAATGATTCTTTGTAGCTGGTAGCGCTGGTTGTTGTTAGAACTTGTAGCTCTTGTAAACTTGTAACTCTAGAACTGGTAACTGCATTTACTCCTCTTCAGCTCCTTCTTTTATAGGTGAAATGTGCCAATGGTCACATTTCTTTTCCTTGAATCTGATTGGTTCAGTAGAGGTTCAGTGATTCAGACCTGGCGGTTTAGGCTTCCAATGCGTAGGTCAAACCGGCTAGGTTTGTCTTTTACTTAGTGTAGCAACTGTCGGTTTGACAGTTGCCTGCACCTGGAATGTTGCGCCTCTGACTTATCCCAGAATGGAAAGATCTTCTTCAGGCGGTTTTCTGCAGCCTGCAAAGTATCCTCAGACTTGTATGGATAGGGCAATATTACAGTATGTCTTTTTTGTATCATCTTCCACAGATACTCAAAGTGTTTGTTTGCACCGATTTGTAGATTGTACTTAGTTTGATGTTCTTGACTTCTTTCTCTAAGTAACTTCTTCATCGGTTTTCTGGATTGATGCATTTCGGTTTAGAATGTCTACCGGTTGTTTGGATTAACCGGATGACTTCAGGTTTTTCATAGCTTCTGATTAACCGACTGACTTCCGGTTTTGGTTACATCTTTTGCCTTGTCTTCTAACCAGTCTTGTTTTCCTGATTGGTTAGGTTCTTGGCCGGTTGTGTTACTTGACCAGTTGGATTACTTGACCGATCCTAATTCTTTAACCGTTCCTGCACATGAAGTTTGTTTTTGTTAAGTTTTATTTAACCGGTCTAACTTTAAATAACAATTTCTCCCTTTTTAATTATTTTATTTAAAATATTCAAAATCATGTAAGAGTTAGAATGTAGGCCGGTTGTTTTTAAAATTTTATTTGGCCGGATTTTTGAAAAATGACTTAGAATAATTTTTCGAAAAAAATTTTGGAAAAATTTTGAGAAAAATTTCGAAAAGAAAATTTTATCTTATCAATTTCTCCCTTTTTGATTATTTTATTTAAAATATTCAAAACTATGTGAGAATTAAAATTTAGGCCGGTTTCCAAAAATACTTAATATATATTAAAGTTTACATAAATTAACATAAGCATTATAAGTAAAAGAAACTTCTATTCCCTCTTTCTAGGCATGAGTTTTTTCCCTTACGTGTTCAGGAAATATTCCTCTTCCCGGATTGCCGGAATCGGCGCCAGGTCTAGAGGAGGACCCTTGACCACCTTAGGTCCCGGTGAATGGTGAGGCCGGTGGAGCAACCGATCTGAGCGGAATTACTTCGAGACCCCGCGATCTTTTGAGAGGCGATACAGTTTCGTCCTCGAGTTCTTCATCTACTTGCGAAACCGGGTTGATTGGAGGAGCAGTAACAGTTTCAGCAACGTTGTCCAATTGCCTTGTAATTGCCGCCCTCTTGGAAGATGTCGTTCTTTTTCTGGTAACTGGTCCGGATGAGGAAGCAGCCGCCTTTGACTTCTTATGAGCGTTGGCGAGATCTTCGAATGCTAGCTGTTGACCGATTAGTCGAGCCGCATCCTCATTTTGTTGAACCGCTATGGCTGGTGCAACATTTTCTACTGTTTGGATATGTTGGGCCAGGTCTGCATCCGCCTGTACCGTTTCCTTTTGAATCCGGACTTGCTCGTCCTCGGCATCTTGAATCTTTTGAGCCGCGATTTCATTCGCCTTTTCAAGCGCTTCGTCGGCTGCCAGTTTTGCCGCTACCATCTCCGCCAGTTGTTCGGTGGCCGCCTTTAGATCGGCTTCGGTTTTGGCATGCTTCTCCTCAAGCGTTGCCATTCTTTCAAGTATGGATCCGTCCTGGACACCGGATGGAGACAGACCCCTCTCAACAGTTGTCAGCCTTTGATCTGTTGTTATTAGGTGTAGATCTATCAAGCCGACCTTTTGGTTGGTATGAGCAAGACCGGTCTCCAACTTCATAGTTACGGCCTCCAACGTCTTAGTTCTGTCAGTTGTTTCGCCGAACAGAAGATCGGTAAGACCGTAGTTTTCCTCAACGGACGTAATCCGTTTAACCGCGGATTCTAGCTGTTTATTGGTAGACTCAATTAACTCGATAGATTTTGTCGTGGTTTCCTTTATTTTCTTTTTCCACGACAGGATGGCGGCATTGACAAATTCCTCGATTATTTCCTTGACCCTATCTTCTGTTACAGCCGGCACCGATGCATTGTCGGTTTGCGGAGATCCTAGCCCATCAGTGAGCGGTGTACCCGTTTTGATTTCGGTGTTGTTGATTATGGGTTCCGGTGGAGGGGAGATATGCTCGGCCTCGTTTGGATTCGGACCGCCATCATCCTCAAGATGAAATCTGGAAAAGAGTGACGCCTCTCGGTGAGTGGGTTCCGATTCTAACCGTGCCAGCTCATCGGTTAGTTCTTGTTCTTTAACCGTTAGCATGTCCAGCACTAAGGCCTCGAACTGGGAATCCTCCGTCCCAGGGACATATTTTTCACGAAGATGAAGGATATGGTCGGAAAGCTCCATCAACCGTGCATGCTGTTCGACCATCCTTCCTCTTCGAAGAGCGGTCACCACGTCCTTAGCTTTTGTAAGTTTGAGCACCACCGCTTCCATGTCAATCATCTTTTGATACCTTTGATCATCGGGATGCTCCGGTAACATGTTGGCAAAGAGGGTTTCCTGCCGAATCAGAGCCCATTGAAAATAGACGTCGCTCGCAGCGTGAGCCTGACCGTGGAGTTGATACATTATTTGGGAGACGAGTTCCTCTCCCAGTTGCCGAACGTTTTCATCCGCGTTTTCATTTCCTTCCAGTTCTGGCTGATTGTTCTTCGACCACCGTCTCCTTTCCTTTGTTTACCTGATTCTCCTCGGTGTGGTGGGAGAGAGTCCGGCTAGAACTTGATGCCGAGTTCTCCGGATTAGTGGTATCGGTCTGAATATTATCCGACCCGGTTGGTTGTGAGGCCTCCTTGCTTACGGACTGTTCTCCTGCCAGAGCCTTCTTCTTTCTAGGCTGTGATTTTCTTTTTCTGGCAGAGACCTTTGTCTTGCCCGGTTTGTCCTTCGGTTTTACAAAGTGAGTGGATTTTATGGTTTTTCTAGGGGAGATGAAAACGCCTGGGCCGGTTTCAGCGTTGAAGTGGCACATTAGTTTGCCGAGTGGAACGGCGTATTCCCACGACCGTTTGGAGGATGGATTCACCATTTCACATAGGTTAGAAAAAATTACTTTGGCCTAGTTGATTTTAGTGTCGTTGACCAAACCAGCAATCATATCGATCTTCAATCGTGTGAGGCTATCATAGTTGCCTCCCCTTCCTTGACAAATACTATCATATCCTCGTCTGTAGCCACCGAGAAGTCGCTCCACTCGGTTGGTAGATGGAGAACCTTAGCCACCGACTCCATTGTGAGTTTGAACGGTTTTCCGCCGATTGTTGCGGTTATGGTTCCTTCGTTGTGTACGGCGGTTTGAAAGAATTCAGTGACCGCTTCTTGATACAAAATGAACGGTCCGTTCAAGAAGTGTTCAAGACCGGACTCAGAGATTTGGGTTAACACTCGTTTAGCTTCCGCCGATCCATTTGCTCGAATTTCTTCGAAATCGACTTGAAATATGTGGGTAAAAAGCATGGATTCGCGACCCATTGTGATTTGGAGAGACCGAGAGATTGAGAGTTTGAAAGCTTGAGAGATTTGAGAGTTAGAGAGAGAAAGCGTCAATCGACGATATTTATAGTCGCGGGTTGGAATTTCAACCGCCGCGAACCGTCACGTCAAGATTGGGCGGGAGATTTCCCTCCAAAATGGCTTTGGGCGGCAAGCGATGTGCGGGAAATTTGAGCGGCAAACAAGCGGTTTATTTTTGTAACCGATTATTGAGAGATCGGTTATTTAACTAGTGATTTAGGGAAGCAGTTTGCGATTATAACCGGTTGAACATTTAAACCGATATTTTAACTTTGCGATTTTGACCCAGTTTTCAAACTTAGTGATTTAAATGATCATTTGATTTAATGAAAAAGACATAATAGATGCCAATACAAAGATCGGTTTAAAGTACACAAGAGAATCAAAATTAAGTGACGATCATTTTCGAGAGTTTGTCATCCACCACCTCCTCGTTGAGGACATTCGATAGGTATACTAGGGTACCCGGTCCAAGATCTGGATTGTAGGTCCGTAACATCCGGCTCAGATGGGGAGCATATCCGAAACATTTCTTGGTTTCGACCATGGTCTTTAAGTTATTGAAGATGACCGATGCCCAGTTGATTGGAATATGGCTGACGATGTAGGTCATCATGTCGAAAACTTTTTTAGAATAATTCTGATTCGGAGATTGGCAGATGATCGATCGGTTGACGATCTCGTGAAGGAGTTGAATGTGAGGGGCGATGCGGGTTATCAGACCGTAGTTCTCCACCGGCACCTCGGTTCAAGAGAACAATTCTACATAGTCCACAGCTGCACTCCCCACCCGGGATGGGAAATCGGAGAACCCTTCAGAGGGCAGATTGAACATCTCCGCGAATCCGCGTTCGTTCAGAAATATGATATGATTTTTCACGACAGAAGTAATGACATCGCCGAGCAATTCTGCATTTTCGAAGAATTCCATCACTTCTGGAATGAGCATGGGATCGGATTTTTCGAGAAAATCACGAAGGCCGGTGTCGCTGAGAGATTCAAAGAGGATTTCCCTCACTTCAACATTCTCTATGTTGAGGACGGAATCGAAATCAATGCAAAGATAATTTCTTAGAGTACGGCTAGACATTCTTTCAATTTTTGCTAAGAGAGAGAGAGTTCAAGAAATTATAAGTTGTTTGGAGGTATGGTGGATTGATAAAAGGGGTTTCTTATATAGATTTGAAATTGGAGGAAAAATAGAAGCATTTAATGCTAATATTCCGTTTTGTCTTATTAATGTTGGGAATATTTATGTTTCCAAAACTCCTTGGGAAGGAGTTACTTTTGACCGGTTACAGAGCTCGAGGCGGAGAATCTAGTTAGGAAGTAACTAGGTTTGTGTAATTTCCCATGTAATTGGAAATCAAAAGTTACTTTTTCATTAATGGAAGTGGAATTACAACAAACCGAGAGAAACATAGATTAACCGAAAAGATCATAATGGAGAGGGATGACAATACAACCGGTGCGTACAACAAAATGACCGGTTGTAAGAAGGAGTGACTTAATTGCCAGAGGTAATGAGGTGTCGGTTCTTCCTTTTCCAGACGTTCTCGAACCGCTCATAGAAGGAGTCAACGACTTCCCTGGTTATGACCTGAGCCTGGTTCAGCCATTCACTTGGACAGAGCGGAACCCCGAGTTCCATGAGTAGGAAACTGATCTGGGGAATGAAGCCGGTATGGCGAGTGGTGATCATCCAGATCAAGACATCGAACAGCACCCTTGACCAGTTCACCGGCGTATTTGTTGTGATTGCGGTCATCATGTTGAAAATTGTGGCACAATAGGTGTTGGTCACATCCTTTCCAAGGATGGCTCGACTGATGATATCATTGAGAAGCTAGCATTCAACTTTCAATGATGACCGAGCACCGTGGTCACTGACCGGACGGTTCGATCGAGAGAAGTTCAAAGAGATTTCGGCCTTAAGTTCGGCCGGAACGTTTAGATCGGTAAGCCCTTGCTTCGGAAGATCGAAGCACCAGGCAAAGTCACTCTCCGAAAAGTCAAACACGGTTCCTCCAACCCTCGATTGAATAAGGGTGTCAAAGTACGGAGTACCACGGAAGACCCTGGCGTTGCGAAAAAACTTCAGGACGGTCTCAGGGAAGATGACGTGTTTGTCATCCAAAAAGGATTTTAGACCGATGTCTTCAAGAGACTTGATCATCTTGAATATCTCGTAGTGTTCTGTTCCTTGAGCGGAATTGAAATCAACCTGGAGAATGTTTTGGAACTAAGACATTTTTGTCTTAGTGAGATGATTTTTGCTGTTTGTGAATATTTGGTTGATATTCATCTAACTTATATATTAGGTGAAGGATGATAGTATTGTCCAGTGTATAGCAGGTGATTTGATTTATTAACCACAGGATAAAACATATTGCATGAAATAGGTATGTCTACAGCCTAGGATGTGAGTCATAAACCTGGACGGTGAAAGATATCATATCTTCACGTCTTTTGAGGTATGATCATTTTCCTTTGAAAGGGTATTTTTTCAGAACAGATACATCTAAACACAGATAATTGTTCCAATTCTGTTCGTAAGCCAAATAATCCAGAGTATATTATTTCCAAGCCGGTCGGTTTTCAGTCATTGGTCCCGATGCGGTCAGTTAGCGTAAGCACTAAGTAACCGGTCGGTTTACTGTGACTGATAGACAAAGCGGTTCTTCAATAAGTACCTTGGTGAATTCGGTTTCCGACAATTTAGGAAGAACTGCCAGTTTTGTCTGTCCGAACCGATTTTCCTTTTAGAAATTAAGAGTTTAAGAAATGAGTTGATTAATAACGGTTAAGCCGAGAATGTTTCTGAACTGTGAAAACTTAGCTTCCTGCAGAGGCTTTGTGAAGATATCGGCTACTTGTTGTTCTGTTGATACGTATTCCAGTCGGATATTCTTCAACATGACATGTTCCCGAATGAAGTGATGCCTTATGTCGATGTGCTTGGTTCTAGAGTGTAGGACCGAATTGTATGTGATTGCTATGACACTTGTGTTGTCACAGAAGATGGGAGATTCTTCGGCGGTGATACCGAAATCCTTTAGTTGTTGTTGAATAAAAAGAGTTGTGAACAACAACTTCCGGCTGCCAGATATTCATCTTCTGCGGTTGATGTGGCAACCAATGTTTGCTTTTTGCTGTGCCATGAAACAAGCCGATCACCTAGGAATTGACATGTTCCGCTAGTACTCTTTCTGTCAACTTTACAACCTGCATAGTCTGCATCCGAGTAACTTGTGAGGTTGAAAGATGAGTCATTTGGATACCACAAACCGACTTCAGGGGTTCCCTTTAGGTATTTCAAGATTCACTTCGTTGCTGTATAGTGAGATTGTTTTGGATTAGCATGAAATCTTCCACACACTCCAACTTCAAATAGTATATCCGGTCTACTTGTTGTCAGGTATAAAAGTGAACCGATGATCCCACGATAGGCCGTCAGGTCTACTGCCTGACCGTCATCATCCTTGTCCAATTTGATTGATGAGCTCATTGGAGTAGCGGCAGAGGAACATGTGTCCATCCCAAATTTCTTTAGAAGTTCCTTTGTGTATTTGGGTTGACTGATGAAGGTTACTCCTTCGAGTTGCTTAACCTGAAGGCGTAGGAAGAAGCTTAATTCTCCCATCACACTCATCTCAAATTTGTTAGTCATCAAGGTTGAGAATTTATCACATAGCTTAGGATCGGTTGATCCGAAAATGATATCATCCACATATATTCGTACAAGTAGGATATGCTCCTTTTTCTCAAATTTAAATAGGGTTTTATCCACTGAACCTATGGTGAAGTCATGGTGTAATAGAAATGCGGTTAGTGTATCATACTAACCTCTAGGAGCTTGTTTTAAACCGTACAATGCTTTGTTTAAGCGGTATACATGATTGAGCAGGTCATCATTTTTGAAACCGGGTGGTTGCTCAACATATACTTCCTCACGTAGGTCACCATTTAAAAATGCACTTTTAACATCCATTTGAAAAACCTTAAAGTTTTTAAAACGAGCAAAGGCTAGAAAAATCCTAATGGCTTCAACCCTACCTATAGGGGCAAATAATTCTTCAAAATCAATGCCTTCTTCCTTTTTGTATCCTTGTGCCACTAATCTGGCTTTGTTCCTCGTGACCAAACCGTCTTCATTGAATTTATTTATGAATACCCATCTTGTTCCTATGACCGGTTGATCTTTCGGTCTAGGGACTAGGTACCAGACTTTATTACTCTCAAACTGGTTTAAGTCTTCTTGCATTCCCAAGATCCAATCCGGATCTGACAATACTTCATCCACCCTTTTCGGCTCAATCTGGGATATGAAAGCGGAATTAAGGTATTCCTCCAGGATTTGTTGCCTAGTTTGAACGGGTTTTGAAGGGTCACCTATGATTAGCTCAGGAGGATGATTTGTGTTCCTTTTGAGGTTCGGTTCAGGAGTGTCTACCAAATTACCGTTTGTTTGATCAAGGCTAGACATATCGGTAGGCTGATAAATAATGTCAGACCGACCGATTTACTTAGTTTGGACCGTGGTGTCAGCTTCCTGCTGTGTAGCAACTTGATCCGGCTGGGTTTCATCATCACCCATTTGGTCATGGACAAACCGTCTAAAAACCGGAGCCTCATCTTCACTATCAGAATGGATATTGTTATTTTCCAATCTGTTGTGTAGATCAAAGGATGATGCAGTGTTACTTTCAACCGATTCATCAATTACAACATGGAGATATTCCTCCACGGTTAAAGTTCTAGTGGTATATACTCTATATACTTTACTGACCGCTGAGTAACCTAGCATTATCCCAATATCGGATTTTGCATCAAAAGCAGACAAATAATTTTTGCCATTTATGTGAATGTAGCATTTACAACCGAAAATTTTAAAATACCGAATGTTAGGAATCCTATCGAAGTATACTTCATACGGTGTTTTGTTGTGAAACTTGTTAATCAAAGACCGGTTTTGTGTATAACATGCAGTACTGATAGCTTCAGCCCAAAATTTTTGAGCAACACCCGAATCAGCTATCATAGACCTTGCGGCTTCTTTGAGAGTTCAGTTTCTTCTCTCGGTCAGGCCGTTCTGTTGAGGAGTCCTAGCACTAGACAACTCATGTCTAATGCCGGATTCATCAAGAAATGCATTTAAGGTGCTATTTGTGAATTCGGTTCCTCTATCACTCCTAATGCTGATTATGCGTGTTGATTTTTCATTTTGCAAACGTTTAAGCAATGTGATTAAATTTGATGCAGTTTTACGTTTAGATGTCAGAAATATTACCCATGTATATCTAGAGTAATCATCAATAACAACCATGGTGTACATCGTACCACCTAGGCTGGTGACCTTAATCGGTCCAAATAAGTCCATGTGAAGAAGATCTAAGCATAGGTTGGACTAAATGTGTCCTTTACTCTTAAAGGTTGACTTAGTTTGCTTACCCATTTGACATACTGAACAAACCTTATCCTTGTTAAATACTATGTCAGGAATTCCTTCGACTAGCTTTTTACTGCGGATATAGTTTAAGGTTTTGAGGTTTAGATGATTTAGCCTTTTATGCCATAGCCACGTTTGATCAGTTTTAGCTACCATGCAAATAGGCTGTTCTACTTCAATTTTCCAGTCTACCTTGTATATGTTTCCTAACCTATTTCCGGTTAGTAGTGTGTTACCCTGAGAGTTTTTAACTAGGCATGCATGCTTAAGAAATTCTACTATGTATCCAGCATCACACATCTGACTAATGCTTAACAGGTTAAAGTGTAGGTTTTCAACTAGAAGTACATTATTAATTGTTAAATTACCATGGACAATCTTACCCTTGCCCACAGTTCTACCTCTTGAGTTGTCACAAAAAACAATCATTGCACCAATTTCTGTTTTAATGTCGATTAGAAGGTTGTTAATTCTAGTCATGTGTCTGGAGCAACTGCTGTCCAGATACCACTCAGAGTTTCTTAGCCGTTTCTTCATATCCTGCAAAATATACATATTTACAACTATTTGGTACCCACATTTACTTGGGTCCACAAGTGATTAGTCCCTTAGGTATCCAGACTTTAATAAGTCGGACAACTTTCCCGGTTATGGTTCTGACTAGTTTTCTTGTACTCGGTTTGATATCTTTCTGTTTTCCTAGGAGTACCTTATTTGGTGGTGGCCTTTGGTTTATCCTATGCGGTCGAGGATCGGCTTGTTTACCTTTGGGTCGGTTGGCTTTCCTTCTCTCAGGATGAAGCCATTTTTCGGAATCTGTTGGACATACATAGGTTATTTCGTCTTCCGGATTTGAGGCACTTTGTTCCTCATCATCGATTGAAGAGCTCTTGACAAATCTTACAAAGGGAAGATTTTCTTTTGTGAGCTTCATCTTGTCGGAAGGTTTCCGGTTGTTGGATCTGTTGTTTTTGTATCCAAGACCAAACATGCATTTGAGATATCTCTTGTACCTAGACAACTGGTTCACCATTTCATTGGATCTTTTCCATGCGGCTATTCGATACCGAGTTCAGGCATCTTCCTCTTTGGTCAACTCTTGAACTGACTCCTTGAGCTGTTCGGTCTCAGAGGATAGTTCATGTGCTGCCTTGGTTTCTAAGATTTCGTTAGGTTGGATACTATTGGTGTTAGGTTCGGACAGGGCTGGTTCTATGGGGTCGGTTTCAAAGTTGAGTTGGGTTGGTATTAAGGTTAATAGGTTCTTATAATCTGCTACCATGTCATTCAGTGCATTAAATAACTCATCTTTAGTAAATTCTTCACAGGGAGAGTCAAATACCTGTTTCTCGTTTTCCATGAGACATGTCAGTTCATCATCGTTGTCACTGTGAGCCCATAAACTTTCTCCATCATCGGCTATCATTGCTTTCTGAATTTCTTTTCCTTCACCGGTTTGTTGATAGTTATTTCGGTGGTTCTGATCATCCGGTTTCCGGTCATCCCGTCTTGGTTTTCTGTATTCCCACCTGAAATGTCCCAAACAATTGCAATTATAACATCTAACATTAGATTTATCACCGTAGTTATAGTTGTTGTTGTTTGTCGGTTGACTTCTCTTCATGAATCTGCCAAACTTTTGTGCAAGCATTGCCATGGCATCCTCGGTGAACTGTTCAGCGGTTCTGATCGGTGTAGGAGCAACCGGTTCTATAGACGTGACTAAGGCTTTTGTAGAGGTTGAAGCTGAAACTTCATATTCAATCCTAGACCTCATCTCAAACTCATATGCCTTAAGATCTTCGAACACGTCGTGTAGCTTCATCTTGCTTAGACAGTTTGATTCCCTCATCACCATTGTCTTTATATCCCATGCACTCGGAAGAGATCTTAATGCTTTCATGATAGTTTCTTTGTTATCATACTTCTTTCTAAGAGTTGATAGCTCGTCTATCACATCTGTTAACCGGTCACTATACTCCCTCATTGTTTCTCCCGGTTTCATCTTAATATTTTCAAACATCTGGGTAGCCATCATTAACTTATTTTCCTTGGTTCTTTCGTTTCCCTCATGAATTTGAATCACCATTTCCCATATTTCCTTTGTGGTTTTACAATCTCTGACCTTACAAAAGGTATTCCTGTCCAAACCATTGGTGATGTGATTTCTGACATGGTTGTCCAGATTATTTCTTCTCTTATCATCCTTTGTCCATTCCTCCCTGTTTTTATCAATCTTTATCGGTCCTTCAGACAGAATGAACGGCATCTCGTCATCCATAGTTATTAAGTGCAGGTGCATGCGTACCTTCCAGTTAATGAAATCATCACCTTCTAGCATTGAAGGCTTATCGAGAGTCATGCTTGCTTGAGTATTGAAATTAACTGCTCTGATACCAATTGTTAGGATCTAGATCGCGGCTGGCGGACCGGGGTTTGGCCGGTTAACGCGTTTCACTTAACGGTTGGTGATTAATCCGGTTAGAGATTAACACTGGGGTTTCAATACTACACAAACTATCACAAACCCTTAAACCGAGTTCAAGTGCGGAAGTGGTTTGTTTCAGGTTGAAGCAACACACACACAGGATGAATAGAATCAGATTTGGATGAAGTCGGTTTAGAGTTTGGTGGGTCGGTTTGGGATTCAGTAACTCGGTTTAGGTAGGATCGGTTAGAATGTAAAGCCGACAGAAAGTAAATAACAAGACAAGTTTTTATGGATGTTCGGAGATAAGACTCCTACGTCACCCCTTCCTCTCGAAACCGCGAGAAGGATATGCACTAAGGAATAAACAAACACAATCCGATCGAGACTTATTTTATGCTCGATGACACTCGTACAATTTTAACCAAAATTGTCATCTTACTTCAAATGCACGCTAAAAATCTAGAATCTTGTAGAGAGATAAGCTTGCAGTTAATGATTCTTTGGAGCTGGTAGTGCTGGTTGTTGTTAGAACTTGTAGCTCTTGTAAACTTGTAACTCTAGAACTGGTAACTGCATTTACTCCTCTTCAGCTCCTTCTTTTATAGGTGAAATGTGTCAACGGTCACATTTCTTTTCCTTGAATCTAATTGGTTGAGCAGAGGTTCAATGATTTCAGACCTGGCAATTTAGGCTTCTAGTGCGTAGGTCAAACCGGTTAGGTTTGTCTTTTACTTAGTGTAGCAACTGTCGGTTTGACAGTTGCCTGCACCTGGAATGTTGCGCCTCTGACTTATCCCAGAATGGAAAGATCTTCTTCAGGCGGTTTTCTGCAGCCTGCAGAGTATCCTCAGACTTTATGGATATGTCAATATTACTGTCCGTCTCTTTGGTATCATCTTCCACAGATACTCAAAGTGTTTGTTTGCACCGATTTGTAGATTGTACTTAGTTTGATATTCTTGGCTTCTTTCTCTAAGTAGCTTCTTCATCGGTTTTCTGGATTGATGCATTTCGGTTTAGAATGTCTACCGGTTGTTTGGATTAACCGGATGACTTCAGGTTTTTCATAGCTTCTGATTAACCGGCTGACTTCCGGTTTTGGGTACATCTTTTGCCTTGTCTTCTAATCGGTCTTGTTTTCCTGATTGGTTAGTTTCTTGGCCGGTTGTGTTGCTTGACCGGTTGGATTACTTGACCGATCCTGTTTCTTTAACCGTTCCTTCACAGGAAGTTTGTTTTTGTTAAGTTCTATTTAACCGGTCTAATTTTATCTAATACTATTTGCTGTTGGATATCTACAATTTCTATGATATAAATTGTCTGTCAGAATTTTGTCTTCTTTCTACAAATTCGTTACAATATAGAACAAATTTTTGTATGTTTTCTTAAATAGCCAAGTGCGATCTAAGTGTTATAATGTTTTTCTAATTTTTTATGTGTCAAGTAGCTATAATTTATAACTGCTAATTGATCGTCCACATCTTAATTTCAGGTGCCTCCAACACTCAGATTTGCATTGGACTGAGAAATATTGGATTATTTGATGGAAACTGATTTGATTTTACAGGTTAATGTTGTAATATCTTTTAATTACCTAAGTTTTTCCAATGGAGTTGTGAATGGATAACTCGTAAACTTGTTTTGTTTCTGTTTGTGCAGATTAGTGGTGAAATATCTATGCCAATGCAAAATTTAAAGCGATGGAATTCGTTGAATCTATAATTGAAAGTCTAACTGTAAGTTAATCAAACAATTTTGACGAGATCAGAGTATACAAATTTCGTTCATTGGTAACCTAGTACTTTTTGTTTGTCTTGTTTCTGTAAAGATGAAAGAGATGATGACCTTGTGTAACATGGTTGTTGAAGTTGGAGGAAAAAATTGAGTTGTACATGCTAATTCAACCACGCATGAGTACCTTAAGGTTAGTTATTTTATATGGATGTTTTCGGTTATTTACATAACAAAATGTTCATTTAGTTATTTCATATGTTCGTCGTCATGCCTCCTGTAGTTTGTTGTGACAATTTATGTCTTGCCCTGGTGCATGTGCGTTGCGGTATGTTCTTTGGTGCTGTGCAGGTGTAGGTACAAATCTTTAAAGTGCAGATCTCCAGTCTGACTATCCTTCCTAGGGACGCGGATGTTTCTTACTGTAGATGTCTGTTGTTTGCTGTAGGTTGTGCAGTTGTTTTGTATTGTGCAGGTCGTAGGTTATAGGTTGTGCAGTTGTTGTTTGATGCAATCGCAGTTCATCCCTACTGTGTTTGATCAGTTGTATGTGTTGTTTCTCCATCTGCTTATGGAAGTACATGCTAATCTATTGTGTGAGTTTGTGCAGGTGCGATTGCTGGTTCTTGTGCGGGTTGAAGGTCGTGTGGTTGTTGGTATTATGAAGACCGCATGCTTTCTAGTGTAGGTGCAATTTTTTTTTTCAATTTTCTTTTCTAATTTAATATCTCACGAATATAGAATAAAATTATTTTATAACACCAATCTTATTCTTGTCACTACATGCTTTAGAAGCATTGAGTGCCCAAAATATTGTTGAAACATCAATTTGTATATATGTATTATTTATATATCACAAACTTTGTCCATTGTTGTTTCTTTTTCATATTATTCTTAATGTATTTTGAGCTTAATTTCTTTTAACACCTTTTGTTGTAGAATAAAGCTAGATATCTGCTAAATAATGAGTTTCTCTCAAGATCATGGAGAACACTATTGTAATGCATTCTATTTTAGATTTAACATGTTATGATTCAATTTATCCTATTCAAAAGATTACATGGCTTAATCAAATAATTATTTATTTTTCTCATGGACAGGAAGAAGATTATATATGTTGTGAGAATGTAGAGTATAATGTAGGTGCATATACATATCTTTGGGGTGCAGGCCTATAGTCCGACTGCTCTTCCTAGAGATGCGGATCTCGCTTGCTGCAGCTGGTCGAGTTCCATTTTAGATGTTGGCGTCTTGGTGCAGGTTCTAGAGTAGTCCCTCCTTGAATAGGTGCATGCGTAGTTCATTCCTGATGTTTGTTGTTTGCCGCAGGTTGCAGGATGTGCGTCTATTGTGTATTGTGCAGGCCATATGCTTTGATGGTGCAGTTGTAGTTCAACCCCGATGTTTGTGGTCCGTTGCAAGTGTTGGTTCTTCACCTACTTGTGGAAGTGGCTGTTGTTGTACTGTGTAAGATTGTGTAGGTGTGGTTGCTAGTTCTTGTGCGGGTTGCAGGCTGTGCGGTTGTAGGTATTGTGCAAACCGTAGGTTTTCTAGTGTAGGTGAAAGTCTACTTATAGTCTAATTTTAGCTGCAGTTTGCGGTCGATTGCCTCAATGTGGTTGATGATTGTAGTAGGAGGTTATGTGGTTCCTAGTATTTTGTGCAAGATGCAAGTTCCTACTGGTGCAAGTGCAGGTTTGCTGGTCTTCTAAGTGCAGTTGGTTGCGCAGGTCCGATATCATGGTCGTACAGGTCTAAAACTGTGATCGTCTGCTATTTGCGTTCTTGATTATGACATGAATGGCTCCCGTTAGTCTAGTGTCCTAATTCGGATAAGGGGAAGTTCCAAGGCCCGCTTGGCTAAATATATCAGACATGACTAATTTTGTTACTATTCTAAGATATTTTTTACAATAAGTGCACAATGTTGTTGTTGCTACTGCAAATAAGACTTAGTAACTATTTTCAAATTAATTTATCTTAGAATTATCGTTTTTGTTGTGGTGTCTGAAGCTTGTAGTACTATTCTAACATTTTTATCATAATAATAAGACATGTGCATAGGGTTTGAAAAATAGATGAGAAATAAAATGTATAATAGGAGTGTAGCAAACAAAATTTATGTTAATTTAAATACATCATAAATAAAATAATAAATTTGTTTTTATATATAATTATATTTAATATATAATTATATATAATATAAAATAATTAATATTTTTATTTACAAAGTCAAATGAAGTAGGCTTCATATTAATTATTTACGGAATCAAATGAAGCAAGCTTCATTCAGTTTACATTGTAATTTTACGTTGTAAATAGAAGTAAACAAGTTTCACTCATGTGCGCTTCATTCATTTTTTTTTATATTATAAATTAAAGTGAAACAAACTTCACTCATTTAAGCTTGTTTCATTTTTTTTTAAATTGTAAATAAAAGTGAATCTACCTTCACTCATTTGCGCGTGTTTCACTTTTATTTACATTGTTAATAAAAATGAAACTAGTTTCAATAAATTAATAATTTAAATAAAAATAAATTTTGTTTGTTGCACTCCTTTTATTCATTTTCTCTCTTTTCAATTTTTCAAACCCTAGCAACATGGCTGTAAGTCTTATTATTATGATAAAAATGATAAAATAGTACTACAAAACACCACAACAAAACTATAATTCTAAGACAAATTAATTTGAAAATAGCTACTAAGTCTTATTCACAATAGCAATAACAACATTGTGCACTTATAGTAGATAATCGTTTAGATTAGTAACGAAACTAGTCATGTCCGATATCTTTGGCCGAGTGGGCATTAGAGCTTCCCCTTGTCTGGATTGGGACACTAGACTAACGGGAGCCAGTCATGTTAGAATCAAGAACGCAGATTCATGTTAGAATCAATAACGCAGATAGAAGACGATCATAGTTTTAGACCTGCACAACCTTGATATCGGACATGAGCAACCAACTGCACTTAGAAGACCAGCAAACATGCACTTGCACCAGTAGGAACTTGCATCTTGCACAAAATACTAGCAACCGCATAACCTCCGACTACAATCGTCAACCACAGTGAGGCAATCGATCGCAAACTGCAGGTAAAATCAGACTATAAGTAGACTTTCACCTACACCAGAAAGCCTACAGTTTGCACAATACCTACAACCGCACAGCATGCAACCCGCACAAGAACCACCCACCGTATTTGCACATTCTCACATAGTACATCAGTAGGCGCTTCCACAAGCTGATGAAGAACCAACACCTACAACATACCATAAACAGTAGGGATGCAAAGCCTACGACCTGCACAGTACACAACAGTTACACAACCTGCAACAAACAACAAACTTCAGGGATGAACTACGCCTGCACCTATTCAACGATGGACTTCTCAAAAACCTGCACCAAGATGCCAACACCTGAAACGAAACTCGACCAACTACAGCAGGCGAGATCCGCGTCTCTAGGAAGGAGATAGGATCGGTGGCACCAATAGAGACGGGGGTCTAACTATTGATGACAACATCTGAAAACGGTTTGATAGAAATCATGTTATGGATTGATATCACTTTCTATTCTTCACAAACCCTTGCAAACACTTGAAGCGATTCAAGTGCGGAATTGTTTGCTCAGGTTTGAAGCTACGAACCAGTGAGAAGAGGAAAGACAGAATGTAAATGACACAACAAGATGTTTATGGATGTTCGGAGAAAAACCTACTACGTCACCCCTTCTTCCAACCACCGGAAGGATTCACTATACTTATTTGAATTAAATACAGTTTGTTGGCTAGCTAACTGTTGAACATAACAGGCTGTATTAAACTTAAAATATGATTAAGAGTATTTCTCAACTAGACAGATTTTGATTCTCTCTTGAACTTGAAGATGTACAAATTTGTAAGTGCAAGATTATAAGATTGATAGCAGGTAAGGCTGGTAAGCTTATGAAAACTGGTTCACTGGTGCGTCGATCGTTGTCCTTGAGGATCTATATGTTAGAAAAATTAAGTAAGTTTATTTTAAACTTGACAAATACTTCTTAAATGTTTTCAAAACCGGCCAACACTTACAAGTTTTGAATATTTATTCTAAATAATCATAAAGGGAGAAATTGTTAGAAAAATTAGGTAAGTTAATTTTAACCGGAAAAAGAACTTAACCAGTCTCAAAATTCCTTTTTGTAGGTACCGCACTAGACCGGTTGAGACACCCCGTATCAAAGAAATCTGGACAATCAAGAAAATCCATGTTACTTACCTAAACCGATCGACTAAATACTCTAATGGGATGAAGCATCCTTTCTGGCCGGCTCAAAAATCGAAGATCATAAAGCCAACGGGAAAAATACTCAAATCAATGAAATCTGTGAAAGATAACGTAATGAATCTCTTGGATAATGAACACAAGAAGGATTCGTGATCCAAGTCAGAAGCATGTAACAAAATTAATGATGATTAATTATCCAAGATCACAAGCAATCTTCTGAAACAGGCGACCGACTATTGCATGTTCACCATGTGTCCAAAATGACAAGGCGTGCACGCCCCCTGAACCTAACCGGTTCGGCTGACCAATCAATGGATGAGAGAGAAATATGACGGTTGTCATATTCTCTATATAAAGGAAGCCAAGAACATTTGAAGAATAGACACAACACGCGCGAGCAAGAATCAACCAAGCTTTCCACATATTCAAGCCCTAAGAACATCCTGAGTTGATATAGTATTCTGTTCTCAAAACGGTTTTTTTTTAAGAGAAAAACTGTGTATTTTACCTTGTGTAAAAGTATTATATCACTGTGTGAGTAGTGTAACCAACGAGCATTAAATAAGACTCGTTCGGATTGTGTAGTGTAATATACCAGTTAGTGAATATCCTTCTCACCGTTTGAGAAGAAGGGGTGACGTATGAGAGTTTGCTCCGAATATCCATAAGTCCTGTCTTGTGTTATTTCCGGCTTACTCACTCTAAACCGAACTAACTCATAACTTCCTTAACCGAACCGGTTCTCTCATTAAACCGATTTCTCCTAAATACCTTCAAGCCTAATCGCATATGTTGCTTCAGATTGAAACAGACATTTCCGCCCTTGAACCTGGTTCAAGAGTCTGTGACAATCTGTGAAGTGTTAAGAGCGATTCTAGTCTTTAACCGGATTAGTTCCAATTGTGTGTGTTATTATGTAAGTGATTACCGATTATCCGGACCCCGGTCCCCGGTCCCCCATCGGCCATCCCGATCCTAACAAGTGGTATCAGAGCAGGAATCTTAACACTCAAGCAACCGATAGAAGATGGGAAGCATGACCCACAGCGATAGGCCAGCGATGCTAAATAGTGATGCGTTTAGCGACTGGAAGATTCAGATGTATCTACATCTAATCACTTTGGATGATGAAATGAGCACCATCTTAAAGGAAGGTCTGATAAAGATTAACAAGGAGAAAGGTGAATGGACGGCTGAAGATAGAAGAAGAAGTAACCTGGACAACCATTGCATGCGACACATCTTCAAAGCTATAGACGATAATACGTTCAAAAAAATCCAAGATTGTCAAAGTGCAAAGGAAGCCTGAGAAACTATCATTCAGGTTCATGAAGGAAACGAAAGAACTAAGGAGAAAATTTTTTTGGTAGCGACTCAAAAATATGAGAACATCAAGATGAAACCGGGAGAAAACATGAAAGAGTTTAGTGACCGATTCACCAGCGTGATCAACGAGCTGTACACACTTGGGGAAAGATATGAAAACTACGAGATCATCGTAAAAGCATTAAGATCTCTACCAAGTGTATGGGACATAAAGACCATGGTGATGAGGGAATCAAGCAATCTCGGGCAGATGAAGTTGCACGATGTGTTTGAGGATCTAAAACGTATGAATTCGAGATGAAATCTCAGATCGAAGACGAAGCATCAACATCAACCGCAACCAGATCCATGATTATGTCGGTGGATCCAGCGGTTCCTGTATCAACCGTTCCGGTTCCCGTCAAAAGCACTGACCAGATCAGTGAAGACGTGATGGCCATGTTAGCACAGAAATTCGGGAGATTCATGAAGAAGAATCAACCATCGAACAACAATTTCAACGATAATTACGCCGAAAAATCTAATGTAAGATGTTTTAACTATGATGGTTTTGGTCATTACAGGTCCGAATGCAGACGGCCGATAAGGGACGACCGAAAACCGGCAAATAACTACCAAAGAAACGACAACCATAGAAAAGACTACCGAAGAAATGACAACCAGCGAACCGATGAAGGAAATGAGATCCAGAAGGCACTCATAACATCTGACGGTGGAAGCGAGTGGGCTCACTTCGATACTGAAAATGACGAAGAAAGAGTCACATGCTTCATGGAAAATGAAGAAGAGGTATTCGATTTCTCATCCAATAGATTCATTAAAGCAGATTTAGTTACTGCACTCAACGACATGGTCGCTGAGTTCAGAAACTTGTATGCCATCATACTGACTTGGTCAAATCACGTAACCAGAGAGTCGAGTGATACCGCTGGTGAGCCAAGCGAAACCACGGTATACAAATCGGCTGAACTATCCTTTGAGAATGAGAAACTCAAGAAGACAGTTCAACCGGTAACTGAAGAAAATGAAAGAACTCAATATATTACGACTGCATGAGAAAGATCTCGTGAAGCGGTGAACCAAATGTGTAAATGTAAAAGACATCCCAAATGCAAATTTGGTCTTGGATACACTAACAACGGATCTGCCAACCGAAACTCTTCCAACGGGATGAAACTCACAAAAGACAATCTTTCTATTGTAAGATTTGTCAAGTTCTCTTCAACCTACAATAAGGCAGAACGTGATTTAATACTGGAAAAATGATTAAAATACGTAGGTCCAACCGACTCGGAAAAATTGTTTAATCCTGAGAGAAGGAAAGCCAATCGGCCAACAAGTAAACAAACCCATACACGCTCACAAAGAAACAATCAACACTCACCACCACAAAATAAGGCACTTCTAGGAAGACAAAAAGATGAAAAGCCTAAAACCGGTAAATCGATTAGAACTATTGCTGGGAAAGTTATCCGACTTATTAAAGTCTGGATCCCAAAGGGACTAATCAACAACGGACCCAACTGAATGTGGGTACCAGAAAGATGTAAATATTTTTTTTTGTAGGTCAGGAGGAGCAAACGGTTAGAAAACTCAGAATAGTATTTGCACAGCAGGTGCTCAAGACACATGACCGGAAATAGTAGATTACTAGCTGGCATCATTTATGAAACCGGAGCAATGATCACTTTCGGTGACAACTCAAAAGGTAGAACCATGGGCAAGGGTAAGATTGTCCATGGTAACCTGTCTATAAACAACGTGCTATTAGTAGAAAACCTGCATTTCAACTTATTAAACATTAGTCAAATGTAGGACATAGGGTACACGGTTAAATTTCATAAACATGCATGCTTAGTTAAAAATCATCAGGGTGATACACTGTTAACCGGAAACCGGATAGGAAACATTTACAAAGTTGACTGGAAAACTAAAATTGAAAACCCTGTATGCATGATATCTGGAAATTGTCCAAACTGGCTCTAGCACAAACGGTTAAACCATTTGAATTTTAAAACTATAAACTTCATATGTTCTAAGAAATTAGTTACGGTTTTCAAACATCAAATTTTTAAAAGATAAGGTATGTGCTGCATGTCAAATGGGAAAACAAATAAAATTTTCTTTCAAAAGCAATGGAAACTATCAATCCGAACGATGTCTAGAACTACTGCATATGGATCTATTTGGTCTAGTTAAGGTGACAAGCTTAGGAGGCATGCATTATACCATGGTAGTTATTGATGATTACTCTAGATTTACCTAGGTAATATTTTTAGCTTCTAAAAATAAAGCTACACCGAACCTGATCAAATTACTTTTAAGAATACAAAATGAGAAATCTATTCGAATAGACAGAATAAGAAGTGATAGAGGAACTGAATTCACAAACAACACCTTAACCACTTTTCTCGATGATTACGGTATTAGGCATGAGTTGTCTAGCGCAAGAACACCTCAGCAGAATGACCTGGCTGAGAGAAGGAACCGAACTCTCAAGGAAGCCGCAATGTCTATGATATCCGATTCGGGTATCGCTCAAAAGTTTTTGGCTGAGGCTATCAATACTGCTTGTTACACTCAAAATCGGTCTTTAATCACTAAACGATTTACTAAAACTCCTTTTGAAATATACCATGACAAAGTTCCTAACATCCTGTATCTTAGGATCTTTAGTTGTAAGTGTTATGTTCATTTCAACGACAAAAGTTATTTGACCGCATTTGATGCTAAATCCGATGAAGGAATAATGTTGGGATATTCAATCGTAAGTAAGGCATATAGAGTTTACAACACAAGAACCTTAAAGGTTGAAGAATTCTCTTATGTTGCTTTTGATGAATCGGTTGAACGAAACACTGCAGTACCTTTCGATTTTCACAACAGAATGGAAAATTTTAATATCTATTTTGATGATGAAGAAGAGGTTCCGGTTTTTAGATGGTTTATCAATGATCAAGCGGTTAATGCTGAAACTCAACCTGATCAAGTTGCTTCAACGCAGAAAGTTGACGCCTCAGTATCCACTGAGGAAATTAGTCGATCTGACTCTATTCAGCCTACCGATCTGTAACCTTGATCAGTTAACCGGACGCTTGGAAGACTCTACAAGAATAAACCTCAGAAGAAACAAAAATCATCCTCTTGAACTAGTAATAGGTAACCTCTCATCACCCGTCCGAACTAGGCAACAAAATTTGGAAGAATATGAAAACTCGGCTTTCATATCACAAATTGAGCCAAAAAAGGTGGATGATGCATTTCTAGATCCCGAATGGATTTTAGCAATGCAAGAGGAACTAAACAAGTTTGAGAGAAATAAACTCTGACACCTAGTTCCAAGACCGAAAAGGCAATTGGTCATAGGAACAAGATGGGTGTTTAGAAATAAACTCAATGAAGACGGTTTAGTTATGATGAACAAAGCCCGGCTAGTGGCTCAAGGATACAAACAGGAAGAAGGCATTGATTTTGAAGAATCATTTGCTCCTGTAGCTAGACTTGAAGCCATTAGAATATTTTTGGCATTTGCGGCTTTCAAAAATTTCAAAATTTTCAAATGGATGTCAAAAGCGCTTTTCTAAACGGTAAAATAAATGAAGAGGTGTATGTCAAACAACCTCCCGGTTTTAAAAATTCGGAACTAATAAGTCATGTATACCGGCTAGACAAAGCCCTTTACGGTTTAAAACAAGCTCCAAGAGTCTGGTATCATACTTTAACAGAATTCCTATTTGCTCACAAATTCACAATAGGCTCGGTTGATAAAACACTTTTTAAATTCGAGAAAAAGGAACATATATTACTCATTCAAATATATGTGGATGATATTATTTTCGGCTCAACCGATCCGAAACTATGTGATAAGTTCTCAAAACTAATTACTGACAGATTTTAAATGAGTATAATGGGAGAATTAAGTTTCTTCCTAGGTCTTCAGGTCAAGCAGATCGAAACCGGAACTTTCATCAGTCAACCGAAATACACAACCGAACTACTTAAGAAATTCAGAATGGATACCTGTGCCGAGGCGGCTACTCGAATGAGCTCATATGTAAAATTAGACAAGGACGAGGACGGTCAAGGAGTAGATACAACAACATATCGAGGAATCAACGGTTCACTCCTTTACCTAACAGCCAGCTGACCGGACATTCTGTTTACGGTCGGAGTATGCGGAAGATTTCAAGCCAATCCAAAGCAGTCACACTATACCGCGGCTAAAAGAATTCTAAAACACCTGAAAGGAACTCAAGACGTGGATTATGGTACCTAAATGACTCATGTTTTAATCTAATCAGTTACTCCGATGCAGACTATGCAGGCTGCAAAATCGATCGAAAAAGTACTAGTGGAACTTGCCAGTTTCTGGGAGACCGGCTCGTCTCCTGATACAACAAAAAAGAAAAGTTTAGTTGCAACATGAACCGCAGAGGCAGAGTACCTAGCAGCCGGAAGCTTCTGTGCACAACTCCTCTGGATTCAACAACAACTAAGGGATTTCGGCATAATTGTCGAAGAATCATCAATCTTCTGTGACAACACAAGCGCAATAGTGATTACATACAATCCGGTGTTACACTCAAGAACAAATCATATTGACATAAGACATCATTTCATCCTGGAGCATGTGCAAAAGAAACACATCCGGTTGGAATACGTCTTAACCGAATAGCAAGTAGCTGATAACTTCACCAAACCACTACAGGAAGCTAAGTTCTCTTACTTCAGAAATATTTTACGACTTACTAATAGTAAACAACTTATTCCATAAAATCATTGCATGTTTTGAAAAAAAACTACATCACTATGAAAAATCGGGGCATGAGCTCAGGGAGAAGCTACCGCTTCTCAAGCCATACCTCAATAGAAAATTAAACAATCAAGAATGCTAACCGGAAAGATGTCTCCGGTTAAGCTTGACAAACTCACATTGCCAAATTACATGCAAATATGTTGGGCGGTTCAAATGACTCGAATAAAACAGACAGTTTATTCCCTAAAACTGAACAAATATCGGATTAGTTTGATATTTCTTCACACCAGAATAAATTTTCTCGATAAAAACAATCATGGAAAACCAACCTATTAGATGCATCATAATTTCGGTAAGTGAAATTATCCGGCTAACTTGGGACGGCTGGCCGCTGTTTCCATGCACGCCTTGATGATTATACCTATGAAAAATTAAAACAGTCTATACCTAAATCTAAGTGGAGACATGTCTCTATCACTAAAAGAGGAAGACTAACATTTCTTCCATATTTTTAAAAACCATAATAAATATCTTTTGCCATCATTACTTTTTCATTGGAAACATAAATTATACATCTAAACAAACTAACTATATCATAATTACAAGATTACATCACTAAGCATGCTAACCATCATCCGACTATTTAAACAGCCCATCTAACTCAATCTCAAAACACTATTCATCACAAGAAATCTCTCTAAGCAAACTTATCAAGAAAAATGTCTTGCTCTCTTTCTAAGAAAGTTCTTCTAGCCGATTTCGACTCCGTTGCTGATGCTGGGGACAATGAAGTCCAAGGCATCTTCCGAGCTCTAGAGAACACCGGTGTAAGAAGACTCTTAGAAAATAGATATGCCATTAACTATGTCATAGTTAATGAGTTTTTTAAATGACAAGGGTGATCCATCCAGAAGTCATCTTTGCCCAAGTTCATGGAAAGTCATGCTTAATCAGTTCAACAGACTTCGCAAACTTTTGTGAGCTTCCATCTGAGGGAGCTACCGACTTAACCTACTCCCCGGTGTTCATCGAAGAAATGACACACCACTTCTCCGGTTCTATGACCCCGGTCAACACCTGGGGACCTAAGAGTCTTCTTGCTATCGAATACCAAGTTCTAAGAGAGATCTTGAGTAAGTCTATCCTAGAAAGAGACAAATTTCAAACATACACCCAACGCATCTTCGAGATGATGGCTTCCATCACCGAAAGAACGAAGGTGAACTGGATGAGGATCATCTTCGAAAATCTGAAGAACCTAATCATTTCCAAGAAAACTGTTTATGCTCCGTAACCGAGCTGTTTGTTCAACTACTTCTACAACTATCCAGGTTCGGGTATCACTCTTCACCCGCATTAATTGTTGACGAAGGAGAAGATTCAAGAGATGATCGACAGATGGGACAAGGCAAAGGCCAAGAAGACTCCAACCGTTGGGCCATCCCACTATTAATCCTCTTTTTCTATTAACCGACTAATGACAACTCCTTCTCGGTTCTCTTCTCTTTTCCACTACCAAACCGGTAATTTTGATGCACTACCGGTTTGGTACAACATTTTTAATGACAATCATTTCTTTCCTTTTTCGACTAAATTTTGGGACATAAAAACATTAAAACTCTGAAGAATATTCAAAACTGAATACTCCTAAATCAACATTGGGAATAAACATGTTCATTTCCCAAAAAGGCGTGCCTAGTCCGGATAGGCAAGTTAGCCTACATTGTACCCTTCCAAAGATTATTCTCTTGAAAAGACATCAAGCATTTAATGCATTTATTCACAATACATAAACGGCCAGATTTTTCAAAATATTCTCATTAAATGCCTCCTAACCACCTGCACTATATAAGGACTTCATTCCTCTTCAAGCAAATCACACTTTGAAGTATTTCTCACTCTCTACATGTTGAACTTTCATCTCTCAAAATGAATGCTCAATTCCGGAACTCCATCATCGTTGACATCGAATTCTTCTCAACACCAGATTCAGCGATGTTCTGATCCAACCTTGGATCATATCCGGTTTACAAACATTCCTTGAAGGATCGGACAACATCCTCGAAGAGGAGGTGCACGAGTTCTTCAATAATGCACAAGTAAGAGATAATGACAGCATCACCACCTACATCGACTGTGAGTTCTACCGACTCATTGAAGAGTTGTTCACAGATCTCTTCAACCTACCAACCGAAGGGTTTTCTAACTTGCCTACTCCTCCCGTTCAAGCGAATGAGCGCTACGCACACATCTTCTCTGGAAACAACCATAAGGTTGGATGCTGCGGTCTGAAAGATGACCCAGCCCCTCAATTCCAAATCCTCTAGGACTTGATCCAGCGGTCAATTTTGGGACGAATGGCGAATCAAAATTACACTCGGCAAGTGAGTGACCTCATGATCTCCATCACAAACATCTCACCCATAAATTGGACTACCTTCATCTTCAACAACCTGAAGAAGCATTTCACCGCTCCTAGAAGAAAAATTGGCTTCACTCTCCAAATCACACGGTACATTCGTTTCGTCATTCCAAATCTTGGACCAGGAGTCCCGGTATGTCTGGCCAACACACTGACCGGTGATATACTGGAAAGATGGATTGCGAGAATCGAAAGCCGGACCGGCTACACTGTGGATGAATGGGCATTGAAAATGGAAGAAAGGAACCTCCGCCGATAATTCTTCTTGGTAATGTACCGACCAATTTCTGGTCATCTCGGTCATTTTGCTATACGATCAGGTGACCACTTCATTTATTATTATCGGTTAACTCCAAGTCATTTACTCATTTTTAAATGATTCCGGTTTCACATCAAAATTTCAATTTAACTAAAACTCGGTTAACCTCAAATTCGGCTAACTCCTAGACTCGGATAAACTCCAAAAAAAAAAATCTTTTCAACTTAACCGAAATAAACTCCCGCCTCTAGTTAACCATCAATAGTTTACCGCCCCTAGTTTACCGCTCAAATTTACCAACCTAATTTACCGCCAACAGTTACCGCAGTAACCTTTGGAGGGAAAATTTTGGCGCTAAAACCTGGAACGACGTGACAGTTCGGTTTCTTACCCGTCAAGTTAACGCTTTCTATATAAACTAGAAGTTGAATTACTCTTCATCCCACGCTCTCTCTCTCTCTAAAAATTTCCAAAGGATCCTTGCATCTTATCTCTCAAGATCTTCTAAACTCTCTTTTTCAATCCACTATGGGACGTGATAATGCGTTGTTTACTCACATCCTGAAGGTCGACTTCAAGGATATTGAAGAAAACGGGACTATCGAGTACAAAACGCTGATCAGATCTCTTAAAGACACTGGTTTGGAGTGTTTTATGGGCGGTCCGTTCATCGTTCATCAGGATGAAGTTACTGCATTCTTTGAAAATGCAAGTGTGCAGAAGAGGATCATCACGTCGACTGTTTGCGGCGTCGAGTTTGAACTTACAGAAGAAACATTCGTCGAAGCTCTCCGACTGCCTACTAGTGGACGTGACTTCAAAACGAAGCTTTCTAGAGAAGAAGC
This sequence comes from Impatiens glandulifera, assembly GCF_907164915.1. Classification (NCBI taxonomy): domain Eukaryota; kingdom Viridiplantae; phylum Streptophyta; class Magnoliopsida; order Ericales; family Balsaminaceae; genus Impatiens; species Impatiens glandulifera. Next base: position 13,791,587 of record NC_061866.1, on the reverse strand, counting down.
TGAAGCGGTTTAGTAGACGATATCCCTGAACCCGGCTGATTTGGTAGAGAAAGATGGAAAGAAGTTCAAGCTAAAACCGGAGTTCAGGTGGCTTTTGGATATTGTCTCCAAATCCCTCCAAGGAAAAGGAGATAATTTCGATAATCTGACCAAGCTGAAGTTCGAAATGATGGTCGGGATAGTCCAATGCGACAAAATAGATTGGGGCAGCGTGCTCTTCGAACAATTATGTGAAGTTGTCGCCGAAGCAAAAGATTGGGTTCAGGCATATGCCATGCAAATTTGAAATTTTTTGACACATATACAGATTCCTATTGGAGAAGGTACCGCTCTATCCTCCTCCAAAATCATGAATTCCGAAAATATCAGGGTTCGGTCTGTAAAACCTTCGAAGGAGAAAGCGCCAGCTGAAAATGACCCGAAAGAGAAAACATCCATGGACGAAGGTCCTAAAGAAGTCGAACCGAAGGGTAAGTCCAAACACACCGCGGAAAAAGAGAAACGGTCAAGACTCAAAAGTGTGGCTAAGAAAACCAGAAAGCCTACTGCGAAGAAAACGGCTAGCAAGTCTAACTAGTCCGAAAGAACTCCATCTCCCGGGCCATCTCCTCGCCCATATGATCCTTTGGTAAACATTGTTCCTATAAGTGTGATTATTCCAATCTCGGTTCATTCCTCTCCGGTCAAAGAAAAGAAAGAAGTGGAAAAAGCCGTGTCCTCAAAACCGGATCCTCGGCAAGCAAAGCCGGAAAATCTTCTCCCAAAGGGCATCTGTTCATACGGTTGGTACCCCCAACCCATCTTATAATCCTGATCCTAGAAACAGGACTTCAGACCAAATAAATAAAATTGTCGATGATATAAATCGGGTCACGGAGACCGAGGTGACAAGCAAGATCAATAAAACAAGTCAGACTAATGATGTCAACCAGACGAATGAAGATGGCAAGGCAAAAGAGAAGACCGACACGGAAAAAGACGAAGAAATAATAGATCTTCTGGTGCAAGGGAGTAATTGCCCTAAAGAGAATTCAACCGGTCCGGCTCTTGAGGAATCTCCTCTAACCGGACTTGATCAAAACCCACCTATCAAGAAGCCAGAACAGCAAGAAACAATACCTGATTCTGAGACTCCAGTTTCTCAACAAGAAGTAGACGACATGTTTTCACACTTTCAAAAACTGCTGGAAGAGGCGGCCAAAGTAATATCCCGCCCATATTACAATTGGTGTAGAATTAGAAGTGAAGTTACATTCCGGCACTTGCTTCCCGGTTATACCGAAAATGTGCACTTGACGAACCTGGTGGCCATGTAAGATGAGGTATTTGATCTGGCCAAAACTAAATGTGTTCCAATAGAATTGGCAAGTGAAAAGCTAGTCGACGAAAACACAAAACTCATATCGCTGACCAGGGCACTAAACGAAACTCTGGGGGGAACTGACCCAGGTTGAAAAGAAGGTGGTTGAAAATTTTGGAAAAATGAAGGAGGATCTGAAAACTGATATATATCACGTCTAAAGGAAGAAACGAACAAACATTTCAACGCATGCTTCCTAAATCCCGAAGATTACTAGAGTAAACCGATTTTTGAGACTGGTGAATCATCCAAACGGACCGGTCACCCTACATCTCAATCGGGAAAATCCACAAGGAAGTCCACTCCTCACTTTAACCCCATAGATAAGAAATCAGCCGGTCAAGAGGAACAAAAAACGGCTATGTCGATTCATTCCCAACACCCTGAACAAAGTCAGGAGGTTGAGCACACATTTCCGAAAATATTAAGGACCATTGATAATATTGTCGACACTTCAATGAGCAAGTGGCACGCCGTGACAGAATCTAGAACCACCACTCTAAACTCTAAACTAATTGAGTCGGTTAAAGCGACAGTTGAGTCATCAACCGCTCCGCTGCTTGAGATGATGCAAGTCATGGCGGCTCAGATTGAGGAACTTACGAAAATAAAAGCGGTCACTACTCAAGAGCAGATCCGAGCCAATGCGGAAATAGCCCTTCGAATCCAAACAGAAGAAGAAAAACAAGAACGACTGAGAAAAGAGCTTGAAGAAAAAGATTTTATGGTAGCACAAAATCTGCAAAAGGAAGAAGAGGCCAAACAAAAACAAACCGAACCGGTTCAAGCTGAGCAAACAACAGGAATGGTGACAAGGGGTCGGAAAAAGAAAAGAAAGAAAATAGCCGATTTGTTATCTAGGGTGGAATAGAGTGGTCTACAAGGTCCTCAACCGGATAACCATCTTAACAATCCACTCGCCGATGAAGAAGAAGTGGATGATAATCCTCTAAAATTAAGGAAGAAGAAACTGCATCGAGTTCATATGTCCTTTCAACAAGTCTAGGAACATCAACCGATCCTCCGACTCGACCACCCAGACCGACAGGCAGTTTTTTCAACTTCAACCGCAACCCTCCCTCAAGACCAAGTATTATAACTGGTTGGGTCATGGATGCGGATCAAAGGGAAAGAGAATGGTAGGCAGAGCAGGAGGCAAAGCTCAAGGAAAAAGAACAGGAGAGGCATCCGAATCCTTGAACTCCATCTCTATTTATTTTATTTAACTTGCACCAAAAGACTTTTCTTTGCTTCGGTTATAACTCTATTTTCTCTATATGTATTATTATCTCGGTTTATTAAACTGGTTTTGATACTTTTCGGTTAAAAGCATCAAAAAAGGAGAAATTGTTAAAAAACTAAATAAGTTAATTATAAATCGGACAAATACTTCTTAAACGTTTTCAAAACCGGCCAACACTTACAAGTTTTGAATATTTATTCTAAATAATCAAAAAAGGAGAAATTGTTAGAAAAATTTAGTAAGTTAAATTTAAACCGGACAAATACTTCTTAAACGTTTTCAAAATCGGCCAACACTTACAAGTTTTGAATATTTATTCTAAATAATCAAAAAGGGAGAAATTGTTAGAAAAATTAAGTAAGTTAATTTTAACCGGAAAAAGAACTTAACCAGTCTCAAAATTCCTTTTTATAGGTACCGCACCGGACAGGTTGAGACACCCCGTATCAAAGAAATCCGGACAATCAAGAAAATCAATGTTACTTACCTAAACCGGATCGGCTAAATATTCTAATTGGATGAAACATCCTTTCCGGCCGGCTCAAAAGTCGAAGATCTTAAAGCCAACGGGAAAATACTCAAATCAATGAAATCTGTGAAAGATGACGTAATGAATCTCTTGGATAATGAACACAAGAAGGATCCATGATCCAAGTCAGAAGCATGCAACAAAAGTAATTATAATTAATTATTCAAGATCACAAGCAATTTTCTGAAACATGCGGCCGGCTAGTGCATGTTCGCCATGTGTCCAAAATGACATGGCGTGCACGCCACCTAAACCTAACCGGTTCGGCTGACCAATCAATGGATGAGAGAGAAATATGACCGTTGTCTTATTCTCTATATAAAGGAAGCCAAAAATAGTAGAAGAATAGACACAACGGGTGCGAGCAAGAATCAACCAAGCTTTCCACATATTCATGCCCTAAGAACATCCTAAGTTGATATAACTATTCTGTTCTTAAAACAAAATTGTTCTAAGAGAAAAACTGTGTATTTTACCTTGTGTAAAAGTATTATATCACTATGTGAGTGGTGTAACCAATGAGCAGTAAATAAGACTCGTTCGGATTGTGTAGTGTGTTGTGTAACATTCCAGTTAGTGAATATCCTTCACACCGTTTGAGAAGAAGGGGTGTTGTAGATGAGTTTGCTCCGAACGTCCATAAATCATGTCTTGTGTTCTTCTCTTTATTTCCGACTTACTCACTCTAAACCGAACTAACTCATAACTTCCTTAACCGAACCAGTTCTCTCATTAAACCGATTTCTCCTAAATACCTTCCAAGCTTAATCGCATACGTTGCTTCAGATTGAAACAGAAATTTCCGCCCTTAAACCTGGTTCAAGAGTTTGTGACAATCTGTGAAGTGTTAAGAGCGGTTCTAGTCTTTAACTAGATTAGTTCTAATTGTGTGTGTTGCTGTGTAAGTGATTACCGATAATTCGGACCCTGGTCCCCCATCGGCCATCCCGATCCTAACACTATATATAGAGGAGAAACACCAACGGTCGAATCTTTTAGATGGACATGTAGCAAGTGCCCATTGGAAAGTCTTCATAGTACAAGAGTACATCAGACTTTGTGCATAAGAATAGTGGCCGTACAGAACTGGTAGTGCACCGGATATTCTTTTGGAACAGTCCTTTACTAAACAAGTAGTGGGAGGAATATTCGCGTACGTGGCGTTCATTCATTGGATACAAATAACTGGCGTATTGGACTACACAGATAAGTGGAGCAGGAGTAGCGTACAACTAGTTAATGGTGGGTAGATGTATGCTAACTTCAAATGACTACTGAAGAGATGCATTAAACGTGCTCCATTAGACTTCCAAGTCTAAGGAAGTTAGACGCCAACGTTTAATAGCGAGATTCATTAAACCACCAAGTCTAATGGAGTTAGATTGCATGTCTAACTACGCATCTGTTAGACTGCACGTCTAACTACGCATCTGTTAGACTGCACGTCTAACTACGCATCTGTTAGATTGCACGTCTAATTACGCATTTGTTAGACTGCACGTCTTTGTTAGACTGCACGTCTAACTACACATCTGTTAAACTACACGTCTAACTACGCATTTGTTAGACTGCACGTCTAACTACACATCAATTAGACTACACGTCTAACTATGCATATGTTAGACTGCACATCTAACTACGCGTCTGTTAGACTACACGTCTAACTAGCCAGTTTCAGTTCACGTCTAATTTAGCATAGTTTTAATGCACCTACACAAAGACAATTAGATGGTTTAACTTCATTATTAATCAAAGTTTTACTAATACATTATTAAAATAATGTTAGTCAAACTAATTTGACCCAACAATTTCCCATTTTTTGATGATTTTAAAACTTTGCAAAATTAATAAGATGAGATAACCACCCATCAAATTAAAATAAGAATAACACTAGTTCACAAACTTCTAGCGTAAGTTCCAAAAACCATGTTCAAAAAGCAAAGTTCCAAAAACCAACTAAAGATAAATAAAGAAAATAGATTATTGTCCTTTCCTTTTCACGCTTGGATTAGTAAACCCTTCACCAGTTAGGAGATTTTGAAAGCAAAGGACAAGAGAACGACCACCACTAGGAGCACGACCACCCCTTCCACCACTTTCACCACCTCAGTCACCACCGCGACCTTCACCTCTTTTGGTTGGTCTGCAACTTCCTTCCTCAACGACTTTTCTTTTTGATCTGGTGCCTGTCGAAGCATCTCCACTTAAGCTACCTCCTCTTGAACTCTCTTCCCCCTTTTTAACATTATGAACATCAAGGGAAATAAATGTTTTCTCTTTATTAGTGACAACTTTTACGTTCTCCATTGCTTGAATTGATCTTGCAAAAGAGTCAGCTTGTTCCATACGTTCATCATCGACTTTATTCAGATGATTGGTTAACTCAACCATTTGACCTTGAACAAGATTCATTCCAGATATATTTTCTTCATGAAGATTCTGGTTAAATTCTCTTTCTTCCTCAAACTTATCCGATTGTCTTTTGTCTTTTGAAGAAGTTCTTTTCAAATTTGAAGTAGGTAGAGTTGATAATGTGGACTTCGTAAGTATTTCTCTTAATTGTCTTCTCCAATTTATTCTGAGTTACAAGAAAAGAAGAAAATTATTTCTTGTTAGAACTCTGTCCATTCTCGAGAGTTAACATTCTTGACTGCATGTCCAACATATTCTTTTGAAGAGAGCTCATGATCTCCGCCATAGAGTTTAAGAGTTTTGCACTTCCAAGCGAGGTTTCTTCAACAGATGACACTTCTTGAGAGTTGGCAGGAGCAGTTTGAATGGGACTAATGTGAGTATGAACCTGCATAGAATGCTCTAGTTCATCTACCTCAGAGGCATCCCCAGAATTCTCATGATCTCTGAGAATGTCTTCACAAACCTTAAGAATATGTTCCGGAGGACCTTCGGAATGAAGAGGTAAATCATTTACTCTTTTAATAATGTTCGTAACAATTATGTCAGGAGAGGATCAAGGAATTGGTGAGCAGGGAATGAAGCATTGTGATAAAGGTAAACCTTTTGACGAATTGTCATTGTGGCTTATTCCCCCTCAGCTGAAGGACTCTTATCAGATTCGTCTTTTTTCAAGGGTTCCCCCCTCAGATTGTGCTTCAATAGGCCGATCATCCTCATCCTCCATCACTGAATATTTTTCTACCTCTAGAACATGAGTTTCCAATACTTCTGATTCATGTTGAATAGGCGGTTGAATATTTTCAGCATTATTCTCCTCTTCTTCCACGATTGGATCAGGTTGAACGGGATCCTAAGTCTGATCGATAATAGGCTGGGCCAGAAGGCGTTTATCTTCAATAGAAACATTCCATAGTTCAATAAGGTGAGCAGCAACTTGCTCTTCTTCTTGTGAAATAAAATTATTATCCTCAGAGATTTGTATTGGCTCGTCTTCATCTGATGGATTATAAAACGGATTCATCCCTGAACAGTCGGCGTCATGAACAAATCTGAGAACAATTGAGCTATAGCTTTGCATGATTTGATCAAGTCTCTTTAAGGCTTTTTCTTCTGCAGCAGCATTTCTTTCCATCATATTAAAATTTGCTTTTCTTGCTTCAAGTAAAAGAAAGAGAGAACGACCTCTGATGTTCGCTTCCACCAGATTTTTCCTCTCGAGAGCTTCATAGACCACAAAGGTTTTAGCCCACTTCAGGACTCGTTTCTACACATTGACCAGCTTCAACCATTTTTCACTGACAATTTTTTCTTTAATAACTTGATCATACATATTGGCCACTCTATTCATCACCTAGGAGTCGAAGATATTAATTTTCGCATCTACTTTCGCATTGGCTTGATCCATCAATAGATTGACAATACATGTTGCTTTAGAAACTTCCTCATTAGATTCAGTTGCAATAGCCTTGTCTTTCCAATAACCTCAACTGGTTTAGGAATTGGCCTTGGTTCACCGATAGATATGCCAACAGCTTTCTTGGTGGCACTCATAATCTCGTGAGGTGTTAAGGTCTTAGAGAAATGACATTTTAAGACCTTAGACTGGACTCATTTTCCCGTGACAATGGACTTTTCTTGAGCAGTCTTGGACATGGGCGGCTCGACATTTGGCAGAATAGATGCATGTTCAGACAATACTACAACAACAAGGGTTGGAACAACACCCTATTCTTTTTTAGCAATACTAGTAGCTTCAGCAGCTATGGTTTCTTTTGGAAGAACAGGAGATGGAATCCCGTCAATAACTTCAATGTTTGGACCAACTAGCTCAACAGTTGACCCAGAAGTTTGTTCCAACACAACAATATAAACAGATACTAGTTGTTCCAACATAGGAACACTAAAAGTAGGCACTTCGTTCAGAGAAGGAGGAGGAGTTACCTTCGATGACGCCTTTGATAACTTAGACACCCTAGGTGCCTTTAACTGATCACCTTTTGAAACGGAAGACTTTGCCGGCTTTTTCAACTGGCTGGCGAATGGAGAAAACGAAGACATAGGGATGGCTGCAAAGGAAGGAGGACCTTGTTTTTCTCTGGAGTCAACCACTCCAAAATCTTTCTTTCACGTGCTCTTTTGGTTATTAGAGCTAGCTTTCGATTCATTAATCGTTCTGGTTCTTTTAGCCCCTGTAGAGAGAATAGAAGTTGCTAGTTGCTTGGATCGAGTAACAGATTTGCCACCCGTCAATTGGCTAGACGCGTCAGAGAACAACTCCTTTGAGTTCTTCATTCTTGTGAGTGTATGGGCAGCGGTAAAAATGTTGAAAACACGACTAGTGTGACTAGCCTCACCATTCTCGTAGGAACTCCCAAATGATTTAGAAACCGACTGAGTTGAGCAGCGAATGCCACACTTTCCTTGTTCTTAGACTCAATCGACTCACAAAGATTATCAAAGAGCGTAGAAGCCCAGTTGACTTGAATACCCTTTGAAATAGTCGTCATATAGTCGAAGAGATCTTGACTATATAGATGAAATGAACTTGCTTTTCCTTGAAGAGCTTTTGCAACAATATCGTTTAAAAAAATGAAATGAGGCTTCAGAACCTTCTTGCTCCCATTCAGCCTGATTTCCGAACCGTCGACCGAAAAAGTAGTCTTCATTTCCGTGATGGTTTCCGCTGGATGATGATGATTAAAAGTGTGGCCCTCTAATGGAAGTTCAAAGAACTCCGCATAAGCCCTTTCATATAAAGAGATAGCCTTCTTGTGTACAATCGCCGAAATAGAGTCACCAACTGTTAGAAAAATTAAGTAGATTAATTTTAACCGGCCAAAGAACTTAATCAATCTCAATATTCTTGTGCAGGTACAGATCAAGCCGCATCATACCGGCTGAAGTATATGATTAAATGATCCGGTCATAAGTCTATAAAACCGGCTGAACTCCTCAACCGGATCGGCTAGCAAAAGTTGATTCATCCGGCTGACTCACTCGTATTGAAGATCATAAAAGTTCAACGGAAAGATATGAAAAGTGGTGAATCTGAGAAAATGACGTAATATGACGATATAGAGATTTCGCAAAAATACAAAAGAAGATAAGATCTGGATCAGAAGCATGCAACGAAAACAATGATGAAACTGGTTATCCAACTCTACAAGCAACCTCTAATTCAGACGGCTGACTTGGTGCATGCATGCCATGTGTCAAAAATGCAAGCCGACCTAAGTGCATGACCGCTAAGCGTCCGAAATGACAAAGCGTGCACGCAACCTCTGAACCGGATCGGCGTGGCTTCAAATGACAAATCAAGAGGAGAGAGAAAATTATGAGCGTTGTCATATTTTCTCTATAAATACAAGCGCATGGTGCCGAAGATACACACGCGTGAGATCACTACGAAAAAGCTCATTTAAGAGAGAAGAAACAGAAAACATAAGATCTTATGCATAGTGATTTGAAATTCCTGAAAGTGTTTGTGTATCATGTGTGTATTTTACCAATCGAGTAAAAGGATTGTATTACATCATAGTGATTGGTGTAATCGATGATCTGTTACTCGTTCGTATTGTGTTGTGGTTGTGTAATATTCCTTAGTGAATATACTTCTCACTGTTTGAGGAGAAGGGGTGACGTAGAAGATTAAACTCTGAACATCCATAAAACCCTGTCTCTTGTTCTTTACTTTTATGTTCTAGCTTACTCACTCAAACCTAACAGAAACATGTAAAGCGAGATAACTAATACATTCCTGAACTAAATTGGTTATCTCCTTAAATCGATATTTCCTAAATAACCTCCAAACCGAACTGTGTGTTGCTTCAAAGTTGAAACAAACCATTTCTGCACTTGAACCCAGTTCAAAAGGTTTGTAAGAGCTTGTGTAGTGTTAAGAAGCGGTTTTAGTCTCTAACCGGACTATTACTAATACATGGTGTGTGTTGTGTAAGCGTTCACCCTTTAAAATCGGAACCCTGGTCCTCCAAGGGCGATCCCAATCCTAACAAGTGGTATCAGAGTATGAATCTTAACACTCAAGCAACCGAAGAAGATGGGGATGGGAAGCATGACCCACAGCGACAAGCCACCGATTCTAAACAGTGAAGGATTTAGCGGCTGGAAGAAACAGATGTACCTACATCTGATCTCGCTGGATGATGAAATAAGCAAAGTTCTAAAGGAGAGTCCGATAAAGATTAACAAGGAGACGGAAGAATGGACGACTGAAGATCGAAAAAGAAACAACCTAGACAACCATTGCATGAGACATATCTTCAAAACGATAGATGACAACACGTTCAACAAAATCTCGGTTTGTCAAAATGCAAAGGAAGCCTGGGAAACAATCATTTAGATCCATGAAGGAAATGACAGAACTAAGGAGAACAAAATCTTGGTGGCAACTCAAAAACATGAGAGCATCAAGATGAAACCGGAAGAAAACATGAAAGAGTTCAGTGACCGGTTCACCAGTGTAGTCAACGAGCGACACACACTTGGAAAGAGATACGACAACCGGGAGATCATCATAAAAGCGTTGAGATCCTTACCAAGTGCATGGGACATCAAAACCATGGTGATGAGGGAATCAAGCAACCTCGGACAGATGAAGTTGCACGATGTGTTTGAGGACCTGAAGGCTTACGAATTCGAGATAAAATCTCGGATTGAAGATGAAGCTTCAAAATCAACAGCAACTAGAGCCTTGGTGACATCGGTGGAACCAACGGTCCATGTATCAACCATTCCGGCTCCTGTCAAAAATGCTGACCAGATCAGTGAAGACGTGATGGCCATGCTAACCCAGAAATTTGGGAGATTCATGAAGAAGAATCAACCATCTAACAACAACTTCAACTACAACTATGCCGATAAATCAAATGTAAGATGTTTTAACTGTGACAATTTTGGTCATTACAGGTCGGAATACAGGAAACCGAGTAGAGACGACTGAAAACCGGGAAACAATTATTAGGGAAATAACTACCAAGGAAGTAACTACCACAGGAATGACTACCAACGAAACTACAACCAAGGAAACAACTATCAAAGAAACAACAATCAGCAAATCGGTGTAGGAAATGAAATCCAGAAGGCACTCATCGCATCCGACGGTGGAAGCGACTGGGCTAACTCCGATACCGAAAATGAAGAAGAAAGAATTACATGCTTCATGGCACATGAAGAAGAGATATTTGATTTCGCATCTGATGAATTTACTAAAGAAGATTTAGTTACTTCACTCAAAGACATGGTCGCTGAGTTCAGAAATTTGTCTACTTATATACCGACCCGGTCAAACTATGAAACCGGAGAATCAAGTGGTACCGCTGGTGAGCCATGCGAAACCACGGTATATGAACCGGTCGAACTATCCTTATAGACTGAGAATCTCAAGGAGACAGTCGAGCCAGTAACCGAAGAAGATGAAAGAACCAGATATATTACGGCTGCTTGTGAAAGATCCCGTGAAGCTGTAAATCAAATGTGTAACTATAAAAGACATCCTAAATGAAAATACGATCTCGGTTACAAAAACGACAGATCCGACAATAAGACCTCTCCAAATGGAATGAAACTCACAAAAGACAATCTTTCTTTCATAAGATTTGTCAAGAGCTATTCAGCCGACACTGAGGCAGAACATGTTCTAAAACCGGAAAAAGAGATAAAATATGTAAGTCCAACCGAATTGGAGAAATGACTTCATTTTAAGAGAAGGAAAGCCAACCGGTCAGTGAACAAAACAACTGACACATATTCAAAAAGAACTAATATACCATCACAATCACGACAACATAATGTATTATTCGGCAGACAAGAAATTGTCAAGCCGAATACTAGAAAATCAATTAAGACAATCACCGGGAAAGTGATCCGACTTATTAAAGTTTGGATCCCAAAGGGACTAATCAACCACGGACTCAAATGAATGTGGGTACCAGAAAGGTGTAAATATTTATTTTTTGCAGGTTAGGAGGAGCACGCGGCTGGAGAACTCGGAATGGTACTTGGACAGCGGGTGTTCAAGACACATAATAATTTTTAAGATAAAGCGTCTAATAGCACACGTAGTAAGACGTTTATCATACTTCTACAATCTATGAGGATTAAGCGTCTATTAGACGCATGAGTCTATTAGACGCATGCTCTAATTATGTGTCTTATAGATGTCTAAACATCTATTAGACATCGACATCTAATTACGCATGAACAACACGTATTAGGCATGTGTTTCGTTAGACGTGAGCGTCCACTTGCTCTTGTGTTATAAACATCTATTAAACTTCAACGTCTAACCGCGCAGGTTATCAACAAAGACACTTTAACTTAAAGACATAGAGTGTGTAAGTAAGAATACGTTTAAGTATTTGCTTTTTCTTTTAGACTACCTCAACTAACAGACCGATTAAAACTTTAGTCTGCGTACATCTTTATCTATACAATAAATTTTCCTCTCAATTTATGCATGTACAAAAAATAAATAAATATTTTGAGGTCCTTAAGACCAAAAACATTTTTTAGGTAGAAAATATTTAGTCCTTAGGAGTGGCGAGTGCCACTGTTGATCTTCTAGAGCATGTACTCATAAGAGTATGCTCCAAGCTTCCTTGCTGCAGCTTTCCTGTATCACCTACACAAGAAAATATTTACAAATTTTGGTACCCACATTCACTTGGTTCCTCGATCAATCAGTCCCTTAGGAATCCATATTTGAGTTATATTGATGGATTTCCCATTTTGTGTTATAATAAGTGTGAATTTCCCACTAATCCCTTAGCCTTAGAGGAAGATATTCTTTTAAATCTCCTTGACTTCGTTTCAGGTTTTAAATTGTCAGACTTTCTGGATGCATTTAACTTCATTTTCAGTCACCTAACAGTCGGCGGAACATAAGTTATTTCATCCTTGAAAGCTAACTCCTCATGAATTGGATCAATTTCAGTATCAGTTAGACTCCCTTTGACAAAACTTATTGGCTTAAGTTTGTCAGTTGTTGAGTTTAACTTCTTACGGGACTGGTTTGGGTCATTGCTATCAAATCCTAAACCGGATTTGGATCCATCAGGTTTCAACAGACTGATCTGATATTTGACAGTTTCTCCCGACCTTGTCAAAGAAATAACAATATAGTTTAACCGTTTGTTTTCAGAAGAGAGAGTTTGTATATTTTCTTTGAGCATCTCATTCTCAGATGAGATCTCGACTTTGCCATTTTCAATAACGTTTCATTCTAGAGTTTAAATAAAATAGGTTGAGACACTTCAGAGATATATTTTATTTCATTCTGGGACTCTGGTAGCTTTATGTACTCTATGACCATGTCATTTAGTGCAGCTACCAGTTCTTCTCTTAAAAAATTTTCAGAAGAGAAGTCAAATACCTTTTATTCCTGAACTTCTTCTTCTTCCTTTTCCATGAAACAAGCAACCTCGTCATCATCACTGTCGCTGGATGATGAGACAGAATCACTATAAGTTCCATTTGTCCTCCCCGTCGCTTGCCAAAAGAGCTTTCAACTCCTTTTCATCATCCTTCTTCTTCTCATCACGCTTCGGCTTCCGACATTCCAATTTGTAATGACCTAAAATACCACAGTTAAAACACTTAACATTAACTTTAGATTTCTTATCGTCATTGGTATTTGAGGAGCTTGAGTTACAGTTGCTTTTCTTCATGAATTTGCCAAACTTCTTCATAGAGAGAGACATAACATCGCTACTGAGCTTTTGGGCAGTTGTCTTCACATTAGGGGCAACTGGTGGCTCTTCTGCAGTCACTAGAGATTTGGTAATGATGATGAATGAGGGTTGATCTTCTTCAATCCTTGAGTTCAACTAGAAATCATAGACCTTGATATCAGCAAACAGATCGAAGAGCCCGATCTTGTTGAGGTCTTTGGATTCCCTCATTGTCATCGTCTTTATGTCCCATTCCCTTGGTAAAGCTTGCATGACCTTGATAGCAGTCTCCTTGTTGTTCTAGGTCTTGCCAAGAATGGATAGAGTGGAGATAATCTTGATGAACCTTGAATCAAACTCAGTCATTGTTTCTCTAGGACGCATTTTGAAGCTGTCGAACTACTGAGTTGCAACCATGATTTTTTTCTCTTTGGTTTGCTCATTGCCCTCACACAGTTGAGTGAGTCTGTCTTAGATCTCCTTGATAGTTTCACACTCGATGATGTAGTTAAACATGTTGTCGTCAAGAGATCTTTACAGAACGTCCAATTCAATGTTATTGAGGTTATTCCTCCTCTTATCTTCGTTGGTCCATTCGGATTTTTCCTTTTCAATTTTGATCGGAGCATCTGTGATAACACTCCACATGTCATCATAAAGAGAGGAATGATGAGCACAGACTCTCTTTTCCACACAATATAGTTTTCTTTTAAGAACGTAGGGATTGCAGTGGCACTAGCATCTTTGGATATGGTCGACATTCTTGGTGATAGCTTGAGAATAGAAACAGGGCTCTGATACCAGTTGATAGGATCGGTGGCACCAATAGAGACGGTGTCTAACTATTGAAGACAACTTCTTGAAAACGGTTTGATAGAAATCCTGTTAGGATTAATATCACTTTCTATTTTTTACAAACTCTTGCAAACACTTGAAGCGATTCAAGTGCGGAACTATTTGCTCCGGTTTGAAGCTACGAACCAGTCAGAAGAGGAAAGACAGAATGTAAATGACAGAGCAAGATGTTTATGGATGTTCGGAGCAAAACCCTCTTACGTCACACCTTCTTCCAACCACCGGAAGGATTCACTATACTTCTTTAAATCAAATATAGTTAATGGCCAGCTAACTGTTGAACAAAACCGGCTCTATTCAACTTACAATATGATTAAGAGTATTTCTCAGCTAAACAGATTTTGATTATCTCTATTCAACTTACAATATGATTAAGAGTATGAGATTGATAGCAGGTAAGGCTCGTGAAAACTGGTTCACTGGTGCGTCGACCGTTGTCCTTGAGGATCTATATAGAGAGGACAGACACCAGCGGTCGAATCTTCTAGATGGACACGTGGAAAGCGCCCATTGAAAAGCCTCCATAGTACAAGTGTACAATAAGCTCTATGCACAAGGATAGTTGACGTACCGAACTGGTAGTGCACCAAATATTCTTCTGGAAAAGTCCTTTACTGACCAAGTAGTGGGAGGAATATTTGCGTACTTGGTGTTCATTCATTACATACAAATAGCTGGCGTACTGGACTGCACGGATGACTGGAGCAGGAGTAGCGTACAACTAGTTGATCGTGGGTAGACGTATGCTAATTTCAAACGACTACTAAAGCGAGGCATTAGACGTGCTCCATTAGATTGCTAAGTCTAAGGAAGTTAGACGCCAACATCTAATAGCGAGATCCAATATACCACCAAGTCTAATGGAGTTAGAATGCACGTCTAACTACGCATCTGTTAGTCTGCACGTCTAACTACGCATTTGTTAGACTGCACGTCTAACTACGCATCTGTTAGACTGCACGTCTAACTACGCATCTGTTAGACTGCACGTCTTACTACGCATCTGTTAGACTGCACGTCTAAATACGCATCTGTTAGACTGCACGTCTAACTACGGATCTGTTAGACTACACATTTAACTACGCATTTGTTAGACTACACGTCTAACTAGCTTGTTTCAGTTCATGGCTAATTTAGCATAGTTTTAATGCACCTGCACAAAGACAATTAAACGACTTAACTTCATTCTTAATCATAGTTTTACTAATACGTCACTAAAATAAAGTTAGTCAAACTAATTTGACCCAACAAAAAGGAAGTTGGATTGTAGGCCTGTACACTAAAGATTTGTACCTGTATCTGCACAACACCAAAGAACAGACCGCAAATGCACCATGGCAAGACATAGATTGCCACAACAAACTGTAGGAAGCTGGGCGACAAATGGACTGGTGCAGAAGGACGTCTTTCAACCGCGCTAGAGGTAGGGCGACGAACCTGATGTGTCGAACGTGCTGATATGCCGAACGTGTCAGACGTGTCGATACGTTAAGAAATAGTTGTTAAAAAATGTCGACATTGTAACGGTTAAGAAATACGAGAAGATCGTTTAGGATTTTAACTAGTTAACAAACGGCTTCATCCGGACACTTTGAGAAGACAATTAAAAACAGAAAATAAGATAAACACTCTCTTGCAAATCTGGTTTAGCCGGATCTACAAAAAGAAGACAAAAACTAGACGGGCGATTTCTAACAAAGAAATTGCAGATGTACAACAACAAATCGCTACACACTCCAAGGGATTCAATGTTGTATTAATATCATCCCAAAGACCACAAAGAACCTTTGATGCCACCCCAATCAAATGTCATTTTTGCAACAAGATTGTAATGGCGAAGATTCGTGCTAGAGTTTGAAAAATAGATGAGAGAGAAAGTAAATAGTGAGAGTGCAGCAGAAAAATTTCTATTTATTTAAATTATTATTACATTGAACTTAACTTCACTTTTAATAACAATGTAAATAAAAGTGAAGCAAGCGTAAATGAATGATTGATTAATGTAAATACTTAATGAAGTTTGCTTCACTTCTATCAGCGCTGTAAATATTTAGTGACGCAAGAATCACCAGGTAGTGCTTGTTTCACACATTTGAGCGTTGTAAATAGACAGTGAAGAAAGCTTCAACAGGTAACACTTGTTTCATTTTTTATTTTTTTGCAGACTTACATTAAGGCATAAATACTTTTACATAAATTATAAATGTTTTTCCATAAATTTGTTAGTTGTTTTACATGAACATTTATATATATTTAATATATAATTATATAAAATATAACATAATTTAAATAATGTTTTTTAAATATCTTACAAATAAATTTTAAAATATTTTATTTTACAAATTCATTTAAATATATTACAAAACTTTTTGAACATGTTATTTTATATATATATTTGATATATAATCATATAAAATAATTAAAGTAATTCATTTAAATATCTTACAAATGTAAATACATAGTGAATTTTGCTTCACTTCTATCAGCGCTGCAAATATTGAGTGAAGCAAGCTTCACCAGGTAGTGTTTGTTTCACTCATTTGAGTGTTGCGCTTGTTTCATTTTTTTTTATTCTTTTGCAGACTTACATGAAGACATAAATGATTTTACATGAACGTTTAAATGTTTTTACATAAATGTGTTAGTGATTTTACATGAACATTTATATATATTTAATATATAATTATATAAAATATTAAATAATTTAAATAATATTTTTTAAATATCTTACAAATAAATTTTAAAATATTTTGTTTCACAAATTCTTTTAAATATATTACAAATTTTTTTGAATATTTTGTTTTATATATTTATTTAAATATATTTACAAAATAATTTAAATATCTTTCAAAAATAATTAAAAATATGTTGTTATATGTATATAATTATATAAATTTTTAAATAATTTGTCCAAATATATTTCAATACATTACAAAAAAATTTATGCATATTCAATATATAAATATATACATTATGAAATAATTTGTACAAATTCATTTGAATATATCACAATTATAAAATATATTTATAATCATTCTTAAAAATTAATTTAAATATCTCAAATCACATAATTTATGATTATTATTTTAACAGATCTGAAATAAAATTATATTAATTCATAATTATTATTTTATATATATCAGAAATAAAATTATATGAATTATTATTTAATCATTAAATACATCACAAATAAATTTATAAACATAATTTATAAATGGGAGTCAAATGAAGTTCGCTTCACTCAACAATAAATATATGTCAATCAGTTTTACATGGACAACCTCATGTAAAACGGTGTAGACCGTCTCTTCAATGGGTCATGTAAAACGGAGTGAAGCGAAGAAAACTTCACTTATTTCCGCTTCTACTGAACCCAGAATAAAATGTGGGTTCCGAGTTCTCTCTCTTTCTTTCAACCCAATTTTAATTTATTAATATAATAATGCTGCTGAGTTTTGATTGGTCCGCAACAAGGGAACACCTTATTCGATAGCAGAAGATCTGATCTACTTATTCTCTCTCTAGATCTCTTCATTCCATCCAAACTCTTCATTTATTATCTCTTATACTCTCTCTAGATCTCTTCATTCCACTTCTTCATCAACGCATTCTCTCTCCTTTTCTAGATCTATCCAATCCGCCTCTTCATCTTCTTCATCATACATTTAATATCGCATTATCTCTCTTTTTCTAGATCTATCCATTCCACCTCTTCATCATACATTCAATATCGGATTCGACGAACAGTTAAAGATTCAAGATGATGAGATTCGTTAGAGGAAATTATATTTCTCAGTCCATCGGATTCGGCAAACAGTTAAGGATTCGGCGAACAGCGACGTAGATCTCAAGTTGTTTCTCCAGCGGCTCTTCGATCTCTCCAGATCCATCTGCATAGATCTGAAATAGCTAAAGAACCGAGGAAACGACGAACTACACCTGATACGGTTAGTACAAACAAATATAGTTGGTGATCTTTGTTGTTTACAGTATTGTCCTTGTAATATGATATTGGTAAAGAAAAGAGATATGATTATGATGATGAGTATTTATTTCACAGTGAAGTAAAAAAAAATTAAGATCTGTAAATCAATCTATCTAGTTTATTGTATTCATTTCACTTTTCATTATTTCTTGTGTTTTCTGCAGGTATTTGAAATGAGATGAATGCTACAAGTTACTGTGATTTACTACAGGTAGGAGGAGCTGTGAAGGCATGTCGGAGATTGAATTTGCATATGTAAACCCTAATTGCTGCATCAAACTAAGATATGAGGGAAGAAGGGAGAAATGATATCAAACACGGATGAAGTTTTTAGAATATTTTTTTAGAAAGGTTGATTATCACCGAGAGTCAATTCTCTTCTTTAATTAAAAAAATTATAATTATCTCCGAGAGCCGCAACTGCTCTCGGTTTTTCTTCACCGACAACACTATCACCGACACTGTTCAAGAGCATTTATCGCTCTCGAAAATAATAATCACCGAAGGCATTTTGGCTTTCCCCGAAGGTTTATGCCCTCGTTAAAAATCATTTTTCTACTAGTGTAAGTAGTTTGATCACCAAAAGAAAATCTCATATTGCAAGTTTCTACACATCTTGCTGCGAGTTCAATTAGACAAAATGGAGAGAAGACAATCTTGATTCTCAAATATGAAATGAGAAATTTTGCTTAATTTAATTTAATTTAAATACTGATGTACCTTAGTTTTAAAAATGGTGTTAAAAATATTTATATTTGAATTCATAACATTTAAAGTTTATTTTTACTGGAATCTAAATAACTTAATTAAGTTTAAAATTAGTAGTTTAGTCATCGTCGTGAAATAGAGATCAGGTAACATGTGGTTATTGGACTATTATTTAATTAAATATCTATAAAATGAGTGACTCCTTAAAAATAAAAATAAATGTAGTAATTGTTGGTTAATTTTTTATTTTTATTATAATGTATTTTTTTTATTTTAAAGTACTATTGATTTCATCTAGAAGTACTTTTGGTTAAAGTGGTAGACATAACTTTAACTGTCAAGCTAATTCACCTTAATTAAAAAAATATATTATTTTAGATTACTATTATAATTTGTAAAAATAATAACACTTTATATTTTAAATTCAACACCAAATATGATGAGCGCGGAACATTTTAACAATATAAGTTTAACTTTTTAACTAACTAATAAATATATATAATGATGCTTAATTTTGAAAGTATTCGAATTGTCGGGTCGAAAACTGTTGTCAATTTGGATATTTATGTTAGAGTAAATGAATACTTGTATTGGATTGTGGGTTGACCAACCCATAAACTTCAAACGGTTAAAAATAAAATTAAAAATGCTATATGTATTTTCAAACGTGCAACCTAGCAAAACAAATACAATCATTTAACCAACTAGGCTAATAACAATTTATATTTTAAACTCAATATCAAATATGATGAACGCGAGACATTTTAACAATATAAGTTCAACTTTTTAATTAACTAATCTATATATCTATATAATAATGTGTTAGTGATAGAAAAATTAAGTAAGTTAATTTTCAAATCGGTCACTCATTACAAGTTTTGAATATTTATTCTAAATAATCAAAAAGGGAGAAATTGATAGAAAAATTAAGTAAGTTAATTTTGTGGAACCGGCCAGATAAACTAAACAGTTGTTAACTTTCATGTGCAGGTACAGATCAAAACCGTATGAACCGGTTGGGGTATCAAAACCGGTTGCTGCTATACTTCAAAGAAACCAGTTTCAAATGATCAAAGTTAAAGATCAGAGGAACCGGTTTTCACTTTCTCAAGCGACCGGTTAGCCAAGACAAAAACTTATGTACCAGCCGGATCATACTGCACAAGACACAAAACCGGAAGATTCAAATTTTAAGAGTGACGTACCATGACGAAAGAAACGTGTCTTGAAAGAATAAAAGAAGATCGGATCCGATCGGAAGCATGCGAGGAAAGCAATGATGCTTTATTGATCCGAAGTTGACAACCTAAGGTGGATGACCAGCACGTGTCCAAATCTGAAAACCGATTATGTCATCTTTTGCATAGTGTTACCTGCATGACTGCCAAGTGTTGAGGAAGGTGAAGCGTGCAAGCTACCTCTCTGCACCGGCGTGATAACGATCAACCAATCCAGAGGAGAGAGAAGAAAAGTGACCGTTAGCTCTTCTCAGCTATAAAAGGAAGACTGATCGTCTTCATTAAACGCAAGTTGACAAGTTGTGAAAGTTACATATTTACGAAAAGCATTAATCTAGAGAGATAAACTTCTATATTCCAACTGGTGTGTCTAAAACCGGAAGCTTTCTGTATTGTGTTGTGTTGAGTTGTTGTATTACATCAAAGAGTGAGTTTGGTGTAACCGGCGAGTAGCGAAGTTGGGCTCGACCGGCAGTGTCTGTTGTAACTATAAAAGTTAGTGGAGATCCTTCTCATAACCTGAGAAGAAGGGGTGACGTAGGAGGGTTTGCTCCGAAAATCCATAAACAAATCCGTGTCTCGTGTTCTCTCTTTTGCTTCCATTTCTTGCTTACTTAACTTAAACCTCAAACCAATCATACTCCTAAAACCGGTCACTCATATCCATAAAACCGACTCCTTCTAAAACATCATCTAAAAGTCGCATCCGTTGCTTCAATCTGAAACAGACATTTCCGCCCTTGAACCCGGTTCAAGAGTCTGTGACAGTTTGTGCAGTGCTGAGAACGGTTTTAGTCTTTAACCGGACTATCACCAAAGTGTTGTGTGTGTTGTAAGCGGCCACCCTTCCTTAAACCGGAAACACCCCGGTCCTCCAAGGGCGTCCCCGATCCTAACAAGTGGTATCAGAGCGAGGTTCTTAGCACTCAAGCAACCAAAGAAGATGGGAAGCATGACCCACAGCGACAAGCCGCCAATGCTAAACAGCGAAGCGTTTAGCAGTTGGAAGAAGCAGATGTATCTACATCTGATAACCTTAGATGATGAGATGAGCCGAGTCCTGAAAGAGGGACCGATCAAGATCAACAAGTAGGCAGACCTATGGACGAGTGAAGATCGAAGACGGAGTAACCTGGACAACCATTGCATGAGGCACATCTACAAGGCTATAGATGATAACACTTTGAACAAAATATCAGAATGTGAAAATGCAAAGGAAGCCTGGGAAACGATCATTCAAATCCATGAGGGAAACGAAAGAACTAAGGAGAACAAAATCTTGGTGGCTACGCAGAAATATGAAAATATCAGGATGAAACCGGGGGAAAACATGAAAGAATTCAGCAACCGGTTCACCAGTGTAGTCAACGAGCTTCAAACACTCGGAAAGAAGTATGACAACCGAGAAGTAATAATCAAAGCCCTAAGATCTCTGCCAAGCACATGGGACATCAAGACCATGGTGATGAGGGAATCGAGCACCCTTGGGCAGATGAAGTTGTATGATGTGTTCGAGGATCTAAAAGCCTACGAGTTCGAGATCAAGTCTCGGATCGAAGATGAAGCATCCACATCAACCGCAATCAGAGCTTTGGTTACATCGGTGGAACCAGCGGCCCAAGTATCAACCGTTCCGGCTCCAGTCAAAAACACCGATCAAATTACTGAAGATGTGATGGCGATGCTCGCTCAAAAATTCGGGAAATTCATGAAGAAGAGTCAGCCACCATCTAATAATGATTTTAATTATAACTATGTAGATAAATCAAACAAAAGATGCTATAACTGTGATGGTTTTGGACATTTCAGGTCAGAGTGTAGAAAACCAAGGAGAGACGATAGAAAATCGGAAGGGAACTATCAGGGAAACAACTATCAGGGAAACAACTATCAAAGCAACCGGTACCAAGGAAACAACTACCAAGGGAGCAACTACCGGGGAAACAACAACCAACGAAACGACTACCGGAGAAACAATGATCAACATGCTGATGAAGGAAAGGAGATTCAAAAGGCACTCATTGCATCCGATGGTGGAAGCGAGTGGGCATACTCCGATAATGAAGACGGTGAAGAAAAAGTAACCTGCTTCATGGCAAACGACGAAGAGGTATTTGATTTCTCTTCTGACGAGTTTACCAAAGAAGATCTAGTTTCTGCACTCAACCAAATGGTTGCTGAGTTCAGAAACATATCTGCGTACATACCGACCCCTGTAGAAACTCAAACCGAACAGATAAATAATGTATATGATAAAACATGTGAAATCGAAATGTATGAACCGGATGAACTATTCTTCGATAATGAGAAGACAGTTCAACCGGTAACCGAAACCGATGAATGAGCAATGTACGTCACTGCTGCGTGGGAGAGATCACGTCAAGCGGTAAAACAAATGTGTAACTATAAAAGACATTCTAAGTGTAGGTATGGTATCGGTTATGAACCAAATAAACAAAACGAATCAAAACAACCTAACGGGATGAAACTCACGAAGAATAATCTTCCGTTTATAAAATTTGTCAAGAGTTCACAAACCGAAAATAACTTAAAACCAGAAGAAACACTTAAATACGTAAGTCCTAACGAATCAGAAAAATGGCTTCATCCTGAGAGAAGGAAAGTCAACCGGAAACCAAACAAACCGAATAAAACTCGACATCAAAGAAACACATCACAACATAAGGCATTCTTGAGCCAAGAAGTTAAGCCAAAGATTATAAAAATAGATACCGGGAAAGTGATCCGACTCATTCAAGTCTGGATCCCAAAGGGACTAATCAACCATGGACCCAACTGAATGTGGGTACCAAAAAGGTGTAAATAATTGTTTGTTGCAGGTTAGGAGAAGCAACCGGCTAAAGAATTCGGAATGGTACCTGGACAGCGAATGCTCAAGGCATATGACCGGAAACAAAGAGCTACTAACCGATATCAAGTATGAAACCGGAGCAATCATCACATTCGGGGACAAGTCGAAAGGTAAAACCGTGGGCAAGGGTAAGATTGTCCATGGTGAACTATCCATAAGTAATGTATTATTGGTAGAAAAACTAAGTTTTAACCTGTTAAGTATAAGTCAAATGTGTGATGTGGGTTATAAAGTTGAATTTCATAAAAACTCATGTTTAGTTAAAAATCAGGATAATGACATTTTGTTAACCGGTAACCGGATAGGAAACATTTACAAAGTTGATTGGAAAACTGATTTTGAAAAACCTGTGTGTATGATAGCCGGAAATGATCCAAACTAGCTTTGGCATAAACGGTTAAACCACTTGAATTTCAAAACGATTAACTTCATCTGTTCCAAGGAACTAGTTCACGGTTTTCCAAACATTAAATTCTCAAAAGATAAAGTATGTGCTGCATGTAAAATGGGCAAACAAGTAAAATCATCTTTGAAAAGTAAAAGAAATTATCAATCTGAACGATGCTTAGAACTCCTGCATATGGATCTGTTTGGTCCGGTCAAAGTAACTAGTTTAGGAGGCATGCATTACACGATGGTAGTTATTGATGATTACTCTAAGTTTACTTGGGTTACTTTTCTAGCCTCTAAAAACCAAGCAACTCCAAACCTGATTAAACTGATTTTGAGAATACAAAATGAAAAATCCATTCGAGTGAATAAAATCAGAAGTGATAGAGGAACTGAGTTTATAAACAGTAACTTAACTACTTTTCTTGATGATTCCGGTATTAGACACGAGTTGTCTAGTGCCAGAACTCCTCAACAAAATGGCCTGGCTGAGAGAAGAAACCGGACTCTCAAGGAAGCCGCAAGGTCAATGATAGCTGATTCGGGTATTGCTCAAAAGTTTTGGGCTGAAGCTATCAACACCGCTTGTTATACTCAAAATCGATCTTTAGTAACTAAACGGTTTTCTAAAACTCCTTTTGAAATTTACTTTGATCAAGTTCCAAGTGTACGGTATTTTCGAATTTTTGGTAGTAAATGCTTTGTTCACAATAACGGCAAGAATTACTTGACTGCTTTTGATGCTAAATCCGATGAGGGAATAATGTTGGGATATTCAGCTGTAAGTAAAGCCTATAGAATATACAATACTAGGACTTTAACAGTTGAAGAAACCGCACACGTTGTTTTCGATGAATCGGTTGAACGAAACACTGCATTACCTTTCGACCTTCACAACAGAATGGAAAATTTTAATATCTATTCTGATGATGAAGACGAGGTTCTGGTTTTCAGACGATTTGTAAAGGACCAAGCGGTTGATGCTGAACCTCAGCCTGATCAAGCTGCTTTACCGCAGAAAGTTGACGCTTCAGTTTCTACTGAAAAAATCGGTCGGTCTGACTCTGTTCAACCTACCGATCAGTCTAACCTTGATCAGCCAACCGAAAGCTTGGTAGACACGTCTCGGATTAACCTCAGAAAGAACAAAAATCATCCTCTTGAACTAGTGATAGGTAACATATCATCACCCATCCGAACTAGGCAACAAAATTTGGATCACTATGAAAACTCTACTTTCATATCACAAATTGAGCCGAAAAAGGTGGATGAAGTACTGTCAGATCCAGATTGGATCTTAGCAATGCAAGAGGAATTAAACGAGTTTGAGAGAAATAAAGTCTGGTACCTAGTTCCCAAACCGAAAAACAAACCGGTTATAGGAACACGATGGGTATTCAGAAATAAACTCAATGAAGACGGTTTAGTTACGAGGAACAAAGCCCGGTTAGTGGCTCAAGGTTATAAACAGGAAGAAGGCGTTGATTTTGAAGAATCATTTGCCCCTGTAGCTAGACTTGAGGCCATTAGAATATTTTTAGCATATGCAGCTTTTAAAAACTTCAAAGTTTTTCAAATGGATGTTAAAAGTGCTTTTCTAAATGGTAAAGTAAATGAAGAGGTATATGTTAATCAACCTCCAGGTTTCAAAAATCCAGAACACGAAAATCACGTTTACCGGCTGAATAAAGCCCTTTACGGTCTGAAACAAGCTCCAAGAGCTTGGTATGATACTTTGACACAATTTTTATTTGATCACAAATTCACAATAGGTTCGGTAGACAAAACACTTTTCAAATTTGAAAGGAAGGAACAAATCTTACTTGTTCAGATTTACGTTGATGATATTATATTCGGAATAACCGATCCAAAGTTATGTGACAAGTTTTCGAAAATGATGACTGATAAATTTCAAATGAGTATGATGGGAGAATTGAGTTTCTTTCTAGGACTTCAGGTTAAGCAAATTGAAGCCGGAACCTTCATAAGTCAAGCGAAGTACACAGCCGAACTGCTGAAGAAGTTTGGAATGGATACATGCGCCGAAGCGGCTACGCCAATGAGTCCTTCTGTAAATCTGGACAAAGATGATGATGGTCAAGTCGTTGACATCACAGCCTATCGAGGAATGATCGGATCTCTGCTGTATCTCACGGTAAGCCGATCCGACATTCTGTTTGCGGTTGGAGTGTGCGGGAGGTTCCAGGCAAATACAAAGCAATCTCATTATACGGCGGCCAAAAGAATTCTGAAATACCTAAAGGGAACTCAAGAAGTGGGACTGTGGTACCCAAAAGACTCAAGTTTCAACCTTATAAGCTACTCAGATGCCGATTACGCAGGATGCAAAATCGATAGAAAAAGCACAAGTGGAACCTGTCAGTTTCTAGGTGACCGGTTAGTCACTTGGAGCAGCAAGAAACAAACATCCGTTGCAACATCAACCACAGAGGCAGAGTACATAGCGGCTGGAAGCTGCTGTGCACAACTTCTCTGGATCCAACAACAACTAAGGGACTTCGGGATAGAAGCCAAGGAATCTCCAATTTTCTTTTACAACACCAGCGCCATAGCGATCACATACAATCCGGTGTTGCACTCAAGAACAAAACACATCGATATCCGACACCATTTCATCCGGGAGCATGTTCAGGAGAAACACATCCGGCTGGAATATGTCTCGACCGAGCAACAAGTAGCGGATATATTTACAAAACCGCTACAGGAAGCTAAGTTTTCTCACTTTCGAAATATTTTGGGACTTACTAATCTTAATCAATTGATATCATGATTATGCATGCTTGTATAATAACCGGGATATGTGTTCAGGGAGAAGCTATCGCTTCTCAAACCATATTCAAATAGGCCATTGATAAATCAAAAGTGCTAACCGGGAGGAAGTCTCCGGTTATGCCCGATTACTTCATTAATTTCAAATCACATGTATACTTACTATACGGTTGAAATAACCAGGTTTAAGTGGATATAATAAATCCAAAGTTGAACAAGTGTTGACGTAAATCAACATTTCTTCACAATCGGAAGAAAATATTCTACTAAAACCGGTCATGGAAAACCGCTTAGTACAAATGCATTCTGATCTGATGGAATGAACTTCTCCGGCTAACCTGGGATGACTGACTGAGTTTTTATGCATATTTTGAAAAATGCAGCCTGTAATCAATAAAATTAAGTCTACCACAATCAAGATGACGACATGTGTCCATCATCAAGAGAGGGAGACTCACATCTTGTCAATAGATATTTGTCATCATTGTTATCTTGGTAATAATTAGATTTTATCTTGGAAATACACATTAGTTACTTTGAACAAGTTAAGGTCTATTAAATGACTGATGACATCATCAAGCATGCTTAAAACTCATTAATTTAGCCGAATCCCTGGCTATATAAACCACCCTTAAACCTTCACAAAACTTCACAAGTTTACTATTCACAAGTATCATTCTTGAGATAAACCTTCTCTCTCAAGAACATGAATTCCAACTCCTTGGCAAAGAAGATTCTATTGGCAGATTTCAACTCAATCTACCAATATGAAGATCACGAAGTAAAAGAAATGTTCTTAGCCATAGAAAGAAGCGGGCTAAGAAGCTTCCTAGAAAACAGATTCATTCTCGACTACCTAGTAGTCGAAGAACTCTTCCAAACCGCAAAAGAAGTGCATCGAGATATAATCGTTGCACAAGTCTACGGTCAGAAGTTCCTATTCAGCGAGACGTATTTCGCTGTATATTGCTGTTTACCCAATGAAGGGGTAACCAACTTAACATACTCCCCGGTGACCATGGAAGAAATGTGTCGCCGGTTCTCAGGAACTGACATCCCGGTTAAGCCCTGGGGTGCTAAAAGCCAACTTTCTCATAAGTACCAGCTTCTCTGTGAGATTCTGGGAAAGTCCGTCTTGGGCAGAGAGAAAAGTTACTATTACACCCAACGGGTTTTCGAGATGATGATCGCTGTAACGGTTGGGACACCGGTTAATTGGTCCTGGATCATCTTCAGTAACTTGAAGAAGATGCTCCTCTCCAACAAAACCGGCTACGCTCCTCAGCTGAGCGGCTTCTGTGCAAGCCTGGACATCCACTCCGGACCATTCGTTACTTTTCATCCAAGGCATGTGCTCACCAAGGAAAGAGTACAAGAGATGATCGACCGGTGGGAAGTAGTGAAGGCTAGAAGAAATCAAGCGGCTGAGTCATCTAAAGTCTAACATGTTCCCTTTTCTCTGTCCTATGTTATCTCTTTTCCAAAACCGGTAATTTTGTTGTACTACCGGTTTTGTATATCAATTAATGAAGCAGATTTCCTTCCTCTTTTATCCAAAATCCAAAATCATAAATGCTCAAAAACATTTAATGTGCCGTATCAAAATAAAATCATATCACTCTTGGAAACACAAATATTCATTCTCAATAAGCATGCCTGACGTGATTAGACAAGACATGTCTTTATTTCCTTGAAAAATCACAAAATCATTAATGACCAGACATAAACGGCTAGATTTTTCAAATATCCTCATTAAATGCTCTCAACTCCTTCATTTTCAAAACACGCCTTTTGCCTCCCTTCTCTCTAAAAACTTGAAAGTTTAGAAAATCCTTCTAAATCAATCTCACTACTCTTCATCATGTCTGCTGAACTAAGAAACACCCTCATCGTCGACTTTGAAGACATCAAAGATAGCGCATACTATGAATGCATCTTTCAGCATATCATAGATTATGGGCTGCAAGGCTTCCTTAAAGGTTCAGACACCATCCTCGTGGAGGAGGTGTGTGAATTTTTCAACAACGGTCATATTCTAGATGATGGCAGCATTCGCACCATCATCGACGGCCAATTTCTTCAGTTTACCGAAGAGGAATTTGCCAATTTTTTTCACCTTCCGACCGAAGGTTTTTCTGACTTCCCAACGCCGTTCTTACCGGCTAAGGAAGACTTCTTCAAGATTTTCTCTTCTTCCTACACTCCGATCAAGGACTTTGGGAAGAAAGAAACTCTCGCTTCTCACTACCAAATCTTTCATGATTTGGTCCAAAGGTCTATCATGGGCCAAATGCCTAACCAGAACTACAACCGGGAGGCATTCGACATCATGATAGCCATCATTCAAAACTCATCGATCAACTGGGCAACCTACCTCTTCAACAAACTGAAGCGGCTCATGACCGCTGCAGGGGGAAGGACCAGTTTCGCTCCTCAAATCACCTGGTTCCTGATGTCCAAACGCCCAACCTTGAAATCGGTGTTCCGGTTGGACCGTCCAACTCTATCACCATACTCATGATGTATAGGTTGATAACAAGAATTGAGGAACGGTCTCCCGAAAACACCATGGAAAAATGGTACGAAAGGAGGATGGAAGGGGGATGGTTCACAGAAGACTAATTCCATGTTGTCTTTCTTTTCCGGTTTTTGGTCATTTTGTTGTACGACCAAAACCGTTCAATGTTCATCTTTTCTCTTAAATATAAAATATTTAATCCTTAAAATCTCAGGTTTTTCACTTATATCTTTAGTCTCCTGTTTTTCACCTATATCTTTCCTTCCGGTTTCTTAAACTCATGCACAAAAACTTAAGGTTAACTTAAACAATTCCGGTGAACAAGTATTCAAGTAAAACCGGAACTTCGAGCAAAAGTGAAAAATTTGAAAAAAAAAAAACTTAACCGTCCACGGTTTTACCTCCCAAAGTTTACCGCCCATGGATTTTCCGCATTTACCGCCGAAAGTTACTACAGTAACTTTTGGAGGGAAAATTGGCGCCAAAAACATCAAACGACGGTTCATCTTCCAACCGTTCGTTACCGCCATCTATATAAGTTCACATCATCTCATTCAACACTTGCGCTTTCTCTCTCTACAAATTTTCAGATCTTCAAAGCTTTCTTCTCTACAATCTTCATCGATCTTTATTCTCTCTTCTCAAAATCATCATGGATCTAAGCAAAGCTCCCTTCCAATGGATGTTGTAAGTGGATTTCGCAGATATTGATGAACATGCTGATGACAAAAACAAGGTTGTTCTTCAACTTCTAAGAGATTCTGGGTTAGAGAAGTTCCTTTCTGGTCCGTTCATCATTTATCCGGCAGCCGTGACGGAGTTCTTGGCGACGGCGACGCTCACAAAGAGGAAAGTCTCAGCCACCGTCAACGGGAAGGCCATTCTAATCACCGAGGAGCTATTTGCGGAAGCTCTCGGTCTGCCCAACACCGGTCTGGACTTAAAGGTTGATCTAACCGATGCGGAATCAAATGCTGTCTGGTTGGTGATTTCTTTCTCAGATCAGGATCTGGTGATCTACTCCAGCCGGAGGAATAAGCTTAAACCGGAATACAGATGGTTGCTGACTGTCATCGCCCGCTCAATCCAGGGAAGAGGAGGTAACTTCGACAACCTGACAAAACTTAAACTTAAAATGCTGTTGGCCATTGTCCGCGGTGACAAGGTGGACTAGGGATACGTCATTTTCGAAGAATTCTGCCAGATGGTAATCAAGAAGGATGGCCGGGTTCAGGCCTTTGCAATGCAAATCGTCAAAATCCTTGAGTTCCTTAATGTGGAACTGGGTGAAGGTAAACCGCTTCCAATCATCAATATTCTTGACTCAGAGTCAACGATTGAGAAACCGGAGAAGTCGATCAAGCCTAAGTCATCCAGAACGAAGTCGTCCAAAGGGACCAGCTCTTCCGCTCCGGCTGAAGAAGAAACCAAGCAAAAGAAACCGGCAAGAAAGGCGGTTGAAACCGAAGCCCCACAAGAACCGAAAAGGAGGAAGAAGGTGGCTGCAAGAAAAAGTTCCAACAAACTGGCGGACTCCGAGAAAACTCTTTCCTCGGATAATCCACCAAAAAGAACCGTAGACGTTTTTCAACCCATTCCTATCAACACTGTCGTTCCTACTCCCATTTCATCCAATTCACCAAGGAAAACCGAATCCTCGGGAAGCCAAGAAAACAAGTCAGTTTCCAAGGAGGAAGCAGAGGTTAGAGTTCACTCTAAAACCTCCAAGTCTCCAAGTAAACGAATTGAAGAGGTATTAGCCGACGTAGGCCTAAACACCTCCAAGGCAATTGAGGATATTATCCAAGACATTGCAAAGGAAACCGAAGAGGACGATGCGTCAAGTCGTCACAAGCCAGTTGATCAGGTTGAAATACCTGATCAGACAGAAGTACAACCGGTCGAAGAAACGGCCAAAATAGCAGAAATTACTCTCCGGCTCAGGAGGGTAATCTTGAAGAACAGGAACTATTCGGTTCCGCAGGAGGCAAGTCAGCTCCAGAAAACCGATCGGCTCAAGATGGGCCATTTGATTCAGCCACAATACCTGAAGGTTCTGTTCAGGTCAACAAAGGCAAAGGGATTCTTATCGAAGATTCAACCGTAACAGGACAGGGTACGCTGCAAACCGGTCCTCAACAAGTAGCTGTAACCGGGGATGAGGTTACCTTTACCGCAAAGGAAGAAAATGAAGTCTTCGAGGAACTTATCAGGGACATGAACAAGGGTGTCAGTGAAGCGATAGCTCCATATATTCTGTGGGTGAAGCTCCGATGTGAAACAAAGATATCCGACATGGCTCCAGGTTTGAGCGGCAACAAATATTGGGACAAGCTCATCAGGCTGGAAGAAAGGGCCCTTCAGTTAGCTCACACCAACCTTATTCAACCTGCATTTAACAAAACCGCGATAATTCTTGAAAACGCTCGGCTACAAGTAGTGGAGAATGCCTTTCAAGAAACTGAAGGAACGACGCTATCTCCGATTGAAATGAGAATGGCTGAACGGTTTATTGCGGTACGAGAACAGCTCGTACAAAATCTCGCTCATCTTGATATGAAGTGGAGGAAAAGTTGTCAAAGCAAACTCAATAACGTCGATCTCCATCAAAGTAAGCCATTTTATGTGACCGGTGAGACGTCTGGAACGACTGAAAACCTGGAGCAAGACTCTTCTCAAACGGCTAAAGCTCCTGAAATCGATCAAATAAAGCAAGTTGTGGCTGAGAAAATTGAGTCATGCCTTGGAAGCTATAAAACCGCAACCGATGAGAGAAATGCAACGGCTGAAGCTAACCTGTCTAACACTATTCAATCCATGATAGATACGGCCATGCAGACATCAGTAAAATCCTTGATAGCCGAATCCATCCAAACCGCAACCGCCTCATTATTAGACATGCTGCAGGCAATGGCCATTCAAATTGGGGAGATGTCCAAAGTTCAAGTCAGCACAACTCAAACGCAAATTGAGTCTGATGCTGAAACCGCTAAGAGGCTGCATGAAGAAGAAATAGAAAGGGAACGGTTGCAGAAGGAGATTGAAGACAAAGATTATGAACTTGCCCAGAAGTGCAATGAGGAAGAATAGGCAGGCATCAAGGAATCTCAACCGGCTCAACCATCCCACTCAATGAACACAAGGAATAAGAAGAAACGGAGCGCAATTAAGAACGTAATCAAGCGGGCAGAACAAAGAGCAGTTGTACCAGTTGCGCTGAATGTGGAACCGATTGACGAAGAAGAAGAAGAAGATCCTGAGGAACTTAATCAGCGGAAGAGAAGGGCAACTGCGGGCTCAATCGCAACTCCAAGCTTCAGACAAATTACTGCTCCGCCGCCCCCTCCACCAAGACCAGTGTGCGCTAATTTTGGGTTCAAGAAAAAGGGTACCGGTCACTCAAGTGTATGGGCCGGAATGCTGATTGACGCTGCAAGACGTGACAGGGAGTGGAAGGCAAGAGAAGAAGAAGAAAGAAGACGGTTTGAGAAAGAACTGGAAAAAAGGAGCTTCACAAGGGGGGATCATCCAAACCTTAATATTTTTATGTTCTTTCAAAAACAATTTGTGTTTAAACTATGTTTCTGAACTCGGCTACTTTATCATATCTATCTCCTCAAATTTACACATACTTTTCCCATGAAAAATCAAACTTATATTTCTCAAACCGGCCACTCACTACAGGTTTTGAATATTTATTCTAAATAATCAAAAAGGGAGAAATTGATAGAAAAATTAAGAAAGTTAATTTTTCTAACTGGCCAGTAAGTAAACTTTTCAAACCGGCCACTCACTACAGGTTTTGAATATTTATTCTAAATAATCAAAAAGGGAGAAATTGATAGAAAAATTAAGTAAGTTAATTTTTAAACCGGTCACTCATTACAAGTTTTGAATATTTATTCTAAATAATCAAAAAGGAAGAAATTGATAGAAAAATTAAGTAAGTTAATTTTGTGGAACCGGCCAGATAAACTAAACAGTTGTTAACTTTCATGTGCAGGTACAGATCAAAACCGTATGAACCGGTTGGGGTATCAAAATCGGTTGCTGTTATACTTCAAAGAAACCAGTTTCAAATAATCAAAGTTAAAGATCAGAGGAACCGGTTTTCACTTTCTGAAGCGACCGATTAGCCAAGACAAAAACTTACGTACCAGCCGGATCATACTGCACAAGACACAAAACCGGAAGATTCAAATTTTAAGAGTGACGTACCATGACGAAAGAAACGTGTCTTGAAAGAATAAAAGAAGATCGGATCCGATCGGAAGCATGCGAGGAAAGCAATGATGCTTTATTGATCCGAAGTTGACAACCTAAGGTGGATGACCAGCACGTGTCCAAATCTGAAAACCGATTATGTCATCTTCTGCATAGAGTTACCTGCATGACTGCCAGGTGTTGAGGAAGGTGAAGCGTGCAAGCTACCTCTCTGCACCGGCGTGATAACGATCAACCAATCCAGAGGAGAGAGAAGAAAAGTGACCGTTAGCTCTTCTCAGCTATAAAAGGAAGACGGATCGTCTTCATTAAACGCAAGTTGTGAAAGTTACATATTTACGAAAAGCATTAATCTAGAGAGATAAACTTCTATATATTCCAACCGGTGTGTCTAAAACCGGAAGCTTTCTGTATTGTGTTGTGTTGAGTTGTTGTATTACATCAAAGAGTGAGTTTGGTGTAACCGGCGAGTAGCGAAGTTGGGCTCGACCGGCAGTGTCTGTTGTAACTATAAAAGTTAGTGGAGATCCTTCTCATAACTTGAGAAGAAGGGGTGACGTAAGAGGGTTTGCTCCGAACATCCATAAACAAATCCGTGTCTCGTGTTCTCTCTTTCGCTTTCATTTCTTTCTTACTTAACTTAAACCTCAAACCAATCATACTCCTAAAACCGGTCACTCATATCCATAAAACCGACTCCTTCTAAAACATCATCTAAAAGTCGCATCCGTTGCTTCAATCTGAAACAGACATTTCCTCCCTTGAACCCGGTTCAAGAGTCTGTGACAGTTTGTGCAGTGCTGAGAACGGTTTTAGTCTTTAACCGGACTATCACCAAAGTGTTGTGTGTGTTGTAAGCGGCCACCCTTCCTTAAACCGGAAACACCCCGGTCCTCCAAGGGCGTCCCCGATCCTAACAGTTAGACTTTAAATTATGACCGAGCCTTTCAAGTTCTTTAATTCAAGAAACGGGTTCTTGATGATGGAATTCAACACTCAAGCGCAGCGGACATAGAATGAGAGGAGAATTCGAGGTTAGGGAGAGAAGAGTCGAAGGGGGAGGAGGGCCGAGAGATAACTTAGAGCACCAAGTTCCAAAATATTCAATTCATAGCCCCAAAAAGTGGGGTGGACATCACCATTTAAAGAGGTTGGTTTACCCAAAAGTATTCGGTTACAACAAACTTCCAATATAACAGAATTCGGTTTCAAGAGAAATAAGAGAGAAAGTAAACAAAACAGAATTATTCCATAAAAAATATAAACTGGCCCATATGCACACTTGGGCCGAGAGACGGGTGCATAAAATATTTTAGGACCGAGGTTTTTGATGAGCAGACCGTAACATAATCTCCCCTTTCGAGGTTCGTCGCCCTCGACGAAAAGAACGTGGACTGGTCAGCCTCTAATACGCACCTTCAACTTCAAAACTATTGCTTCGGTTGGGCTTCGGCACATTCAGCAAGGGTCGCAGCATAAGACCATATTTTCTCAAAAAACTTTCAGCAGAATCGCTTCAGTAGTGGAACTGGCGGGTCCTTGCGGTCTTTTGCGCTGCCGGGTCGCTTGCCACTCCGCCCCTTTCTGGAATTTTTGTGCACCCAAGGTCGAGTTTTTCAGTGTTTAGAGCTGGCCTTGGTTGCTGCAATGTCCCCAGCACCTGATGCAAAAATAGTTTCTTCCAACTTCGATTAAACTCCATACTTGGCTCAAAAATCCAGGCCAAGTCTTTTTCCCGAACCAGCATAACAGCAGCATCGAAGGAGCCATAGTTTCTAATTAGATCGTTAGGAATATCTTCTAAGGTCATTGCTGCGAGTGAAATAGTTTGGCCTTCGGGCTTACTCTTTACTTGCATTTTGGCAGCAACAATATATTCATCTAAGGTCTTTTCCAGCTAGTTTCCATGCATCAAACTGGCCTGCGACCGAGGAATCCCTTTTAGGACCGTGGTTCTGTCTTGCTTATCATAGGCTAGGGTCAGCTTTTCAAAGTGCCAAGAAGACGGGCCTAGAGTAATCAACCATTCAATTCCCAACACAATATCATATCCGTCCATGGAAATTACCTTCATTTCTGTTTGGTATTCATTGCCTTCCATCGACCACTTCAAGTCCTTGCAAACACTAGAACATAACACATTAGACCCATCAACCACTCTAACCGATTGCACCTGGGTTGCTATGCTTTTGTGGTCTATTTTCTCCAAAATCTTGCTATTGATAAAATTGTGGGTTCTGCCTGTATCGATCAAGATCACCACCGGCTGGTTCCCAACTTTGCCAAGAATCTGGAGCGTTGGAAAGCTTTAAACCCGGTCAAGGCATGTAAAGATATGGCTGGTTCATCCCTTGGACCAAGTAATGAAGGTAGATCATCCAAAACAGGTTCTTGGTCGGGTTCTTGATCTTCTTGATTGGCCGAGACCATGAATAACTTTGATTTACACTTATGGTTTGGTTGCCATTTTTCATTGCAAGAATAGCATAGACCCTTCTTTCGCTTTTCATCCATTGAGGCTGAGTCTAGTTGCTTGACATGGCCATGGTTTGCATTCGAAGAGGACCCATATGATGAATTCTTGAAGTCGGTATTCGTGCTCGGCCCGGCTGTGTTGATATTGGACGGCGTGGACAGCAATGATGCTTCAGCGCTGTACAAGTTACCACTGCTCATTAAGGACCGATATGTTGCTTCTTGGACTTTAGCCATGGCCATTGCTTCGTTTAAAGAATCTGGGAATCGCAACCTGATGCAGTTCGCAATCTCTTCCCTTAGACCGGACAAGTAGCAATCTATGACATATTCTCTTGGCATGCTGTAGAGTTTTTGAGAGATCGACATGTATCGCAGATTATATTCTTGAACCGACCCAACCTGTTTTAAATTCATTAGCTGTCTCATTGGTGTATCATGTATAGATGGCCCGAATTGAGTCATAAGGTCTCTTTTGAACACATCCCAAGATAAGGCTTCCATATGATTTCGGTTTTGAAGATATGACCCGTACCACATTATTGCTTCGCCAGAAAAATGAATGGGGCGATTTCTATTTTAGTGGCATCCTTAGTTTTGTCCACCCTGAAAAATTGCTCGGCAGATATTAGCCAGCCCTCGACATCCGACCCATCAAACTGAGGAAAATCGACCTTGGTTAGCCGAGTAGGAGGAGCATAGTGTTGGTCGCGGTTCTGGCCAGGGTGCGGGGGCCTAAATGGTGAAGGACCGTGGCAAGATTTATCATCATAGGGTCTGTGGCGGGGTTCTTGCACGTTTCCAGATGCCCCGCTCTCAAAGGCTGTAATTCTTTCTTCAGCCGCATCAAATCTTCGGTCTATGGCAGCTTGCATCGCGGCTGTTTATTGGGACAGGTTTTCAATAAGGGCCTTGAGCGCATCCATTTCTGATTGCTGGCGAGTTTCTACCATGTTGAGAATCGACCAGCTCTGATACCAAGATGTTAGACTTTAAATTATGACCGAGCCTTTCAAGTTCTTTAATTCAAGAAACGGGTTCTTGATGATGGAATTCAACACTCAAGCGCAGCGGACATAGAATGAGAGGAGAATTCGAGGTTAGGGAGAGAAGAGCCAACGGGGGAGGAGAGAAATACCACTAAATTACACCTTGCGGTCCAAGAAGGGGGAGGAGGGCCGAGAGATAACTTAGAGCACCAAGTTCCAAAATATTCAATTCATAGCCCCAAAAAGTGGGGTGGGCATCACCATTTAAAGAGGCTGGTTTACCCAAAAGTATTCGGTTACAACAAACTTCCAATATAACAGAATTCGGTTTCAAGAGAAATAAGAGAGAAAGTAAACAAAACAGAATTATTCCATAAAAAACATAAACTGGCCCATATGCACACTTGGGCCGAGAGACGGGTGCATAAAATATTTTAGGACCGAGGTTTTTGATGAGCAGACCGTAACATAATGCTTAATTTTTAAAGTGTCTGGAACGTCGGATCGATGATTGTGGTTAATTTGGATATGTATTTGAGAGTAAATGGATATTTGGGTTGGGTTGGGTCGGGTCGTGGGTTGACCCGTCAACACATAAATTTGAAAATTTAAATAAAAATGATATATACACAAGTTTTAAACTTGCAACCTCATAATATAAGTTTAATATTTTAACTAATTAAACTAATAACACTTTATATTTTAAAATCAACTTCAAAATTGATAAACATATGATATTTCTAATAATATAACTTCAATATTTTAAATAATTAAACTAATAATATTTTAATTTCGTTTATATAATTTATTATATATATAACATTCTATATATATAATTGTTAGTAATATCAATTATATATTCATACATAAATTTATAAAAAAAAAATCAATAATCTTTAGTGGTGTAATGGTTAAGTGTTCATTCTACATAATAATAAAGACTAAGGGTTTGAATCTCACCTGGTACAAATTTATAATAATTATAAAAAGAGATTAAAGAATATATTGGTAAGGGGTAGAAAATAATATTATTGTTTGTCGGAAATTAATTGATAAAGCTCGATAAAGAGGAGATGAATGATTGGGTAATATATAATATGTTGACTAACGAAAGTAAGTTTATAAGTGGTGAAAATAAGATTGTTGGTTGACCGAAGTGAGTTGATAAATCTCGGTAACTAAGAGATAGTTGGCTAATAAGAAATATGTTGCTTGATTGACGAAAATGAGTTGGTAAATATGTGAGGATAAAATTGATATTTTATTTTTAACCGCACAAATGTACCGAAACCTCGCTAGTTTAAATAAAGTTATAAACGAAAATATAATCATTTTTCTGATAGAGATGATTAGTTTCGTTTTCATTTTTTTAAGAAAGCTGGAGTTCCCGTCCACACTAGAAGAGGGAATGCTGATTAATTTTTATTTTTGAGCAAATGAAACCAATAAATATAACAAATAAGTATAATGACTCCACATTATATTGTCTTAGTTTATTTCCTATATGAATTCTAAATAAAGTTATCTGTTCAGAAAAAAAATCAAAATTGTAACATTAATCTCACAATAAACATGTGACATAATTTTTATTTAGAATGTGGTTTCTCTGACATGATTATAAGTATTTATAGGAGGTAGTTGGTGCAAATGTGTTATTACATAATAGAAAGAAAAAAATGGAGACTTAGCCATTCTTGTAACAAGTGCATTTGAAATAAAGAAAACTATCACATCTTCCAGCAATGTAGCCTTCTCTAGTGCAACTATCATTATAATTCCAGTTCGAAAAACATGCCCAGTGAAACGTACTGCTCAGAATTTTGCAAAGATTCGCCTCAACTACCATTACTCCACTATTCTCCTCTGCAAAACAAAAAATTTAAGTATTTCATACAAATTTTATTAGGATTTTTCAAAAAAAAGTCTTATTAAAGAAATAATAAACTCACCAAAATAAAAAAAAAGCTAACAAAAATACATACAGATCGATTTGTCCATATTAAATGATAATAACAGTGTTAATCTATTTTTACGGTTTTTGTTTGTATATGAATATGATAGAGTATATATAAAAACAGATATCTATTTAAAGTGAAGGAAAATAGCATATTTTGATATAATGTTTAAAGGATCGACATAAACACTAAGGTCTGTTTGTTTTAGTATTGGATCAATGATATTCTCATATTATTTAATAATTTCCATTTTCTATATTTTTTTTAGATTGCAAAATTAAAAATAAAATTATTTTTATACAAACCAAAGGGAACTAGAGACTTTTTTTTATATATAGAGAAACTTTTTTTTTGTCACAAGCAACACAAAGTAATTTATTTTATATTTATAAATTTAAAATGTTTAAAATAGATGGATAAATAATTAACTATGATTAAGGATGTTGATGTAAAATCTCAATAAAATCAAAATAAAATATATATATATATATATATATATATATATATATATATATATATATTCATTAGAATAATATAATATAATATATTAAATTATATTATTAATATAATATATATAATATATTATTATATATTGTGTAGATAATGTACTATAATATATATATATATATATATATATATATAATAATAATAATATTAATATTAACAATAATATTATATTAATATTAACAATAATATTATATTAATATTAATATAATAAATTATACTATTAATATAATATAATTTTAATATTAACAATAATATTATATTAATAATAATAATAATAATAATAATATATAATATTAATAATATATTATATTATTAATATAATATATTATTATATATTTTATAAATAATATAATATAATATTAATATTAATATTAATATTAATAATAATAATAATGTATTTGTTTGTTTGTTGAGTTGCACATATCTGTCATTTTCACGGTCGACAAATAATATTAATATTAATATTAATATTAATAATAATAATAATAATAATATTTTTTAATTGTTTTTTTTGTTGAGTTGCACATATCTGTTTTCCACAGTGACAGACTCGAATCTAACCACGAGGAGGAAGTTGAGATCCTAGTAAACAATATATTGCCAAATGCAAACAAGGTATACAACGCTGAATTTTGAATTTACTTGTTTATTTCCTTTTTTTTGTGTAGATAATGCTTAAATTATTAATGAAGTCTCTGATAAAAAAAAAAAAAAAAGACGTGCACATCTAGTAAATTATTAGTTAGGAATGCATTATAAGTTTTTTTTATTAACAGAAAACATGTTCTAATTTGAATTTGTTTGGTAAATTAAAAAAATAGCAGAAGTAGAGCCAATTTAGAGGAATTCTATTTCTATATATAGTCTTGAAGGAAAGTTATTGAGTTACTAGTGTTTCGTAAATCAAAGATAGACTAGTATATTGTCAGTTGATTCTTTCACGCTCATGTTTGAAAGTAAATGTTGAGTGTATGTGATATGAGAAATTGAGTGACAAGTGATTTTTTAGATTTTGAGCTAAGACATATTTCGGGCATCTTAGAAATGTAAATCAAACTTTGTTTGATCACCAAAACAAAATCTCATATCGCAAGTTTCTAGACATCTAGCTGCGAGTTCAATTAGAAAAAATGGAGACACCACAATCTTGATTCCCAAAGATGAAATGAGAAGTTTTGCAGAATTTAATTTAAATACTTATGTATCTTAGTTTTAAAAACGGTGTTAAAAATATTTATATTTGAATTCATAAATTTTAAAGTTTATTTTTATTGGACTCTAAACAACTTAATTAAGTTTAAAATTAGTAGTTTAGTCATTGTCGTGAAATAAAGATCATGTAACATATGGTTATTGAACTATTATTTCATTAAATATCTATAAAATGAGTGACACCTTATATATATATATATATATATAAATGTAGTGATTGTTGACTAATTTTGTATTATTTTGTATTATTTTTATTATAATGTATTTTTATTATTTTGAATTATTATTGATTCTATTCAGAAACGTTTTGAGTTAAAGTGGGGATATAACTCTGAGTGTCACACTAATTCTTTTTAATTAAAAATAATATTATTTTAAATTACTATTATAATTTGTGTAAATAGAAAAAGAATATAATTGGTCAATTTTTAATAATATGTATGCAAGAAAGAATTAGTAGTTGTGTCACAGATTAAGACTTAAAAATTATATTTTTGATATAATTTTGTTTAGTCTCACATAAAATAAGAATGTAATAATTTTTTTTTTCAGAATTTGGTGTTCTTATCCATTATTATAAGTATTTATTGATGCAATTGTGCTATTGCATAATAGCAAAAAGAATAAATGGGGACTAGCAATTTTTGTAGCAAGTGCATTTGAGATCTAAAAATCCAGCACATTTTCCAGCAAGGTAGCCTTCTCTAGTGCAACTATCATTACAATTCCAGTTCGAGAAACATGCCCCATGAAAGGTACCGCTCGGCGTTTTGCAAATACCCGCCTCAACTAATCTTACACCGCAATTTTCCTCTGCAAAAGTAAACGAATCAAAATTATTTAATTACAAATTTCATTACAATTTTTCAACAGAGTCTTATTAGAGAAATAATAAACTTACCCAATATAAAAAATGCTAACAACAATACAAGAAAGAACGATTTGTCCAT
This sequence comes from Impatiens glandulifera, assembly GCF_907164915.1. Taxonomy (NCBI): domain Eukaryota; kingdom Viridiplantae; phylum Streptophyta; class Magnoliopsida; order Ericales; family Balsaminaceae; genus Impatiens; species Impatiens glandulifera. The sequence continues at coordinate 13,750,684 of NC_061866.1, read as the reverse complement.
GTTAAATGATAATAATATGTTAACTTATTTTGATGGGTTGTGTTTGTCTATGTATATGATGACTATATACAAGAAGGAGAGATCTATTTAAAGTGAAGGAGAATATCCGATTTGATAATATAAATATTTTTCATTATTAAAAGGATTGCATGCAGATCTCACAATCCCAAAATTATTTCAGATAACTCATCTTTTACATATTTAGTAGAATAATGTTTACAGGATAGCCTTCCAACTTAAACACTAAGGTCTGTTTGTTTTAGCACTTAATCAATTCTATTCTCATTAAATTAAATTATTTTATAATTTTCATTTTAGTAGATTTCAAATGACAAACAAATAAAATGGTAGTTTAGTCAATTTTCACACACAACATCACTTCAAAAATCATTTGTAATAATTAAAATATGTTAAACTAAAACAAGACTATTCTATAGAAGCGAAAAGAATTAGAGACTCTATTTTTATATAGACACCCATTTTTTTTTTTTTTTTTTTCTTATCAGTGACACCAAGAATTTTATTTTATATTTAAAAAATTTTAAAAATTTAAATTATACAATGGGTTATTGTTTTTTCAGAAATAGATGGATAGATAATTAACATTAATTAAGGATGCACCAGTAAAAAATAATTAATAGCGACGGAATTTGACAAAGTATATATATAAACTCTAAAGTAGTCCTAATTATTTTATAATTTTCATTTTATCTATTGGGCTAAAGTGGTCTAAAAATAATCCCGGTCATTATTTTTTTTACCATTGGGTTAGTGGTAGTTAAAAATAGATCCAATTTTATTTAAATCTGATGGACTAAAGATGGTTTAAAAGGGGAAATTTAATCAAACGATTCTAAAGATCAGCTTATTTGAGTTTTTGGCCAGCAAATAAAATAAATGCGCTGGTGACACTTTTTTTTGGACGAAAATGCCTCCGTTGCGAGACGCAACCGGATGCCGTGTGATTTTTATTTTTTTATAAAAATACTCTCGCGATTGTCGGTTGCGTCTCGCGAATGTCGGTTGCGTCTCACGATTGAGGATGTTTCACGATAAGGGCAAAATCATCCAAAAAAAGAAAAAAGTGTCACCAACGCCTTTTATTTTAAGCGTGGTCAAAAAGTCAAACAAGTGAATATTAGGGTCATTTCGTCAAATTTCCCGTTTAAAAGCAGTCCAATTATTTTTTAACTTTAATTTTGAGCTTGCTACATGCATGTGGACTGATTGCCTTTATTTTTCATGTCTTTAGACAAGTAAAGTTAAAGATCGAGATATTCATTCGTAGACAACTAAACTATTATTTCACCTCTTTGATCTCCAATCAATAGAGCAGAACAAATTAGATCAATTTTGGATGTGATGAAGTAAGAATTAACATCAGAGCCAACAATGTTTAGTTATGTTGATATGTTCCATTAGATTATGTTTGTTTTTCAAGTGTGCAAACACTTTTACACATTTTGACGATCTCCTTGATTCTCTGTCTATTGTGCAGTTCGTCGATTTTTACTTGTGCGATCTCCTTGATTCTCGTTCAGTTTGTCGATTAAAAACATCAACTTCTCTTTTGCTTCTTTTGATCTCCAGACGACGGATTAACTTTGACGATGAACAAGTCAGAAGATGCAGTCGGAACTGGCAACATTCTGTTCCGTTGAGATCGTTCCGTTAGACTAGGTTCTTTTTCAGCAAATACTTCTACATTTTAATGAAGAGATCACTTCGAAAGTAGGATAGTTATGTTGTTATTCTTCTATCATCTTGGTCATACAAAAATAAAGTCCATCCTCTTTATTTTGTTTGTTTTATACCAGTTGATTATTCATTTTCTTCGGTCTCTACCAAAGTTGATTATTCATATTCTTCGGTCTCTACCATAGTGGATTATTAATATTCTTCGGTCTCTACCATAGTTGATTATTCATATTTTTCAGTTATCTGTCCACAAAGGTATTAGACAAAATGTCCACAAGGTGTTTGTCAAAATGTCCACGGGGACTTCTTCTTTGTCTTATTCAAAATTTATTTGAGACTAAGGACAACTGAAACAACTAATACAAATTACAGTTAAATTCCCATTTATCATGTCCAGAAGTATGCGGGAAGCTAAATTTTTCAATTTTTCTAAAATAGGTGAACCGAACCATCTTTTGGATTTATTGTTTTTTAAAATACATTTATTCATGTATAGTTGATTATGGAATAAGCTGTAAAATTAAAATCAATTAGTTACCTCTTTTAACTGTTTTTGAATGTTCATACATGGGATATACTATGTGTTAAATATCATTATAGGTTTGGATATGTCATTTAGATTTCACCAAATTTAATATTATAAGTGGTGGTATTATGAATGACTTCTATAAAGAACTTCAAGATTATACCAAGCCGAAGCATTCATCCTATCCAACTCCACTACTTCTGTCAGAAGGCTTCAACCAACAACCGACTATGCCCTCCCAATTCCCTCCTAATAACTTCCTTTGTAGTTTGGGATGTGCCTCATCTCAATTACTAGAGAGTTTGATAAATCTTTAACAACTTCTTTCTTCTCACCCTTTCTTTGATGAATCAAACTTGTTCTAAGTAAAACAGACTAAACCCCATCACATCCTCCATCCCCGCCCACAACATTTCAAATATAATCAATTGCCCATAAAACATAGATTTTCATTAGTAGTGAACACAAAATTGTATACCCTTAAGATTCCATGTTGAAAAAGAATATTGGTTGATGCCTTCGCATTTCGAAACACATAACTGAGCATCCCGCCATCGAGATAAATTTATGTAGACTACCCAGATCATTCCATGTTTCTAATTCCAAATTTTTTCACCATTCATAATACAACCCTATAGAAAACATGGTTAAATAATAGCAAAAAGTCAAATACTTTACTTTGTAAGATTTCATATTCTTCTGGTCAACAGTTTTTTGTTTGGATCTCCACATATTTGTCAATGGAAATGTATCATATAATTAGAATGATTAGAAAAATCAACAAGCCTTAAGGTTGATTCAACAAAATTGAACCCATGTTATTGTTGTTGTTGCTGTGATTTTTGCATGATGATGAATGATGAAAGCAAGCAGGTGCATGATCTAATTAAAGGGACGCCACACCTAGCTTCTTAATTAATTCACTTTTGGTCGCATTCAACGTTTAATTTGTCCCACCGCAATTTAGTAATTTTGTTTATCTATTTTTAATAATTAATTTGTTTTAGACAGGTTGTTTATGTCTGATTTTGTAACTTAAAAAGTTTATGTTAAATAAAGATAGTTTGATTAACATAATTTAAGATTAACATTGTATATATTTTATTTAGGATAACATTTGTGAAGTGACTCGTCAAGAACCTCATTATCTTCTTTTCAAGTCGTGGAGAAAATATAGTCATGTATTTAGTTATGGAGGTGGAGTAAAGCCAAAAGATCTAATAGGACCTATTCTGACCAAACAACAGGTAAATGTGAATAATGATTTGCTACAATCAAAAGAAAAGAACTTAGAAGCTGAAGTTAAAGCTATAAAAGAGTTGTTAAAGAACAATTTCCAAGCTAATGTGCACTTGAGTGCATCAATTTCTAAGAATATGCAAAATAAGTCAAGGTTAGTTTTTGCAATGTAAAACTTAGAAATAAATGTTCCCTAATTTCTATGTCAATGTTGAAAGGGCTGGTTTACCAACAAGTATAATGATAAAAATCTTGTTCAACTCAACAACAAGGAGTAATTAACAGATTTTGGTTTCACTAATAATCTTTAAATAGTTGTATTTTTCGTTTGGTTTCACTAATAATCTTGAAATAGTTGTATTCTTCAATGGAAGAGTTTGGTTTCACTAATCATCTTAAAATAGCAGTATTTTAATACAATACCAATATTTAACTATTGATGGTTAAGTATTTTATTATCTCAATCATTGATTACCAAGATTTAAATATTATGTACATTATGATCACTAATAATATTTTAGAGTTTGATCTTTGACGGAGATTACTATGATGACTATGGATGATAATGCTAAAAAAGATTTTTGAAAAAAGGAGAAAATTGTTATAAGATTCAAACTTATATTTAATTTTATTTTGAACTCATTTTATAAGATTGAAAAATTATATTTGTTTATGATACAAATAATGTATGAATTCATAATGAAATGATTTAGTTTAGTATTAAAAATTTATATTTTAATAAATTTGAACATTTTTATAGGTAAATTGATTTGGTAAGAAAGTCAAACTAAACCACCAATCTATTAATTCTGACCTCACATCCGATAAACTACCCACCACCCATATGACTTCCATCTCGTCAACGTCAAACCAACCACTAATTTCGACCTCACACTCGACAGATCATCCAACATCCGACCTCACACTTTTAAATGTTTGTCAAACCAACCATTAATTCTGACCTCACACTCGACAAATCACCCATCACCCGACTTCCATCTCGTAACCTCACACTTTTAAATGATTGCCAAACTAATCAATAATTCTGACCTCACACTCGACAAACCACTCAACCTCCATCTCGTGACCTCACACTGTTAAATGATCGCCAAACCAACTACTAATTTTGACCTCACACTTTTAGATGTCTTGTATCATTTGTTTAAAAGTTGTGGGATTCGAACTCTTGTCTTAAGCATTAAATGTGAACACTTTAACCGCTAGATCACTTGAGATTGTTTAAATAATTTTATTATTTTGTGTATGTATATATATTTTGTATTTACTATTTATTATTAATTAGTTAATTTTTATATTAACTAAAAAATTATTTATGTTAATATAAAAAATATTATATATATATATATATATGATGAGAGAAAAAATAAATAATAAAATATAAAATTTATTTATATAAAGTTAATGATGAAAAATAATATATATATATATATATATATAAATTATTAATAAAAAATATATATTTTTCGATTAGAGAGAATATATATAATTAATCAGGGGAAAAAATAGGAATGAAAAAAATATATGATAAAATATATTTATAGTCTTTAAAATCTAAAATTTAATTAAGAAAAAAAGAGTAGGGAAAGGAGAGAGAAAATACATGATGATGACGTGTATTATATTTTGATGATGTGAATTATTGTGGTGCTTGTTGACTTTAAGCATTATTATGTATATATAGATAATTAGTTAAAAATGTCCCACGTTCATCAAATTTGATGTTGAATTTAAAATATAATTTGTTTGTAACCTGATTGGTTAAAAGGTTATATTTGTTTTGTTAGGTTGTAAGTTCGAAATATACATATAACATTTTTAATTTTATTTTTAACTGTTTTAAGTTTTTTTTGGTGAATCAACTCACAATCCGACCCAAGTATTTATTTACTCTCACATATATATCCAAATTAACCACAACTCTCAACCTGGCAATTCGGACACTTTAAAAATTAAGCATCATTATATATATTAGATTAGTTAGTTAAAAAATTGAACTTATATTGTTAAAATATCATACATTTATCAAATTTGATGTTGAATTTAAAATATATAGTATTATTACCTTAGTTGGTTAAAGGGTTGTACTTGTTTTTGTTAGGTTACAAGTTTAAAACACACTTATAACATTTTAAATTTTATTTTTAACCATTTTAAGTATATATATGGGCATGTCAACTCACAATCCGACCAAAAATATCCATTTACTCTCACATATAGAGACGGACGCAGCTTATGGTGTTATCCCTTATATATATATATATATATATATATATATATATATATATATATATATATATATATATATATTAATTTTAACTATATTTTCAACCAAAAATATAATCTAGAAAATATATAATTTGTGCGTAGCTTCTAGTCTTTGCCATAAAAAATAAGGTTGTAATAACGAAAAGGAGATGTGAAAATTTGTTCCTAGCTAGGGGAACAAGAAAGACATGGTAATATATTCAATATATACGCTACCATCTGGACTCGTCTTCACGTCTTAGAAAAGAAGAAGAAGGTTCTTACTTAGATGGAAATGAGGAAATATAATCGTTAAATTTACTAGCTTTAGAGCGTCAAGCTTTGTGGAGTTGACGTCTTTAGGTCTCGCGGGTTCGTAACTTGACAGGTTTTATTATTTCAGTTAGTCCTATCACTAAAATAAAAAATGTAATATTTTTTTTAATAAATTTATATAATTATATTATTACAATTAATCTAGTAACACATAAATTAAATAATAATGCTGATGATATCACTAAGGTGTGTTTGGTAACATTGAAATTGAAATTGGAAGGTTCAATTTCAATTCTTAAGTTTGGTAAACCATTTAATATTAAGAATTTGAATTTGAATTTTAATGAAATTCAATCTAGTGTAATTTTATACTTCTCAATTCTATTCTTTTTAGGTCAAAATTGTAATTCTAATTTTTTTTAATGTTTTTTTAAACAAAATAACTTATTATTTTATCATTTAAAACACGATTAAAGTTTTCAATGGATAATTTGATTTTTGAAATTTAAGATGTGAAAATATCGAACTGAATTTTTTTTTCAACTTAGTAAGTTAATATTTTAAACTAAATATATATATATATATATATATATATATATATATATATATATATATATACGTGTATATATATATATATATTAGGGAGAGAGAATTTGAGGGAAAGAATGGGGAGGGAATGATATGCTACTACATCACAGGTTAGAAAAAGGATAAAAAGTGAGGAGAGAGAGAAGAGAGAGAAATTTTGTTATTTTTTTACTAATTAAATTGCACCACATCATTTTCTTCCTAAATTCCCTCACTCAATCATTTCTCTCTCTATATATTAATGTACAGAGTTAAATGTTGATCGAATATTTTGTTTTCGAAATTAAGAAGTTAAAATGTAAATCGATAACGTTTTTTTAATATATGAAGTTAACATGTTAAACCGATATTATTTTAATGAAAATCGGAAGTTAAAAAAAATGACTCTTTAACTATCATAATTGATTGTGTCAAAACTAATATTTTAATAAAACAGATAATATATTAAAATTATTTTTATTATATTTTTTTCACAAAGAATAGAAATTGGGATTGAATTACAATTCTATAATTTCTCAAAACATAAGAATTGAATTGTAATTTAATATCAATTCTCATGAAATTGGAATTGGAATTCTAATGTCAATTCCAATTCCAATTTCACTCGTCCAAACGTACCCTAAGATATTGGGGTCAATGTTTGCAATTTCTTTGAGAAAAAAAAAATCAAAATTGTAACATTAATCTCACAATAAACAAGTGATATAATTTTTATTTAGAATGTAGTTTTCTCTTACATTATTATAAGCATTTATTGGAGGTAGTTGGTGCAAATGTGTTATTGCATAATAGAAAGAAGAAAAAATGGGGACTTATCAATTCTTGTAACATGTGCATTTGAGATCAAGAAAACCAGCAAATCTTCCAGCAAGATAGCTTTCTATAGTGTAACTATTATTACAATTCCAGTTCGAAAAACATGCCATATCGCTTAGAATTTTACAAAAGATTCGCCTCAACTACCCTTACTCCACTATTCTCCTCTGCAAAAACAAAATTTTAAGTATTAATTACAAATTTTATTTTGATTTTTCAAAAAAATCTTATTAGAGAAATAATAAACTTATCCAAAAAAAAAAAAAAAGCTAAGAACAATACAAAACAGAAACAGATTTGTCCATATTAAATGATAATAACACTATGCCAATATATTTTTACGGTTTTTGTTTGTCTATGAACATGATAGAATATATATAAGAACAGAGATCTATTTAAAGTGAAGGAAAATAACATATTTTGATATATTGTTTAAAGGATAAACTTCCGACATAAACACTAAGGTCTGTCTGTTTAGTATTGGATCAATAATAGTCTCATATTATTTAATAATTTTCATTTTCTATTTTATTTTAGATTTCAAAAGTAAAAGTAAAATAAAGTTATTTTTATACAAACGAAAGAAACTAGAGACTTTTTTTTAATGAAAAATGATAAACTCAACGAAATATTTAACGAAAGTAAGTCCACGAATTGACGTGGAAATGACATGTGGGTAGGAGAGATAAATTTTTTAAAATGTCCCAAAACGCTTATTTTAGGTCCTGAAACTGCTTCATAATGTCCCGAAACGGCCATTTCGGAACAAAACAAAATCCTTTTTTTTATTTTTTTTTCGAAATGACCGTTTCGGAACCCGAAATGAGTGATTTCGGGACCCGAAATGAGTTTTTTAGGAACCCGAAATGAGTTATTTCGGAACCCAAAATGAGCGCTTTCGGGACGTGGGAACAACTAGGCAGGCCACATCGAATTCGTGGACCTACTTTCGTTGAATCTTTCGTTGAGTTTATCATTCTACTTTTTCATATAGAAACTTTTTCTTTTGTCATAAGAGACACAAAGGAATTTATTTTATATTTACAGATTTAAAATGTTCAAAATAGATAGATAATTAACTATGATTAAGGAAAATGGCGGACCTACTAGGTGGCTTTGGGGTCCGGGCCTCTCCAACCTTAAAATAAAAAAATTTATATATGTTTGACAGGTGATCCAAGGTGATCTAACTCTGGCCTCACCTTTAATTTTTATTTATTTTATTTTAAAATATAATAAAAACTAATATAATTATATTATTTTAATTTTAAAAATAATTTTATTAAAATAATTATTATTTAATTTTATACTAACAATATTTTCTAATATACAAATATTTATAATAATATATAAATTTTAATTAATATATAAATAAGATTTATTTATATAAATAAAGTATAAAAAATTATATATAAAATAATATAAATCATATAATAATTTTATTTATAAAATTATATTTATATAATAAATATACATTATTTATTTATTTATTTCAATATAATTAATAATACAAATTACTTATAAAATATAAAAATTAAAATAATAATAGTGTTTTATATTTCTTAATTTTAAACTATTTCAAAAAATTATAAGAAAATATAAATTAAAATTAATAAACAAGTAGTTTTTTATTTATATTTTTTTTGGAAAAACAACTTAGCGTCGTTTCATTAAAAATTCCCAAAACGGAAAAAAAACCACGAGTTTAAGAGATCATTCTAGACAGGCCTAGAATGATTTTGAAGTCGTAACATTCTGAATAAAAGCTAAAAAACTAAAAACGTAAATGAATTATATGTTTACAATGCTTTCAATTCTAGTGAGTTTAAAAAACGGTAAATTCCAGTTCCTGCAGATATTCCAGTTCTGCTCCGTTCTTGGAATTCCTCTCCACGTTCCCGCGAGGGCGCTGCAATCCGATACAATATCTTTCCATAACTCGTCAATGCTCCTGCGGGTTCTGTCATATACCCTTGCATTCCGTTCTTGCCAAATGTTATACACCACTACTCCAAAGCCGCACTTGAACACGCTTGTGGCAAATCTATTTCCCTTGGCTTTGAGTAGTGCTGCTTCTTTGATTTCATTCCATTCGCTCGGAATACTGATCAGCTCCAGGCTTTTATAGAATCAGTCCCAAAGCTCCGAAGTAATACAGTAGCTCCCGAATAGGTGATCTATGGTTTCTTCATTTCCTATGCATAGAAGACAGCTCGTGTCCGGGATGCTCATATACTTACTGATACGATCACGAGTGCTGAGTCTTTCCCAGAAGGTGAGCCATAGTATGAACTGGTGTCGAGGGATAATCTTCGTTGACCATACAAGAGGAGCCCATTCTACTTTCTGCGTTTTTTCCCGGATTACCTCCCATATTTTCTTCAATACCAGCTTCCCATTGTCCTCAGCTTTCCATTCATGAATATCTGGTCTGTCGTGTAGTTGTATGTTACTTATATGATCAAGTATCCTCTTTCCTTCTAGAATTTTTCTCAAGAGCAAGTTCCAATTCCCGTCTTTGGTGTCTCTGATTTTTGCTTTTGCGCAGTCCCTTCTAATACGAGTATTTTGAAACACCTCCTTATCGATGATAAGCTTGTTTTCAAACCAAGGGTCATGCCAGAATAGAGTGTCTTTCCCGTCCCCTAGTCGGATGTCATAAAGATCTGCAATATCGCTTCTTAGTTTCAGAATCTTTTTTAGAGACCAGCTCATACATTCGTGAATTTTGCAGGTCTAGATGCTGGTTTCGTGTTTCATAAACCTCGTATGCACCCATTTGATCCATAGTGAATCCTGATTTCCCTCCAAAGCCCACAGATGCTTGAAGGTTAGAGCCTTGTTCCACTCGATACAGTTCTTCAAGTCGATGCCTCCCTTGTCCTTCGGTTTGCAGAGAGAGGTCCATTTGAATTTCTTTCCTCCTCTTCCACTACTACCCCAGATAAAGTTTCTCATCAGCGTGTCGAGTTCATTCATTACCTTCTTCGAAATGACCATTTGTTACGCCCAATAGCCAACTATGCCCATAACCACGGTTTTGATAAGTTCGATCCTCCATACATAAGAAAGTTTTTTCGCTGCCCAGCCAGATATCGTGTTTTTTACCTTTTCAATCGGTGGCTTGCAGTGTGAGATCTCGATCTGCTTCGTAGTTAACGGAATTCCTAAATACCTTATGGGAAAGCTGCTTTCCTTGATGCCCATGATGTTGAAGATGTCCTGCTTTGTTTCGTCCTTCACGCCTCCATAAAATGCCACACTTTTGCTTTCATTAATAGTTAAACCTTTTACCTCAGAAAAGAACGTTAGTGCAGCCCTAATAGTTTTAATGAAATCAACGTCTGCGTGCACTAGAATGAATAAATCGTCAGCAAAGCATAAATGTGTTACCTCCTCTACCTCACAGAATGGGTGAAAGATGTATGGACGATTCTTTCGGAACATCGCGAAGATGCTCTCAAAGATCGCCATGATAGCTACAAAAAGGTAAGAAGAGAGGGGATCCCCTTGCCTTACCCCGTTTTCACCCTTGAAATAGCCTCTGTGGATTCCATTGATGCTAACAACAAAGCAGGATGATGAAACGCATTGCATAATCCAATCGATAAAAATCCTAGGAAAAGCAGAAACAATCAGAAAGTCTCGAATGGCTTCCCATCTAACAGAGTCGAAAGCTTTCTTGATATCTATTTTGAAAGCCACTCTCGGGGATATTTTCTTTTTCCCGCAGCCTTTTAATAGGCTCTGCATGAGAAGAATATTATGAGAGATTGCCCTACCGGGGATGAATGCAGATTGATTAAGATTTATTATTTTTCCTATTACATTTTTAAAACGTTTAGAAATGATTTTTGAAATTATTTTATAAATCACATTGCAGCAGGAAATTGGTCTAAAATCTTGTACTTTCTCAGGTACCACAGTTTTGGGGATCAAGGTTAGGACCGCTGTATTCCATTTCTTTAACATCTTCATGTTTTTTAAAAACTCCAGAACCCCATCAGTAACATCTTTACCCACAACCGACCAATTATCTTTGAAGAACTGTGCATTAAACCCATTAGGACCTGGACTTTTATTCCCATCAATACTAAACAGAGCTTCTTTAACCTCAACCTTCGTAAGCACCCTTATCAACTCGCGACTATCTTCTGCAGAGATTTTCCTATCAATAATTTGATACAAGGTATTCAGGTGACTTTGATGTTGCTTTCTTGTACCCATAAGCTGCTTATAGAAATCAATAGTCAGATCTTGGACACCCTTTTAACCCTGAACATATTCACTATCATCATTCTTCAGCCTGTACACATTGTTTCTCATGTTTCTAGCCTTGCATTTTCTGTAGAAGAAAGCTGTGTTTTTGTCACCCAACGAAAGCCAGCTCTGTCTTGATTTCTGTCTAACAAAATTCTCTTCAAGCAGACTCAGCTTCCTGAAGTTTTCAAGCACATATCTTTCTGTTTCATTGAGTTGTTTATCACTATCATCCCTTAATAACTTTTTCTGAACCTCTTCCAGTTCTTCTCTAGCAGCCAGAACTCTATTGGAGATATTGCTGAACTTCTTCTTGTCAAAGCTTTGGAGATGATTCTTCAGGAGCTTAAGCTTCTCAGAAACCCTGTACATGTTAGAATCTCTGACATCTGTTGACTATATGCTTTCGAGAATACCCTTGAATTTATCATTATCCATCCAGAAATTGAAAATTTAAAGGGCCTTTTGAATCTTTCTTCCTTTTCCAAAAACAATTTAATCGGGCAGTGATCAGATATACCCAGATTCAAAACATGAAGTTGACTTCTCAGAAATTGGTTAATCCAGTTCTCATTTACCAGACATCTGTCAATTCTACTTTTTCAAATTTGCTCATTTCCTCTCGTAGAAGACCAAGTGAAGAAGTTCCCAGAATTGGTAGGCTCGATACAACCCATATTTCTGATGCAGTCATTAAAGTCAATCATATCCCGAGTAATTTCAGATTCTGGGCTACGATCAAATTCGTTTCTGGTTACGTTGTAATCACCGAGGACAGCCCAAGATTTATTAATACCGATCCAGTTTCTAAGACAATTCCAGAGGAGTCTTCTGTTAGTGCTTGAGTTGCTACCATAGACAATAGCAAGATTAAACACGATTCTTGTGATTCTGTCTTTGACCTCCACCAGGATTGCTTGATTATTCGAAAAGAGAGTCATCACCTCAACAACTTTGTTATCCCAAATAACCCAGATTCTGCCCGTTTTGTCATTTGAGTTGTGAATGATTACCCAGCTACTATCAATACACAGTTTGCTAACCTTCTCAACGTTCCGACTTTTGACTTTTGTCTCAAGAATACCCATAATAGTGATCTTCTAATTCTCAATGATCCTCCTGATTTCTTTACATTTTAGAGGGTCATTGAGTCCCCTTATGTTCCATGTCACTATATTCATAAATGAATATAAGTGGTAGGTTCCTGACTTTCCAGACTGTCCTGGACCTCTTCATTATAGAAATCATAAGCATCACTTGCCTCACTATCCTCAATGGCTACAGTTTAATTACATGGAATACTATTGCCATTGAGTGAGGGTTGCCTCATATAGATCTCATCTTCTCCCGTGATAGATTTAGTAGCTTCTAGATCCAAGATCTTTCTGCTTTGTCTTCGATTTTCATCTTGTTCTTCTTTAGTAGTTCTTTTCTGACTTTGAACCTCTTCACTACTGGATTCATGTTTGTTATCGGTTTTAATTCGCCCTACTTCAGAACTAAGGCTCACTGCCTTATTCAAGACCAAATTGTCTTCTTCTGTACTTGATCTTTTGATTTCACAAAACCCAAGATTTCCCAGTCCATTCTCAAGAGCTTCTTTATTACTTATTCCAAGATTCTCTTGTTCATCATCTCGAAAGGTGGCTCTGAGCCCAAGGATCAGGTCATTTCGAATTTTGATGACATTGTTTTTTCGGTTCCTGCTTGCATTCCTAGAATTGTGAAGAGTAGACTCACGACCTATTGGAGTGCCTTCATATCCAATTTTGCTTGTTTCATATGGGCCAAGTATTCCCCGTCCCATAGATCTTTGAATTTCAGAAACTTTGGAACTAGGACATGTAGTTACATCAAGACCAGTTCTTTGATCAATATTGGGATCGGTGGAGTTAGGACCAACAATAGTATCATCCACAATAATAGGATTTGTTCTAGTATAAGGACCAATATAGCCGGGATTAGCAATGGTTGCACATTTTTCATCAGGACCTATAGTAGGAAGTCCGGTAGCTTGAGTAGTTACATTGATTTGGTTCGGTATTTAAATAAAGAATTTGATATATTATATTTATATGCATTAATATTCTATAATCGTAATCTCAAGAGTCTATTCACTTGATAATATGTGATTATAATGTTTTTGTATATTTGTTCTTATATATATATATATTTATATTCTCATAAAACTAGACTGAAATAAAACTAGGCTGAAATCTATTAAATTAGATTTTCATATTTTTTTATATAGTTAGTTTTTTATGAATTTTTTTTTGTGTTATTTGATGAAAAATTTATTGGGAATTAGAAGTGAGTTGTCATTTTGCCTACAAAGAGGAGATCAAAATATAGTTCAAGCCATGTCATTGATTGCGAGTTCGAAAAATCAATTACAAAAATTTAGAGAAGATGGATGGCATGATATTTTGGACCAAATTAACAGATTTTGTCAATTATACTCGATCTCAATACTTGATATGAATGAGAATATGATAATTGATAGCAATGGTAGGCGGAGAGGAAAATGAGAACTCATCACTAATCTTCATCATTATCGTGTGGAAATCTTTTGTCAGGTATAATAAAAATTATTTCTTATCTATTAATAGTTATTATTTATTATTTAATGCTAGGTTGTTGACTTGATTATGCAAGAAATTAATAATCGTTTTTCAGAAGTTAATACAAAATTACTTGGTTGTATATCATGTCTTCATACCAAAAATTCATTCTCCCAATTTGATATTCATAAACTCATTCCTCTTTTCAAACTTTATCACGAATATTTCACAAGTAGTGATTATTTATTTTTGGAACAACTTTGGGCTTACTTATTTAATTTGCGGTACGATCCTCAATTTTCTTCAATTGAAGACTTGAGAATTCTTGCTCAGAAATTGGTTGCAACAGAAAAACATATAGTCTTTCCATTGGTTTATCGATTGATAGAGTTGGCTTTAGTTTTACCAGTTGCAACAGCATCCGTTGAAAGAGTTTTTCTGCAATGAAGACTGTGAAGACTGATTTGCATAATCGAATGGGAGATGAATAGATGAATGATAGTTTAGTTGTATATGTTGAGAAAGATATTTTCTCAACAATTGAAAATGAGCCAATATTGCAATATTTTCAACAAATGAAATCTCATAGAATAAATTTGTCTTCTTTTGTACCGACTCATGGACAAGAATAATTTAGTAATTGTGCTTATTAGTATTTTGTAATTGTGTTTGTTAGTATTTTTATGTAATTACTGAGTAAAATTTTAATTAGAAAATGTATTTATTTGATCGACAAAAATATGCTACATTACTTATATTTAGCCCCCGAGAAAACATTTTTGAGCCCGCCACTGATTAAGGATATTGATGTAAAATCCCAATAAAATCAAAATATACAAGTATATATATTCATTAGAATAATATAATATATTATATTAAATTATATTATTAATATAATATAATATAATATATTATTATATATTCGGTATATAATATAATATATAATAATATTAATATAATATAATATTAATATTAACAATAATATTATATTAATATAAGAAATTATATTATTAATATAATATAATTTAATATTAACAATAATATTATATTAATATTAATAATAATATATAATATTAATAATAATTATAATATATAATATTAATAATAAATTATATTATTATATTAAATTATATTATTGATATAATATATTATTATATATTACATAGATAATATAATATTAATATTGATAGAATTGGTTTTATCGATAGAGACGGGGTTTGGCTATTGATGAAAACTTATGAAAAATGGTTTGAAAGAAATCTTGTTAAAGATTTAATTCACTTTCTATTCTACGCAAACCCTTATAAACACTTGAAACAGACTCAAGGCGGAATTGTTTACTTATGTTTGAAGCTCAAGATGAAGAATGAGAAGATGACAGAAATGAAATGACACAGTAGTTTTTTATGGATGTTTGGAGCAAACTCTCTTACGTCACCCCTTCTTCCAACCACCAGAAGGATTCACTATAATATGATTCGAATCAAATACAGTTTGCACACACTTAGCTCACTATTGAATAGAACACACTTTGTTCAATTTAAAAGATGAAGAATATCACTCAACTAACGGTGTTTTTTTATTCTAACTCTCTCTTCATTGACACACAGTACAATCAGGAAAGCAGCTTCACAATATGAATATTCAAAGGCTTGATTTCTCTCTCTGTAATTCTAGCAAGCAAGATGATCGAGAGATTGTAGAGTGGCAGATTGTTCGTTGTCCTTGAGATTTGATAAATATTGGGCAGAGACTAACGGTCGAATCTTTAGAATGATACATGACACTCTTCCATTGGAAAGCCTCCATTGTACACAACAGGTTTTGAGCATAAGGATCGTGGCGGTACACCAACTGATAGTGCGCTGAATATTCCATCAGAGATGTACCTGGAAAACAAGTAATATGAGGGAAATTCTCTTACGTGGCATTTGTTGGTTGGTTGCATATAGCTATCGTACTAATCTTCATTAGAAAGTGGAGCAGGAGTAGAGTACAACTATAACACGTGGGTAGGCGGGTGCTTGCTTCAAGCATACAGCTTAAGCATAGCATAAGACGTATTTCAGTAAGACGACCTCGTCTAATGAAATTAAATATCCCCGTCTAAGAGAAGAATCCATTAGACCGCCTGGTTTAATGGGATTAGACTTACGTCTAATTACAATCACTTCAGACTAATCTGAAGGAGTTAGACTACACGTCTAACTTTCACCAATTAGACTTCACGTCTAACTTTCACCAATTAGACTTCACGTCTAATCATTCACAAACCATTAGATTGCACGTCTAACTCCACTGAATTAGACTGCACGTCTAATTCCGGTTCAACTTCATACTTGTCTGAAGGAGTTTGACGTTTACGTCTAACTTTCACAATCTAATAGATTACACGTCCAATTCCAAATATATTAGACTGCACGTCTAACTCTGCTGAGTTAGACTGCACGTCTAATTCCAAATATATTATATTGCACGTCTAACTCTGTTGAGTTAGACTATACATCTAATTCCTTATACTTTAGAAAGCACGTCTAACTCTGTTGAGTTAGACTGCACGTCTAATTCTGTATACATTAGACTGCACGTCTAACTCCGCTGAGTTAGACTACACGTCTAATTCCGTATACATTAGACTGCACGTCTAACTCCACTAAGTTAGTCTGCACGTCTAATTCTAAATATATTAGACTGCACGTCTAACTCCGCTGAGTTAGACTGCACGTCTAATTCCGTATACATTTGTTGGGTCAAATTATTTTGACTATGTGTTGAAATAATTTAACCATTAAGATTTTGATGATGAAATGACTTATGAGTTTTGATGCAGGTGTATTGAAACAATATTTTATGAGACTTGGTTCTAATGAGAATCATTAGACCGATTTTGGCAATTAGATGCATAGAATTAGACGTACAGTCTAACTCATCAGAGTTAGACGTGTAGTCTAATGAATGCTTAGAATTAGACGTACAGTCTAACTCATTGGAGTTAAACGTGTAGTCTAATGAATACATAGAATTAGACGTACAGTCTAACTCATTGGAGTTAGACGTGTAGTCTAATGAATGTATAGAATTAGACGTACAGTCTAACTCATCGGAGTTAGACGTGTAGTCTAATATACACGGAATTAGACGTAAGTCTAATAGATATTCGAAATTAGACGTACAGTCTAACTCATCGGAGTTAGACGTGTAGTCTAATAGACTTGTAATTAGACGGATGGTCTAATAAATATTCGGAATTAGACATACATTCTAACTCAACGGAGTTAGACGTGTAGTCTAATATATATTTGCAATTAGACAGATAGTCTAATATATATACGGAATTAGACGTGCAGTCTAACTTAGTGGAGTTAGACGTGCAGTCTAATAGAAAGTGAAAGTTAGATGTGAGTCTAACTCCTTCAGACAAGTCTGAGGTAGAACCGGAATTAGACGTGCAGTCTAACTCAGTGGAGTTAGACGTGCAGTCTAATGGTTATTGGATAATTAGATGCGTAGTCTAATTATTGAAAGTTAGACGTGAGTCTAACTCCTTCAAACAAGTCTGAGGTAGAACCGGAATTAGACGTGCAGTCTAACTTAGTGGAGTTAGACGTGCAGTCTAATGGTTATTGGATAATTAGACGCGTAGTCTAATTAGTGAAAATTAGACGTGAGTCTAACTCCTTCAGATAAGTCTGAGGTAGAACCGGAATTAGGCGTGCAGTCTAACTCAGTGGAGTTAGACGTGCAGTCTAATGGTTATTGGATAATTAGACGCGTAGTCTAATTAGTGAAAGTTAGACGTGAGTCTAACTCCTTCAGATAAGTCTGAGGTAGAACCGAATTAGACGTGCATTCTAACTCAGTGGAGTTAGACGTGTAGTCTAATGGTTATTGTAATTAGACGTGAGTCTAATTCTATTAGACCATGTAGTCTAATAGACATTACTATTAGAAGGAGATGTTTTATTTTATTAGACTGATTTTACGAATCCGTCTAACTGAAATACGTCTAATGCTCAGTTTAAGCACTATGCTTGAAGCTAACATTTCACCTACCCACGTGCTATAGTTTTACCCTACTCCTGCTCCACTTTCTAGTGAAGATTAGTACAACAGCTATATGCAACCAACCAAGGAATGCCACGTAAGAGAATTTTCCTCACATTACTTGTTTTGCAGGTACATTCCTGATGGAATATTCGGCGCACTACCGGTGGTGTACGGTCACGATCCTTGTGCTCAAAACCTGCTCAGTATCATTCTAAAAGATTCGACCGTTAGCTCCTGCTCAGTATTTAACAAATCTAAAGGACAATGGACAATTTGCCTTACGAACAAGCATCATACAACGAACAAGCAATCTGATTTTGCAGAGAGAGAAACTACTCAATCATCTTGCTTACTGAATTCATACTATGAAGCTGCTTTCTGATTGTACTGTGTGTGAATCAAGAGAGAGCTAGAATCAAAACACCTTTAGCTGAGTGATATTCTTCATCTTGTAATTGAACAGAAAGTGTTATGTTCAATAGTGAGCTAAGTGTGTGTAAACTGTATTTGATTCGAATTATATTATAGTGAATCCTTCCGGTGGTTGGAAGAAGGGGTGACGTAGGAGAGTTTATCCGAATATTCATAAACAAACTGTTGTGTTCTTCATTTCTGTCATCTTTTCATATTTCATCTTGTGCTTCAAACCCATGTAAACAATTCCGCCTTGAATCAGTTTCAAGTGTTTATAAAAGTTTGCGTAGAATAGAAAGAAAATTAAATCCCTAACAGAATTTCTTTCAAACCATTTTTCATAAACCTTCATCCTTAGCCAGACCCCTGTCTCTATCGATAAAGTCGATCATATCAATTGGTATCAGAGCCCTGTTTCTATTCTCAAGCCTTTCCTGAAATATGTCGACCATAACCAAAGATGCCAGTGCTACAACCATTCCAACTTTCTCTCGAGAAAACTACATTGTTTGGAAGAAAAGAGTTCGTACTCATCTCTCTTCTCTCCATGATGACATGTGGAGCGTTGTCACAGAAGGTCCTATCAAGATTGATAAGGAGAAGGCCGACTGGAACGCTAATGAAAAGAGACAGAACAACCTCAACAACATGGCTCTTGATGTTCTGTACAGATCTCTCGATGACAGCATGTTCAACTACATTATCGAATGCGACACTGCCAAAGAGGTCTGGGACAGACTCACTCAACTGTGCGAGGGCAACGAGCAAACCAAAGAAAACAAGATCATGGTTGCTAACATTAATTTAAGCGTCGCCGAAAGTCTTTAATTTTTAACTAATTTGTTTTCTTTTTAATTTTTTTTAGTTTTATTTTATTCTTTGTAATAATTTTTTCTAAATTATATTTTTTTATTTTTTTAAAATTAAATAATCATTTAAAATAACATTTAGAATATCACTTCTACATTATTGACATTTTAAATAACAATATAAGAAAGATTAATTCTCTCAATATTAGTATTTCACAAAATCATATTATAGTTAAATAAACAAAACATTAACTAAAATATTATAAATTTCATAATAATAAATTATTTATATTATTTACAGAAGAACAATCACAACTGTCTTCAATGATATCACCAATTTGTGGATCCATAATAAAAACTACTAAACCTGTAATGCCCTTCTAAAAAATTCAAATTAAAAAATCACACACATACTTGGATGGATAAAACTTGATAATTATGAAATTTTCCAATAAAAAATGTACATAAGACATAAACAACTAAATTTTTTTTTCTTTTTACCTGCATCCCATTTTTTTATTCGAACAAAATCCGACAGATGAGGAGAACGTTCATGTTCAGCCTGAATAACAATAATAGGAAAAAGAAAGGTAAGGGAAAGGATCAAGTGGAATCAAATGCAACAACCAAACAAAATTGATATACATTTGAAGTTAACAAATGAACAAACAAAAATACCTTTATCATTTCAAAGCAATTCACTAGATCAGCTCATTTGAAACCCTTTCTGTGTTTGCCATGAGATAGAGATTTCAGAAAAATAAGAATTAAATGTATTTTTCTAGTAAAATAATAATTGTTCACGTATGAACCTCAAGCTGAAGCTAGGGTTATTATTGTTCCACACCATCAACTTCACTATTGCATCGCGTCCAAGATACTCTATCCATCGCCTAACCATCCACAACCAAAAATATAAATATAAACAAGAGGAAAAAAAACCTTTGAAAGAATAATATTATAAATGAGTGTAGTGATTTTTATGAGCATACAGTTGGATGTGAATAAATTGTTGCAAGAGCACTTGCTTGTTGATGCTCATCTGCTTCTATATTTGGCAATGGAAATGAGTTACTTTCCTACAAAATCACTTACTACACTAAGTAATATTGATCATGCATTTTCCTAGCAATGAATAAAACAAGTTTTTCTTCTTCTCAAAAGTACCTTAAGCGAAACTTTCATAGAATAACATTTAACATGTTACTTACACCAATCATAAGAGAAACCTTAACAAGTCTTACATTCTGTTTAAAGAAGTGTTAATAAAATTTAGGGTTCATAATGAAAGAAAACATTAGAAATTTACCTCATCTACAACAACATAGACAAACATATCTATCTTGACAATCTCATAGAAACCAATCCTTAAAATCTAATAGAAGAAGATAGACATTGATAAAGATATTAACCTTATGAGTTGTAAAAATATTGTAGGAGTATTACTTTATATCAAATGCAGTGGAGAGTGAAAGAAAAATAAATAATCTATTACCCTACCACATCTTCTAGCTACATGTGATCATTTCATAATAGGCAAACGCTGGCTATTTTACATATTAAGCTTTATTATTTTATTATGATGCCTTTTGATTTTATTTAGACCCTAAAAATTTAATATTATTGTTTGAAACAAAACTGCATAAAAGCAAAAACCTACAATATTATTATTACTGGTAATTTATAAGTGATAGTTATGAGACTAGCTAACCAAAAATACTTTCAAATATGCATGATTAAAATCATATTTTAAAAATAATAGTATACTTATAAAGTTATATATATCTGAGAGATTATTGGAGATGTGAAAGATGAGGCATCAAAATGATCAAAACATGAACAATTAAGTGGAGTCTAATATTTAAAACTTATGAATTTCATTATAAAGAAGTGGACTTGTCCCTCGGGTTCTGCGCCTCTTTATAGTATTCTAGGATTGAAAAATTTGTCCGGCAAACCTCGACAAATGATAAATACTTGTCACAAAATATAAACATAACCAAAATAGAATAATCAATTAATAATGTCTTTTTGTTTCTTTAACTCACTTCCATAAACAGAAATTAAAATCTTGTTAAAGGCAAATAAAATCATTATAAAAAACCAGGTAACTATATATGATTGATAACAATCTATCACAAAGTTTGTTTTATAAGTCCTAATATGAAGGTGCTATTTATATGTAATTACTGTAGTACTACATAGATCTTGGAATATATACATTATTAGGTCAAAAGAGGATGAACTACATTTTTTGGGATTTAGAAATATTCGCAAATGTTCTATAAAACCAAATAAGAGGGATGAACTGGAATGACTAAAAGGAGAGATAGTTCCTACCCATAAAACTGAAAATCATATTGAAGTTCTTGTTCATGTTAATAAATGATGAGTACCTATCACAAATTATGAATACAAAAAAAAATATCAATTAATAATGTTGTTATTTCTCTAACTCACTTCCATAAATAGAAATTAAATCAAGTTAAAGACAAATGATATCATTAGAAAAAACCTTGATCACAATCTATCACAAAGTTTGTCTTATAAGTCTTAATATGAAGGTTATATCTATCAAACCAAATAACAGGGATGAACTGGAATTGCTAAAATGAGAGATAGTTTCTACCCATAAAACTGAAAATCAAATTGAGTTTCTTGTTCATGTTCAGAAATGACAGAAATGATGAGTACCTGTCACAAATTATGAATACAAAAAAAATAGAATATCAATTAATAATATTTTTATTTCTCTAACTCACTTTCATAAATAGAAATTAAAATCTAGTTAAAGGCAAATGATATCATTAGGAAAAAAATAGGATTGATCACAATCTATCACAACGTTTGTCTTATAAGTCCTAATATGAAGGTGTTATATATATGTAATTATTGTAGTACTACATAGATCCTAGGAATGGATACATTATTTGGTCATAAAAGGATGAACTACATTTCTTGGGATCTAGAGACATTTACAAATGTTCTATCAATCCAAATAAGAGGAATGAACTGGAATGTCTAAAAGGAGATATAGTTACTACCCATAAAGCTGAAAATCAAATTGAAGTTCTTGTCATGTTCATAAATGATGAGTACCTGTTACAAATTATTAATACAAAAAAATAGAATATCAATTAATCATGCTGCTATTTCTCTAACTCACTTTCATTAACAGAAATTAAAATCTAGTTAAAGGCAAATAGTATAATCAGAAAAGAAGTAACTATATATGATTATCACAATCTATCACAAAGTTTGTCTTATAAGTCATAATATGAAAGTGATGTATATATGTAATTACTATAGTACTACACAAATCCTAAGAGTGGATACATTTTTATATCAAAAAAGGATGAAGTGATTTTCCCTTGTTCACAAATGATGAGTACCTCTCACAAATTATTAACAAAAAAAATAGAATAATCATTTTGTTTCTTTAACTCACCTCCATAAACAAAAATTAAAATCCAGTTAAAGTGTTATATATATATATATATATATATATATATATAGAGAGAGAGAGAGAGAGAGGAGTGATAGAGTGAGGGAATTTGGTGAGGGAATTTGCTAAGGGAATGACGTGGCATCACCTTCATTGGTTGGAAAATGTAAAAGTGGAGGAAAGAGAGAAAAGAGAGAAATTATTTGATTTTTTCATCGAATAAGATTATGCCACGTCATTCCCTCACCAAATTCCCTCACCTAATCATTTCTCATATATATATATATATATATATATATATATATATATATATATATATATATATATATATATATATATATATATATATATATATATATAATTACTGCAGTACTACACATATTATGGGAGTGCATATATTTTTAGGTCAGAAAAAGATGCACTACGTTTCTAAGATCTGGAGACATTCGCAAATGTTCTCTCAAAGAAAAGAAAAGAATGTAGAATTATTAACCTGTTATGTTTAACTTCCTCAGCCACTTCCTGTAACTGTAACTGATATTTGAAAATTAAGCAACCAAACTAAGAAGAGACATTTGTTTATTACTGAGTTACCATCCCCTTTCCCGTTTTCAAAACATTTGTTATCCTCTAAGTCAAATTATGAGAGGAAGACGCAGAGGAGGAGGGGTTGGAAGATACCTGTGGCTTCTCAAATCTAAATGAGTTCATCTAAGAGTTATCGAGATCAGCTCCTTTCGAACAACATTAGTTGATTGCAATGACCTTCTCTAAGTTGAGGTAGATCACGACGTTCACGATGCCTTCTCAAATTCTTCACGTTTGTCTAGCAACAATTGTTGTGTAAGGAGCCTAGTTGGACACCACCTCTAGTCAGAAGCAAAAATAGTCAAATTATGTCGACCTTTAGTTATATTTTCTCTCTCTAGTTTATTAGGCTGGGCTAGGATTTACAAAGAAAAAATAGGTCTTCTTCAATTTTAATTTGAGAATGTAAAGAAAAAGTTAGTGGACTTTTAAGTCTAAATTGAATGGAACGTTTAATCAAATAAAAATTAAAATAAAGGCAAGAAAAAAAGCTCAACCATAATTAAAATAAAGGTCTGTTTATTTTTAACCTGCAAATTATAAATAAAATACTTAATAGTTAATTTATTATATTATTTATCTACCTCTTTTATTTATTTTATTTCATCTAGTTTTAATTTTATTTAATTATTTTAATATTATATAGTAATAAATTTATATTTAATTCACTCTAAATATAAATAAATTTGAGTTTTAAGATCAAAATAACATATAATTTAATTTAATGATTTCGACTAAATTTTATTAATGAAAAATTAAATTTTAAAAGAGTTAAAATAAAACATACAAAAATATTAAAATATGAAAGGTTTAAAATCATTTGTTTATAAGAATTTTTAAAAATAGAAATAAAATAAAATTTATAAAGGTTGTCATAAATAATAAAAAGGTTGGCAAAATCTTTATTTTCTGGATTTTTGCCAACGCTTAATAAGTGTGGGCAGTTATGTGTCACTAAAAGCATGTTTTGTTGTAGTTCTAGATATATTGTAGTGCCATGACATCGATTTCACAGTTATTTCTCTTCTTTGGTAAATTATTAATGAAACAATCCCGCTCTTCAAAAATTGAAGGAATCATACAAGTTTAGATTCATCGGTATAAGATCTCTTCCTTTAAGGATCTTTACATTTATGCTTGATCTTACACCTTTAGGGACTGTTGGTATGGTTCTTTCATATTGTCATTATTGTATAAATGATTGGAAGATTTGTTGCCTTATCTGACGAACAAAGGTGTAGGGATTGTTATTGCATCTCCTCTTTCAATAGGACTTCTTACTGAAACTGGTCCACCTCAATGACATCCAACTTCACCTGAACTTAAGATTTTCTTTCTTTGAGAATAAGATGCTTCCTCAAAGAAATGCATAGTTGTTTTCGAAATCAATTAGTAAAATCAGCTTTCACTTCAATAGATTCTGATTATTTATTGTTTAGTGAATTATTAACATTGGCTTGCAGGCTGTATGTAGAAAGGATGGAGAATAATGTAAAGGGAAAGGGGAGAACATATCAAAATTGGCATTTTAGTATAGCTTGTCAAATAAAGTTGTAACCACTGTGCTAGTGGGAATGAACTATGTTCAATAGGTTATGATTCCTAAACCCTTTCATTCGAACCATTCATTTATCTCAAGGTAAGCTCTCTCTTTCTCTAACAATAAGTATTCATTCCATTGAATTGGATCAATGAATTGTATAAACCTAGTCCGATTTCATAATTAGATTAGTTTGTATATTTATTAGGAATTTCAGTAATATGATTGTAGTTGTGATTTAAATATTGATGATGAAACAAATAAGTCTTGGACAATGACATTTTTTTGATAATCTATCTTTGAAAACCACATATTCAGTATTACCAAAGTCCCAAAGTATGTATATATGTTGTATCAAACAATAATAATTCATGTCTCCAACCTGAACAGAAGATTTTAGAACTTCTTGTAAGAGTTGTTTCAAGCCATTATGTTTATCTAGCAAAAGTAGTGATTTTTTGATAAAATTATTATGATAATACGTCATTTGAAAACACTTGAGATCTAGATATAGACTTGAATAAAGTTGTGTATATGTGTCTAACTATACCCTGTTTTCAATGGTGAATTTAATATGTCGTTTTACTTGAATTTCAAATCATTAAAACAACCAATTACTCTTATTGTTTTCTCACATTTTAGCATGCACTATAATTCTTTAAAATCTAAAACATAATTTAATCAACTTCAAATTATCTTAAAATCTAAAAAAAAAAAAATAGTTAGGACATCAAGTTAAATATGGTTAATCAAATGTTGATGTTTTGATTTTCGTAAGTTGGTTGTGAGGTTAGTTGGCTAATTGGTATAATTTTAGTAAGAAAAATATTGATTCTTTTTGTTGTTATTATAATTCCCTTATGTTGATTTTAGTAACTACGATTATAAATATATTTGTATTTCTATCAAGTGGTTTTATTACTTCACTTGTTGTTTATCTATTTTATGTTTAAATAATAGTATTATGTGAAGACAATCCTATTTGTTGAAATTGTTGTAGGTTATTATTGAATATTATGTATTTGGATTGAATATGAAGATATTTATTTAAGGTTTAATTTAAATATAGTGTTTTATGGATTTGTATTAAAATATGGTATTATACTTTTTAGATTTAGATATGAGAATGATTGATGTTATGTTAATATGAAATAGTATATTTTACTACGTGATAAATTATGCTTGAAATACATTAATATCTAATTTTAATGTATTTTTATTGATTATTGAGATTTTATAAAATAATATTTAATATAAAATAAAATTATTTCTCACTATAATATTAATTCTGAATGAAAAAAAATATGACAATATTGCAACAAACAATTTTCAAAATTTTAGTTTAATCTGAGGATATATTAACAAAATAAAATTTATTGGTAGCAATAATTTAAAGGACAAATCGTCGCTAAAAATTATTATTCGTCGCATTATTATATGAAAAGTTCCGTCGCAAATATTACGTAAAAAGATCTGTCGCAAATACTAAGTTAAAAAATCCACCACCAACTAATTTTAATATGGGATTTCGGTCATAAATAAATTATTCGTCACTTAAACTGTCGGTAATAAGCGTCGATACTTTTTTGTTTAATTATCCATTATACAATATTATTATTCTCTTTGATTCTTCGAACATCAGCCTAGAGATCTAGGAGGGAAACATAAAATCCTAACATAATAAACAATTCGTTTCAAAACAAAATATTTCTCCATTTTAATTATTGTTTCATGATTTCACTAAAACTTTTTTTAAATAATAATTTATCAGCATTTATTAAAATTTATAAAAAAAATTAAATCAACAAAATTAAAGAAAAACAAGTATTTGCGCTAATTTTTTGAAATATCAAACAAAATGAAATTGTCAAATATTAAAATCATACGAACATAATTCAAACAAGACATGGTAAAGAGTGGATTTTGTGATTTCTTTAAAGTTGATGCACCAATCAATGTCGCCAAAGTGACATTTCTTTTTTAAGTTGGGTTATTTATTTTTTAATTTCTATAATATAATACTCTATGTTATATTGAGATAAATTTAATTTGTAGAAACATAAATCTATAGCAAAGAACGATAAATTAAAATTTCATTCAAATCTTTTAATTATCTTGAATCTTCTAAATCTGGATTTTGATCTTTGATAAAAAAAAAATCATTCTGGAATATATGATATGGGGTTTAGATTTTTCAAACATATATTTATAGTCCTTGAGTATCCTTAGAGTGAACAACCCTTGGGTTTTGATCTTCCAACCATATATTCATAGCCCTGGAGTATCCTTAAGAATAAACAAACCTTATCATTTAGTCTCATTAAATTAACATAATAGATATGTTATCCAACAGTAATATTAGCTTTCATATGATTGGGGTACTTAGCCCTAATATAGTTATTTATTATTCGGCTTATCACTGAAATAGTAAATAATATTTTTCTTTTTACACAAATATATCCTCAAAGTTATTATAGATATTTAAATAAACTCATAATATTTATATTTTAATAAATCATTTTAATTATTTAATCATTATTATGATAACAATTATTTAACAATTATTAAATAATATATGTACCCCATATGTTTGAAATTAATTCTAATAATCTCTCACTTTAGTTATATTTATCTAAATACAATTAGATGAAATATTAGATATGGGTGTGTAGTGTATGGTGAATTTTAACATTTCTAATATCAACTAGTCTTTCTTTATTTCTTGTAATGATAATTCTAAATAACTTTAGAATCTGAAGCAGAAATATCATTTGCTATTTCGTTGATGTGTCGAACAGAAAATGATTATGTTAGGGAAATGTTCCAACCCATATATATAACCTACCTATTATATTAATCTCATCAAACTAAATGGTAGATGTTTGTTCACTCTTAAGAACACTAAATTGTTGATAGAGGGTTAGAAGATCTACACTTCACATCAGACATTCCAGTAAGATCGTTTTATCAACGATCCAGAACTGCGAGATACATGATCAAGTGGAGATCTCAATAACGTTTTTATGAACCATTTTTCACTATTACAAATCTGGTTTATTTCTGCAACTACAGTTTATCTCGATTTATCGACATAGAGTATTAATATTTAAAGACTTAGAAAATAAATATTTAATTGTAGATTTTGACACCTTATTGTGAAAGAAAATGTATAAAGTTGACAAATTTCTATTAAACACATAGATACAAACTTCATGGTAGCTGAACACCTGACAAAGGGTTTACTACATATTGTCTTTCAGGACCTATTTTCTTTCAGGATAATATATACTACTTGTATCATATGGGTGTAATAGAGATTGAAAATCTCTAGTTTCCAATGTGAGTTTGTAATTTCATTTGCGGTTTGGTTTTTTGGTTCTTTTTTAAAATGGGACAACGGATTAAGTATGTAGCCCACAAAGATACATAACCATTTAACTAGGCATAGAATTTACCGTTTGATAGGCTCAAACCCAAGAACTTAGGGTTAGTATCTACCTCTTATTACCGCTAAGATAACCAAATTATAGGTAAGTTTAGATTTCGGTCTGGACATCAAGCGACACCGTGAGGCGCGGTTAGGTTCCCTTTGAAAATCCAATTCGTAGTTTAAATCAAGTGGTCAGTCTGGAGGAAGCCTCTGCAATTATAGATCGATCCAAAAGTGTTTAAACATGTTCTTGTTTGGACACTTAAACTCAAGCCTTTGTTGCGGTGCAGTTGGCTTCCAATTTTGCTGTTTGCGCCCACCTTATTGCTGTAGAATTCAAACATATATTGTTCCATTGAAGATTAAGCTTTCTGTTATTGATCTTTCCCATGACTGGCACACGCCCGTCTAGTGTTGTTACTCGGGCAAGGGGTGTCCTTCAAGACCGTTTTGAAGATCCTAAAAAGTT
Organism: Impatiens glandulifera; assembly: GCF_907164915.1. NCBI lineage: Eukaryota > Viridiplantae > Streptophyta > Magnoliopsida > Ericales > Balsaminaceae > Impatiens > Impatiens glandulifera. The sequence goes on along the minus strand of NC_061866.1, from coordinate 13,721,713 downwards.
GATGATGGGGCCATCGACCGACAGTAAGGCTAAGAGCGATAGAAGAGCCCGCAGATCCCATAACAATACTAGAAAATATAAGCCAGAGATCAAGGATGGAGTCATGCATAATGGTGAGGATGCTCCTACTAATTCTATGTCAAATACATCATCGGGTATGAATTCTTTTCCACATGTTGAAGAATAAAATGAGAGTTGTTCGATTGGGGATTAATTCTTAGATGATAAACATGTGCATACTTGAAATGTTATGACTGATCTGATAGGAATTGATAGAAATGCAAATAGAACTAATAGGCTTTTAAATTTAGGAAATATTGTTGTTGAACTGATAGGTCTTATTGCACAGAACCGACCATTAGGATCATTGGTTGGTACCCAATATCTTAAAATTGGGCGTTCTGTTGAGAAATTGGTCAAAAAATCGTACTTTGATGAACTTGGAGAAAATCGTGTTAAAGATGTTGATGGTTCGGTCTCTATGCCAGAAATAATTTGTTCTAAGGGTACTCTGGCCAATCAGGTAATTAGTGGGACTCTTGGATGTGTATTCGGTCCTACTGAAAATTCTATTCTGGGGTCTAAGTCTAAAAAAGGTGAATTTACTGAATTGGGTATTAAAGGTCCTATTGTTGTTGGTCCTACTAAAAATTGTGTTAATAAGGCTACATATCTAGTCCCTCTATCGGAATCAATTTGTCCCAAGGGTCCTCTGGTCGATAAAACAATTGGCAAAAGTCCTAAATATAAATCGGGTTTAGCGCTGAAAGTTCTATTATGGGGTCAAGGGCTAAATCAGATGAATCTGTGAATTTGGGTAATGAGGGTCCTAAAAATGCTACTATAACAGAGTTGGGTAAGTTTGCTGAACTGGGTTCATTGGGTCCATATGAGTTTATTCTTTCAGTGTCTAGTTCAGAAAAGGACGCATTAGAAATTCTGGTTTATTTGGACTCAATTGAAGATCAAAAAGCGAAATCTACTAGTCCTAATGTGAAACAAGATGATAAAACAAACTCTGATGGAACTTCTTTGGCAAAATCAGGAAGACTGCAGGCTAGACTTGATGTTAACATTACGAGTCCGATGGATCATCTAACAGTTGAGAAGGCCTGGTTGAATGTCAGGCTGAAAATGGATAAATCTGATGATGCTAGTTATAGTCAGGTAACTGAAATGGAGGCTAAAGTTGTAGGGTCGACTGGGTCTGAAATGGGAATGCTATCACCTGATGATCTAATAGCTAATGAGATAGTCAATTTCATGGTTCTTAATAACATGAAGTCTAAGGTTTATGAAGAACACACCAGTAAATATGACTTAGATAATCCTTCAACTTTGGCCGATGATGCTGATGTAACTTTGGCTAGCATAACAAAATCTGAAAATACTGAAGTTCTTGGGTCTCACATGGAATTGGCCACATATATTATTTCAGCTAAATTAGGGAATGATAATAATGTTAATCTGAATAATGGTGTGATGAAATCCTCGGTCGAATTAGCCAAGGGTAAGAACTTGGTCGGGTCTTACAATGGTTCGTTGGTGGATGAAAATCTGAGTTGCAAACTAATTGATAATCTAGGTCTGGATCATATTGATACTGCACATAATCTGAGTCAGACTATTGGTCAGGTTAAGGTTAACAATCTGGGACAAATTATCGCAGATGAAAGAAAGGAAGAGGGTAAAGGGGTTATCATTGGTCAAAAATAGAAGGTTAAAATTTAGTGAATGGGTTAGCCAATGGTTTAAGCTTGGCTGGATCTGATAAAAGTTATCGGGTTGCTGGTAATTTGGGATAGATAAGGGTTGGTAATTTGGGATAGATAAGGGTTGATGTCATGGGTCTGGGTATGGAAAAGGTTGTTGTTTTTGGCACAATTAGAATCCCACATCGGAAGATGATGGGAGTGAAAGAAGTTTCTTAGTATATAAAAGAAACTATATTCAAAATTAGTATAAATCCCACATCGGAAGATGATGGGAGTTGGGGAAGTTTCTTAGTGTATAAAAGAAACTCTCCCCTCTTTGGTTTATTGCACCCAAATTTGTATCTCTTCTTCCTTATAAATTGATAGCCTTAGTGCTCGGAGACGTAGGCAACATTTTGGCCGAACTCCGTTATCAAATTCTATTAGTGTTCTTTCAGTTTGTGTTTTCTTCTTTTGTGGTTCTGTCAGGGTTTTTCCCCAACAAAGGTAGCTACTGAGGGTCATGATTGTAGACTGGAAGATAACGTCGATGAAGATAATATGTTAGGTCAAAATCGTCATACTGGGAATCCTAACGTAGAGAAAACTATTGGTCTTAATCTTGCATCTAATACCGGTCTCGTTCAAAATATCGGTCTTGGTCAAGGTATTGGTCATGCTACTAGCGGTCCTGAAGCTGTACATGTTATCGGTCCTGCTATAACCAACTCTCCTATATTAGTCGGTCCTGTTCAAAATATCGGTCCTGAATATACTAGTTCTGGACCTGATCACATTAATGGACCTGACTTTGTCGTTCTTGAATTAACTTGTCCTATTTCTGTCGGTCCAGATCATAATAATGGTACTCGTTCTACAGGTCCTGGCCAGGGTTCCAGTACTACTGTTGTCGTTCCTGGCCACACTGGTCCTTCTACTAAGGACCTAGACACACCGGTCCTAGAACTGCTCATGTCATCGGTCCATCTGTTGCTGATCCTAGACACACAGATCCTCGAAATGCTCATGTCATTTGTCCTGTTAATGCTGGTCCTGGTCACATTGATCCTGCTGCTGAAGGTCCTAGACACACCGGTCCTGGAACTACTTATGTCATCGGTCCAAATGATGCCGGTCCTACACACAGATCATCAAAATGCTTATGTCATCGGTCATGCTCGCTAGGATGATTATACATCGATCAAAAGTACCAAAGTAAGGAGTTTGACATGGAATCAGATGCTAGCACTAATTATGATACTAATTATGATGAAACAATTATATGTGATCTTGAATTTCACAAGTCTATGAAGAAAATGTCTACAACAAAGATCAAGATGAAAATAAAAGGGCCTATTTCTTCTAAGACAAGTGTTGGCGCTGAAAAGATGGGTAATGAAGCAAGGTCTAGCAATTCCAAGGTGGTCAAGAATGTTAAGAATCAATCGAAATCCAAAGAAAGGAAGAATGTGAAAGCAATTAACTTAGGTTCCAAGAAGAAAGCAGAAGTAAATTCAAAGGAAGAGATACCTAAAGCTAGTCCTGAGATACTAAATCTGAGTGCATTTTCTCCTCTTGTGAACTTTGATCACTAAACTCCTATTGAAAGTATTTCAAAGAGGAAAACAGGTACACAAGAGAAGAGCATAGATAAAGACATTCTAAAGAAGATTTGATCGTGTAAAGGGAACGACTTCGTTGGGGATACAATGGTCAGATGGGATGAAAAAACAAAGAAAATATTGAAAGATAGCAATCTGGAACCCGAGATCCCCTCAGCCCCTACTAATGTTGCACCAGTCAAGGAAAACATTCAAGCTGATTCTAAGGATCCTAATGCTAGTCCAATGTGGTCCATGAGGAAAAATGAGATTGCAAACTTAGTAGGGCTAAGGAATCAGATCAAGAAAATGTTCTTCCAAATAAATAAACAAGAAATCAACATGACTAAGGAAAGGAGTGATCAACTGAATGCTCAATTCAACCGTCATTATATGAAGAACTGAAATATATTTAGCAAGTGTCAATATGATGAAGTGATCAAATAGTCGGTCAAAACTATGAAGGAAATTTCGAAATGTAACAAAACGATAGTGTACACGATTATGAGAAATCACAACAAAATCTAACATGAAGGAAAGGTGTGGAATGACAATGCTTCTCTTGATCTAGAAAAAGGCAAATTCCAGCTTGACACTTATTCCTGAAGGTCACCACTCTCGATCACCTACACCTATTTGAGCTCCCACCTGAAATTGAAGAGAAATGTGTGAAGGCATGGGATTTTTTTTATTGTGGATCAATTTATGGGAAATATGAAGGCACCATTTACTAAGGTTAGAAGAACGTTGATGGGTTAATGGGAATCTGTCGGTCTGGAAAGAGTCACTTTATATGATGATGGATTTTATTTTCTCTCTTACCGGAATGGAAGTGAACTAAAGCCCATTATAGAAAGTGAATATAACTTTATCAGAGGCAAAAGATTCAAGCTATACAAGTGGAGTGAAGAGATTGACACCAATCACAGACCGCCTGAATTGGAACAAATTTAGGTGAACCTCAAAAACGTTCCGCCACACTTATGTAATCCAATGGGTCTTGCCTACATATCAAGTATAATAGACAAACCGCTTATGTTTGATCCTGTAATGGAAGACTATGAGTGTGCGTCTGTGGCTAGGGTCATCGTTGAAATCCATATGAGCAGCTCTCTCCCACTTAAACAAGAACTAAAGGATAGACTGGAAAACTTCTTTGATATAAGAGTTCAATATGAATGGCGGCCCAATCGATGCCTGTGGTGTAGCACATTCACACACTCAACAAAATAATGCCTTGTTAATAGTATGAAATTTAAGGCTAACAATAATGTTCAGGCAGGGGATCAGAATGAACAAGTCTCTATTCAGGCGAATATTGCTAAGAACATAAATAGAACTTAATTTAACATCCAACGAATGCACTGATGCTGATAAGACTGAAATTCAAAGGCAAAGTAGATAAAGATCCAGAGGAAGATTGGGAAAAGAATGAGATAGGTAAAGGTACAAGCTGGTCCCACTATCATCGGTCCTAATGAGGCCCAAGGCTCTGGTCCTGCTCCTGCAGTCACTCACCCTAATGATGATATTAACATCGGTCCTAATGCTGCCATAAGATCTTATCCTATTTTCACCAGTCGCGTTCATAATTCTGGACCTGGCCTGAACACTGTTCATAATGTTACTAGTCCTTCCGGTCAAGCTCAAAATATCAGCCCTACAAATAAGGGTCCTACCGGTCCTAGACATAAAATCGGTCCTGCTAATTCGGTCATGACTACATCGGTTCTAGAATTAATCATCATAATACTGATCTTTCTACCATTGGTCCAGGCCTCATCGGTCCTAGATCTGATAATAATAATGATCTTGCTACAACTTGTCCTGGACTTAATGGTCATATTACTATTGGTCCTAGATTCACCGGTCCTACTACTTCTAATGATATCGTTCCTAATACAGCCAGTCCTACTATTACCCGTCTTGGAATCACCAGTCCTAATGCTAATCATAGAACTGGTACTGAGGCAATGTCGGTCCTTTCTTCACCGGTCTTGGAACACAAAGACCTTCGGAGCATGGAATTGTTGGCCCTTATGAAACAAGGAAATTTAGTCCTGATCGAGCTCTGATATGTCCGGTAAAAACCTCACATATGGGTTGTGAGTCGAATTTTCAATGTTCCAGGAATGCAAGAAAGAACCGAAGAAACAATGTCATCAGAATTTGAAATGACCCGATCCTTGGAATTAGAGCCAACTTTCGTGATTGTGAACAGGAGAATCCTGAACTAAAAAACATTAAACAACTTGAAAACAACCAGGAAACACATGAGAAAGATCTGGTGAATCTCGCGTTTTGTGAAATCAAAAACTCAAATTTAAACAAGGATAAACCGGTCATGAATAAGGAAGGGATCCTTGGCACCAAAGTGGGACAAATTGAAATTGGCACAAGAAACGAATCTACTAGTGGAGGGGTTCAAAGCCAAAAAACACCCACTAAAAGAGAATAGGCTGAAACACAAAAACAAGACAGAAAGATTCTAGATCTAGAGGCTACTGACTCTATAACGGAAGAAGATGAAATCTTTAAAACACAATCCCCACCGAATGGCAATATTATTTCATATAATCAATCTGTATCCATTAATGATAGTGAGTACAGTGATGCTTATGATTTCTCCGATGATGAGGTACAAGACAACCTTAAAAGTCAGGAACCGAACACATATATCCATTCATGAACATTGTAACATGGAACATAAGGTGTCTCAATGACCCTCTGAAATGCAAAGAAATCAGAAGGATCATTGAGAACTAGAAGATTACTATAATGGGTATTCTCGAAATAAAAGTCAAAAGACAGAATGTTGATAAGGTTAGCAAGCTGTGTATTGATAGAAGTTGGGAACTTATACATAATTCGAATGACAAAACGGGTAGAATTTGGGTTATCTGGGACAACAAGGTTTTTGAGGTCAAGCCTCTCTTCTCCAATGATCAAACAATTCTAGTTGAGGTTAGAGACAGAATCTTTGGAATCGAGTTCCATCTTGTTATTGAATATGGTAGCAATTTGAGCACAAACAGGAGGCTACTCTGGAATTATCTTAGGAACTGGATTGGTGTTGATAAGCCTTGGGCCGCACTCGGTGACTACAATGCAACTAGAAATGAAACTGATCGTAGTCCGGAATCTGAAATCACTCAGGATATGATCGATTTCAATGATTGCATCGAAGATATGGGATACATTGAGCCTACTAATTCGGGAACTTCTTCACATGGTCTTCTATGCGAGGGGATGAGAAAATCAACGAGAAATGGATCAACCAATTTCCAAGAAGTCAACTTCATGTTCTGAACCTAGGAATCTTTGACTATTGCCCGATTAAACTATTCTGAAGAAATAGGAAAGGTTTAAGAGGCCCTTCAAATTCTTCAACTTCTAGAAGGAAAATTACAAATTCAAGGATATTCTTGAAAGTGTCTGGTCTAAATAAATAACGGGCTCTAGTAAGTACATGGTTTTTGAGAAACTAAAGCTCCTGAAGAATCATCTCTAAAGCTTCGACAAGAAAAAAGTTAAGCAATATCTCTAATAGGGTTCTAGTTGCAAGAGAGAAACTTGATGAGGTACAAAAAAAGGTAATTAAATGGGGATAGTGATGAACAAGTCAACGAGGATGAGAGGTATTCATTTGAAAACTTCATGAAGTTGATTATCCTTGAAGAGAACTTTATTAGACAAAAGTAGAGACAGAATTGGCTCTCGCTGGGTGATAAAAATATGGCTTTCTTCTATAGAAAATGAAAGTCCAGAAATATGAGAAATAATGTGTATAGGCTGACGAAGGCAAATATGTTTAGGGTCAGAAGTATGTGTAAGATCTGGCTATTGAGTTCTATAAGAAGCTAATGGGTACTAAAAAGCAACATCAAAGTCACATGAGTACTCCGTATCAGATCATCAATAGAAAAATCTTAGCTAAAGATAGCCGCGAGTTAATAAGGGTGTTCACGAGAATTGAGGTTAAAGATGCTCTATTCAGTATTGATGGGAATAAGAGTCCGGGTCTAGATGGGTTAAACGAACAGTTCTTCAAGGATAATTGGTCGATTGTGGGTAATGATGTTACAAATGGGGTTATGGAGTTTTTCAAGAACAGGAAGATGTTGAAGCAATGGAACACGATTATCCTGACCTTGATCCTCAAAACTACGGTGCCCGAAAAAATTCAAGATTTCAGACAAATTTCCTGTTGTAATGTGGTTTATAAAATAATTTCAAAAATCATTTCTAAAAGTTTTAAAGAAGTCATAGGAAAAATTATAAATCTTAATCAGTCTGAATTTATCCCCTGTAAAACAATTTCCCATAATATTCTTTTTATGCAGAGCCTTCTCAAAACTATGGGAAAAAGAAAATATCCCTGAGAGTGACTTTCAAAATAGACATTAAGAAAGTTTTCGACTCTATTAGATGGGAAGTAATTCTGGACTTTCTGGTTGTTTATGCTTTTCCTATAATTTTTATTGATTGGATTATGCAATGTGTTTCTTAATCCTATTTTGTTGTTAAAGTCAATGGAGTCCACAGAGACTACTTCAAGGGTAAAAAGGTAGTAAGGCAAGGGGACCCTCTCTCTTCTTACCTTTTCGTAGATATCATGGTGATCTTTTATAGCATCTTCGCGATGATCCGAAAGAGTCGTCAATACATCTTTCACCCGTTTTGTGAGGTAGAGGAGGTAACCCATATATGCTTTGCCGACAATTTGTTCATTCTTGTGCATGCTGACGTTCACTCCATTAAAACTATTAGGGCCGCACTAACGTTTTTTTCTAAGGTTACATGTCTTAATATTAATGAAAGCAAAAGTATGACATTTTAAAGAGGAGTGAACGACGAAATAAACCAGGACATCTTAACATCATGGGCATTGCGAAATGCAACTTTCTCTTAAGATACTTAGGATTATGTTAACCGTAAAACAGATTGATATCTTACACTATAAGAAATTAATTGAAAATGTAAAAAACACGATTTCTAGTTGGGCAGCGAAGAAACTTTCTTATGTAGGGAGGTTTGAGCTTATCAAGAGTGTAGTCATGGGCATAATTGGATACTAAGTGCAACAGATGGTCATTCCGAAGAAGGTAATGAAGGAACTCGATATGTTGATGCGAAATTTCATTTAAGGTAGTAGAGGAAGAGGAGGAAATAAAGTTAAATGAACCACTCTCTACAAACCAAAGGAGGAGGGAGACATCGGACTCAAGAACTATGTCGAGTGGAACAACGCTTTAACCTTTAAGCATCTGTGGGCATTAAAACGCAACCAGGAATTATTATGGATCAAATGGGTACACACGAGGTTTATGAAACAGGAAACCAGTATTTGGACTTGTAGAATCAATGAAGGTATGAGCTGGTCACTCAAGAAAATTCTTAAACTGAGAAACGATATAGCAGATCTGTACGAAATTCGACTAGGGAACGGGAAATGCACTCTATTCTAGCACGACCCCTAGTTTGAAAACCAATCAATCATTCACAAGGAGGAGTTTAAGAATACTCGCATCAGAAGAGACTATATAGTTACGAAAATCAGAGATATCAAAGACGGGAATTGGGACTCGCTCATGATAAGAGTTCCAGAAGGGAAGAAAATACTAGATCACATAAGCAGCATACAACTTCACGACAAACCCAACATTCATGAATGGAAAGCCGAGGACAATGGGAAATTGGTTTCAAAGAGAATATGGGAGGTAATCCGGGAAAAAGCACAAAAACTAGATTGGGCTCCTCTTTTAAGGTCAAACAAGATCATTCCACGACACTAGTTCATCCTATGGCTCGCCTTCTGGGAAAGACTCGGCACTCGAGACCGCATTAGTAAATATATGAGAATCCTAGACGTGAACTGTCTACTATGCAATGGAAACAAGAAAACCTATAATCACATGTTTGGAAGTTTTAGTATCGCTTTGGAGCTTTGGGATTGCTTTGCATAGAGTCTGGAGCTGATCAGTTTCCCGTAAGAATGGAAAGAAATTAAGGAGATAGCAGTACTCAAATCCAAAGGAAACAGATTAGCAACAAACATATTCAAATGTGGCTTTGGAGTAGTGGTCTACAACATATAACAGGAGCAAAACTCAAGAGTTTATGGAAGAACCCATAGGAGCTTTGAAGAGCTATTGATAGAAATCGTCTCAGATTATGGCGCCCTCGCGGGAACATGAAGGAGAATTCCAAGCACGGAGCATAACTGAAACATATGCAGAAATTGGAACATACCTTTTACAGAAATCACTAGAATTGAATGCATTGTAATGAGATAATATGTTTACATATTTAGCTTATTAGCGTTTATTCAGAAACTATTACGAACTCAAAATCGTTCTAGGCCTGTCTAGAATGATCCCGTAAAACTCGTAATTTTTTCCCTTTTTGAGAATTTTTAATAAAATAATGCTAAATCGTTTTAAAAAAAAAAAAAAACTTCTTTGTTCTAATAAAACAGAATTTGTAAAACATAAATAAACAATCACCATAATTATCATCATATCCAATCATATATATATATATTCAATAGTCATAATAAGTGTTATCCACATTGAAGTAGTTTTTAATGCTACATTGCTTTAATTTCTTCTAACTGAAATAATAACATATTCTCAAACAATGGTTAAAAATAAAAAGTCCAAATAACCCATCAGTTTAAAAAAAACACACACATCACCCTCCAACCTTTATTCCAACCTTTTTTCAAGCTAATATCGTGTTAATATCATGTCAATGTCAAAAATTGAGTGTTTAAAAAAAAGTACATCGAAGACACATTGAATCAATTAATTTGAAATACAATCCGAAATACTAATTCGCATTAGATTTGGATCGGATATGATTAAATTCAAATTGAATTAAGTATTATCTAAACAAGAATATACATTTTAATTTATTTTTCTTTAAATTATATTTAATCTTAATATAATATATATTTTTTTATTTATTTTCACATCAATCAATTAACTATTTTCTGTTTCATAATCAAAATATAAAAAAATTAACTATAACAATAATATTTATTTTATAATTAAACATTAAATAAAAAAAATCGAAAACTAAGTAATTAGATAATAAAATATTAAATTAAATTATCATAGGTAAACATTTGACCAATGTTGTCAAAATCGCGAGTCAACTCGTGAACTCGTTCGAGTTTACGAGTTAACTTATAGGGATCGAGTCACGAGTTGGAAAGAAAATCGTAATGAAATCGCAAGTTAACTCGACTAACTCGTCAAATTCGAAAAAATCAGTCGTATTGTGCGATTTTACCTTTTCCAACATTCTTTGATTTATGAAACAGACATTGCAGACGATTCTTCTTCATCTTTCATCGGATTAGATATACATTGCTTAAGATCGTAGGATTTATGAAAGATTAGATCTTCAGGAAAAATAAGAAAGAGAGGAAAGAACTGAGAATATGAAATTGAGGAGAGCGGTCTGTGAGTTTATTCCTGGGTTTAGGAGGAGGGCGGCGGCTGAAAAACTAGTAAAAAAATGAGGTGTATTAGGGTTTAATATAATATTATATATTTATAAATATATTAAAAATTTTATATAATATATATTTACGGTTAGATAGACGGTAAATAAATATACTAGTTGGATTGAAAGTGAAGATAAATAAAACTGGGTTTGTAAATTATTAATTTAATTATATATATTAATATATAAATATTATTTTTTATAAATATTTTAAAATATTTTTTTCATTTTATATATAAAAATAATCATTATAATTTTATATACCATATTTTTAATTTTTTTTATTAATTTAATTATATATACAAATAATTATTATAGTTTTATTTTTATATTATTTTAAGTAAACTCTTACGAGTTTACGATTCGATTTTGATTTCCGAGTTTACAAGCGTCTAACGATTTTACGTAAACTCTCGATTTTGACAGCCTTCATTTTACAGATTAATCATTGGATTAACTATTGGATTAAATTCAAATTGAATTTAATAAGTAATGAATTTGAATAATCCAAAATAATTTGAATTAATATTTTTTTTCTCTCACTTACGCACTACAACAAAAGGACTTTCGGTGACACTTAAAAAAATTTCTGCCAACCCTTAAAAGCGTCGCCAAAAAGATCACCGACCATTATTCTTATGTCGCCAAAAGCAGGGTGGGTGTAAGTTTTAGCAACGCTTATTTAAGCGTCGGTAATATTCATTTAAGCGTTGCCAAAAGTGTATTTTATTTTTTTAAAAAAAATTTAGTTACTTTTAACAATTTTATCTAAATTTTATTTTTAAATTAAATAATCTTTAAAAGTAATATTTAGAAAATCCTTACCTACCAATTATTAACATTTAAAATAATAATAATAATAATAAATCCTCTAAAAAATATTATCTTATAAAATCATATATATATATATATATTAGAAGTTTTTAATGATGTTTTAATGGTTTAAGAAAACCATTAGACTAAAAGACAAATTTGTATACTTAAAAAGACAAAACAATTAAGTAATATATATACGCTGATCCAATAGAACTGGATGGTAGACGAGATTACATTGGATCTTCTTCACTTTTCATCATCGTTGTCTTTATCATCTTTGTTTTCTTCTGAACCCGACAACATAGATTAATCTATTCCATTTTTAAGTGCCTCATTGTTTTCTCTACCTGCAAATCAGTGATATATCCATCATTAACCAATATATATTATAATCAATTATCATCATTATTTGGTATATTTTCATCATCATCTCATAATCATTAATTCAACAATAGGGTCCCATGGATGACCACTAATGTCAGTAAATAATTAGCAAATCTAGGATAGTGTAAAGACTATAAAACTTAAAACTAGACAATCAAAATGGAAATGACAAGTACAAAGATTTGAAGCGTAGATAGGTTCGAATTAAGTTATTTTTAAACTTAAAATAAATAAATAAAAACCTGAAATTGTAGGACAGACGGGTCATAAATTGACAAATATCTTCCTTGACGATCTTGATGCGGGATATGGCACCAACAACAACCCAAAGCCCCTGTAAGTATCAAGGCTATACGTGATTGTGTTTAGCCAATAGTACATATTTGTAACATAGTCATGCTAAATATTGTTAGGTAAACTCAAAAATAAATATTGCAGTGAGATGTTTTAAATATACATGTTATCACCAAGAAAGGAATAGGGGATAACAATTCGCAAGGGGAATAATTAAAGACAAGAGGAATAATTAAAGACAGTTCTCAGGTAATGAACATATTAACAAATGCTTGAACACTTGTTACAAATGGGAATAAGAAAGATTGACGTGAATTTTGACATAGCCACCCTGTTGTTTAAACATTAAAATGCTTCATACGAATGCTTTCGTAATAATTAATTTTATAAAATCAAGAGAATTGCAGCTATTCATTATATAGGCTTTTACCCAATACTGTCGAGTGGAACACCATGACATGATATGATGTAACGCTTTATAAAAGAATTAATTATTGTCGCCTAAAGAAAGAAAAAATTAATGTAAGAATAACTTATCAATAAAGCGGGGGAAATTTCCAACCGAACAAAAATTACCTTTCCTTTAGTTGCTTCTTCCTGAATTTGATGCCATAATCGATAACCAATAGGAGCTTGTATCAAAGAGGGTGATATGTGCAGAAGTTATGTGATGAATATCCTATAGAAGAATGAGGAGGAAATGTTCGACTCGCCTGTTATTACCCTGATCTGGTTTTATAGTTTTAGAGCATCTATCTACAAGTTGTGTACTCTCTAGCAACTAAAATATCAGAACACCATATACAATTTCTACTCTCTTTTGTAACTTAATTGCAACTTCAACCTTTCGGAATTGTCTTTCTTTATGTTATAAAATATACAAAGAATCTAAGAGATATAAAGGAAAATCATGCCTACAGCTTTGGTGCGTAAGTGTACAAGATAGGAAGGAGCTTAGACATCATCTTAGTATGCATGTTTAAACGTTATAATTAAATAGTTGAATGAGGGGGGAAATGCACCTTAAATAAGTTCTCATCGTTAATGCCCCAACAACATCTGACCTAATTGTACGCGTTAATTTTCGTTCCCTTCCGTTTTCTGGCGCGTGTGCCCCTTTTTTTATTGATTGGCATACGCTCCCTTTTTTCGAATTGAATTGGCCCATACAGGTTTTAAATCGATACACTCGTAAATGTATCGATCTAATTGACTTGAGAGTCGCCACTTTAGTTTACTTCCCAAAGAAACTAAAGAAAAGAAAAATCAGAGATTCATTTTAAGAGTTCGGTGTTTGGTTACGTATTAGGAAAGGGCCTACGAGGCTATGTCCTATACGCTTGTCTTTACAGACAGTCTCTACTCCTAAGTAATTGGCCAATTGATGTTTGAAGGAGTATTACGTTTTCGTTCTGAGTTCAGAACTCTTTTGCTTGTGTGAGAAAATCTTAATCATTTTGCAAGGGGCTAGTCCTATTCATGGGGTATTTGACAAGGATAAGGCATTGAAAGGCATCAAAGAGCATTGCAAGGCGTAGCGCAACATTGTCAAAGAAAAACGAGAATCAGAATTCCTGAGAAAGATCAAATGAGGATAGATAAGGATAATAACAATTCGATTGGAGAACTAGAATTGTATTTTTTGCTCAAAGGAGAGAAGAGAGTGGATTAACTAAAGGTCCCAAGTGTTTCTCAGTTTAAAATTTTCAGAGTTAAAGAGTACTCCGAATACAACACATTAAAATGAGTCATTTTCAAAAATAATTCCCAAAATTCCCAAACATTTCATATGATAGTCAAAAATATTATTAAAAGCTCATAGGAATCGAGTTTGGAATTTTCGGAGTTATAGAACCGGGCCGATAGACTGCAAAGATAGACATTTTTCCAAACGGGCCCTAAAAATTCCGGGAAAAATTATTTTTGAAGAAAATAATATTTTGGAATTTTTGGGAAAATTTGAGAAAGTTTGAAAGTGGTTTGAATGTTAGAATCATCATTTTAAGGTGGATTGTTAAAATTAGGAAACAAGCAAGACCTAAGTTTATTTTAATTTTTGGTTTTTTTTAAAGTTTAAATTAAAATAAAAGAAAAAGAATGTTTAGGTGTCCAATTAAAACATCAGGAAAAGATCAGGGACTAATTTAATTTCGAATTAATAAATTAATTCAAAATTAAAGTTCTCAAGCTTATTTAAAAATAAAAGAGACCTAGGGGCCTCTTTGAAACTTCAACAGAAGTTGAAGGAAATGAAATATAACAAAAGAAATCAGAACTCCAGCCGGCCCTATGCTCTCCTCCGGCGTCTTCTCCGGCTTCCTGCACCTGCTTGCTGTTCCAATTCGGATGAACCACATCGTCGCGAGGTTACGCCTGCAGTCGCTCTCTACAATTGATCGAACAGGAAGATCATGTGTTCGGATCCAATCACTATCCTTAATCACAGATGCACCAAATCTTTTGGGAATCACTTGTGTGCCGAAGTCGCGCTTGACTTCCTGCAAGAGAAGAGCCTTCTTCGATACAAACCACAAGCGCAGACGACGCTGATTTCCTCCTCTCAACGGATACAGATCATCATGAGTTTTCAACCAAACCGAATTTCTCAAGCAAAGGATGAAATCAAATCCTATTCTAATTCAACTCAGCAACTATCCTAACCTAACATCTATCAACTGAGACGAAATCCCAAACGCAGCAAGAAAGATTAAGAGAAAAGAAAACATAGATTCATTATAACAAACAACAACTTCAAATGAATTTCAAACATCAAATGGCTTCGGTGTTCAGAACCGATGCCTCAACCATTGAATAAAGGTCTACAATTGTTGATGCATGAATTACCTGAATGGCAAATACAGATGAAGCAGACTGAAGAATGAGAAACAGATAGACTGAAATCGACAGAGCTTTGGCCGGAATCTGCTGTTGTTCTTCGCGTTCGTCGATCCAATCGTTAGAAGCAGCGAGCTCAGGGACAAGTTCTTCTCTTTCTCTCGCCAGTAACCGCTCTCATCTCTCCAAACTGGAACCTCCCTCCAGAGCTGAAAACCGCCTTCCCCAAAAACTCTCTGATCTGAAAACTGAAAACCTCCCCCATTCTGAATACTGCCTCCTCTTTCTTCTTAACTGATCGGTCCCCTTCTTCTTTTGCACAGGGGCCTATTTGGAATTTTGGAAAAATTCGAGGGCACGCTCGGAATAAAGAAAATATATACATATTATTTTTTTCCTTTTTCTTTTCCTTTTTTCCTTTTCCAGTTTTTTCTTTCTTTGCACCTTCACACTAAATGAATCACCCCGATCGCATCATGGATCTAATGGCTCTGAAATGTCTATGAAAAATTCCCAACATAATAAGGATGAACCTCCTTTTTGAATCAGCCCAAATAGTCATTCGTATCTCGAGTTATGACTTTTCAAAGCCTTCAGCTATTTATCCCTTCGGTTCTTGTACCAGCTTAACTACGGGCGATCTGGGATGAGTTATGAAACTAAATGGGAGAGATACTTGATATCATTGGAGATCTGATTCAAAGAGATTCCCAACAGTATCTCATTTATTCTAAATGGATCATTGGTTCAAAAGTTATGATACTTAGAAGTGTGGCATAGTTTCAACTAGCTCCCAGGATTTGAATCGGTAGTACTACTTCTCTTGTACAGATCGAATGAGTGCCTTAACCTTCGAATCACGGTTCGGGAATGGTACCACTGGAAAGATATGCGAGTTATCTTTCCATCCCAACTTGAATTATTCAAAACCATCAAGCACATATCAAGTTAAGAATTTTTAAGTGAAAGGGTGTTCGGTTTAAACCTTTCAGGAACACCTTCCACTCATGACCGGATTTCGTCTAGATATAGGGCACCAATGGGAGATTGGGCTACACCATATGAAAGAAGACTAATTTCTCTTTTCAAAGCATCTAAGATCATTGAATTTAATCCAGTATTGAAGCCGGGATAAATTCATGAAGTCTAGGGTTCCAATGGAAGCTCAATGGGGACTTCAAACTTAAGGATTCTTGATTTTCTTTTCCAATAATCTCTTTTTCAAATAACCCACTTTTCAAATAATCCGATTTTCCCACTTTAGAATACCAGTCTACTCTTTTCCACTTCTTCTTGACACGTGCTTGATCCCTCTTTGACCCGGGTTGACTTGTCGGTTGGCAAGTTGACTCGAGTTGACTCGTTCTCTTGTTTTCTCTCTTTTCGAGCACTTCTGCACAAATTTGCAAATAATAATATTACACTCAAAATTCAAGATTTTTTTTTAAAACGTACAACATGAATGTGTCACGGGTTGGGAAAATAGAGTCGTTATGAAATTCGACCTTTGGATCGTTATCTTTTAAGTTTTTCTGGGGTCAGTTTTACACGATGTTTTCTATTTTTGTTTTCCCGGTTTAATAAACAAACATGAGTATTATTTCGGACCGAGTTTTTTATTAGGTATCTAGGGTGTAAAAATGGGGTGTCTACACTAATAATTTGGCCATGACTGTTGACAAGTATATTAACACTCAAAATACCTAAAATTAGCAAAGATTCATAACAAAATCTCACAAAATGTCATCATAAGTGTGTTCTTTCAAAAGAACATGGCTTACTTCATTTTTCTTATATTGTATTCCCTCGCTACGCCAAGATACAACATTTGTCACAGCCATGGGTGACCTCTGACCAACTTTCATCCTATAAGCATCAATCTTGATAAATTCATTGAGAAACTTTGCTTCTGTATACTGAGGGTAACCAAAGTTCATCATCTCATCAACCAATTCATACTGCAAAGTAAAACAGAAATTGAAGTCCATTTACCACAACCACAAAGTTATCTCTTAGTGATTCTTCCTCCAGCTCTTCAAAATAATGCTTTAAACCCTGTCTAAATAAACCACAAAACCAATCTGAATTCAGAACAAGCAAGAAAGAAAAAGATAAAATGAGGATCACTAGTCACTCATGAAAAAAGGGTCTAAACCGAGAGTAAAAACTTTCGGTAATGACCCTATATCTTTCGGTATTGATATTATACCGAAAGTTTGGATGACTCTCACCATTCCTCAATATTGACTCCTTCGGTAATTATAGTTAGGCATTTACCGAGAGATATCGTAGAGTTTTCAGCTTAGACACCCGAGAGCAAAACCGAAAGTTAATTGGAAAACTTTCGGTTTATCCCTCTAGAAAAAAACCATTGTTTTCTAGAGGGAAAAACCGATAGTTTTCTAATTAACTTTTGATTTTTCTCCATAGGGAAAAACCGAAAGTTTTCTAATTAACTTTCGGTTTTTCTTCAAAGGGAAAAACCTAAAGTTTTAGAATTAACTTTCGGTTTTTCTTCAAACGGAAAAACCAAGAGGTTTACAATTAACTTTCGGTTATTCTTCAATAGGAAAAACCGAAAGTTTTCCAATTAACTTTCGATTTTTCCCTTTGATACAAAAACGAGAGGTGTATGAAGAATTTTCGGTTTTTCTTCAAAGGAAAACCCGAAAGCTTTACATATAATTCTCGGTTTTTCTTATGAAGAAAAAACGAAAAATTTCCATTTAACTTTTGGTTTTTCTCTACAAAATGTACAAAATAGGCCGATTGTTTTGTGCGCAACTAAAACTTATTCAGCCAAACCAATATATTAATAATAAAACAAATGACATTCATAAAGGAAATGGTCATTATCATTACAAAATTCTCAACAGAACTAATCATCCAAACAATCTGTTTTAAATTCAAATGAAAACGTACTCAATCAATTCATAAACCTGTTTTTAGTCGAAAAAACCAATCAAAACGTACTAGAATTAGTTGGTGGGGGAGGAGGGGTTGATTGTTGATTTTGCCTCATAAACATTTCAAAGCTCTCCATTCTTGCATTCATTTGTAACATTTCCCTCTCTATTCTTTCGGTCATTTCTAACTTCTCCCTCTTTATTCTTGTCACAATTTCTAACTTTTCCGCTTGTATTTCATTAATTGTTCGAGTTCTTTCTTCATCCCTCTTCTCCAATTCCTCTAGTTTCATTGTCATTCTTTGATTCTCTTTAAACAATCGATCAGTGGATCGTTGTAAACTATTTCCACTTCGACGAACCTCACGAAAGTGTGTGGGCCGGACGCCCGATCCCTTACCGAACACTCCATAATGTTTTTGTTGTCTGAACACCCTCTCTCTGAACTCAAATTCAGATAATTCTGGTTCGTTACTTCTTACTTCATCCATCTCAACCTGCACATTTGAAATAAATTTTCATTTATATAATAAAAAAACTAGTTATATATATTAACTAAGAATTTTATCTTGCGCTTGTTCGTCCGGGACAAGTGTTGGGTTTTCTTTCGTAGGGTTTGGGTACGGGTCCTCTTAAATACTTCAACGATAGAGGGAGCCCATCTCATTTCAAGAGCCTGTTGAAATAAATGATTTATAAAATGAATAACAATTTTTATATTAAGTTATTAGAAATAATGTAAATACCAATTCTTCCTCCACTTGAGCAAATGGTCTACTTCCAATATGATGTGGATATTTTAACTTATTTTTATAAACAACATTGGTACAACAATTGTGCTGTATTTGAAATAAAAAATGAAGTTAGAATAATAATATCATATTTTATTTGAATTATGAAACCATACCTTAATTTTTTCTGTGAAGTAATGGTTGCGACACACAAACTCCCAATCATCTCGATCGTAGTCTGGTGGAGGATTGGCCAGTACCGCCGCCTCGTCTCCTTGATGAATACAAATATAATCCATGTTCAAATCTGAGCGCCATCTATCCCATATTAGTTTGGCGTGTGCCAATTCGGACCTTCGATATTGATCAATAGAACCATTAATAGACTCGAACAAATCCTGAAAATTAAAACATTCAAATGTTATAAAAAAAAATTATTGAATGATTAATATATAATTAAGTAAGTAATGATTACCTTCATAGAAATCCAAATTGAATCCAATTGGTCAACACTTAATGTCTTCCACTTCAGGAGAAGGTGTGAGACAGCTGAGGGGTCCCACACATCTAACCCCAAATGTCTAGACCACATTGTTCTTCCCTCGCCGACACCTCCGGGCCTCCCATCTACCACTCTAAAACTTAGAGCAATCTTTGTCCCCGGTGGCCTCTTAGATAGCGCGATATTCTTGTTCTTCTTGCTTCTTTTGCGGGCGGATGATTCTTCAAAATTATCAAATTCATAATTAGATATGTAAATCAATTCAAACAATAACTACTTAGTAAACAAGTTACCTGTCGATGATGGGTAGGGATTGGAATGATCCTCCTCATCATCCTCCTCGTGATCCTCCTCGTGAGTCTCGTCGTCAGCCTCATCGTCATCCCCCATATCAGCAAACGTACTCTCAACAAACTCTTGAACCTCAACATCAATATCCTTGTCATGTGTACCTGGGGGAGCAATAGCTAACGGGTCCACAACTAATGGTGGTTGATATTTAGAAGACCCTTCTCGGAGCCTTAAGTTTTTTTATTGTGCCAGTAGGTTCTTGTATGTCTTAGACAGTTTATTGGGTGTTTTCCTCATACTCTTTCATGTTTCTTTACGACCTTGAGACATCCTTAATGCATACCATTAATAAATTGGAGAATAATTGAAATAAATTAGTAATAAGAATGAATATAAAGTAAAAAACATAAATCTACATAATTAATTAATCTAAACTATATATTGGTAAACCGCAAATTTATTTTTGACACAATCATCCAACCGGGTCGGGCTGACATATCAAGGGCGTAAAATACTTGTTTTGCTTGACTCGCCAATATATACGGATCCTGACTTTGGGTTTTTAAAAGTTCGGTTTACATTATACTTACGAAGCCATATTTATCCACTTTCACTCTTAGTTCCCCCGAGTGTGTATCAAACCACTTACACTTGAATAAGACAACTCGTTTGTGAGAAAAGTATTGTACTTCGATTATATCCTTTAAACTCCGTAGTAAGACATAGTATCTGACCTGTTGTACCCTTCAACAACCACCCCACTAATTTGAGTGGTCAAACCTTTGTCGTGTTTTTCTATACATAATTTGTATCCGTTTACTTTATACTAAACATACATACACGAGTACATACTCGAACCTTCGCCTAAGATCTTGAGGTCTCTTGATATGTTGTTATTTTCTACTAATCGAGCGACCTATATATATATATATTCCTAAAATTTAGTCGTTAAATTAAATTTAAAGTTATTAGATATGTTTGAAATAGGTGGCAATTGTTTCTCCACGAGACTCATTGTTATTGCAATACTGCATATAATCTCTGCAAATAGATCGAATATTAAATAGCATACGCTTTAATGCTAATTAATAAGACGTACCAACGATGAAAATATTGAAATGCCCGAGATTTCAGTTTGTGCATTTTCTTGGTCTTCTTCCTCCATATACCTGGCACATAAACTAATACTCTCATTTACAAGATAGCTCTCGCTTATTGAGTCTTCAGGATGGTATTTATTCCGCAAATATCTTTTTATTGTACCCATGTAATGTTCAAATGGATACATCCATCGATACTGGACAGGTCCCCCAAGCAAAGCGTCAAATGACAAGTGAATCGGGAGATGATATCTTTTCATGATGTCGAAGATTGACGGTGGAAAAATCGTTTCAAATTTGCAAAGTGTCAATATAATATCCATGTACAATTGTTCGAGGTCTGCTTGAATCAACTCTTTGAAACAAAACAACTAAAAGAACTGAGACAAATTTACTAACGCATCATACACATTATCTGGAAGTAATCCACGGGTTACTAAAGAATAAGATATTCCAATAAAATGTGATAATCATGACTCTTTAATCCAGAAATCTTTTTCTCTTCCAAATTTACACAACCGCCGATATTTGAGCAAAAACCATCAGGCAACTTGAGATCTTTCAAGAATGTACAAAGAAATTTTTTATGATCGGATGTCAAAGTGAAATGCGCTTCTGGATAATGAACAACTTCTTCATCATATATAGGATGTAACTATGATTTTATGTCTAAGAGTTGTAAGTCTTTACGGGCTTTAGGACCATCTTTAGTCTTCTCTTTCACATTCATTATTGTTCCCAACACGCTATCACAAATATTTTTCTCAATATGCATCACATCTAAATTATGTCTCAATAATAGTTATTTCCAATAAGGTAAACTGAAGAAAATGCTAAGTTTGTTCCAATTGTCTCCCTGCGTTGCATGATATATCTTGGTTTTCTTGCTCAGATTCGTAGTAAGAATTGTGTCTTCTAGGTCTCGTGCTTGCTCGTAACTTTCTTGCCCCGTTAACAATTTAGAGGGCTATCTTTAATCTATTCGACCATCAAACGCTTTTTTATCCCTTCTGTATTTGTGCTTTCGTGGAAGGAAGCGTCTATGACCTATGTAACATTGTTTGGAACCATGAACCAATCGAAGAGATACCGTGTCGTGGTTACAAAAGGGACAAGCGAATTTCCCTTACGTACTCCAGCCTAATAAATTCGCGTACGCGGGAAAGTCGTTAATGGTCCACATCAACGCCGCATGCATGTTAAAGTATTGCGAGGTGTGTGCATAAAACGTTCTCACACCAGTTTTGCATAGTTCAATTAACTCGTCGATCAATGGCTGGAGAAATATGTCAATTGCATCTCCCTAACTCTTTGGCCCGCAATTAACATAGATAGAATGAAATTGCTAAAATCCATACAAGTAATGGGTGACACATTATAACGAACGAGAATAACCGGGCAAACACTGTATGACTTTTTCCAATTGGAAAATGGTTGAAACCCATCGCTTGATAAACCAAGTCTTACGTTTCGAGATTCCGACGCAAAATCTTTATAAGTTTCATCAAACATTTTCCAAGTTAAGGAATCAGCTGGATGTCTCAACGTATCACTATCAACTCTTCATTCCTTATGCCATCTCATCATTGAAGCCGTTTTTGAGGACATGTATAGTCTTTGTAGTCTTGGTATTAGAGGGAAACACCTTAGTTGGAATGAATTTCCCATTTTTCTTCTTTCGAACTTCCCCACTTGTTTGGTCGACTTTCCATTTTGTAAGACCGCAAACTCTGCAAGACTCTACATTTTTGTCGTACTTCCAAAATAGCATACAGTTGTTCTTACATGCGTCTGTCTTCTCATACTTAAGCCCGATATCAGTAATGAATTTTTTACTTTCGTTGTAGGAGTTTGGAAATTGAGCGTCAATCGGTAATATGTAGTCTTTAAGCAGACGCAACAACATATGGAACGAAAAACTTATCCATTGACAAACATTCTTTATGTGAAGTAGTTTCAGTAGTGCTGATGATTTCGTTATTCAAGCACCTTCATACAATGGCCGTTTGGAATCATCAGGCAATTTATAAAATCTTTGCGCATCTGCCCCTAGTTCCTAATTGTTTGGGTCATCATTAACGTTGGAAAACATATCGTTTATATAATCGTGCATATAACGTTCTTCATTGATCTCTTTATTGACTGTATTATTTCTCTCCGTTATAGGATCGTTGAATTCTGGCACGACATCCTCTGATTCACTATCATCATCATCCATGTCATCGGCATCATCATCGTAATCATTAACACGTTAATAGTGAGTCTCTTTTCTCCATGATAATACCAGTACTCATAATAAGCATTTATTCCATAAACGATGAGGTGAGTCTTCACATCGTCTATTTCCATAAACGACGTGTTCAAGCATTTAACGTAAGGACATTTCACAGTTTGTCGTCTTGAATTACTAACTGCAAACTCGAGTAATTTGTCAACACCTACCTCGTAATCTGGATGATCTCGACGTAAGGTCATTCAAGTTTTATCGGGTACTTTCATCTTTCTAATAAGATGGAAAAACAACCCGCATTATTATTTATTTAACTTTATCTAAATTAATTAGGATTACATTTATCTTACATAATTCTAACATAAATCCATAAATATAACCACAATATAACCTAAATCAAACTCAATATCAACCAATTTTTAACATCAATCAAACATCAATCAAACCCTAAATCCATAAATCTAACCAAATCTAACCTAAATCAAACTCAATATCAAACAATAAAACCAATTCTAACATTAATCAAACCAATTCTAACATTAATCAAATATAATCAAACCAATTCTAACATTAATCAAACTTAATCAAACCAATTCTAACATTAATCAAATCTAATCAAACCAATTCTAACATTAATCAAACTTAATCAAACCAATTCTAACATTAATCAAATCTAATCAAACCAATTCTAACATTAATTTAACCTAATCAAACCAATTCTAACATTAATCAAATCTAATCAAACCAATTCTTACATTAATCAAACCTAATCAAACCAATTCTAATATTAATCAAACCAATTCTAACATTAATCCTAAAATTATACTTAATCTAACATGAATAAACCTAATCTAACTTTAATCCAACCAAATCAATCTAAAAACCTAATCTAACATTGATAAAAATAATCTAATTAATCTAACAATAATTA
This sequence comes from Impatiens glandulifera, assembly GCF_907164915.1. Classification (NCBI taxonomy): domain Eukaryota; kingdom Viridiplantae; phylum Streptophyta; class Magnoliopsida; order Ericales; family Balsaminaceae; genus Impatiens; species Impatiens glandulifera. The sequence goes on along the minus strand of NC_061866.1, from coordinate 13,697,886 downwards.
ACCTAAATATATAAATAATTAATATTACCTTGAAATGCAGATTTTCAAACGACGGCGCCGCAGCAGAGTTGTTCTTCAAGTTGTGACGGTGACGTTCTTCAAGTGGCGGCGGGATGTTCTTCAAACGGCGGCGGATCTTCAAGAGGAGTTTGCGGCGGATCTTCAAGAGACAGGACGTCTTCAATCGCAGGTTGTCGATCTTCAATCGCATGTTGGCGGCGACGTCTTCAATCTGACTGGCGTCGTCTTCAATCCGGCTGGAAGGGGGCGGGAGCGGGTGGAAGAGGAAGCGGGGGTTTCGGCTGGAATGGGGTGGCGCAGGCGGAAGATGAAGCGGGGAGAGAGAAATGAAAAAGAAACCGAGGGAAAGAAGAAGAGAAAAAAGAGGGTTTTGTTATTTTTTAAAAGGTCATTAACGAAAGTTTTATAAAAACTTTCGATTATGATCAATTGAATAATTCCGAAAGTTTAAAAAAAAAATCTTTTTTGATCTTTTATAATTCCGAAAGTTTTCAAAAAACTTTTGGTTTTGATATTCTATAATTTCGAGAGATTTAGACATATCTCTCGGTTTTTACAGATGAACAATTTTTTTAAATAGACAAAACCAAATTTTTTTGTATATCTCTCGGTTTTGATTATTATTTCCGAAAGTTATTGGTATAACTTTCGGAATTATGACTTGATAAATTGTTATAAAATTGAGTTTTCACTCTCTGATAACCTTGAACAACATTAATTTAACACATTTGATATCTTTATAACATTACACAATCCACGTGTTCAAACTTTACACACATTCATTTGATCATCAAACACAAACATACATATGCACTTCTTTATATAATCAAACACAATCATATATATTTTAACATTAAACACAGTCTTAATTTTTATAAAAATAACACACTTGATTAGATTAGTTAGGAGTCTACATTAGAAAGTGAGATGCCAATTAATTTAACAAATTATGATGTGGTAATTCCGAAAGTTAATGGTATAACTTTCGATTTTGATGATTATTAAAGTTATACCATTAACTTTCGGAATTACCACTTTTTAAATTGTTAAATTAATTGTTTTTTCACCTTTTAATGACCTTGAACAACATTAATTTAACACATTTGATATCTTTAAACCATTACACAATCTCAATACATCATTAAATTCAAATTTTACACACAACATTCATATGATCATCAAACACAAACATACATATATAATTCTTTATATTATCATACACATTCATATACATTTATAACATTACCCTCAATCTTGATTCTTAAAAATAACACAATTGATGTGATTAAATAGTTTAGAACAAAAAATTACAGAATATCAAATAAAATATGAAATTAATACCAAAAGTTTATTATAAAACTTTCGGAAATAACTATCAAAACCGAGAGAATTTCAAAAATCTCTCGGTCTTGACATTAAACAGAGGTTTTTAAGTAAGGATCAAAAACGAAAGTTTTCTAATATACTTTCGGTTTTGACCCTTCCCAACACTTAGAATTTTTTCAGCTCTTTTTAAGGGAAGAGTCAAAAGCGAAAGTTTGCTAATAAACTTTCGCAAATAACCATTACAGGGTCAAAACCGAAAGTTTATTAAAAATACTTTCGATTTATACCCTTCCTAACACTTAGAATTTTTTCAGCTTTTCTTAAGGGAAGGGTCAAAACCGAAAGTTCATTAGAAAACTTTCGCAAATAACATTTTTAGGGTCAAAAGCGAAAGTTTGCTAATAAACTTTCGCAAATAACTCTTCCTATTACTTAGAATTTTTTAGCTATTTTTAAGGGAATGGTCAAATCCGAAAGTTTATTAGAAAACTTTCGCAAATAACCCTTCCAAGGTCAAAACCGAATGTTTAATACAAAACTTTCAGTTGTGACCCTTCCTAACACTTAGAATTTTTTTAAGGGAAGGGTCAAAACCAAAAGTTCATTTGAAAACTTTTGCAAATAATCTTTCCAGGGTCAAAAGCGAAAGTTTGCTAATAAACTTTTGCAAATAACCCTTCCAGGGTCAAAACCGAAAGTTTATTACAAAACTTTTGGTTTTGACCCTTCCTAACACTAAGAATTTTTTAAGCTTTTTTTAAGGGAAGGGTCAAAACCTAAAGTTTATTAGAAAACTTTCGCAAATAACCTTTATCAAATTTTCTTAAGGAAGGTCAAAAGCGAAAGTTTATTACAAAACTTTCGCAATTACCCCTTCATCAGATTTTCTTAAGGAAGGTCAAACACGAAAGTTTATTACAAAACTTTCGCAATTACCAATTCTGGATAGTTAAAACTGATGGTTTTTTTAATAACCTTCGCAATTATCCTATTTTCCCCTTTTTTCAACATTGTAATCTAAAATGTTCAATAAATTTCTCAAATAAAGGTAAACCAATACATAGAGAAAAAACATTCCTTAACCACATTAATAAATCAAAAGATAATTATAATTCAGAAGTCGATCTAATTAAACAAATGTCAAAACGTACCAAATTATCCAAAACATGTTATTAGTCGAACGAAAACGATTACAAATAATTATTCAAATATTGTAATCTAGTTAGTAGGTGGGGGAGGAGGAAGGGGTGGTTGATTCTGCCTCCTGAAGAAATCAAGTTGTTTTTCAAGATTCTCCTTTTTTAGCCATTTAATCCCTGTCCGCTTTAATTTTAGTTTGCAATTGAGCTCTTTCCGCATCCCTCAATTGAATTTGCTCCAATACCGACGCTAGGTGTCTCGCATCCTCCTCACGTGTACATTCGTAGTAGTCATTGGGTCCGCCGCGACAGATCCTAGGTTAGAACTTGATTGTGCTAGCAAGTTCTGAAATGACGGAGGGAGTTTCTCTAGTGTTTTCCGAAGACGCATCCAAGTACTAATCTTGAAGTCATTTCGTTCATAAATACAAATATTTAAAATGAGACAAATTAGTATAAGGGACTTTACAAACTATCTCTAAGAATCTCCAAAATGTCAATAATATCACTAATGAGTTGCAAGGTGACCCAAATCAAACCTCAAAAAAACATAAAAATGGAGTTCAAGACATCCAAGTTTTCATTTTTTGTTCAGCTCAAGCCAAATAACCACGTAAAGCCAAATAATTCAAAAAACCTTCGGGGTCTATTTTCTAATAACGAATGATTTGAGAATCCATTTAACCAAAACCACCCTTTAAAAAAATCAACCCATGGACATTAAGCTAACAAAATTTCAAAAGACATAATGGATTGAAGACATAACAAACTCCGTAAACTTTAAGCTAACAACTCAAAAAAAATCAACCAATGGTCGACATTAAGCCAAATAGTTTCCAACATTTAGCTAATCCATAATTATAAAATAACTTAAGGTGTAAAATCCAGAAAACAATCTATACTAGAAAAAAAAGGAAAAAAATACATCTAACCTTGATTGCGGAGGCGAAGGCGAGGCGGTGGTTCCGTCGAGGGCGTCGGCGCGGGTGAAAAGAGAAGAGAGGAAGAAGAGAAGAAGAGGTGGAGGCGGCGCGGGCAGAAGAGAAATCGGGGAGAGAGAGAGTGAAAAGAGAAACGACATAAAGAAGGAGAGAAGAAGTAGGTTTTGTATTTAAAAAGGTCATTACCGAAAGTTATATGAAAACTTTCGGTTTTGATCATACACCGAAAGTTTTCATATAACTTTCGGTTTTGAACTTGGGTCAAAACCGAAGGTTTATAAGAAAACCTTCGGAATTAATCTCAACACTTAGAATTATTTTTAAAAGTTTGGGATGAGTTAAAACCAAAATTTTGTTCGAAACCCTTCGCAATTAATTATTCACAAACTTTGAATTATATTTCATTTTTTTTGGATGAGTCAAAACAAAGGTTTTTTGGAAAACCTTCGCAATTAGCAATTTCAAGAAAGGTAAACTCGATGGTTCTTTGAATAACCTTCGCAATTATCCCATTTCCAACACTTAGAATTATTTTGGGTTTTTGGGAAGGGCAAAACCGAAAGTTTATTGTAAAACTTTCGGTGAAAAGTTGTAAAACCAAAGGTTTTACACGACTCTCAGAATTAAATTTTATAACGAAAGATTTGTTCCTCTCGAGATCATTTTCGAAGGTTTCATAAAACCTTCGGTAATATCCGTCGATAAAGGTCATTTTTTTACTAGTGAGTCCTTAGACCAACTACACGATGAAGAAAGAGGAGAAGGCTTGCAGCGTTGCAGTCTAGAAACAGTCATCAAATAAACATTATTATGTTGAATAAAAAAATAGATAACTCCATTGTCATGTACAACTGGATCTTGTGATTTCGGATCGCCCTATAAACAAACTGTTTGATCATACGATTAAACTATGAGACGATCATCTTCAATAAAAATAAGAAGACGAATAGCTAAATCAGTTTGATCGGATCACAAAACTATAAAATTGAGTTCGTATAGCTAAACTTGAAAAAATAAAGAGCGGTAGAAATGCTGATTTCATTTTTCTTGATAGAATTTGAGAATAAGAACCTCTTTCTCGATTAGCTTGGTGAAGAAGCGTTCGGCTTGAACGACAGAGACGTCTCCACGGTAGTCGCACTAAACGTGAACTCTACCATTGATATCGAGAAGGAATAGGGCCTAAGAATCTCCCGCCATCGGAGTGTTAGGTTTTCTTCATCATATCGAAGATTAGAAATCAGAAATCGAATCTTTGGTTAGGAGATCCGTTGAGAATAACGAAAATTGTGGTCTGGATTAGAATGGAGAGCTTTTGGATCTAGCTGCACCCTAATGGTTGGAGAAGGATATAACTAAGTTTGTGCGTGACAATCTAGCTGATAGTCTTAGCTGATAGTATGTCTGACTAATTAGGCAAGGGATTTTTTAGGTTAGAAAGAATTGCTCTATATAGAAAAAAAAATGAGTTATGCTTTCTTTTAGACTTCGTTGACCGATATTTTTTAAATAATTAAAAACTGATTTCTAATTTCAAAATATATATAAGTTAATTTTTTATTATTAAATATAATATAATGTTTTATTTATTTATTTATTTATTTTTATATTATTTTTTACTTTTAATTTAATTTTAATTAATTAAAAGATAGATGTTAATAAAAAAAATTAATAATGTTATAAAAAAATTTAAATTATGAATTAAATTTTAATGTAAATAAAATTTAAGTCAAATTTAATTTAAAATATTAAAATAATGAAATAAAATATTTACAAATTAAGAAGAAACCTAAAAATATTAAATTTACAATAGTTAAATTTTAAAGTTTTTAAGAAAGCTTGTATAAAAAAATAAAGGTGGTTTTATAGATATAATAATTAAAAAAAATTCTTTTAATTTTTATCCACGCTTAATAAGCGTTGGCATATAAGGGTGGCTAAAAGTGTATTTTGTTGTAGCGACGGTTTCATCATTTAAACTTCCTTCGCTTCTTTTTACATATCCGTTATCAAGACCAACAAATTTATGTTTTTATAATATTAAAACATTAAATGTAAAAAAGTATATTTAATTATATTATAATTATATTTTCTTAGATATATATATATATATAATATACTTAATTCACTTTTTTATTTTTTTAATTAAATACAAATAAAATAAATGATTTAATTAATTATAAAAATATTATTATTAAATAATTTCAAATTTACACTTTACAAAAATATAAAAAAAAAAAATTGTTTGGATTGTCCAAACCATATTAAATCTAATCCATATTCGGTCTGTATTAATGAGTAAAATGGTTTGAATTACAGAGTTGATAAATATAGTTTGAATTTAATACGGATAAGACAAAACAAATCGATTTTAACCATTTGGTCACCCCAAGTAAAATTGAGCTATTTTGGAAAATTTTACAAATTTGATAGTACAACAGTCATAAAATGTTCCAATGGTACTTTGAGCTCTTTCCATAATTTGACTTTTTCATATTTAGAATTATGTGCAAATAGAATTTCCTCAATCAACAATACTACTAGTAAGTTGAGGTCTATCTTTAAATATTTGGTTGGTAGTTCACTAGTTTGTATACACCTATAAGAAAATTAATTCAGAAATAAGTATGTTACTTTCAAATATACCAATTTAATTCATGAGTAATGAAAAATAGTCCTGGTTACCATTAACTTTTTCTCAAGTTTACAATATTTTCGAGGAAGGAGGTAGGGAAGAGTTAGTACATGAGGACAATAATGGAGGAGAGTAAGCTTGTTTAGTCTAGAGTTTCGATGATAGGAGGAAAGAGCTAGAATAATTGATGGACAGAAGATTCAAAATCGTATGGCAGGAGAAGGTCTTCAAAATCGATAAACTGGAGAAGAAATACGAAGATGATGGTCGAATCGACCGCTTTAAAGAAGAGAACGGTGTGATAGAGAGGTTTCAAGAGATATAATGGTCCGATAAATGCAAAATTTTGGGTATAGGGAAGCCCGTCAATTTAAAACGTTTTAGGGTTAGTTTATGTATTTTATTTTTAAATATTAAATAAATAAAGGGGAAAGGAATCAACTATTAATCAGAATGAGGTTTTATATTCTTTAATCACTTTTACAAAATGCTTATTATGCGTTTAGAGATAAACGTGGGTAAAAGTAAGATTTGGAATAGTAGTCATAACTATATTATATATAAATGATGCTTAATTTTTAAATTGTTCTAATTGCTGGGTCGAGAGCTGGGTCGAGAGCTGTGCTTAATTTTTATATATATGAGAGTAAATGGATACTTGAATCGGATTGTGGGTTGACCCGTCATATATACTTAAAACGGTTAAAAATAAAATTTAAAATGTTATATGTGTGTTTCGAACTTGCAATGTAACAAAAAAGTTCAATTTTTTAACCAACTAGGCTAATAACACTTTATATTTTAAATTTAACACCAAATTTAATAAACGCGAGACATTTTAACATTATAAGTTCAATTTTTTAACTAACTAAACTATAATATGAATCAAATATTTGATTGACCAAAGTGCAAGTGTAATGTGACGAGATAAGAGGTTTATTTATAAAAAAAAAAATATGTGAAAAGATAAGATATTTTACCGAAATAAATAAAATATGAAATGTGAGTCTTCTATTTTTATTCGTGATTTATTAAGAAATTTAACATTAAATACATATTATTATTTTATTATTATTAAAAATAATTTAATTATATTTTTATCGCCCGAAATTTTTTCTAATTTTTATTATTCTTCCTCATATTATATATATATATATATATATATATATATATATATATATATATATATATATATATAAATAAAAGATTAAAGTCAAACAAGGTACCACAATAATTCACGTCATCAATTCTTTTTTTAATAATTATTTTCTCTTTTCTAATATATATATATATATAATAAAATTATTTTAACAATTTCAAATGGTCTAGCGATTAAAGTGTTCATATTTCATAATTAATACCAAAATTTGAATCCAAAAAATACAAATTTATATTTTTAAAAATGCATTCTTGACTATAAATATATTTTATCTTATATTTTTTTTCTTAATTATTTTCTCTCACGTTAATTATATATATATATATATATATATATATATATTCTCACTAATCATATAAATATATATATATATATAATATTTTCTTTATTAGTATAAATATCATTTTTTGTTCATATAAAAAATAACTATTGGTAAAAAAAATATTAAATACAAAATATAAATACATACACAAAATAATAAAACTATTTCAATAATCTCAAATTGTCTAGCGGATAAAGTCTTCACATTTAATGGTTAAGATTAGGGTTCGAATCCTAGAAAATAAAATTTTAGATTTTCAACAATAAATTCTTTATTATAATATATGGTGACGCAACTTTTAAACAAAAGATATGAAGCATAAGTGTGAGGTCAAAATTAGTGGTTGGTTTGACGAACATTTGAAACTGTGAGGTCACAAAATGGAGGTTGGGTGATGGATGGTTAGTCGAGTGTGAGGTCGGAATTAGTGGTTTGTTTAGCATGCATTTGAAAGTGTGAGGTCACGATATAGAGGTCGGGTACAAGTGGGTGGTTTGTCGAGTATGAGGTCGGAATTAGTGATTTGTTTGATGAGTATTTGAAAGTGTGAGGTCACGATATGGAGGTCGGGTACTAGTGGGTGGTTTGTCGAGTATGAGGTCAGAATTAGTGATTTGTTTGACGAGTATTTGAAAGTGTGAGGTCAAGAGATGGAGTTCAGAGTTACTGGTTGGTTTGGCGATCATTTGAAAGTGTGATGTCTTGAGATGGAGGTCAGGTAGTGGGTGGTTTGTCGAGTGTGAGGTCAGAATTAGTGGTTGGTTTGGAGAGCATTTGAAAGTGTGAGGTCACGAGATGGAAGTCGGGTGATTTGTCGAGTGTGAGGTCGATATTAGTGGTTAGTGTAGAGAGCATTTGAAAGTGTAAGGTCACGAGATGAAAGTCGGGTGGTGGGTGGTTTGTCGAGTATGAGATCGGAATTAGTGGTTGGTTTGACGAGAATTTGATGGTGTGAGGTCTAGAGATGAAGGTCGAGTGGTGATTAGTGATTGATTTGATGTTGGATAAGAGGTCTGTGATCAATTGGGATTGATTGTTCATTTATTAAAGTGAGAGTAAAAGAGAGTTCCACTAAAATTGGTGAGTGGTTTGTCGATTCACAAGATTAAAGTTAGTGAGTGGTTTTCCGAGGGGATAAAGAGACATATTCGAAAGTGTGAGTCACAAGAAGAGAGTCAATTGGGGGTTAGTGATTGAGTTTGACGAGAGATAAGAAATGTGTCATCAATTAAGGTCGACTAAGATTGGTGGGTGGTTTGTCGAGGGGATAAAAAATGTATATGAAAAAAGTGTGAGTCACAAGATGATGGTCGATTGAGGGATTAAGTGGGGGTGCCGAGGGATAAAATATATATGTTAACATTAAGTTTAAGATTAAACTTATTTTTTACAAACTAAAACTAATTTTAAATTAATTAAATTTGAATAATATTAATTTTATCTAAAATATTTATAGATAAATAATATTTTGTATATATTCTTATCCGTGTAAATGCATGAGATTCATGCTAGTATATTATTAATATTCCACCCATCAACGAAATAGTAAATACTATTTTTATTTTTATACAAATATATCTCATTAGCTATTATAGATATCTAAATAAACTCGTAATTTTTATATTTTAATATTTCATTTTAATTGAGTTTAATTTTTATTATAATAACAATCCATATACAATTATTAAAAAGTATATGTATCCAAGTATTTAAACTAATTATAATAATCTCTCGTTTGAATTATATATGTTTTCTTTAATAATATATTATAAATTTAAGAGCTCAACATATTTTTTATCATTTTAAAAATATATTAATATGAATCTCGTATATCAATTTCAATATAGGATTAAAGTAATTTTTGTTACATTAGTTTTTAACAAAATCTTCAATAGTAAAATATGTCAATATAATTAAATGATATATCAAATATGGAATTGTAGTATAGTGTGATCTTTAACATTTCTAATATCAACTCCTCTTTCTTTATTTCTTATAGAGATCAATCTAAATAACTTTAGAATCTAAAACAGAAATATCATTTACAATTTCGTTGATGTGTCGAATAATGAATGAATATTTAGAGTATATTAGTTATGGGATCCCCAATCCATATACATAACCTACCTATTATGTTAATCTCATCAAACTAAATGGTAGAGAATTGGTCACTCTCAATAACACTCAAGGGTTGTGATATTAATAAAAGTTGAAATGTTGAGATCAATGAATTAGAGACTAAAGTATAGCCAAATTTGTACAAGATTTCACCCTCTCGTATACTTTCCACCAAAGTCTTTCTTTATAAAAAGAAATCTAACAACATTGCCCGCTAAATAAGCTAAATGATCAACCGTAGAGTTCTATACAAGTAGGAGAGTGTGTCTTGAAGTCGACAAAGAATTATTCTGACTAGATTTTAATAGTGATTGAAAATATTATTGCTTGAAACGTTTATCTAATAAATGATGGTGTAAAGAGAGACATCATTAACACACGGATGAGAACCCTTAATTGTGGCATATACTATTTTAGTGAGACTAATATTTAGAAGACGGATTAATAGATCATTAGGCATCAATGCTATTCTCATTAAATTAAATTATTTTATAATTTTCATTTTAGTAGATTTCAAGTGAAAACAAAGAAAATGGTAGCTTAGTCAATTTTTCACACACTACATCACTTCAAAAATCATTTTAAAACATTTATTTATTTTAGTTACTGTTTACATTACTAAAGTAAAAAAAAAAAAATTAAAACAAGTTAAACTAAAATAAGACTATTCTATACAAACGAAAAGAACTAGAGAATGTATTTTTATATAGACACCCATTTGTTTTTTTCTTTTGTCCTGATCTGTGACACTAAGATTTTATTTTATATTTACAAATTAAATGTTCAAATACAATGGGTTATTTTTTTTTTCAGAAATAGATGGATAGATAATTAACAATAATTAAGGATATGTATATTAGTATATGAAATCTCAAGAAAATTAAAATAAAAAATGAAATATTAGAGAAAAATTTGTTATTGTTCAATTTTTTTCATAAACCAAACTGCTCAAGAGTTGAAAGCTTGTTATGGAGGATCTTTCGTATAAGAAAAGGAGAAAAAAATTAGAGTTATAAGGGGCTTGGACATATTATAAAGAAAACATTTATGGGGTGTTTGAACTTATTGTAAGAAAACTTTTTCAAAATAAAAATACACTTAGGGAGAATTGGACAAATGACAGAATATACACCATTTATCTTAAAAATTAATAAACTGCTAGTCTTTCTATTAAAAATTTTAAAAGATTTTGTTAAAACTATGTTTAGTGGGTAATAATTTGTTTTTTTTTTGAGTTACAAATATCCGTCTTGTTCACAGTGACAACTTCATCGAACCACAAGGAGGAAGTTGAGATCTTGATAAAGAATCTATCGCGTGAATGCAAACAAGGTATACCACATATCCCTTACACAAAAATCCGACAAGAAGTAAGAATAATATACAACTGTTAAAAGAGCAATTGAGAATTACAAGAGTAGATTCTCCCTACAAAAAGATAGTTTGATGGCTACGACGAGGTATAGACAATACTGAATTTAGAATTTGCTTGTTTGTTTCCTTGGTATGTTTTTTATTTGTAGATAATGCTTGAATTATTAATGAAGTCCTGATAAAATAAAAAAGATGTACATATCTCCTAAATTATTAGTTAGGAATGCATTATTAGTTTTTTATCAACAGAAATTAAAACATGTTCTAATTCCGGAATTTGTTCTGTACATTAAAAAAAATGGCTGAAGTGGAAGCAACCGAAGAGTTAGAAGAAGAAGTAAGCAATGGCAGAAAGGGCAAGTAGTAAGGTGACCATTCTTTAGGTTCCATTTTTTCTTTGTAAAAATGCATAGAGTGTATTTGATTCCTCGATTCGGCTAGAGGGCTAAGAGTATATTTGATTCTACTTTTTAGCAACAAGTAAAATTTAAACGAGGAAGATTTCGTCCGAATGCATACGGATAAAAAATATAGATAAAAAATTAATAAATTTTTTTAATAATAATATGTATTAAATGTTTAAAATTCTTAATAAATCACGAAATATATATATATATATATATATATATATTAACATGAAAAATAAAACACTCTCATGTCACATTTTATCCACTTAAGTAAAACAACTTATCTTTTCACACTCATCACATAATTTTCCGAATGAACAGCTCGATACCGTCAAGTGACCTTACACTTTCACTTTGGTCAATCAAATATTTGATTCATATATTTTAATATTTAGCATCGTGACTTCACATTTTGGTCAATCAAATATTTGATTAATATTTTTTTAACTACTTTCAATTGATATGGGTCTATTATTCTTCGGTAACCACATCCCAGTCATACTTGATTAAATGGTTGTATTTGTTTTGTTAAGTTGCAAGTTCGGAAAACACATATAAAATTTTTATTTTTAATTTTAACCGTTTTAAGTTTATGATCGGGTCAACCCACAATCCGACCTAAATATTCATTTACTCTCACATATATATCCAAATTAACCACAGCTCTGACCCGGAAATCTGAATACATTGAAAATTAAGCATCATTATAAATATGTACCTATTGTGCAATCATGAGTGAGTAAAATTTGATAGAATTAAATTATTAAAGTTCAATAAAGAATGAGTATAATTTTGATGAAATCGAAAGAGTGAATTTCGATTCAAATTCTGTTCGGAGAGAAATAATGGATGATTATTGGAAGCAAGGTGGAGGCAATTTAGAGAAATTCTATATAAAGTCTTGAATGAAACTATTGAGTTTATAGTGTTTTTAAGTCAAAGACTACTTCGTTGTAAATCGATTCTTTCAAACTCAAATTTTGAAAGTCAATATGGTTGAGTGAATGTGATACGAGAGAAATTGAGTGACAACTGACAAGCGACTTTCTAGATTTAAGCGAAGAGATTTTAAGGCATCTTTAATCATAAGAATGAATGTAAATCAACATAAGTAGTTCTAGCACCAAACAAAAGAGAAGGAAGATCGCAATTGCTACACATTTAGCCGCGAGTTCGATTAGATAAAAAGGAGAGACCACATTCTTGATTCCCAAAGATGAAATGAGAAGTTTTACGAAAATTAATTTAAATACATATGTATCTTAGTTTTAAAGAGGGTGTTAAAAATATTTTATATTGAATTCATACCTATTTAAAGTTTATTTTTTATTGGACTCTAATGGATTTAAGTTTAAAAATGGTTTAATCATTGTGAAATAGAGATAATGTAACATATCATTATTGAACTATTTCTTTATTAAATATCTATAGAATTAGTGACTCTTATAAATGTAGTAATTGTTTATTGATTGAATTATGCAGTGCGTTTCATCATCTTGCTTTGTTGTCAGCGTCAATAGAGTCCACTGAGGCTATTTCAAGGGTGAAAACGGGGTAAGGCAAAGGGACCCCCTCTCTTCTTACCTTTTCGTAACTATCATGGAGATCTTTGAGAGCATCTTCGCGATGTTCCGAAAGAATCGTCCATACATCTTTCACCCATTCTGTGAGGTAGAGGAGGTAACCCATTTATGCTCGTGCACGCAGACATTGATTCCATTAAAACTATTAGGGTTGCACTAACGTTCTTTTCTGAGGTTACATGTTTAACTATTAATGAAAGAAAAAAAGTGTGACATTTTATGGAGACGTGAAGGACGAAACAAAGCAGGACATCTTCAACATCATGGGCATCAAGGAAAGAAGTTTTCCCGTAAGGTACTTAGGAATTCCGTTAACCGCGAAGCAGATGGAGATCTCACACTGCAAGCCACTGATTGAAAAGGTAAAAAACACGATATCTAGCTGGGCAGCAAAAAAACTTTCTTATGCAGGGATGATCGAACTTATCAAAACCGTGGTCATGAGCATAGTTGGCTACTGGGCACAGAAAATGGTCATTCCAAAAAAGGTAATGAAGGAGCTTAACACGCTGATGAGGAACTTTATCTAGGGCAGTAGCGGAAGAGGAGGAAAAAAAGTCAAATGAACCGCTCACTGCAAACCGAAGGACGAGAGAGACATCGGTTTGAAGAACCGTATAAAGTGGAACAAGACTCTCACAAAATGTTGGCATTGTTGACAAAACCTTGTAAAATTTGTATTCTAAAAAAACAAAATGTAGTAATTGTTGGCAGAAACCTTGTAAAATTTTGTATTCTTTATTATAATCTATTTTTATTGTTTTAGATTACTATTATAATTTGTGAAAATAAAAGAATAATATAAATGGTCAATTTTTAATAACATGTATATGCAAGGAAGAATGAGCAGTTGAGTTCACCGATTAAGATTTAGGGTGAAATTTGAAAAAAAAAAAGTGAAAACTTATTTTTATATTTTGAAAATATATTTTTGATATTATTTTTTATTCTAATGTCTAAATAATAAAATGAATTTTGAATCTTTCATTTTTTTTTTTTTTTTGTTATATATAAAGTTTGGTTTATCTTTCATTAAATTAAGTTTGACTTTTCTCAAGTTAGTTTTTCTGTTTATGATTTGAAAGTGGCATGTACATCTTTAACTTATTTTTCTACACTAACTTATATGATTAAAATAATTTGGCATAATACTATAAATATATTAATAAGGTTCATCGTTATATACTAGCCTTTAGCCCGTACATTTGCACGAGTAATAATATAAAAACTGTGAAAAAAAATTATGGATAACATTTTAATTTTATTTTTAACCGTTTTAAATTTAAAAACGGGTCAACCCACAATCCGACCTAAGTATCCAAATTAACCACAGTTCTCGATCCGGCAATCTGGACACTTTAAAAATTAAGCATGATTATATATATAGATAGATTTGTTTATTATCTTTGCATTATTCATTTCCAAGCCCATCTCTCTATCAAATAAATCAATGGTTTATTATAAAAATTAGCGACGGCCTTAATTTATTAAGGTCGGCTATTAAAACCGTCGACGGACGAAATTAATGATTTTGACGTTAATTTTTTTTACTAAATTCATCCGCATAATATCATCACTAATTTCAAAGCAATTATCCACATTATTAATGCTTTTTCTGATTGTCCCAAAACGTTTTACTAATGACATTCTATTTGTATTAACTATAATCTTCGTTTTCATGATTTTTGTTTTAATGTAACATTTAAATTGTGAAGATAAGAAATAAAAACAACAAATAAAAACCACTCTAGAATGAATAAAAGGTTAATTTTCCATATAATTTATTTAAAAATAAGTGTTGTATCATTATTACAATCAGAATTTTTTTAAATTGTTAAAGTAAAAAGTGAATGTGATTAATATTAATTTGATATAAAAAAATGTATAATTGAAATGGCTAGATAAAAAAATTAGGTGAAAAGTGGATAAAAAATGTAATGTTTTATAACTTCTTAGATAAAGTTATAAAAGAAAAATTAATAATTTTTCCTGATAAAATGAATAGTTTTTTAGTTTTGAGGAAATAAAAACAAATATATAACAAATAAGATGAAAAATATTTATACTTTTAGTTTGTTAGAAGACTTGTAAATAAAGTTATATGTTAAAAGAAAAAACAAAATTGTAACATTAATCTGAAAATAAATAAGAATGATATAATTTTTATTTAGAATTTAGTTTTCTCTTACATTATTTTTAGTATTTACAGGTACTTGGTGCAATTATACTATAGCATAATAGCAAAAGAAATAAATAGGGACTAGCAATGACATTTGAAATCAAGAAATTTACCGCATTGTCCTCTAAGTCAACCTTCTCTAGTGCAACTATCATTACAATTCTGGCTCGAGAAACATGCGCCATGAAAAGTATTGCTCGGGACTTTGTAAACATCTGCCTCAACTAATCTTACTCCACAATTTTCTTCTACAAATACAATGAATCAAAATTATTTCATTAAAATTTTAATACAATCTTTTAACAAAGTCTTATTAGAGAAAAAGTAAACTTATCGAAAATGAAAAAAGCTAATACTAATACAAGAAAAAACAATTTGTCCATGTTAAATGATAAGAATAAAATGTAACAACTTCTTTTGGCGGATTTTGTTTGTCTATGGATATGATGAGTATATACAAGAAAGAGATATCTATTTAAAGTGAAAGAAACAAATATTTTTGTTACTAAAATGATATATAGCACGTAGATTCTCATAATCACACCAAGATTTCACATACTTATATTAAAATAACGTTTAAAGGATAGACTTCCAACTTAAAATTAAGGTCTGTTTGTTTTAGCTTTTGATCAATGCTATTCTGATTAAATTAAATTATTTAATAATTTTTATTTTCTATATTTTTAGTGAAGTGAAACAAATAAATAACATGGTAGTTTAGTCAATTTTTCCAAACAACATCACATCAAAAATCTTTTAGAAACATTTGTTTATTTAATTTAGTTATCGTTAACATTACTAAAGTCAAAAATAAAAACAAGTTATGCTAAAATAAGAATATTCTATACAAACGAAGGGAACTAGATATTGTATTTTTATGTACACCCATTTTGCTTTTTATCAAGAATTTATTTTATTTTTA
This sequence comes from Impatiens glandulifera, assembly GCF_907164915.1. Lineage (NCBI taxonomy): Eukaryota > Viridiplantae > Streptophyta > Magnoliopsida > Ericales > Balsaminaceae > Impatiens > Impatiens glandulifera. Next base: position 13,681,760 of record NC_061866.1, on the reverse strand, counting down.
CAAATTTCAAATGTTAAAATATATTAAGACTTCTGTTTTAGAAACAGATGAGAAAATAAATAAATATATGTATATTCACAACCACTACAAAAGAAAATAATAAAAAAATAATAATAAAAAAATATAAAAATGCAATAAAAGTTTGCAACGAATGTTTTTTTTAATATAAATTTTTAAAACTGCAATCTACACGGTAATAAATAATATATATATATATATATATATATATATATATATATATATATATATATATATATATATATATATATATATATAATTCTAATTATATTTTCAATAAAAACGTAATTTAAAAAAATATATAATTTGGAAAATATATATTGCAAAATATATGACTAAAAAAATATAATATTTTTTTAAAATCTATATAATTATATTATTACAACTAATCTAGTAACACATGAATTAATTAATAATAATGCTGATAATATAGGTGTGTTTGTTAATCTTAAAATTGGTATTAGAATTAAAGTTGGAGGATTTAATTATAATTTTTAAGTTTGGTAGACCATTAAATATTAAGAATTTGAATTAAAATTCTAATGGAATTCAATCTAGTGTAATTTTATAATTCTTACTTCCATTCTTTTTAGGTCATAATTGTAATTCTATTTTTTTTTAATGTTTTTTCAAACAAAATAACTTATTATTTTATTATTTAAAATACTATTAAAGTTTTCAATTAATAATTTTGTTTTTGAAACTTAGTAAGTTAATTAACATTTTGAACTAATATATATATATATATATATATATTTATTTATTTATTAATGTACAAAGTTAAATGTTGATTCAATATTTTGTTTTCGAATTTAAGAAGTTAAAATATTGAAACGATAATATTTTTTTTAATATATAATGTTAAAATGTTAAATCGATATTATTTTAATGAAAATCGAAAGTTAAAAAAAAGTTTGACCAAGCTATCATAATTGATTATGTCAAACCAATATTTTAATAAAATAGATAATATACATTAAAATTATTTTTATTATTTTATTTTTCACAAAAACATAAGAATTGAGATTGAATTATAATTTTATATTTTTCTCAAACATAAGAATTGAATTATAATTAAATGTCAATTCTCATGGAATTGGAATTGAAATTCTAATGTCAATTCCAATTCCAATTTCACTCATTCAAATGTACCCTAAACGTACCCTAAAAGATATATTGACGTCAATATTTGCAATTTCTTTTACAACAAAATATATTTCCATTAACTAGTCACACATATTATATAAATAAGGTTTTGATTGTTGCAAAATAACAATTTCATGATAGAGTATCACTACAATTTGTATTGCAATTATATTTAATAGTTTTGAAAATATTTTTTCAAATATTCGTAATATATTAGTATTACGTTATGCATTAAGCCTTATAGATAATTTTTCGCAGCCTTATAGATAATTTTTTCGCATCTAATTATGCAATTATATGATATTATATTATTGCAAACTATATCGTAAGAGTATTTAATAGTTTTAAAAATATCGTTTGAAATATTCATAATATACTAGCATTATGTTTGCATTAAACAATATAGATAATCTTTTCGCAACTAGTTCTTCAATTATATGATATCATATTATTACAAACTACATTACAATAATATTTAATAGTTTTTAAAACATCGTTTGATATATTAATAATCTATTAGCAATACGTTTCGAATTAACAATTATAGATAATCTTTTTGCATTACAATTTGTACATAAATACTACTTTTTAAATTATTAATAAGCATTCAATTCAAAATTAGTTGCGATTCAGATTAAATTCATTTGCCTCGAATCTTGTTTCATCATCATTTCGGCCAACCACCTCTATAACCTTTCGTCTCCCTCACGCATTTATGTTTTTACATCATTTCATTACTAGTTTCAATCACTCTCTACAAAAAAAAATCATTCTTCAAGAACTTCAAACACTCTTTTCAAACACCTAGTTTCTTATCAAATCTTTCTAATGGTTCTACTCATTTTACACATAATCGCATATTCACTCATCGGTTGATTTTAACTAGAAAGGAAAGCCATGCATTGACTTAACTCCGATAGTGATGACCAATATGAAAAGATTGAAACAATAGTGATGGTGGACATATCGTCCAAAAACATTAAAACACCAACGGAGATGGAAATGGTGAAGGTGGAGTTTACTGCACCTAGATCCAAATAGAAAGTCTACAAACTCAGATGGAGGCGATGAGTACTAATGCTCCTATAGCCACCAAAAATCCCACCTCCTATAATGAAATGTATATTTCATAGATGATATGCGAACAATCAATCTTACAACTATCCATGTTGTCTAAGAGATGACTACAAAGATTTTTTTATTTCATTTGTAAAACTTTTGATTCTTTATGCATAATATGAACTACTATACATTTATATATGTGTTAACCTATTTCATTTTTGATAAAATATATGTTATTTTTTACTAATTTGATAGATAAAATATGTGTTTTTGGTTGAGAATAGCTTGATAAACTTTGTGGTGGGTGTCTTAAAATAAGCAGAATAAACTGGAAAACTCATATGGAAGAAAAAAAGGAAGAATAATGACTCAAGTTTAATGTCATTTGATTAATGTTTTTGAAGTTGTAGAATATTTATGTCTTATTATATTGGTTTTTATTTTTGAACATTTTATGGTTATGTTTTAATATATTGATGACTTATGTTTTCGATTTACAATATTTTGTTCTAATCTTTATTCATAGTTTTGGTTTTATAAAATTTAATTATACTTTCAGTTTTATGACATTTGCAATTTTTTTATCTATTTTATCTATGGCAATTATTGCGAATAATATTGATGTTTGAATGTCTTGTTTAGTAAATAATTTTCAACTCTCGCCTACAAATAAACTGTATGAGAAAGTGCAATAACTTTTGCATTAAACAATGTTTATTGCCAAATTGTTGGATATTGGGTAATATAAATAGAATTTCAAAATAAACATTACAAATAGAATTGCAAGTAGATTTGCAAATGATAATACAAATTAAAAATATAGGTACTGTGAGTATTGCATTACGTAATTTTATAAGGTATTGGAGTTTATGTTGAATATATGTTTTCATGTAGATATGGTTGCATAAAAAAATGCAAAGTTTATTGCTTCATTTTCATATATTTGTTATACTGGGTATTACGAAAATTATTGCATTACATAATTATATAAGGTATTCCAATTTTTTTTGTGGAAGATGACAAAATGTCAATTAAATAAAAAGCCACAAAGGGACAAAGGAGTTACATGAGTTTAAAGAAAATCGGAATAAAAACAAACTGAATGAAGGACAATAATGAAAAAAGAGAGATAACAAATGAGAATTGAGATTTAAAGTACAATAAAATTAGTGGTGATGGTGACTTTATCGTAAGCGATATTCCAATAACCAATTCTTCTCGCTTGTGGAAATACACATCCACGTTCGAATGAGAGGGTTGTCGTTGGTTATGATATTGTTCTATGCTGTATATGCATTGTTGCGAACTTCTAAGAAGGCTCTAGAGTTCCTCTCCATCCAAATATGATAAACAATGTTGGTAAAGAAACACTTAAATGTATTGGAGCTGAAGTCGTTGACCTTGGTTTTGGCGATGGCGAGGTCCTTGATGTCGGTCCATTCGTTTGGGAAGCTGAGGAGGCCCATTGATGGAGAAAATTTACACCAAAGCAAGGAGACAAAAGGGCAGTTCTAAGGAGGTGTTCAATGGACTTCTCATTTCCTAAGAAAATGAGGCAATTAGGGTCCGAGATGCTCATGTACTTCTTGATACGATCACGGGTATTGAGTCTCTCGCGGAAGGCGAGCCATAAAATTAATTGGTGTATAGGAATCACTTTGGTATACCGCACTAAGTAGGACCATGGGACAATGTTCCCATGATCACGAACACAATCCCAAACAAACCCCGAGACAAACCTTCCATTGTTCTCGATATTCCAAATACGGGAATCCTCGTGATTATTCTAATGATAGGATAAAAGTGCATCAAGAATTCTCGAACCTTCCATAATAATCCTCAGAAGGCTTTTTCAATCGCTGCTTTTGACTTGCTGAATTGTGGCTTATTGACATTCTCGTCTGTATGAGTGATGGAGAAGACATTGTTGTGAAGGATGGGACTGTCTTCGAACCAGGGGTCATGACAGAACAAAGTGACATTACCGTTTCCAATTTGAATGTTGGTCATTTTGCATTTACTATCTCTGAGCTTTATAATCTTTTTAAGGGACCACGCCATCTCTATTCTTATCTTGCATGTCCGGATACTGATGTCTTTTTTAATTAACCTCGAGTGTATCCATCTAACCCAGAGCGAGTCCTGTTTCTTTTCCAACACCCATAAGTGCTTGTAAATGAGAGTTTTGTTCTAGGAGACAATATTCTTGATGTCGATTCTGCCTCCGTCTTTGGGCTTGCACGTGTCCGTCCATTTGACCTTTTCCCACCACTCCCCTAAGTCCCCCAAATGAAATTCCTCATAAGATGATCTAGTTCTTTCATGACTTTCTTCGGGAGGACGATTTGCTACACTCAATATCCGATAATACCTAGAGCGACTCTAGTGACCAGCTTGATGCAACTTGTATAAGAAAGTTTTTTAGTAACTCATCCAATAATAACATTCTTTACTTTTTCAATCAGAGGCTGGAAGTGCGAGATCTGGAGTTGTTTAGAGAAGATTGTTATTCCCAGGTATCGGACGGGGAGCGATCCTTCGTCAATGCCCATGATCCTGAAAATGCTGACTTTGGTTTCCTCTTTGACGTCGCCTTAGAAAGCAAGGTTTTTGCCTTGATTAATGTTTAGACCTGTAACACTAGAAAAAATAGTGAAAGTCTCTTTAATAGTTCTAACGGTGTCAGCGTCAACATGCGCCAAGATGAAGAGATCGTCTGCAAAAAAATATGAGTAATAGATTCTTGCTTGCAATAGGGGTTGTGAATTAAAGGGCGATACTTTATGAGCAATTTAACAATGCACTCAAACACCTCCATAATAAGGACGAAAATGTAGGAGGAGAGGGGATCCCCTTGCCTAACCCTATTTCCCCCTTTGAAAAACCCGTCATGGATACTATTTACACTCACAATAAAGTGGGAATCGAGACACACTACATAATCCAGTCAATAAAGATACAAGAGAAACTAGAGGTGATTATGAAATCGTGAATATCGCTCCATTTGATGGAGTCAAAAGCCTTTTGAATGTCCACCTTAAAAGCCACGCGCGGTGAGATGGACTTCCTGCTGTAACCCTTAAGAAGACCCTACACGAGTAAGATGTTATGGGAGATATACCTAACAAAGAAGAAAGTTGATTGCCCAGGACTGATGAGTTTTGTAAAAATAACTTTAAAATGTTTGGCAATGATTTTTGAAATAATTTTATAAGTGAAATTGCAACAGGAATTGGGACAGAAATCTTCAATCATTTCAGGGGAGGGCTTCTTTGGAATCAGGTTGAGGATGGTTACATTCCATTGCTTAAACATCTTGAGGTTCCAAAAGAACTCAGTGATAGTCTCACGAACTTTGTCCGACAATGTTCTAGTTGGCCTTGAAGAAAGTGGCATTGAATCCATCAGGCCTAGGGCTTTGTCACCTTTCATGCTAAAAAGGGCGTTTTTAATCTCGTCGGTACTAACAATCTCATTGAGTTTACTGCTGTCATCACTACTGACTGTATTGATGACGATCTAGTGAAAGAAGCTTAAGTGATTTGAGAGATCCTTTCTGTTACCAATGAGGCCACAATAGAAGTTGATTGCCTCCAAGTGCACATGTTTCTACCCATGGGCCTTGCTCCCATCACTCAGTTTAAGACGAATAACACTGTTACGGATGTTTTTGGTGAAGTATTTATGGTAGAAGAAGGTTGTGTTCTTGTCGCCGAGCGAGAGCCAGTTTTGCCTTGATTTTTGACGGGCGAAGCTTTCCTCGTAGGAGCTGAGATTGTTGAATTCTGTGAGGGCCTCCTTTTCTTCGTCACACCCTTGGCTTGTGCCGTTGTGGCGGAGGTGGGGTTGTTCTAAATTACTTCCAACTTTGACTTGGCTTCAAGGACTCAGCGGGAAATGTTACTGTACCTTTTCTTGTCAAGTTTTTGGAATTTGTTTTGAGGAGGGGGAGTTTTTGGCTGAATATATTTTATTATTTAATAGATTCATCGTATTGCAATTTTTATTGCAAAACAATGGGTTTATTAATAAAAAATTATATTACCCAACCTATTACAAATTTATATTAATCATCGTTATTTAATGAACTATTTGTTATATTTAGCTGTGTTTGCAAATTTAGTTGAATACTAAGAAAATTGCTAAAATACGTCTTTAATGCAAATAAATTTGTTGAGTCACTTTATACAAATTAGACATTTTTTTTAGTGAAAATCAAAATAGGGATAATTAACCATTTGATTCAGGATATTGATGTGGAATCTCAAGAAAAATAAAATGAAAACAAGAAATATATATAATATTCATAAAATCAAATGATAGATAACAATATTGATGTTGAATCTAAAGAAAATTAAAATAAATATATATATATATATATATATATATATATATATATATTAAGGGGAATCTCAAGAAAAATCAAGTACTTTTTGTTAAAGACCACCCACAGCAGGGTGTCAAATTTTTTCATTTAACACCCTGCCACGTCAGCTAAACACCTCTTTTAACACCCACTTTTTAACATGTCATACAGCAGCGTGTTATTCAAGTTATCAAAATTACTTTTTCACTTTCTCTCACTTCCACATCATTTAAACATATACATAATTTCATTTTTTTTAACCACAAACAATATTATTCATCACTTGATAAATCAAACATACAAATATTATTTAAAACGAAGAAGAAAACAAACACTCTAAACATTTGCGATTTTTTTATTGATGGATCGAAAATGACTTTTGCATTGTAATACAGTCCTTGGTTTCTCACCTTCAAACTTGTCATTTACAAATTCTGCAATTTTACCCCAGAAAGTGTCGCCCTTTTGGTTCCTCCCCAATTCACTATCATTACTAAAATGGAAATAACCATTTAGTAAAGCTTTGTTGTCCTCCGTGCTCCAAGGATCGTATGATTTTCGGGTTGATTGTTGGGTTGGAGCAAGAAAAGTGGTTTGGGTATTCCCATCAACATCCCCTAGAGATATTTCTGTAGAAAATTCGGGAATATCAGTTGAACCACTACTGAAACGTTGTGTGTTTAAATTATTTGGTTGTTCACTGTTTGGATAGTTGGTATGAGCGACATGAAACTTATTTCCAGAGATACGTGGATAGCCATAAGGCATATAATGATGGTTATACGGGTATTGCATGCCAAAGTTGGGTGGCATCATATATTGTTGTGGAATATTAGGATGGATTCCGGTATTCATGGGATCTTCCGGACGTTCAATATTTTGGTTCGAATGTTGTATATTTGGGTTTCGAGCTTGATTTGGGAAGTAATTTAGAAAGAAGTTGTAGTTTTGTGAAGGATCCATGAAAGAGTTTGAAGATTTCAAAAGAAAGGTGATACAAACAAGGATGATAATATGGTAGAAAATTTCTGAAATTTTTTGGTGTCCAAATGACACAAACCAAGTCTCTATTTATAGATCGTGAAAAATAATAAATATTGATATAATTTTTTTTTATTGATCAATTATTATTAAAATATATTTTTAAAATAAGAAAACTAAAATCAAAAGGTAGATATTATTCTGCCACATGGCAGCCTCTCAATGGGCCAAACAAAATTTGACACCCATGTCAAATTTTGACACCCAAAATTTGACACCACTTTTGGCCCCCTGCTGCCTCCCACCCTCCCCTTTTGACACCCAAATGACACCCTGCTGCGGCTGGTCTAAGTAGGATAAATATCATCCACTCTATAATATTATTCCCTTTAAGGAAAACATATAATACTATATATTATCGCATAATAAACAATTCGTTTCAAAAATACATTATCCATTTTTACTTGTTGTAACATGTTTTATTTTAATTTAGACGCTCTTGTGCTGATTTTGAAAAGAAAGTGAGGAAAATTAATTTTAAAGTTATCGAAATTTGAAGTTTAAAAACCGAGATTTTATAGACGATTTCATAACTTATCATCCCATCGGATTTGGAAGAGATTGAGATATTTAATGGAAAGTCGTCATAGGACTTCTTTAGATTTTTTTCGATATTAACTAACCTCAGAACTAGAAAGTCACCACCTAATTTTAAAATAAATTAGGAAATTAATATACGTGAGTTCAACGTTTGCTTACGTGTGAGAAATAATTTTTTAGACATGACCCACAATACCCCGAAGGTCTCTACTAATTAATTTTGTCAATTTTCAAATTTTTTACTCTTCAAATTTTATATTATATTTTATGCTACCTTAGGATGAAACAAGTCACAAATTACATTAGGAAAAGCCAACAAAAACAAAATATATAAAACATAAACTTAGAGCCAGGCAGAAATTTATAAAGAAAACATGCAAAGGAACCGTGGTTAACCTTTACGGTTGAAAAACCTGTCATCGGTCAAAAACCGAGAAGTCACTCGGTCAAGTTCTTAGTAGGTCCCCATTCTCGGTCGCGGAAGAAGAAAAAATAAGGAAAAAATCCTTGGTTGGAAGGGTGCAGCGATTGCCTACGTATGCAGAAATACCAGTCATGGCCCTCCTCTTAGTCAGATGCAGCCACGTTCGAAGTTTGCGCCTTTCCTTGGTCGAAGCGTCACAAGCAGCAGCAGCGGATGTCTACTGTTGTGGCTTCAGAAGGTGTGGATGTCCTCGGTTAGCAACGTACAACAAGTCTCTATCGGGTGCAGACCATCAGTTCTAGCGTGCAACATCCCTCGGTTGGTCCTAGGCGAGCAATGGGTTTAATTCTCGGTCCTAGGCGCATAACATACTTCCATCGGGTGCAGAAATATCGATTCTAACCTTCCGTAGCATCCTCTATCAAATACAAATCCTCAATTATGGGTGAGAAGCTGGTTCCATCCTCTTAGTCTTGGAATGCATCGACTTCTTATTGGGTATAGGATCAGCACAAAGTAGCTCTCTTGGTCGCAAGAACAGGAAGTAGGCTAATTATCGGATGCAGAAAATAAACTTGAGGGGGCTAACTATTGGTTGGATGTGTCTATCAAGTGTAGGATCAGCAACAAAGAATCCTCCCTTGGTCGTAAGGTGTCGTAAGGATCGATATAACGAATCAGCAACAACAACAAGTCTATCAGTTGGGTGCAGGAGTGGGCATCCTTCCTCTTTGTCAGGTGCATCTATCGGTGTAAGAATCAGCAGTAAAGGTAATTCCTCGATCCTAAGCGTCGGAAGGGAAAAAAATTGTTTTTTCGGTCGGGTGAAAACCAGCAGCGAGCCCATGGTGCATTATATCGGTCCTAAGCGTCAGCAAATCTAGCCATACGCGAAGTCTGGCTAGTTTTCTCAGTCCTATGCACGCTGCAGCATCCTGAACGCTGAGAATGTTGGGAAGGTGTCAGTTTCAGCGGCGCTTGGGATCCTCGGTCCGCTAGCATCTGCGATCGCTCTAGGATGCGTTTTTCTCGGTTTAATGCTCTTTTCCCTCGCCTGTAGGCAGGGCCGGCCCTAGGGTAAGCCCGGCAAGCCCTCGGACTAGGTAGCCCATTTGATAAAATTATTAAGGTATTTAAAAACATTTATTCTAATTTGAAACATGTAATCTTGTAGCTCACTGTTTTAAGATAAAAACTTAAAACTTGTATATGATTAAGGGCTCAAATCTCATTAAAAACAATTTCTTTTTCTTAAATTTTTAAACTAAACCTAAAGCAACAAAAATATATCGTCTTTTTTTTCTTCCGGGGCTGGGGCAGCCCAAAATTCGAGACCGGCTCTGCCTGTAGGTCCACTTCTTCGGTTTCATGCACCGCTATAGTAGAGACTTAATATTCTTCCGGATTTTTAACTAACCCTATAAAACTAACTAGATGGTGGTCGAAGTCGGCCCCTAATTTAATAGAACTCGATAAAACTGTTGGTATCATATAAATAAATAATTACATAAAATAAAATCATAAATCTAACATTAAAATAACAAGAGCAAAATAAATAAAAGCCAGATTTTATATTTATATTTTGATTAAATTTTAGTCAAAAGTCTCCAATTCAATATTAAATTATAATTATTCTGAGATGAGGTTTAGACTACAAGAATTCAAATCCAAATTCAAACATAAATTATAAGGTATGGTCTGAGTACCATCAAATGACCAATTCAAATGTAAAGCAATTAGCCCATGCTCCACAACAGGTTTGTCTTGTTTCAAGGAGCTGCACAAGGATAATGTTAAGACTAACAAAAATCAAAACCAAAATGAAATCAAAGTTAATATTACCTTCATTGGACTGACTATCATCTGAAAAATGAAAAACAGAAATATAACAATGGTAACGAAGGCAATAACGTAAAATTAAAGAATAAACATAATAATGACACAAGAATTTTACCCATGTTCAGACCAACAATGTCCTACGTTCTAGTTTCGGAGAATCGATTCAATTACAAATTCTAACTCTCTGTATATTCTAGGTTTTAGTCTCACCACCCTCTACAACTCGTTTACAATGTAAATATATATAAATTTTTAGAATTCATAATTAATAAACAATCATTCCCTCTTATTATATTATATTATATTATAATATATATATATATATATATATATATATATATATATATATATATATATTCTTTCATTTTTTAAATATATCATTCTCTCCGTATAATATAATTTATATAGATTTTTTTCTTCTTTTGTATTTAATATTGAGGTACACTAAATTGAACCTTAAAACTAGGCTCAATTCCACAACTGTCTTATTTCTAAAAATGCTGAGTTCATTTAATCTAAGCTCATCTTAAAATCAGAAATCTGCATTTGGCCTTAGACAGGACAATTGAGGCTGGATGTACAGACAAGAAAGAATGAACACCTATCTAAAGGTAGCTACTAAGCGTGAGAATTAAACTGAACAGAAAAAACCTTAATTTAGCTTCACAATGAACTGATAGGAAAATGATTAAATATATAGACTTAATAAAATAGAAAATGATGTTATATTATTTTTAAGTAACTTATTTAATATATAAATTACAGATTTTGTTAGCTAAATAAGTAGCTCGTATTTGAGGCATTATTTTTTATTTTTCACTAATTTTCTTAGGAAGATATGTTGTACGGATTCAAATTTAATTACCAATATTTTAGTTATAATTATGTAATAAACTTATAAAATTATTAAAAAAATATTTCATTATTTATATTTTTTTCTAAAGAAGGATTATGTTCTAGATAAGGAAAAATTGTACCCTTAATTCATAATTTTTTGTTTTTATAAATGTAAGTATGTAACTATATCAACTCATCGTTATGATCTGCTATTTAAAATAAAATTTTGAGTGCATGAAAAGCTCCTTAATTAAAACTAATGTTAGAATGGGTTTTTTATACATTATTTTATTATTATAGTCTCAATTGTTAATACTCAAATTATAATTTTAATTAATAAATATATAAAAAAATATCTCTTAAAATCTTGTGAGACTGTTGGCAACGGTAAAAATGTTGAAAACATGACTAGTGTGAATAGCGTCACCATCTCCCGTAAGAACTACCAAATGATTTAGAAACCGACTGAGTTGAGCAGCGAACGCCACACTTTCCTTGTTCTTAGACTCAATCGACTCACAAAGATTATCAAAGAGCGAAGAAGCCTAGTTAACTTGAATCCCCTTTGAAATAGTCGTCATATAGTCGAAGCGATCTTGACTATATAGATTAAATGAAGCTGCTTTTTCTTGAAGAGCTTCTGCAATAATGTCGTTTAAAAGAATGAAATGAGGCTTTAGAACCTTCTTGCTCCCATTCAGCCTGATTTCCGAACGTCGACCGAAAAAGCAACCTTCATTTCCGTGACGGTTTCCGCTAGAAGATGATGATTAAAAGTGTGGCCCTCCAATGGAAGTTCAAAGAACTCCGCATAAGCCCTTTCATCAAAATAGATAGCCGTCTTGTTTACAATCGCCGAAATAGAGTCACCAACCATGGCCGCCGACATAAAGAACTCCCGAACTTCCTTTTCATGAAAAATAAAAGGACCGTCGAGATATTTTCCGAGGCCGAAATACTCCAAGGATCGGAACATATCAACCACTTCCTGTTGATCGAAAGAATACACTAAGGCGAAATCTACCTACAGAGTGTAGTGACCAAGGGTAATCTTCTTGTTAGTCATTAGAGAGAAGATGAACAGACTCAAGATAAACAGAATTCTTAAGAGAGAAGTTAAAGAAAGCTAGGGTTCTTAAGAAATCTAAGAGCGTAAAGGTTTCAATCACATGCAATATGTCCTTAAATAGACTTCGAAGAGTCACATGGCTTAACCGTCACTTTGCACAAAAGTAGGCCCCACTAATTAATGTTAGACGTCTTTTCCTAAAGAGTCATTATTAATTTAAGGATATATCAATCATTTTCTTTTAACTTGAAAGACACGTGTCTTCATGTTATTTGAAAGTGAATGTTTTAATGTTTGAGCGGGAAAATTAGATGACACCGCATAGAGAATAACTGTCCTTAATCAGTTTTGAAGATGAAGCGTCTAATAGCACACGTAGTTAGACGTTTCTCTTACTTCTACAATCTATGAGGATTAAGCATCTATTAGACGCAGGCGTCTAATTACGTGTATTATAGATGTCTAAACATCTATTAGACGTCGACATCTAATTACGCATGAATAATACGTATTAGACGTGTGTTTGGTTAGATGTGAGCGTCTAGTTGCTCTTGTCTTATAAACGTCTAAACGTCTATTAGACTTCAACGTCTAACCGCGCATGTTATCAACCAAGACACTTTAACTTAAAGACATAGAGTGTGTAAGTAAGAATACGTTTAAGTACTTGCTTTTTCTTTTAGACTACCTCGTCTAATAGACCGATTAAAGCTTTAGCCTGTGTACATCTTTATTTATATAATAAATTTTCCTCTCAATTTATGCATGTACAAAAAATAAATAAATATTTTGAGGTCCTTAAGACCAAAAACATATTTAAGGCAGAAAACACTTAGTCCTTAGGAGTGGCGAGTGCCACTATTGATCTTCTAGAGCATGTACTCAGAAGTGTATGCTCCAAGCTTCTTTGCTGCAGCTTTCCTGTATCACATACACAAGAAAATATTTACAAATTTTGGTACCCACATTCACTTGGTTCCTCAATCAATCAGTCCCTTAGTAATCCATATTTGAGTTATCTTAATGGATTTTCCATTTTGTGTTATAATAAGTGCGTATGATTTTGACTTAGCAGACGCCTTCCTGTTAGCCACTGATCCCTTAGCCTTAGAGGATGATTTTATTTTAAAACTCCTTGACTTCGTGTTAGGTTTTAGATTGCCAGATTTGTTGGCTGCATCTAACTTAATTTTCAGTCTGCTAACAGTCGGCGAAACATAAGTTATTTCATCCTTCAAAGCTAACTCCTCATGAATTGGATCAATTTCAGTATCAGTTAGACTCCCTTTGACAAAACTTATTGGCTTAAGCTTATCAGTTCCCGAGTTTAATTTCTTACGGGACTAATTTGGGTCATTGCTATCAAATCCTAAACCGGAATTGGATCCAGCAGGTTTCAACAGACTGATCTGATATTTGACAGCTTCTCCAGACCTTGTCCAAGAACTAACAATATAGTTTAACCATTTGTTTTTAGAAGAGAGAGTTTGTATATGTTCTTTGAGCATCTCATTCTCAGATGAGATCTCGACCTTGCCATTTTCAATAACGTTTGATTATAGAGTTTAGGATAAAATAGGTTGAGACACTTCAGAGATATATTTTATTTTATTCTGGGACTTTGATAGCTTTATGTACTCTATGACCATGTCATTTAGTGAAGCTAGTAGTTCTTCCCTTGAAAATTTTTCAGAAGAGAAGTCAAATACCTCTAATTCCTGAGCTGCTTCTTCTTCCCTTGCCATGAAACAAGCAACCCCATCATCATCACTGTCGCTAGATGATGAGTCAGAATGACTATAGTTCTATTTGTCCTTCCCATCCCCTGCCAAAAGAGCCTTCAACTCCTTTTCTTCGTCCTTCTTCTTCTCATCATGTTTCGGCTTCCGACATTCCGATTTGTAATGACCTAAAATACCACAATTAAAGCACTTAACATTAGCTTTAGATTTCTTATCGTCATTGGTATTTGAGGAGATTGAGTTAGAGTTGCTTTTCTTCATTAATTTGCCAAACTTCTTCACGAAGAGAGACATAACATAGTTGTTGAGCTGTTGGGCAGCTGTCTTCACTTCAGGGGCAACTGGTGGCTCTTCTGCAGTCACCAGAGCTTTGGTAATGATGATGGATGAGGGTTGATCTTCTTCAATCCTTGAGTTCAACTCGAACTCATAGGCCATGAGATCAACAAACAGATCGAAGAGCCTGATCTTGTTGAGGTCTTTTGATTCCCTCATTGTCATCGTCTTTATGTCCCACTCCCTTGGTAAAGCTCGCATGACCTTGATAGAAATCTCCTTGTTGTTGTAGGTCATGCCAAGAATGGATAGAGTGGAGATAATCTTGCTGAACCTTGCGTCAAACTCAGTCATTATTTCTCCAGGACGCATTTTGAAGCTATCGAACTGCTGAGTGGCAACCATGATTTTTTTTTGTTTGCTCATTGCCCTCACACAGTTGAGTGAGTATGTCTCAGATCTCCTTGGCAGTTTCACAATCGATGATGTAGTTGAAGATGTTGTCGTCAAAAGATCTGTACAGAACGTCCAATGCCATGTTGTTGAGGTTATTCCTCCTCTTATCTTCGCTGGTCCATTCAGATTTGTCCTTTTCGATTTTGATAGGAGCATCTGTGATAACACTCCACATGTCATCATGAAGAGAGGAAAGATGAGCACGTACTCTCTTTTCCACACAATATATTTTTCTTTTGAGAACCTAGGGATTGCGGTGGCACAAACATCTTTGGATATGGTCGACATTCTTGGTGATAACTTAAGAATAGAAACATGGCTCTAATACCATTTTATAGGATAGGTGGCACCAATAGAGATGGGGTCTAACTATTGATGACAACTTCTTGAAAATGGTTTGATAGAAATCTTGTTAGGTAGATATCACTTTTTATTCTTCACAAACTCTTGTAAACACTTAAAGCGATTCAAGTGCGGAACTGTTTGCTCAGGTTTGAAGCTACGAACTAGTGAGAAGAGGAAATACATAATGTAAATGATACAGCAAGATGTTTATGGATGTTCGAAGCAAAACCCTCCAACATCACCCCTTCCTCCAACCACCGGAAGGATTCATTATACTTCTTTGAATCAAATACAGTTTACTGGCCAACTAACTGTTGAACAGAACAGGCTCTATTCAGCTTACAATATGATTAAGAGTATTTCTAAGCTAGACATATTTTGATTCTCTCTTGAACTTGAAGATGTACAAATCAGTAAGTGCAAGAGTATGAGATTGGTAACAGGTAAGGCTGGTAAGCTCGTGAAAACTTGTTCACTGGTGTGTCGACCGTTGTCCTTGAGGATCTATATGTAGAGGACATATATCAACGGACGAATCTTCTAGATGGACACGTCGCAAGCTCCCATTGGAAAGCCTCTAAAGTACAAGAGTACAGCAGGCTTTGTGCACAAGGATAGTGGTCGTACCAAACTGGTAGTGCGCCGGATATTCTTTTGAAACATTCATGAACAAGTAGTGGGAGAACTATTTGCGTACGTGGAGTTCATTCATTAGATACAAATAGCTAGCGTACTGGACTACACGGATGAGTGGAGCAAGAGTAGCGTACAACTAGTTGATCGTGGGTAGACGTATGCTAACTTTAAACGACTGCTGAAGTGAGGCATTAGACGTGCTCCATTAGACTGCCAAGTCTAAGAAAATTAAACGCCAACGTCTAATAGCTACATCCATTAGACCACCAAGTCTAATGGAGTTAGACTGCACGTCTAACTACGCATCTATTAGACTGCATGTCTAACTACGCATCTGTTAGACTGTTGTTAGACTGCATGTCTAACTACGCATATGTTAGACTACACGTCTAACTACGCATCTATTACACTGCACGTCTAACTACGCATCTGTTAGACTACAAGTCTAACTACGCATCTGTTAGACTGCAAGTCTAACTACGCATCTGTTAGACTTTACGTCTAACTACGCATCTGTTAGACTGCACGTCTAACTACGCATCTGTTAGACTGCTGTTAGACTGCATGTCTAATTAAGCATATGTTAGACTACACGTTTAACTACGCATCTATTAGACTGCACGTCTAACTACGCATCTGTTAGACTACAAGTCTAACTACGCATCTGTTAGACTGCAAGTCTAACTACGCATCTGTTAGACTTTACGTCTAACTACGCATCTGTTAGACTACACGTCTAACTAGCCTGTTTCAGTTCACGTCTAATTTAGCATAGTTTTAATGCACCTGCACAAAGAGAATTAAACAAATTAGCTTCATTTTTAATCAAAGTTTTACTAATATATTATTAAAATAACGTTAGTCAAACTAATTTGACCCAACAGAAGGGAAGTTGGATTGTAGGCCTGCACACTAAAGATTTGTACGTGCACCTGCACAACACCAAAGAACATACCGCAAATGCACCATGGCAAGACATAGATTGCCACAACAAACTGTAGAAGGCAGGGCGATAAATGGATTGGTGCAGCAGGACGTCTTTCGACCGCGCTAGAGGTAGGGTGACGAACCCGATGTGTCGAATGTGTCGATATGTCGAACGTGTCAGACGTGCTGATGTGCCGAACATGCCAGACGTGTCGATACGTTAAGAAATAGTTGTTAAAAAATGTCGACATTGTAACTGTTAAGAAATACGAGAAGATCGTTTAGGGTTTTACCTAGTTAACAAATGGCTTCATCCGGACACTTTGAGAAGACGATTAAAAACAGAAAAGAAGATGAACACTCTCTTGCAAATCTGGTTTACCCGGATCTACAAAAAGAAGACAAAAACTAGACGAGCGATTTCTAACAAAAAAATCGCAGATGTACAATAACAAATCGCCACACACTTCAAGGGATCCAATGTTACATTAACATCATCCCAAAGACCACAAAGAACCTTCGACGCTACCCCAATTAAATGTCATTTTTGCAAGAAGATTGTAATGGAGAAGATTTGTGCTAGAGTTTGAAAAATTGATGAGAGAGAAAGTAAATAGTGAGAGTGCAGCAGAAAAATTTCTTTTTATTTAAATTATTATTACAATGAACTTAACTTCACTTTTAATAACAATGTAAATAAAAGTGAAGCAAGCGCAAATGAATGATTGATTAATGTAAATACTTAGTAAAATTTGTTTCACTTCTATCAGCGCTGTAAATATTTAGTGAAGCAAGCCTCACCAGGTAGTGCTTGTTTCACACATTTGAGCGCTGTAAATACCTAGTGAGCTTCACCGGGTAACGCTTGTTTCATATTTTTATTCTTTTGCAGACTTACATGAATACATAAATGTTTTTACATGAACGTATAAATGTTTTTCCGTAAATATGTTAGTAGTTTTACTTGAATATTTATATATATTTAATATATAATTATATAAAATATAACATAATTTAAATAATTTTTTTTAAATATCTTACAAATAAATTTTATAAATTTTTTTTTACAAATTCATTTAAATATATATTACAAGATTTTTTAAACATGTTGTTATATATATATATATTTAATATATAATCATATAAAATAATTAAAGTAAATTCATTTAAATATTTTATAAATGTAAATATCTAGTGAAATTTGCTTCACTTCTATCCGCGCTTCAAATATATCTTCACCAGGTAGTGTTTGTTTCACTCATTTGAGTGTTGCGCTTGTTTCATTTTTTTTTTATTCTTTTGCAGACTTACATGAAAGCATAAATGTTTTTACATTAATGTATAAATATTTTTACATAAATGTATTAGTGGTTTACATGAACATTTATATATATTTAATATATAATTATATATAATATTAACTAATTTTTTTCAAATATCTTAAAAATAAATTTTAAAATATTTTGTTTTATAAATTCATTTTAATATATTACAAAATATTTTGAACATTATGTTTTATATATATGTTTAATATATAATCATATAAAATAATTAAAGTAAATTCATTTAAATATCTTACAAATGTAATACTGAGTGAAGTTTGTTGCACTTCTATCAACGCTGCAAATATTGAGTGAAGCAAGTTTCACCAGGTAGTGTTTGTTTCACTCATTTGAGCGCTGTAAATACCCAGTGAAGCTATCTTCACCAAGTAGCGCTTGTTTCATTTTTTATTCTTTTTCGGACTTACATGAATGCATAAATGATTTTACATAAACGTATAAATATTTTTTTTCATAATTGTGTTAGTGGTTTTACATGAACATTTATATATATTTAATATATAATTATATAAAATATTAAATAATTTAAATAATATTTTTTAAATATATCTTACAAATAAATTTTAAAATATTTTGTTTTACAAATTCATTTAAATATATTACAATTTTTTTTTTTTGAATATTTTATTTTATATATTCATTTAAATATATTTACAAAATAATTTAAATATCTTTCAAAAATAATTAAAAATATGTTGTTATATGTATATATTTAATATATAATTATATAATTTTTTAAATAATTTGTCCAAATATATTTCAATACATTACAAACAAATTTATGCATATTTTATATATAAATATATACATTATGAAATAATTTGTACAAATTCATTTGAATATATCACAATTATAAAATATAATTATAATCATTCTTAAAAATTAATTTAAATATCTCAAATCACATAATTTATTATTATTATTTTAATAGATCTGAAATAAAATTATATTAATTCATAATTATTATTTTATATATATCAGAAATAAAATTATATGAATTATTATTTAATCATTTAAATACATCACAAATAAATTTATAAACATAATTTATAAATTTGAGTCAAATGAAGTTCGCTTCACTCAACAATGAATATATGTCAATCAGTTTTACATGGACAATCTCATGTAAAACGGTGTAGACCGTCTCTTCAATGAGTCATGTAAAACGGAGTGAAGCGAAAAAACTTCACTCATTTCCGCTTCTGTTGAACCTGGAATGAAATACGGGTTCCGGGTTCTCTCTTTCTTTCAACCTAGTTTTAATTTATTAATATAATAATGCTGCTGAGGTTTGATTGGTCCGCAATAGGGGAACACCTTATTCGATAGCAGAAGATCTAATCTACTTATTCTCTATCTAGATCTCTTCATTCTATTCAAACTCTTCATTTCTTATCTCTTATTCTCTCTCTAGATCTCTTCATTACACTTCTTCATTAACGCATTCTCTCTCCTTTTCTAGATCTATCCATTCCACCTCTTCATCTTCTTCATCATACATTCAATAGCGCATTATCTCTCTTTTTCTAGATCTATCCATTCCACCTCTTCATCATACATTCAATATCCGATTCGACGAACAATTAGGGATTCAAGATGATGATATTCGTTAGAGGAAATTATATTTCCCAGTCCATCGGATTCGGCGAACAGTTTGGGATTTGGCGAACTACGACGTAGATCTCAAAGTGTTTCTCTAGAGGCTCTTCGATCTCGCCAGATCCATATGTACATATCTGAAATAGCTAAAAAAAATGAGGAAACGACGAACTGCACCTGATACGGTTAGTACAAACAAATATAGATGGTGATCTTTGTTTTTTATAGTATTGTTCTTGTAATGTTATATTAGTAAAGAAATGAGATACGATTATGATGATGAGTATTTATTTCACAGTGAAGTCGAAAAAAATTAAGATATGTGAATAATCTATCTAGTTTATTGTATTCATTTCACTTTTCATTCTTTTCTTTCATTCTTTCTTGTGTTTTCTTTGTGTTTTCTGCAGGTATTTGAAATGAGATAAATGCTGCAAGATATTGTGATTTACTACATGTAGGAGGAGCTGTGAAGGCATGGCGGAGATTGAATTTGCATTTGTAAACCCTAATTGCTGCATCAAACTAAGATATGAGGGAAGGAGGGAGAAATGATATCAAACCCGGATGAAGTTTTTAGAATATTTTTTTTAGAAAGGTTGATTATCACCGAGAGCCAATTCTCTGCTTTCGTAAAAAACATTATAATTATCTCCGAGAGCCGCAACTGCTCTCGGTTTTTCTTCACCGACAACGCTATCCCCAACACTGTCCGAGAGCATTTATCGCTCTTAGTGAAAATAATCACCGAGGTCATTTTGGCTTTCTCCGAAGGTTTATGCCCTCGTTAAAAATCATTTTTCTACTATGTAAATAGTTTGATCATCAAAAGAAAATCTCATATTGTAAGTTTCTACGCATCTTGCTGCGATTTCAATTAGACAAAATGGAGAGAACAAATCTAGATTCTCAAAGATGAAATGAAAAGTTTTTCTTAATTTGATTTAATTTAAATACTGATGTACCTTAGTTTTAAAATGGTGTTAAAAATATTTATATTTGAATTCATAACTTTTAAAGTTTATTTTTATTGGACTCTAAACGACTCAATTCAGTTTAAAATTTACAGTTTAGTCTTTATCGTGAAATAGAGATCATGTAACATATGGTTATTGGACTATTATTTAATTAAATATCTATAAAATGAGTGACTCCTTAAAAATAAAAAAATGTAGTAATTGTTGGTTAATTTTGTATTTTTATTATAATGTATTTTTATTATTTTAAAGTACTATTGATTCCATATAGAAGTACTTTGTGTTAAAGTGGTTAAACATAACTTTAACTGTCATGTTAATTCTCCTTTATTAAAAAAATATTATTTTAGATTACTATTATAATTTATAAATATAATAACACTTTATATTTTAAATTTAACACCAAATATAATGAATGCGTGACATTTTAACAATATAAATTTAACTTTTTAACTAACTAATCAATATATATAATGATGCTTAATTTTGAAAGTGTTCGGATTGTCGGGTCGAAAACTGTTGTCAATTTGAATATTTATGTTAGAGTAAATGAATACTTGAATTGGATTGTGGGTTGATAAACCCATAAACTTAAAACGGTTAAAAATAAAATTAAAAATGCTATATGTATTTTTAAATTTGCAACCTAACAAAACAAATACAACCCTTTAACCAACTAGGCTAATAACGATTTATATTTTAAATTCAATATCAAATATGATGAACGCGAGACATTTTAACAATATAAGTTCGACATTTTAACAATATAAGTTTAACTTTTTAATTAACTAATCTATATATCTATATAATAATGCTTAATTTTTAAAGTGTCCGGATTGTCAGATCGATGATTGTGGTTAATTTGAATATATATTTGAGAGTAAATGGATACTTGGGTTGACCCGCTTAGGGCTGCAAATGAGTCAAGCCGCTCGTGAGCCGCTCGCAAGATGCTCGGTCAAAGCTCGACTTGAGCTTGACTTTGACCGAGTTTGAGTCGAACTCGAGCCGACTCGTTTATTGTTCGAGTCGAACTCGAGCCCATATAAAGCTTGCTCGATGGCCTGTCGAGCTTTTTCGAGCCTCAAAATAATTAAATATTTTTTATTTATTTAATATTAAAATTTTACACAATATTTTTTTTTATTTCCCTCTCTCTTCAAAGCCCAATATGAAGGCCCATAATCATTGAAGTAAAACCCTAATTTCTAATATATATTTCATTCATCATATTCTACCGTCACTCTCCATCTCTTCCTTTTCATCAATAATCAATATTCTATCGTCACTCTTCTTCATCGGTTACTCTTCATCTTTTTCATCACTCTCATCTCTTCTTCTTCATTTAGTTACTATTCTTCTTCAATAACTCTTATATCTTCTTCTTTAGTTATTCTTCTTCTTCTTTAGTTATTCTTCTTCTTTGTCACTCTTCTCTTATCTTTTCTTCTTTAGTTTTATATACTTCTTATTCAGTTTTCACAATTTTTTTTACTCTTCTTTTTTTTCTTCTTTCTTCGATCTTCACATCTCATTAATTTACAAAATCCTATTGGTAATTAAATTTGTTTTAACTTATTTTTATATTTATTGTTTTTGCTTTTAGATAATTTCTTCATGTATTAGAAGAAACTTATGTTTATATAGATAGAGTTGAATAAATATAAAAAACACTGATTTTCAATTGATTGAGGATAGAAAAAAAATAGACAAACAATATTAGGGATTTATGATAAAAAAATGTTAATATATTATATATATAATAAAAGTATATTATAAATAATATTGAAAGAGATAAATAAAGATTAATATATTATATATAATAAAAATAAATATTAGGGATATAATAACTATGTTATATATAATATTAAAAAGATAAAAGAAATATATATATATATATATATATATATATATAATTTTATCTGCCAGCCTTCCTTGACTTCCGTTCTCGGATCTACCGCGCTGGGATATTCCATTTCCATGAACGTGATTTTACTCGAAGTCTAATAGTATTTTCTACTAGGCCCAGGGATAGTGATAATAAGGATACCTATAAAAAAGTATTAACCTCAGCTGCAGCTTTTCATTATAAGAAGTTCAATAATAATGATTATGCTAGTAAATGGTATCTCGAAGAGGAAATGAACTTTAATTCATCGGATAAAAGTCATATATATATACGTAAATACTAAGGATGTAATAATGAATATATTATATATAATATTGAAAAAGATAAAAAAAAAACGTTAATATATTATATATAATAAAAGTATATAATATAAAAAAATATTAAAAAAAATTAATTGTTCAAGCTTTCGAGTCGAGTCGAGCTTTTGGGTAATATAGTCGAGTCAAACTCGAGCTCAAATTTATAAGCTCGTTCGAGCTCGAGTTCGAGTCGAGCTAATAAATACTTAATCGAGTCGAGCTCAAGCTCCAACAAGCTTGAGCTCGACTCGGCTCATTTGCAGCCCTAGACCCGCTTACCCATAAAATTGAAAATTTAAACAAAAATGATATATACACAAGTTTTAAACTTGCAACCTCATAATATAAGTTTAACATTTTAACTAACTAAACTAATAACACTTTATATTTTAAAATCAACTTCAAAATTAATAAACGTATGATATTTCTAATAATATAACTTCAATATTTTAAATAATTAAACTAATAATATTTTAAATTCGTTTATATAATTTATTATATGTATATATAACATTATATATATATATATATATATATATATATATATATATATATATATATATATATATATATATATATAATTGTTAGTAATATCAATTATATATTTATACATAAATTTATAAAAAAAAAAGAAATCAACAATCTTTATTGGTGTAATGGTTAAGTGTTCATTCTACAAAATAAAGACTGAAGGTTTGAATCTCACCCGGTGCAAATTTGTAATAATTATAAAAAGAGATTAAAGAATATATTGGTAAGTGGTAGAAAATAATATTATTGTTTGTCGAAAATGAATTGATAAAGCTCGATAAAGAAGAGATGGATGATTGGGTAATATATAATATGTTGGCTAACGAAAGTGAGTTTATAAGTGGGTGAAAATAAGATTGTCGGTTGACCGAAGTGAGTTGATAAATCTCGGTAAAGAAGAGATAGTTGGCTAATAAGGAATATATTGTTTGATTGACGAAAATGAGTCGGTAAGTATGTGAGGATAAAATTATTATTTTATTTTTATCCGTACAAATGTACCGAAACCTCGCTAGTTTAAATAAAGTTATAAACGAAAATTTTATCATTTTTTTTATAAAGATGATTAATTTCGTTTTAATTTTTTTTTAGAAAGTTGGATTTCGCTTCTTCTCGCTTGAAGGGCTCGAACTTAAGAACTCAGAGAAACTAGGGATGTCCACGTCCACTAGAATAGAAGAGGAAATGTTGATTAATTTTTATGTTTGAGCAAATGAAACCAAATAATATAACAAATAAGTATAACGACTTTACATTATATTGTCTCAGTTTATTTCCTAGATGAATTGTAAATAAAGTTATCTGTTCAGAAAAATAAAATAAAATTGTAACATTAATCTCACAATAAACAAAATAAACAAGTGATATAATTTTTATTTAGGATGTGGTTTTCTCTGACATTATTATAAGCATTTATAGGAGGTAGTACTTAGCAATTCTTGTAACAAGTGCATTTGATATAAAGAAAACCATCACATCTTCCAGCAGTATAGCCTTCTCTAGTGCAACTATCATTACAATTCCAGTTCGAAAAACATGCCCCATGAAACGTGCTGCTCGGAATTTTGCAAAGATTCGCCTCAACTACCATTATTCCACTATTCTCTTCTGCAAAAACAAAAATGTAAAGTTATTCGTTACAAATTTTATTATGATGTTTCAAAAAAAAATCTTATTATTAGAGAAATAAGAAACTTACCCAAAATAAAAAAAGCTAACAACAATACAAGACATATCGATTTGTCCATATTAAATGATAATAACACTGTGTTAATCTATTTTGAAGGTTTTTGTTTGTATATGAATATGATAGAGTATATATAAGAACATATATCTATTTAAAGTGAAGGAAAATAGCATATTTTGATATAATGTTTAAGACTTCCAACATAAACACTAAGGTCTGTTTGTTTTAGTATTGGATCAATGATATTATCATATTATTTAATAATTTCCATTTTTTATATTTTTTTTTAGATTTCAAAAGTAAAAATAAAATAAATTTTTTTTTATACAAACGAAAGGGAACTAGAGACTTTTTGTTTTATATAGAATTTTTTTCTTTTGTCACAATTGACACAAAGGAATTTATTTTATTATTTAGAGATTTAAAATGTTCAAAATAGATGAATAGATAATTAACTATGATTAAGGATATTGATGTCAAATCTTAATAAAATCAAAATAAAAAAGGTATATATATATATATATATTCATTAGAATAATACAATATAATATATTGAATTATATTATTAATATAATATATATAATATATTATTATATATTCTGTAGATAAAATACTATATTATATATATATAATAATAATATTAATATAATATAATATTAATATTAATAATAATATTATATTAATATTAATATAATAAATTATATTATTAATTTAATTTAATTTTAATATTAACAATAATATTATATTAATATTAATAATAATAATATATTATATTATTATAATAAATTATATTATTAATATAATATATTATTATATATTCCATAAATAATATTATATAATATTAATATTAATATTAATATTAATAATAATGTTTTTGTTTGTTTGTTTAGTTGTCTGTCATTTTCACCATGACAAATAATATTAATATTAATAATAATAATAATAATAATAATATTTTTTAATTGTTTTATTTTTTTGTTGAGTTGCACATATCTGTTTTCCACATTGACAGCCTTATCGAACCACGAGGATGAAGTTGAGATCCTAGTAAACAATATATTGCGAAATGCAAATAATTAGGTATACAATACTGAATTTTGAATTTACTTGTTTATTTCCTTGGTATGTTTTTTGTTGGTAGATAATGCTTAAATTATTAACGAGGTCTCTGATAAAATAAAAAAGACGTGCACATCTCCTAAATTATTAGTTAGGAATGCATTATAAGTTTTTTTATTATCAGAAAACATGTTCTAATTTGAATTTATTTGGTAAATTAAAAAAACGGCAAAAGTAGAGGCAATTTAGAGGAACTCTATTTCTATATAAAGTCTTGAAGGAAAATTATTGAGTTACTAGTGTTTTTTAAGTGAAAGACTAGTATATTGCCAATTGATTCTTTCACGCTCATGTTTGAAAATCAATATGTTGAGTGTATATATGTGATAGAAGAGAAATTGAGTAACAAGTGATTTTCTAGATTTTGAGCAAAGAGATGTTTCAAGGGCATCTTAGAAATGTAAATCAAACTTAGTTTGATCACCAAAAGAAAATCTCATATCGCAAGTTTCTACGCATCTAGCTGCGAGTTCAATTAGAAAAAAAATGGAGACACCACAATCTTGATTCCCAAAGATGAAATGAGAAGTTTTGCAGAATTTAATTAAAGTATTGATGTATCTTAGTTTTAAAAACGGTGTTAAAAATATTTATATTTGAATCATAATTTTTAAAGTCTATTTTTATTAGACTCTAAACAACTTAATTAAGTTTAAAATTAGTAGTTTAGTCATCCTCGTGAAATAAAGATCATGTAACCTATGGTTATTGGACTATTATTTCATTAAATATCTATAAAATGAGTGACTCCTTACAAATAAAAAATGTAATAATTGTTGGCTAATTTTGTATTTTTTTATTATAATGTATTTTTATTATTTTAAATTATTATTGATTCCATTCTGAAAAGTTTTAAGTTAAATTGGGGATATAACTGTGAGTGTTAGACTAATTAAAAAAAATATATTATTTTATATTACTATTATAATTTTTGAATATAGAAAAAGAATATAAATGGTCAATTTTTAATAATATGTATGCAAGGAAGAATTAGTAGTTGTGTCACGGATTAAGCATTTAAAAATTATACTTTTGATATAATTTTGTTTAGTCTCACACAAAATAAGAATGTTATAAATTTTTTTTTTAGAATTTGGTGTTCACATACATTATTATAAGTATTTATTGATGCAATTATGCTATTACATAATAGCAAAAATAACTAAATGGGGACTAACAATTTTTGTAATAAGTGCATTTGAGATCAAGAAAACTAGCACATTTTCCAGCAAGGTAGCCTTCTCTCGTGCAACTATCATTACAATTCCAGTTCGAGAAACATGGCCCATGAAATCTACCGCTCGGGGTTTTGCAAATATTCGCCTCAACTAATCTTACTCCACAATTTTCCTCTGCAAAAGTAAACGAATCAAAATTATTTCAATACAAAATTTATTTAGATGCCCCAACTCTGACTTAAGAAAAGAAGGGGTGAACGACTCGGATGTTGATGTTAGAGCTCTTATTAGAGAAATAATAAACTTACCCAAAATGAAAAAAACTAACAACAATACAAGACAGACCGATTTGTTCGTGTTAAATGATAATAATATGTTAACTTCTTTTCATGGGTTGTGTTTGTCTATGGATATGATGACAATATATAAGAATGAAATATCTATTTAAAGTGAAGGAGAATATCAGATTTGATAATATAAATATTTTTCATTATTAAAAGGATTGCATGCAGATCTCACAATCCCAAAATGATTTCAGATACTCATCTTTTACATATTTAGTAGAATAATGTTTATAGGATATTCTTCCAACTTAAACACTAAGGTCTGTTTGTTTTAGCACTTAATCAATGCTATTCTCATTAAATTAAATTATTTTATAATTTTCATTTGAGTATATTTCAAGTGAAAACAAATAAAATGCTAGTTTAGTCAATTTTCACACACTACATCACTTCAAAAATCATTTAAAAACATTTATTTTAGGGTTTGAATATAACCACAAAAAAGGGGAGAAGAGCCTCAGTACTAAGCAAATAGAGTTCCTCAATGTTTGAATATATGCTCATCTTTTCTGCAACTGAATCAATCAAACCCGGTTTTCCCAACCATTTCTTTATCATTCTTCAATGGCATGTGTACTCTCTGCATACAACCAATGTCTTCCTCTTCTCTTCTAACCCCAACCCCTCATTATTTCTAATTTCCAGAGTTTACCCGCTCGTTTGACGTTGTAAAAACGCCGTTAAACCCGTCGAATTCTTTCTTTGACCTGAACCCATTTTTCAAGATTCGACCAACATTGCATTCCTCTTAAATGCACATGCTTGAAGATCCATTCTCACCTAGAGGGCATTCGACCGTCGTACTGTAAAATCTCAAGAGTTTTATTCCCCGACTAGATAGATGGGATTTAATCTTCATCCTCTCACAAGAAGAAAGAATGGATGGGATTGGAAGAAAGGGTGAAGGGGAAGAAAGTAGATGAACATGTTGAATGGAAGAGAGAAAGAGTTAACGTGATATGAATAGTTAAGGGCATATTTGGTAAAATAATTTATTTAATGATTGTATAAAAAAATAATAAAGCCACGTGTATTTTCACATCACAAATTATTTATGTCGTTTCTTTATTACCGTTAAATTTATTGAATTCGATAACTTTTACCAACCTAAGATATATAAATAACAGATTTCTAGGTTATGGATATATTTAAAAAACGTCTACAACATCAATGATAATTAGTATTCTTCCCATATTTGTTTATTATCTTTGCATTTTTCATTTCCAAGCCCATCTTTCTCTAACAAATAAATCAATGGTTTATTTTAAACATTAGCGACGGCCTTTAAAAGCCCTAGTGCCGACGTTAATTTATTAACATCGACTACTAAAACCGTCGTCTGTTGACGTCAATGATTTCGACGTTAAAATTCATTGCTAAATTCATCAACATAATATTATCACTAATTTGAAAGCAATTGGACACAAATGTAGCCATGCTTTTTCTGATTGCCTCAAAACGTTTTACTAATGATATTCTATTTGTATTAACTATAATCTTGGTTTTCATGATTTATGTTTTAATGTAACATTTAAATTGTGAAGATAAGAAATAAAAACCACTCTAGAATGAATAAAAGGTTAATTTTCCATATAATTTATTTAAAAATAAGTATTGTATCATTATTACAATCAGAATTTTTTTTAAATTGTTAAAGTAAAAAGTGAATGTGATTAATTTTAATTTGATATAAAAAAATGTATAATTGAAATGGCTAGATAAAAAAATTAGGTGAAAAGTGGATAAAAAATGTAATGTTTCATAACTTCTTAGAAAAAGTTATAAAAGAAAAATTAATAATTTTTCTTGATAACATGAATAGTTTTTTAGTTTAGAGGAAATGAAAACAAATGTATAACAAATAAGATGACAACATATTTATACTTTTACTTTGTTAGATGACTTGTAAATAAAATTATATGTTAAAAGAAAAACCAAAATTGTAACATTAATATCAAAATAAATAAGAATGATATAATTTTTATTTAGAATTTGGTTTTCTCTTAAGTATTTATAGGTACTTGTTGCAATTATACTATAGCATAATAGCAAAAGAAATAAATAGGGACTAGCAATTCTTGAAACAATGACATTTGAAATCAAGAAATTTACCACATTGTCTTCTAAGTCAACCTTCTCTAATGCAACTCTCATTATAATTCTGGTTCGAGATGAAGGAATTGTGTCCTTTAATTTAATGTGTAATGACTAAACTTGGATAGGACAAATTAACAGATATAATTTAATCCGATTATTTTAGGAGTCGTAGTGCTTTGCTATAAGCCAACTACGATTAATGGGGTTAAACCTATAACTATTATAATAGGGTCCTATGAGGTCACACACTTAGAGTTGACCGACTAGATAAACGAGAAAGATGGTTAATTACTAATACATATTAGATATTATTAATAATAAGAAATATTATTTATTTGTGAAATAAAATAATATATAATTAATACATATTAGATATTATTAATAATAAGAAATATTATTTATTTTTGAAGTAAAATAATATATAATTAATGGTTAATTATGGAGTTAAGATTGTGAAATAAAATAATATATAATTAATGGTTAATTATGGAGTTAAGATTGTGAAATAAAATAATATATAATTAATACATATTAGATATTATTAATAATAAGAAATATTATTTATTTGTGAAATAAAATAATATATAATTATTTGTTAATTATGGAATTTTATTTAATACAAAAGGATTCACTTATTTGCAAGAAAACAGAAGTGAACAGAGAGAGAATTGTTCCTCTTTTAAAACGGCTTTTGCTATATTACGGTGAGAACTCCAAGAGGAAGAAATCATCTTTTAATCTAGCATTTGGATTGCTTCCCTTTTGTCTTTTTCGTCCTAGTAGTCGAAAGTAAAAATATCTAGTCGGGCTCGTGTGGACCAAGTAGAGGAGCAACACGTGGGGCTCTCGATTATTCATTACTACCAGATCTGATCTGGTTCACGCATCAAAGATATATTTCTATAAACTATATATCATGATTCTATCAATTATGCATGATCATATGATTAGATGTTTAGATTAGATCTATAAATTATTTTGTTGCGAACATCTAATTAACCAACAGTGGTATTAGAGTGCAAGGTTGCATATATTGAAAGGATCAATAAATTAACTGTTAATTTTGATGCAGATCTATATCGATGATATAATTTTACATAGATTAAGATGTAAAACTATCTTTAAGAAAATAAAAGAAATATTTATTTTAATTGGATTATATAAATATTTGGATCAAATAAATATGATATATTTGTTTTCTAAAAGTTAGGAAATCCCACTTATTAAAGATTAATATTTTTCTAGTATGGCCCAGAAATACGATCTGAGCATCGTTATGTTTTCTTATAACACGATCTACGTATCGTTATGTATTTTGTAATTTATTTTGATAATTAGATTATTATAAATAATTATGTAATACAAATAAGAACCATGAAGGGTGCAAGCATGGAGACCAAAAAAGTTTAGTTCTTTATATATTTTTTTGCATCTTAGGGGCCATACTAGGATCACAATTTTCATTGCATTGTTTTTATTTATAATAATTTTCACTAATAAATAAAAGACAATCAAAACTTAAGTTCCTAAAGAAAATTGGGGCAATGCCTTTCCGTGTCATGACCCATGAAGTTTATGGTTTTGGTTGGATAGGTTTCGCAAAAGCGAGGGTGTCTTTCCTCAACCTTAGGCTACTGAGGATGAATCTATACGGGGATTTATAAACCTTGATACGGTTGTACCCAACAAGAGACTAAAAGACAAAGTTTTGGTTCTTGAGGCATGGGGATGAATCCTACATTGGATGTGGATCATCAACCAAGAATTATAAGAAGTTATAATTAGTAATTGTTACTTACCTTGAACACACAAGACCTAAGGCAGTGCAAAAGTACGTTGGGGATTGTCTGTAATGGGATCTTGGAATCATTTTATTCATAAGGGACTATAAAAACTTGAATAAAATGTGTATTCACTTATTTTAAATTGTTCAATTATAAATATTTTGCAAATTTCAAAACATAAACTGATTTGTATGTCATTTATATTCTGTAGAATATGTCGAACGATAATTTGAAATTCTCTCTGTGCTCAATTGTTTAGAAAAACAAGCTCAATGAAACGAACTTCTTTGATTGAGAAAGGAATCTCAGAATTATTCTCAGGTCTGAGGGACATGAGGACATCCTAACTACCCCTATCCCTACTGTGACCGGAACCTCATCAGATGAGGAGAAGGCAACATCAACTCGGGTGAAAACTGAAGCATTACCTGTTACTTGCCTCATGCTAGCTGCAATGGAGCCTGAATTGCAAAAGAGGTTTTTGCATTCTGATGCTTATACTATCATAACTGAACTGAAAACGCTGTTTCAGGATCAGGCAAGGATAGAGCGATATGAGACTCACAAGGCTATACTTGATAGCAAGCTTGTGAAGGGAAAACTAGTGAGTCCTCATGTGATTAGCCTGACTGGGCTTTTCAAGAGGATGGAAAATCTGGGGACCCCATATGACCAAGAGTTGGCCACTAATATTGTTCTTAGATCCTTACATGATGATTTTGCACCATTTAGAATGCAATATCATATGAATGGTCTAAAGAATGATCTGAATGAGCTCCATAACATGCTTAAAAATGTTGAAGGCAATATTATTGATGACAAGAAGAAGGAAGTTCTAAATGTCAACAATGGGAAGGGGTTTAAGAAGGTGGCTAAGAAAAAGAACAATAATCAAGGGAAAGGCAAGCAAGTTTCCAAACCCAAGGGTGGTGAGAAGCCAAAGATGGCTGCTGATCATGATTGTTTTTACTGCAAGGCCAAGGGACACTAGAAAAGAAATTGTCCCAAGTACCTAGAAGACAAGAAGAACAGGACTGTGAGTTCCACTTCAGGTATTTATGTTATTGAGATTATGACAACAGATGTTCTCACATTAAATAATGGTCCTACTTGGGTATTAGATACTGCATGTGGTGCTCACATTATTTCATATGTGCAGGGACTTAGAAATAAAAGACAAGTGAAGAAATGAGAGATAGACCTGCGCGTTGGAAATGGAGCAAGTGTCGCTGCACTTACCGTAGGAGATTTAAGTCTATCTTTACCTTCTGGTTTAATATTAAAACTGAATAATTGTTATTATGTTCCTTGCATTACTAAGAACCTTGTTTCGGTTGCTGTATTACATTCTGAAGGTTTTGAATTTAACATTAAAAATGGAAATATTTCTGTTTTTAAGAATGATATTTTCTATGCGACTGCTCCAATGAGTAATGGACTCTTTGTATTGGATCTCAAATAGGAATTGTATAACATAAATAACAAAAGACAAAAATTAAATAGTTTGAGTGAGGCCTACCTATGGCATTGTCGATTGGGTCACATTAGTGCGAATCGCATGAAGAATATCCACAAAGATGGGCTTCTAAAAGACATGGATTTTGAATCCATTGATACATGTGAATCATGTCTGATGGGCAAGATGACAAGGTCACCTTTCAAAGGAACGTTTGAAAGGGCTACTAAACTACTGGGCGTAATACATATTGATGTATGTGGTCCAATGAGCACTGAAGCTAGAGGTGGCTATAGATACTTCATCACATTTACTGATGACATGAGTAGATATGGGTATATTTACCTTATGTCACATAAATCAGAGTTCTTTGAAAAGTTCAAGGAATTTCAAAACGAAGTAGAGACTCAAAGTGGAAAGAAAATAAAAGCACTTCGATCTGATCGTGGTGGTGAGTACTTGAGCCATGAATTTGATCATCATTTGAAAAACTATGGGATAGTCACACAGTTGTCTATCCCAGGAACACCTCAGCTAAATGGTGTGTCTGAAAGGAGAAACAAGACTTTATTAGACATGGTCCGATCAATGATGAGTTTTGTTAATCTTCCGGTATCCTTCTGGGGATATGCCCTCACTACCACTGTACTTATACTAAATAGGACTCCGTCAAGAACTGTAATCAAAACTCCATATGAGATATGGACTGAAAAGGTTCCAAAGTTGTTTTTTCTGAAAATATGGGGATGTGAAGCTTATGTAAAGCGTTTACAAACAGAGAAGTTTGCCCCAAAATCAGATAAATGCTTTTTTATAAGGTAACCAAAAGGAAGTTTTGGATATTACTTCTACAATTCAACTCAGCAAAAGGTGTTTGTTGCAAGGGATAGTGTATTTTTGGAAAGAGAGTTCCTTTCCAACAAGTCAAGTGGGAGAAATATTCATCTTGAAACAGTTCAAGATGATGAAGAGCAACAAACTCAACAACAAAATTACATGGATGATGTCGATGCAGAGATGATTACTTTTGAAGGCTCAGGGCCTCAGAACATCCAAGAAACAGAACAAGAGGATCTACAAATAGTTGTAGATCATGTTTCGGATTTAGTTGTTGAACAAGTTGAACCCACTCGTAGATTGGAAAGGCCAAGGGTACAACCAAGATGTTATGATGATTTCATCTTAAATGTAAGCCTTGATGTTCTTATGCTAGAACATAGTGAGCCTTCGACCTATAAGCAAGTAGTGACGGGTCCAGACTCCAATAAATGGCTTGACGCCATGAGGTCTGAAATGGATTCGATGTTTGAAAATCAAGTATGGGACTTGATAGATTTTCCAGATGGGGTAAAACCCATAGAAATCAAATGGATTTTCAAACTCAAAAATGACAAGGATGGAAATGCATATGTTTACAAGGCAAGACTAGTTGCCAAAAGTTTTAGACAAATTCATGGTATAGACTATAACGAGACATTTTCACCAGTTGTCATGATTAGATCCATTAGGATAATCCTAGTTATTGCTGCATATTATGACTATGAGATATGGCAAATGGATGTCAAAACCGCTTTTCTAAATGGTTTTTTGGAAAAGGATGTGTACATGACACAACCTGAAGGTTTTGAAGATCCAAATCATGCTGGGAAGGTATGCAAGCTTAAGAAGTCCATTTATTTAAAAATAAGTATTATATCTTTATTACAATCAGAATTTTTTTAAAATTGTTAAAGTAAAAAGTGAATGTGATTAATTTTAATTTGATATAAAAAAAAATGTATAATTGAAATGGCTAGATAAAAAAATTATGTGAAAAGTGGATAAAAAATGTAATGTTTTATAACTTCTTAGAAAAAGTTATAAAAGAAAATTTAATAATTTTTCCTGATAACATGAATAGTTTTTTAGTTTAGAGGAAATGAAAACAAATGTATAACAAATAAGATGACAACATATTTATACTTTTACTTTGTTAGATGACTTGTAAATAAAATTATATGTTAAAAGAAAAACCAAAATTGTAACATTAATATCAAAATAAATAAGAATGTTATAATTTTTATTTAGAATTTGGTTTTCTCTTACATTATTTTAAGTATTTATAGGTACTTGGTGCAATTATACTATAGCATAATAGCAAAAGAAATAAATAGGGACTAGCAATTCTTGAAACAATGACATTTGAAATCAAGAAATTTACCACATTGTCTTCTAAGTCAACCTTCTCTAATGCTACTCTCATTATAATTCTGGTTCGAGATGAAGGAATTGTGTCCTTTAATTTAATGTGCAATGACTAAACTTGGATAGGACAAATTAACAGATATAATTTAATCCGATTATTTTAGGAGTCGTAGTGCTTTGCTAGAAGCCAACTACGATTAATAGGGTTAAACCTATAACTATTATAATCGGGTTTTATGAGGTCACACACTTAGAGTTGACCGACTAGATAAACGAGAAAGATGGTTAATTATTAATACATATTAGATATTATGAATAATAAGAAATATTATTTATTTGTGAAATAAAATAATATATAATTAATACATATTAGATATTATTAATAATAAGACATATTATTTATTTGTGAAATAAAATAATATATAATTAATGATTAATTATGGAGTTAAGATTGTGTAATAAAATAATATATAATTAATAGTTAATTATGGAGTTAAGATTGTCAAATAAAATAATATATAATTAATACATATTAGATATTATTAATAATAAGAAATATTATTTATTTGTGAAATAAAATAATATATAATTAATGATTAATTATGAAATTTTATTTAATACAAAAGGATTCACTTATTTGCAAGAAAACGGAAGTGAAGAGATAGAGAATTGTTCCTCTTTTAAAACGGATTTTGCTATATTACGGTGAGAACTCCAAGAGGAAGAAATCATCTTTTAATCTAGTAATTGGATTGCTTCCCCTTTGTCTTTTTCGTCCTAGTAGTCGAAAGTAAAGAGATCTAGTCGGGCTTGTGTGGACCAAGTAGAGGAGCAACACGTGGGGCTCTCGATTATTCATTACTACCAGATCTGATCCGGTTCACGCATCAAAGGTATATTTCTATAAACTATATATCATGATTCTATCAATTATGCATGATCATATGATTAGATGTTTAGATTAGATCTATAAATTATTCCACTGCGAACATCTAATTAACCAACACGAGAAACATGCGCCATGAAAAGTACTGCTCGGGACTTTGCAAACATCTGCCTCAACTAATCTTACTCCACAATTTTCTTCTGCAAAAACTATGAATCAAAATTACTTCATTAAAATTTTATTACGATCTTTTAACAAAGTCTTATTAGAGAAAAAATAAACTTACCTTAAATGAAAAAAGCTAAGATTAATACAAGAAAAAACAATTTGTCCATGTTAAATGATAATAATAAAATGGTAACTTCTTTTGCCGGATTTTGTTTGTCTATGGATATGATGAGCATATACAAGAAAGAGATATCTATTTAAAGTGAAAGAAACAAATATTTTTCATTACTAAAATGATATATAGCACGTAGATTCTCATCATCACACCAAGATTTCACATACTTATATTAAAATAACGTTTAAAGGATAGACTACCAACTAGGGCCGCTAATGAGGCGAGTCGAGCTCAAATTTGCTTGAGCTCGAACTCGACTCGATTTAGTATTTATTAGTTCGACTCGAACTCGAACGAGTTTATAAATTTGAGATCGAGCTTGACTCGACTATTTACCTATAAGCTTGGCTCGACTCGAAAAGCTCGAACTCAAGCTCGAATTCAAGATCGAGTTCGAGCTCAAACTCAAGCTCGAGCTCGAATTCAAGCTCGAACTCAAACTAAAATTTATTTTCAAAATGAAATATCAAACTTTCATACATATTCAACATTAAAAACATAATATTTAAAATTGAAAATATGAAAAAATTATAACTATTTAAAATTCCAAAATCATAATAATCCAAAAAGCATTCAACCACAATTACTAGTCAAAATTCTAAAATATAAAATTCTAAAATTAAAGTACAATACTATATAAATTGTTTGAACATTCAATATATTAATATTTTTTAAGTCACCTTCTTCAAACATAGCACAAGTACACCTACCTGCATTTAAGATTAAAAATAATTAATATAAAAAATACATGTTAAAACAAATAACTAAAATTTAACTTATTTTAAGGTTTAAGGGAGATACGAACATAAACAAATTCAACCTATTTTTTATTAAATATTATTATATATAATTAAATAATTTGGGTACCAATATAACAAGAATTTATTGACTTATTTATAGAAAGAATGTATTAATTTATTTATATATTACAATATATTATTAATATTATAAATTCATTTTTTCTCTCAACATATTATATATAATATATAATATATACTAACCTTTTTTATCTCTTCATAATATATGCAAAATATATACTAACATTTTTTTTTTATCTTTTATTATATATAATATATTAATATTTCAATATTATATATAATATAATATAATATTGTTTACCATAATATTGTTTTTCTATATAGATCTATGAACGCTATTAATATATATAATAGTGTTTTTCCATATAGATCTATGAACAATTAATATATATAATAGTGTTTTTCCATATAGATTTATGAACTATCTATATAAGACAAATTTCTCTTAATACAAAAAAATCAAAGTTATTTAAAAGCATGAGCAATAACTATAGTAAAAATGAAAATATATTTTAATTTACTTGTAGGTTTCTTGTGAATGAATGATAGAAATAGTGTAGATGAGAGATAACATAAAAAAATGTATTAACCTATTATGAATGAGTGAAAGTAATGATGAAGACGAAAGAAGAAGATATAGTGAAAAAGGAAGAAGAAGAAGAAGAAATGGTGAGGATAGAGGAAGAACAATAAGAAAGAAGAAATGGTGAAGATGAGGAAGAAGAAGAAGAAACGATGAAGACAGAAGAAAGAAGAAGAAAAAGAGATGAAGAGTCACTTATAATTGATACATTAGAAATTATGGTTTTCTTTTATGACAATATAATATACTAATGTGGATTATAAGCCTTCTATATTGGCTTTGAAAATAGAGAGAAAAAAATTTGTTTTAAATTTTATTTTTTTATATTAAATAAATAAATAAATATATTATATATTATCAGGCTCGAAAAAGCTCGACAAGCCGTCGAGCAAGCATTATATGAGCTCGAGTTCGGCTCGAATATTAAACGAGCCGGCTCGAGCTCGGCTCGAGCTCGGCTCGAACTCGATCAAAGTCAAGCTCAAGCCGAACTTTGATCGAGCGGCTCGCGAGCAGCTCACGAGCGGCTTGACTCATTTGCAGCCCTACTACCAACTTAAAAAATTAAGGTCTGTTTGTTTTAACATTTGATCAATGCTATTCTGATTAAATTAAATTATTGAATAATTTTTATTTTCTATATTTTTAGTGGATTTCAAAGTGAAACAAATAAATAAAATGGTTTTTTAGTCAATTTTTCCAAACAACATCACGTCAAAAATCATTTAGAAACATTTGTTTATTTAATTTAGTTATTGTTAGCATTACTAAAGTCAAAAATAAAAACAAGTTAAGCTAAAATAAGAATATTCTACCATTAGTACAATCAGTACAATCGGCACGAACGACACAATCGGCACGATCAACACAATCGACACGATCAACACGAACGACACAAACGGCACGGATTCTCTCCACGACCGCGCTTCTACATTGGAAGTCGGCCTCCATCCTCCAACACCTTCGATCGGTTGTCGTGCGCCCTCTGGAATGTGTTTTGTTGTGCAAGGAACGGTCGTGGTCATCTTCTCCTACCATCGATCGAAGCATTTCGTCAAAACGCCCTTCTGTAGAGACCTGTCGTCGAATCGGCGTCGGTCGCCCTCCTCTCCTCACTTTTCACTTAAAGGTTAGTTTGGACCTCGGTCGGGACATCAATCCACACTGCGAGGTGCGGGTAGGTCTCCATTAAACTTCTTTCTCGCCGTTTGAATAAGTGTTCGGTCTGGAGGAAGCTTTCGTAGCTACAGACCGTTCAAAAATTGCTTAAACCCTTTCTTGTTTG
Organism: Impatiens glandulifera; assembly: GCF_907164915.1. Lineage (NCBI taxonomy): Eukaryota > Viridiplantae > Streptophyta > Magnoliopsida > Ericales > Balsaminaceae > Impatiens > Impatiens glandulifera. The sequence continues at coordinate 13,643,115 of NC_061866.1, read as the reverse complement.
AGCAATTATCTTCAAGCCCCTGTTCCAGTGCGATTGGTTTCCAATCGTGCTATTTGCGCCAACCCTTTGCTGTAGGATTCCAACTTTTGTGGCTCCTTTGAAGATTAGGCAGTTTGCGCTTGATCTTTCCAATGACTGGTACGTGCCCGTCCAATGTTGTTACTCGGGCAAGGGGCGTCCTTCAAGTCCTCCCTGATGATCCTAAGAAGGTGCTGAAGGGTCGTCGACAAGCAACAAGGCTAGGTCTGATAGACGAACTCGCAGGTCTCTTAACAATCTCAAGAAGTAGAAGCCAGAAATCATGAATGAAGTTCTAAAAAATGGAAAAGATGCGCCTATTGATTCTATGCCAAATACATCATCGGGTATGAGTTCTTTTCCACATGCTGATGAATTATATGAGAATAGTTCTATTGGGGATTCATACTGTAATGATATGCATGTTCATAATAGAAATGATAGGACTGAATTGATAGGAAAAGATAGTACTACATATAGAAATGATAGGACTTTATTTCCAGAAATATCTATTGTTAATGGAATTGCTGCACAGAATGGACCGTTAGAGTCTTTAGTTGGTACCTTAGATCTGACCGGTCATTCTGTTGGGAAATTGGATTTGAAATCTTGCATGGATGAAACTGATGACAATCGGGTTGTTTGTGCAGAAAATTTGATCCCAAAGTTGGAAATAATCTATCAAAATGGCTCTTAGGTAATACAAAAAAATGACATAAATTGTACAGGTTTATCGGATCCTATTGAAAGCTCAATGTTGGGGTCTGTTTTTGTATCGGGTGAAAACATTAATCTGAGATCTATGTCTGTTTTGAATGATCTTACTGAAGTTGATATTGGGGTTCCTATTGAGGTAAATATGACAGTACTGAATAAGACTACTGGTCGAGAATCAGTAGGTTCAAAGAATATTACAAGGTTGGGATTAGTTTTAGAAACAGGAAAACATGACAGTTTGAGTTATTCAGTTGCAAAGAAAGATCAGAAAACAGAGTTTACCGGTCCTACTAGAGAGGATGTTGAACTGGGCAAAATGGGCATATTGAAATTGCTTCTACAGAGTTGGAGATATCAGCTGCTCAGAGTCTATTGGGTCTAAAGAATGACATAATTTCAAAATCTTGTTCTGTAATGGGAAATCTTGCAAAACTGAAAGTCTTGGGTTCCATTGATGATTAGAATGCTAAGTCTACCTGCCCTACTAAGGATCAGATGAAAAGTCAGACAACCAGACTATGGACTATGCTAGAAAAATGTTGGACAGAAGACACTAAATGCGCTCAGGATTCTGAAACTGAGGCTAAAATTGCAGGATCTTCTAAACAACCTACACATCTAGCTGAAACTCTTGAAGGACATAGTCTAACAAAATCTGGAAACACTCAAGAAATTGGATCTGAGATGGAGTTGGTCATGGAAATAAATTCAGCTAAATCAGAAAAGTTTAATAAAATAGATCTAAAGGATGAAGAATTGAACTTGATTGGTATAGTCAATGGTGAAAGCTTGGATGAGAATTATATTGATTCGTTGGTTGATGGCACCATGAATGACAATATGTTTGCAAATCTGATTCTGGGTATGGATCTCATGGAAGCTACAAATAAGTTGGGTCAGAATAAAAGTCAGAGTATAAGAGGTGAAGAATGTATGAAACTGGAAGAATTAGCCAACAATTTTCTCTTGGCTGAGTCTGATAAGGGGTTAGCCAACGGTTTTCGCTTGGTTGAGTCTAATAAGGGGTTAGCCAACGGTTTTTGCTTGGCTGGGTTTGAAAAAGATAATTTGGTTACTTACATAATCCCTGGTACTACTTATATTTCTGGTCATACAATTGCTGCCTCTTCCGGTCCTAATCGATATGATGATAACTCTACAATCAAAGCTATGAGCCACCAGTCGAATCAAAAGAACCAAAGCATGGATGTTGATTTGGAATCAGATGATAGCACCGACTATGATGAGACAATAATATGTGACCTTGAATATCATAATTCCATGAAGAAGATGTCAGCAACAAAGATCACACCAAAAGCAAAGGAGCATAGTTCTTCCAAAATAAGTGCTGAAATTGAAAGGATCGGTCAAGTAACAGGATCGAATAATTCTAAAACAGCTAAGAAGGGTAAGAATGGATCGAAAATCAAAGAAATGAAAAACATGAAGGCAAATAACTCAAGTTCCAAGAAAAATGCTAAAGTAAATCAAAAGGAAACTGTGACACCCGAGGCTAACACTAAGATATTGAACATGGGTGCGTTTTCTCCAATCATTAATCTGGATCCTGAAATTCCAATTGATAGAATTCAAAAGAGGAAAACTGGCACACAAGAGAAGAGTACTTAAGGGGATATTCTAAAGAAAATTGGAACAATTGAAGGAAACAGTTTTGTGGGAAATACAAGGGTTAGATGGCCGAAAAGAACAAACAAGTTAGGAAAGATAGCAACCCTGAAACAGTCATCTCCTTAGCTCCTCCTACTGCTGCAATTCCTGACAAAGAAAATACTCAGGCTGATAATAAGGATCCTACTGCTGGTCCAACGTGGTCAATGAGGAAAAACAAAATAGCAAATTTGGAAGGACTGAGAAACCAGATGAAGAAGCTATTTTTCCAAGTTAATAAACAAGAGATTACGATGCCCCAGGAAAGAAATGATGAATTGAATGCTCAGTTCAACAGTCACTATCTAAAGAATTGGATTCTCTTCAACAAAGACCAATATGATGAAGTGATCAAGTGGACGGTTGACTCCATGACGGAAATTTCTAAATGTAATAAAACAAAGTTGTATACAATCATGAGCAACCCAAACAAAACCTGGAAAAAAGGAAAGATGTGGAATGGAAATGAAATGAACGATCCAGAAAAGGGAAAATTCCAGATAGACACCTTATACCCAAAGGTAATTACACTTGATCATCAGCACCGGTTTGAGCTCCCACTAGAAATTGAAGAAAAATGAGTAAAAGCATGTGAGTTTGTCATAGTTGGTCACTTTATGAGAAAAATGAAGGCACCATTTGTTGAGGTTAAAAGAACGTTGATGAGTTAGTTGGAATCCTCTAGTCTAGAGAGGATCACAATCAATGATCACAGATTCTACTTTCTATCCTTCAGGAATGGAAGCGAAATAAAGTCGATCATAGAGAGCGAATATACCTTTATCAAAGTAAAAAGATTCAAGTTGTACAAGTGGAGCGAGGAACTTAATATTAATCATAGACCACCTGATCTTGAACAAATCTGGGTGAATCTCAAGAATGTTCCTCCACACCTGTGCAACCCAATGGGCATGGCCTATATTTCAAGCATTATAGGCAAACCACTTATGTTTGACCCAGCAATGGAAGGCTACGAGCGTGCATCTGTGGCCAGAATTAGTGTCGAAATCCATCCAAGTAGCTCTCTTCCAATTAAGCTTGAACTTAAAGATTGACTGAGAAATTTATTTGACATTGGAGTACAATACGAATGGAAACCAAATCGATGTATATGGTGTAGCACTTTCACACACGCTACGAATAAATGTCCAGTCAATAATAATCTAAAATCGAAGGTAATAATGCTCAAGAAGGCGGTATCAATGACTTTAACTAGCTTCAGGTTGAGAGAAATGTGAACAGGTCTGAACTTAACATCAATGAACACACTGATAATGATAGGATGGGCAACCAAAAGCAAGAACAGATAAGGGTAAGAAAGAAGGTAGGAAAAAGAATGAAGTGGATAAGGGTACAAGCTGGCCCTGCTAACGCTGATCCTATCGGTCATGTTCAGGGCACCGGTCCTAGGGATTCTGTTTTCTCAAGAATAGGTCTAGTTCAAAATATCGATCTTGGTCAGGATATCGGTCCTGATAAAGCTGGACATAGCCACACCAGTCCTAGAGCTTCTCATAATGCTACCGTACCTAGCGATATTGACCATGTTAAGCCTGGTCATGGACTTGCTGATCCGGATACTACTCAAGCTACTAGACTTGCTACTACCAGTCTTGATGAAAAATGTTCTGATTCTAATGTTTTTGGAATTCAAAGATCTATGGGACAGGGAATACTTGACCCATATGAAACAAGCAAAATTGGGTCTGATGGCACTCCAATAGGTCGTGAGTCCACTCTTCACAATTTTAGGAATGCAAACAGGAACCAAAAAAGCAATGTCATCAGAATTCGAAATGACCCGATCCATGGGCTTAGAGCCACCTTTCAAGATAATGAACAAGAAAATCTAGGACAAAAAATATTGAAAAACCAACAAGCAATAAAGAAGCTCTTGAGAATGAACTAGAAAATCTTGGGTTTTGTGAAATTAAAAGATCAATTGCAGAAGAAGACAATTTGGTCTTGAATAAGGCAATGAGCCTTGGTTCTGAAGTAGGGAGAATTAAAATCGATAACAGACATGAATCTAGTAGTGGAAATGTTCAAAGTCAGAAAAAACCTACTAAAGAAGAACAAGCTGAAAAGCGAAGACAGAGTAGAAAGATCCTGGATCTAGAAGCCACCGACTCAATAACGGGAGAAGATGAGATCTATGTAAGACAACCCCCACTCAATGTGAATAATATTCCATGTAATCAAGATGTAGCCATTGAGGATAGCGAGACAAGTGATGCTTACGATTTCTCTGATGAAGAGGTCCAGGACAGTCTAGAAAGTCAGGAACCCAACACTTATATACATTCATGAATATAGTGACATGGAACATAAGAGACTCAATGACCCTCTGAAATGCAAAGAAATCAGAAGGATCATTGAGAACCAGAAGATCACTATTATGGGTATTCTTGAGACAAAAGTCAAAAGCCGGAACGTTGAGAAGGTTAGCAAGCTGTGTATTGATAGCAGCTGGGAAATCATTCATAACTCAAATGACAAAACGGGCAGAATCTGGGTTATTTGGGATAACAAAGTTGTTAAGGTCAGGGCTCTCTTTTTGAATGATTAAGCAATCCTAGTGAAAGTTAAAGACAATCATAGGAATCTTGTTTAATCTTGTTATTGTCTATGCTAGCAACTCAAGCACTAACAGAAGACTCATATGAAATTGTCTTAGAAACTGGATCGGTAGTGATAAATCTTGGGATGTCCTTGATGATTACAACATAACTAGAAACGAATCTGATTGTAGCCTAGAATCTGAAATAACCCGGGATATGATTGACTTTAATGACTGTATCATAGATATGGGTTGTATCGAGCCTACTAATTCTGGGAATTTCTTCACTTGGGCTTCTACGAGAGGGAATGAGCAAATTAGAAGAAGTAGAATTGACAGATATCTGGTAAATGAGAACTGGATTAACCAATTTCCGAGAAGTCAACTTCACGTTCTGAATCCGGGTATATCTGATCACTTCCCGATTAAGTTGTTTTGGGAAAAGGAAGAAAGGTTCAAAAGGCCCTTTAAAAATTTTCAATTTCTGGATGGAAAATGACAAATTCAAGGGTAGTTTCGAAAGAGTATGGTCTACAGTTGTCAGGGGATCCAACATGTACAGGGTTTCTAAGAAGCTTAAACTCCTGAAGAATCATCTCCAAAGCTTTGACAAGAAGAAGTTCAGCAATATCTCCAATAGAGTTCTGGATGCTAGAGAAGAACTTGAAGAAGTTCAGAAAAGGTTATTAAGGGATGATAATGATGAACAACTCAATGAAACAGAAAGGGATGCGTTTGAAAACTTCAGGAAGTTGAGTCTTCTTGAAGAGAATTTTATTAGACATAAATCAAGACAGAGCTGGCTCTCGTTGGGTGACAAAAATACAGCTTTCTTCTACAAAAAATGCAAGGCTAGAAACATGAGAAATAATGTATACAAGCTGAAGAATGATGATGGTGAATATGTTCAGGGTCAAAAGGGTGTACAAGATTTGGCTATCGATTTCTATAAGCAGTTTATGGGTACAAGAAAGCAGCATCAAAGTCACCTAAATACCTTGTATCAGATTATTGATAGGAAAATATCATCAGAAGATAGTCGCGAGTTGATAAGGGTGGACATGAGGGTTGAGGTTAAAGAAGCTCTATTTAGTATTGATGGGAATAAAAATTCGGGTCCTGATGGGTTTAAAGACGTTACTGATGGGGTTTTGGAGTTTTTCAAGAACATGAAGATAATAAAACAATGGAATACAGCGGTCCTAACCTTGATCCCCCAAACTGCGGTACCCGAGAAAGTACAAGATTTTAGACCAGTTTCCTATTGCAATGTGATTTATAAAATAATTTAAAAAATCATTTCTAAATGATTTAAAAATATCATAGGAATAATTATAAATCTTAACCAATCTATATTCATCCCCAGTATGACAATCTCTCATAATATTCTTCTCATGCAGAGCCTTTTAAAAGTCTACGGGAATAAGAAAATATCCCCGAGAGTGGCTTTTAAAATTGATATCAAGAAAGCTTTTGACTCTGTTAGATGGGTAGTCATTCGAGACTTTCTGATTGTATCTGCTTTTCCTATAATTTTTATTGATTGAATTATACAGTGTGTTTCATCATCCTACTTTGTTGTTAGCGTCAATAGAGTCCATGGAGACTATTTCAAGGGTGAAAACGGGGTAAGGCAAGGGGACCCCCTCTCTTCTTACCTTTTCGTAGCTATCATGGCGATCTTTGAGAGCATCTTCGCGATATTCCGAAAGAATCGTCCATATATCTTTCACCCATTCTGTGAGATAGAGGAGGTAACCCATTTATGCTTTGCTGACGATTTGTTCATTCAAGCGCACGCAGACATTGATTCCATTAAAACTATTAGGGCTGCATTAACGCTATTTTCTGAGGTTACATGTTTAACTATTAATTAAAGCAAAAGTGTGGTATTTTATGGAGGCGTGAATGACGAAACAAAGTAGGACATCTTCAACATCATGGGCATCAAGGAAGGCAATTTTCTCGTAAGGTACTTAGGAATTTCGTTAACCGCGAAGTAGATCTAGATCTCACACTAAGCCGCTAATTGAAAGGTAAAAAACACGATATCTGGCTGGGCAGCGAAAAAACTTTCTTATGCAGGGAGGACCGAACTTATCAAAATCGTGGTCATTGACATAGTTGGCTATTGGGCGCAGTAAATGATCATTCTGAAGAAGGTAATGAAGGAGCTCGATACACTAATGAGGAACTTTATCTAGGGAAGTAGTGGAAAAGGAGGAAAAAAAGTCAGATGGACCGCTCTCTGCAAACCGAAGGACGAGGGAGGCATCGGCTTGAAGAATTGTATCGAGTGGAACAAGGCTCTCACCTTCAAGCATCTGTGGGCTTTGGAGCGCAACCAGGAGTTACTATGGATCAAATGGGTGCATACGAAGTTTATGAAATACGAAACCAGTATCTAGACTTGCAAAATTCATGATGGTATGCGCTGGTCTCTAAAAAATATTTTTAAACTAAGAAGCGATAGTGCAGATCTTTATGACATTCGGCTTGGGGATGGGAAATGCACTCTATTCTAGCATGACCCTTGGTTCGAAAACTAACCTATCATCCACAAGGAGGAGTTTTAAAATACCCGCATCAGAAGGGACTGCACAAAAGAGAAAATCAGAGACATTAAAGACTCACTCTTGAGAAGAAATCCAGAAGGACAGAGGATACTTGATCACAACAGACCGGATATTCATGAATGGAAAGCTGAGGACAATGGTAAGTTGGTATCAAAGAAAATATGGGAGGTAACCCGGGAAAAAGCATAGAAAGTAGAATGGGCTCCTCTTGTATGGTCAACGAAGATTATCCCTAGACACCAGTTTATCCTATGGCTCGCCTTCTGGGAAAGACTCAGCATTCGTGATCGTATTGGTAAGTATATGAGCATCCCAAACACGAGTTGTCTTCTATGTAGAGGAAATGAAGAAACCATAGATCACCTATTCGGGAGCTGTCGCATTGCTTCAGAGTTTTGGGACAAATTCTATAAAAGTCTGGAGCTGATTAGTTTCCCGAGTGAATGGAATGAAATAAAAAATGCAGCACTACTCAAAGTCAAGGGAAATAGATTTGCAACAAACGTGTTCAAGTGCGGCTTTGGAGCAGTGGTGTATAACATTTGGCAAGAACGGAATGCAAGGGTATATGGCAGAACCCGTAGGAGCGTTGAAGAGTTATGGAAATATATTGTATCGGATTGTATTGCCCTCGCGGGAACGTGAACAAGAATTCCAAGCACGGAGGAAAACTGGAATATCTGTAGGAACTGGAATTTACCGTTTTTGAAACTCACTAGAATTGAAAGCATTGTAATCATATAATTCATTTACGTTTTTAGCTTTTATTCAGAATGTTACGACTTTAAAATAATTCTAGGCCTGTCTAGAATGTTAAACTTGTGGTTTTGTTTTCCATTTTTAGAATTTTTAATGAAATGACGCTAAGTCGTTTTTTCCCAAAAAAAAATCCTCAATCATGGGTGAGAAGTTGGTTCCATCCTCTTAGTCCTGGAATGCATCGACTTCTCATTGGGTATAGGATCAGCCCAAAGTAACCCTCTTGGTCGTAAGAACAGGAAGTAGGTAACAGCCAAGGCTAATTATCAGATGTAGAAAATAAACTTGAGGGGGCTAACTATTGGTTGGATGTGTCTATCAAGTGTAGGATCAGCAACAAAGAATCCTCCCTCGGTTGTAAGGGTCGATATAACGAATCAGCAACAACAACAAGTCTATCTGTTGGGTGCAGGAGTGGGCATCCTTCCTCTTGATCAGGTGCATCTATCGGGTGTAAGAATCAGCAGTAAAGGTAATTCCTTGGTCCTAAGCATCAGAATGGAAACAAATAATTTTTTCGGTCAGGTGAAATCCAACAGCGAGCCCATGGTGCATTTTATCGGTCCTAAGCGTCAGCAAATCTAGCCATACGCGAAGTCTGGCTAGTTTTCTCGGTCCTATACATGCTGCAGCATCCAGAACGTTGAGAATGTTGGGAAGGTGTTAGTTTCAGCAGCGCTGGGGATCCTCGGTCCACTGGCATCCGCTTTCGCTCTAGGGTGCGTTTTTCTCGGTTTAATGCTCTTTTCCCTCGCCTGTAGGTCCACTTCTTCGGTTTCATGCACCGCTACAGTAGAGACTTGATATTCTTCTAGATTTTTAACTAACCCTATAAAACTAACTCGATGGTGGTCGAAGTTGGCCCCTAATTTAATAGAGCTAGATAAAACTGTTAGTACCACATAAATAAACAAATACATAAAATAAAATCATAAATCTAACATCAAAATATCAAGAGCAAAATAAATAGTTAAAGGCAGATTTATATTTATATTTTGACTAAATTTTACGCTTTTTTGAAGGATTTTTGATCAAAAGTCTCCAATTCAATATTAAATTATAATTCTTCTAAGATTTCTCAAGTGTTCAAAGAAACACTCTTAGACTAGAAGAATCCAATTCCACAAATATCTTATCTCTTCAAATGCAGAGTTCATTTAAAATAAGCTCATCTTAAAATCAGAAATCTGCATTGGCTTTAGACAATTGAGGCTGGATGTACAGACAAGAAAGAATGAACACCTATCTAAAGGTACCTACTAAGCGTGAGAATTATACTGAACAGAAAACACCTTAATTTAGCTTCAGAATGAACTGATAGGAAAATGATTAAATAGATAAACTTAATAGAATAGAAAATGATGTTATATTATTTTTATGTAACTTATTTAATATATAAATTACAGATTTTGTTAGCTAAATAAGTAGCTCGTATTTGAGGCATTATTTTTTTATTTTTCACTAATTTTCTTAGGAAGAGATGTTGTATGGATTCAAATTTAACTACCAATATTTTAGTTATAATTATATAATAAACTTATAAACTTATAAAATTATTAAATATTTCATTATTTATATTTTTTTCTAAAAAAGGATTCTGTTCTAGATAAGGAAAAATTGCACCCCTTAATTCATAATTTTTTTGTTTTTTTTTTATAAATGTAACTATATCAACTCATCGTTATGATCTCCTATTTAAAATAAAATTTTGAGTGCATGAAAAGCTCCTTAATTAAAACTAATGTTAGAATGGGTTTTTTATACATTATTTTATTATTATAGTCTCAATTGTTAATACTCAAATTATAAGTTTAATTGATAAATATATACAAAAATATCTCTTAAAATCTTAATTATTATATAGACAAATATTGAGCTAGGACATTTAAAGTTCCTCGGCATAGAGCCTTTATTACCAACAAGTTACCTTCGGTCGTGGTTATGAATTGGTTTCCCGTCCGTAAAACTAACATCAATAACAACAGTGTTTAAAACGTTGATAACCGTCAGTTGGTAGTGTTATTTCTCCTTTATTTGGTACAAATGTTATGTGAATGATTTAGTATTAAGATCTTTTGAACCTTTTTATATGTTATTTTAATAATAAATTTCATAAAAAAGTAGTAATTTATGTATATTTCATCGCAGTTTTAAATTATCATGGAAAGTTTTTAGCAATGGTAATTTATTCCTATAGCCACAATATTTATTTCGTAGTCATATTTTAGCCACTGACCAATAGCGATAGGTGGCGATAGAGTTATAAATTTTATATTTTAACGACAATAGAAATAAAATTCGAAACATTAAATTATATGAACACAAAAGTGAATTTATTTTTAATTTTTGAAAACATACTTTTCATAAAAAAAAAAAAATCTGACGTCGTCTAAATAATACAATGAATTTTGAAACTTTCTTTTGTTTTTTTATATAAAGTTTGGTTTATCGCAATGATCCCTCTGCTAATATAGATTAATATTTTATCATTATTAAAATCAAAATTATTTTTTTAAATTATTAAAGAATAAAAGCGAATGTGATTTATTTTCATTAAAGTTAAGAAATGTAATTGAACTAGTGAGATAAAAATAACATATAGGTGAAAAGCGAATACAAAAATGTATTTTTTCTTATAACTTTTTAGATAAAGTTATAAATGAAAGATTAATCAATTTTTTCTATAAAGATGATTAGTTTTTATTTTTGAGCAAATGAAAACAAATGTATAACAAATAAGTATGATGACAAAACAATTATATTTTCTTAGTTAATTTGTTATATGACTTCTAAATAAAGTTATATGTTAAGGAATAATTAAAATTATAACATTAATCTCACAATAAATAAGAATGATGTAATTTTTATTTAGAATTTGATTTTCTCATACATTATTATAAGTATTTATATTGGAGGTAGTTGGAGGTAGTTGGTGCAATTGTTGCATAGTAGCAAAAAGATGAAACGGAGACTAGCATCTTTTGAAACAAATGCAATATAGGCTAAAAGCACTAGCACATTTTCCGTATCGATAGCGTTCTTTAGTGCAATGATCATTACAATTAAAGTCTGAGAAACATAAACCGCGAAAAGTTCCACTTTGGAATGCGCAAACATCCGCCTCAACTAACATTATTCCACTATTCTCCTCTGCAAAAAGTATCCATTAAAATTATTTCATTACAAATTTTATTATGATATTTTAATAAAGTCTTACTAGAAAAATAATAACTTACCCAAAATGAAGAGACCTAACAAAATTATAAGATAAACTAATTTGTCCATGCTAAATGAAAATAATAATAATATATTAACTTCTTTTGATGAATTTTATTCTAAGAATATAATATAAGTTAATATGATGAGTATATACAAGAATAAGAGATGTATTTAAAGGGAATGAAAATATAGATTTTGATAATATAAATATTTCTCATTAATTATAGGTAGCATGTAGATTATCACAATCAATATTTCTCATTAATTAAAGGTTAGGATGTAGATTCTCACAATCAAAAAAAGATTACTCATCTTTGACATATTTAGAAAGAGAAGGTTTAAAAGATATCCACTCATTCAATTAAATTATTTTAAATTTCTATATATTTAGAATATTTCAAAAGTAAAAAAAAACAAAGTAAATAAAATGGTAGTTTTTGTCAATTTCACAAACTGCATCATGTCAAAATTCATTTAAAAACTTATTTTTTTATTTAGTTTTTATTACTATTAATATTATGCTACTTACCCTCCCCTTTTTCTTTTATAAAAATAAGAAAATAAAAGTATTCGTCAGCTCTCTATAATTAATTTGAATTCATCAACATTAATAAAGTCAAAAATAAAAAGATCTTAAACTAAAGTAAGGTTATTTATAAAATAAGGTTATTTCTATAATAAAAAAAATTTAAAAAAAAGGGAAAGTGAGACTGATATTTTTATATAAAAACTTATATTGATTTTTGCAACTAAGATTTTTTTTAATTTTGAAGAAATAACATAATATCCTTCTGTCATAAAACTCTTGACCTCAGGTTCAATTCAATCCACTGATAATCGAATCGTTATATATTGGTCTTTTAAATTAACTATTTCCATCGGGGTGACACCAATGGAGGAGACAATTATCATTTTCCTTTCTTTTTCTCTAGCAAACTATTGTGGTATTGCCGTTTTTTACTAGCTATTTGATTAGTATTTCATCCCATTTCAAAAGGAATTGATTGTAGAAACCTTTTGCTATTTTCTTAATTTGTTATAAGTAATTGATCAAGTTTTTATTTAATGCATTTAAATTATAAATAATTGTTTTTTTAGTTATTTGAACACAAAAGTGAAAACTTATTTTTATTTTTGAAAATATATTTTTGATATAATTTTTTAGTCTGATGTCTAAATAATACAAAGTGTTTTGAATTATTATTTTAAATTTTTTTTTTTTTACTTTTCTCAAGTTGAGTTTTTGTGTTTATGATTTCAAATATTGTGTACATCCTTAACTTACTATATCTTATATGAACAGTTTTTTTTTATTATAAAACTAGAAAATAGATATATTAATAGGTTTATCTATAAATTTGCTTATTATATTTGCATTCTTTATTCCAAGCCTCAACCTTATCGGGAAATTTGACCAAATAATCTAAGAAGAGACCGGCGCATAATTTTAATTGTGCTAGTGATCACTTTATATTTTTTTGACGAAAATACCCCTATCGCGTAACGCAATGGGGAGGATCATCATGCGATGGGAAAATGTTCTTTATATAAATACTCAATTTTTTTTATTTCATTATTTTCCTTTCTCTCACTACTCCGCGTTCTCTCTTTCGTGACGACGATGGCGACGAAACCCTAAACGAACACATCGTACAGATCGACGACCAAAACTCGTTCTAATATCATGTGTTCATCTTATTGTTCATCATACAGATCGATTTATGTTCTTATTTCCATTATGTTCATCTTCAAACCCTAAACCATGAGGTTGTTCTTATTGTTCATCATGTTCATATTTATTGATTGCTCATCTTGTTCATATTTATTGGTTGTTCATCGTGTTCATATTGATTGTTCATCTTGTCGATGATGATATTTGCAGATGATGCTCTAAATCGGTTCTTTTTCAGGGAAGATTCATGTTCACTATGGGTTTTCTCGCGATGGGCCAAGATTTGATGATGCTCTAAATCGGTTCTGTTTCAGAGAAGATTCATGTTTGCGATGGGACTTCAAGTCTCGTGAAAGGACTTCACGTCTCACGATGAGACTTTACGTCTAGCGATGAAACTTCACGTCTCGCGATGGAACTTCATGTCTCGCGATGGGACTTCACGTCTCGCGATGGGACTTCACGTCGCGATGGGCCAGAATTTCTTATTTTTTATAGTTAATCATGACTTCATTTGGGAATGTATCAACATTACTCATGGGTTTGAAGAAAATCTATGTTTAGCAAAATAAACCTTAATAATCTTACATGGAAGGATCTTGAAGAATACTTAGATTCTTTAGAAAAGACCTTTGAAGAAGCGATCATTGAGCTTCATATAAAAGAAGATGGTTTGAAATCGATTCGTAAGTCCATTGAAGAAAAGTAAAGAAGAAGTTGAGTTGTTAAACAAAAGGATGACAATCAACTTCTTCTTTACATTTCTTTAATGGACTTACAAATCGATTTCAACCCATCTTCTTTTACCTGAAACTCAATGATCGCTTCTTCAAAGGCCTTTTCAAAAGAATCTATATGTTCTTCGAGATCCTTCCATGTAAGATTAATAAGATTTATTTTTTTCACACAGATTCTCTTCAAACCCATGACTTTGTTTTTGATACATTGTCAAGCGGAGAGAGTACCTATAAATAATTAAAAAAATTGCATTCGCGATTGGATGTCCCTTTGCGATGGGCAAGATCGTTTTGCGAAGGAAGTCGAAGAGGTTCAAGTTTGTGCACGCGTTATACTCTATTTATAATAATGACGCGATGAATATTTCATTTCTTCACTCCGTCGCGAAGACCTCGTCTCTCTCTAGCCTCTACTTAACTTCACTACTCCCTGCCTCGACGATTCTTCTTGCTCGTCTTCTCATTCTTTCATCGTCGTCATTAATTAGGTTAGTTTAGTTTTTAGTTTAAACTATTTAGGTTTTAAGTTAAGGTTTTATGTTTATGGTTTTGCGATGGGCCTTCCCTTCTCGCTATGGGTTTAAGGTTTATGTTTATGGTTTCACGATTGGTCGTCCCTTCTAACTATGGGTTTAGGTTTATGGTTTCGCGATGGGGGTTCCCTTCTCTATGGGTTTATGGTTTATGTTTATGGTTTCGCGATGGCCTCTCGCTATGGGTTTAGGGTTTATATTTAGGGTTTCACGATGGTATTTGTATTTTTTCTTACATTTTGTTGTTGTTCCTATTGTAGATGGCAAAAACCACCAATACTGAGTTTCCTGGTAGGATTTCTTAGAAAAGCACCAACTATCTCAAGAAGATAGCTAACAAGTTCGATACAATGAATATTTTGGAGAGGATTTTGAATACCCAATTCAAATATTTATTCACAACCTTAGGCTTACAGTTCTCAGAAACAATAGTTCATCAAATGTTGCTTAGGAGGGTAAGCTCAAACTCGAAGGAGATTACATTCATGGTCAATGGACAAGACTTGTATTTGGTATGAAGGAGTATGCATTGGTTACTGGCCTTAACTTTGACAGATTTCATGCGGTGAACGAAGAAGAAGAAGAATGCCGAGGTTGTCCACCTCTTTTGATGAAACATTTTAAAGGAAAAATGATTGTATAAATGAACGAGTTTGAGTCTCGTTTTATATCATGCACTGACAAGGAAGATGCATGGAAAATGGGGTTGGTGTGCCTGATTTTCCAGTACCTATTTGCATTTGACCCAAGGAGGATTGTATTTGTCAAAATCCTCCACATGGTGGAAGACTTAAAGATTTTTCTCCGATTTCCATGGGGGAAGGTCTCCTTTAGAGTCACTCTAAAGGGTCTGAACAAGAACATGAAACGTCGTAGTTACTTATATTTTAACAAGAAGGAAGAGAAATTGAGTACTGATCATTTGACTTATAACTTTTATGGGTTTGCACTTGTATTTCAAGTGTGAACATATGAGGTCATCAAAAGCTTTATCCCTAAATTTGCTAGCAGGAATTGGCTTAATGAGCCTCTACGCCCAAGGTTGTTAGTCTATCATTCCAACATGAAGAACACCTTGAAGAAGATAAAGTCTGTCATTCAGACTACGGATCTGACTGAGATGAAAGAGTTCTCCATGAAGAAGAGTTTATACAGTGGAGTGGACTTTGAACAAATAGAAGATTCATATGATGATTTATTTGAGGGATTTACAGATGGGAAGAGATCGAAAGGTGAAGATGAAAATGAAGATGAAAATGAAGAACCTAAATAACTTATTCACATACCTTCCACCAGGAAGAGAAATGATGAAGCTACTCTCAAAGAAGCCAGCCTGAAGAGAAAGCTTGATTATGATGTAGAATGTAATCCCCCAAACATTATTCGAAACCTGCCAACAATCCTAGTCCTCCCACCACGACGTCAACGACGTTAAGTCCTACATCACCACCAGCACCTTCTGTTGGATGTAAATGTGATGAGCTGAAGGAGGAGCTAAAAGAGCTAAATGAGGAGCTCAAAGAGTTGAAAATCACCATAAAAAAACTCAAGAAACTGACATGCTTATATTAAAAAGTTGGTTATTAGTATGTCTGAACAATTATAAGTTAAATCCAACCAAAAGATGACCATATTATTAAACAAATTATATAATATGGAGGAGAAGAAGAAGAAGATGAAGGAAGAGAAGAAGAAGGAGAAGACGAAGGAGATGAAAGATGAAGTTAGATATTTTACCCTTCGCGATACGATTTTATCCTTCGCGAAGGGACTTCACGTTTCGTGAAGTAATGAAACTGATCAGAATGTTTTTCCATTTTACAGGGGATGAAGACGAATGAAGGTGAGGAGATGGAGAAAAAGAAGGAGGTGTAGGTGAAGGAAGGTGAATGTGAGGAGAAGGAGGATGAGGTGATGGAGAATATGAAGGGGATGAAGGATGAGGAGAAGGTGAAGGAAGGTGAAGGAGGAGGTGATGGAGGATGAGGAGAATATGGAGAAGAAGAAGGAGGATGAAGAGAATGTGGAGAATAATTAGGAAGATGAGGAGAATGTGTAAAAGATGGAGGATGAGGAGAATGCAGAGAAGAAGGAGGGTGAGGAGAATGTGGAGAAGAAGAAAAGGGAAGATGAAATGGTGCTCAACGAAATTGTGCGACAAGAGATTGAGAAGAAGAAGGATGAGATGATGATAATTTCAAAGTATACAATACTCCTCCTAAATCAACATTTGGGCGAAAGATGAGGATGAAGAAGCCAAAGATAGATGAATCGTATACCAACCCTTCGGGGAAACTGACAAAGAAAAATGATCCAATAACAATCAATCCCCTTCAAAAATTTGAAGATCATCTGCTGGATCAAGTACACAAATGGATGGCAGATTCAGATATCGACAAACAAAAAAAGAATTTCCATACTTGCGAAGCAGAAAATAATATCTTTCATAGAATTCTAATAAGGTTCACTTGGCTTAAGGATATGGTAAATCGTGCAATTCATCATTAATGTTATTCTAACAAGGTTCTTTGATATACATACTGAATGTTTTCCATTGTGCATGAAATCGACGCATGCTACCACCCGTTGAGAAAAAGGATTACAAAATATCCAAAGACTTATAAGAATAAAGTAACAATAGGGGATTGCTTACTCGGAGATAAACTTAGGCGAGAGTACGATACTTTTCGTAAAGATCCTGAAGAGTATAAAATCTCATAATTTGTCGAGTATTACTAGGGTGCTAAACATAGATACATGCCTGAATGGAAATCCATAGATGATATATATGTGCATGTGAACCTTATTAACAAGCACTGGATGTTATGCGTTGCTCGTCTACAACAGTGGCGCATTGACGTTTATGACTGAGATTTTATCTTTTTAAGAATCTTGATCCATTCTTGAATCCATTGTGTGAAATGATTCTATATTTTCTTGTAAAGGGAACCCTTCCTCCTGAGCAAAGAAGGTTTCCTAAGATAACCTTAAAGCCCATGACATACAGATAGGGACGGACCTAAGAATCAAGGTTGGGGTGGGCTTAAATTTAATGTAAAAAATTATATATATATATATATATATATATATATAACAAATAAGATGTTATATTATAATATTTAAATAAGTTAAGTTTTACGATATTTTAAATAAAATTAATCTATAATAAAATCTATTTTATATGCTTAACTAAATTTCGTTCAATATAGAGTATCAAATAGTCGACAAGAAAATCATCATTCATTTCATTGCAAAATTTTGTTTACAACTTTTAATTGCTGAAAATGTTCGCTCAATGATAATGGTAAAAATATGTAATGTTAAATTAAGATGAATCAACATAACATAAACTTTTAATTGTCCATTCTCGATAAATTATTTTTTTGACATAAATCAATAAGTGTAAAAACATTCAAATTTTGATTTACATCAAGTTTATAATGTACCAATCCATTCTTCAAAATAATAATGTCTTAATCTATAAAATTTTCAAAATAAACTTCGTTGCAAGTTATATATATTTCATTATTAAATTATAAAATGATATTTTATAGTCTAGAGATATATTTAATGATGCTAAATGATACATTATTAATCAAACCTATATAAAACCAGTTATAAATATTATGTACTTAATTATATATACATAATAGGTGTACTTATGATTACTCGGATAAAAATTACTAAAAAAAATTAATTTTTTTTAAGGGGAATCAGATTCAACCTCTATGGAATTAGAAAAATAAATGTATGAAATTTAAATAAAAATAATTAAAGAAATAGAAAATTTGAAAATAAATACTTACAACTAATACGAATTATATATATATATATATATATATATTATATAAATATATATATTATATATATATATACATATTATATTATATTATATTATATTATATTATATTATATTATATTATATTATATTATATTATATATTATATATATATATATATATTATATATATATATATATATTATATATATAATATATATATTATATATATATATTATATATATTATATATATTATATATATATATATATTATATATATATTATATATATATATTATATATATATATTATATATATATTATATATATATATATATATCTAATATAGGTGTACAAGAAATATAATGGAAATAGTTATGCTGATGATTTCAGTTTTTATTTAATATATATATATATATATATATATAAACAAATAAAATTAGGAGTGGGCTTCAGCCCACCTCAACTCTCGTTTGTATTCGTCCCCACATACAGAAGACATCCACACCCGAAAGCAATCAATGCATCTAAGAGTGGGGAAGTCCCCAGAGCAAGCCAAAGCGGGGACGGTGATGTCTTCATGCTAAAGTATATAGAATACTTGACTGCTAACAAAGGTATATAAAATGTGACATCAAATCAAATGGATTTTTATAGAAAAAAGTTGGCAGTCAGGTTATTCCATCAAATTATAGAACCATAGTTGTTGTATTTTTTAAAGTTGATGTAATATTAATATTTTGTACTTGAAGTGAATTTTGGAGAGAACTTGAAGTGAATTTTATATATTTTGTATTATGGCTTATTTTGTATTCATTAGATAGGTTAATTTTTAAGCATGATCGTCTAGCGAAGGGACTTAACATTACACTTCACGTCTAGAGATGGGACTTCACGCCTAGCGATGAGACTTCACGTCTAACGAATGGACTTCACGTCTCGCAATGGGACTTCACGTCTAGCGAAGCCTATGTTTTCTTTAGATCTAAAATATACCAAGATTCATACCAAAGAAATGAACATGAAATTTACATCTAAAACATACCAAAGATACTTTCAAGTGAAACTTTAAGGCTGAAGTGCAGTATGGAAGGATTCAAAATTGAGTATCCTTCCATGCCTGCACTTCATACTTAAAGATAACCTTCAATGTAAAACTATGGCGTGTAAAAAAACTTTAAGTCTAAATTACAGTAAGGAAGGATACTAAATTTAGTATCCTTCCTTGCCTGCTATTCAAACTTGAAGATAACCTTCAATTTAAAACCATTGCGTGTATGTGTAATAGAAATTTTACCCCTATTTATAAAGAAAAGAAACATAAAAATAAGTACAACTTTAACTTTAATATTTAACTTTAACTTTAGTTGGAAGATTGGCGTTTAAGAAATGCACTAGTTTGATGTTACCATAGTTTGAACTCTTTAGTTATTCAATTAACAACATAAGAACACCAACAAAAGGAACACTACAACTTATCCTAAATCACCACAATCTTAAAAATATAGTACACTAGATGAGTTACAATAAATGGTTCAAGCTAAAGGCTCATACTACTGAGATGATGACTCATGCTGCTGAGATGATGATGCTCTTGTAGTAGATGGTACAAGCATCACTTCTTTTTATGTTGCCCTATTATGTCCTAGTCCATCACATGAGCTACATCATCTCGGGACCTTACGGACCTCACATTGGGATGACCTATGCTTTTTTTTTGCGTCCTTTCTTAACCTTAACAGGTGGTTTTAGGCACACGCGTTGTTTGATAATTTCAGAAACATCCCAATTGTCTTCATCACCAATAGGATAACATGTCTTCGCATATTCATCCAAGTGACTTTAAAAACCCTTGAGCATAAGACATAAGATACCAAATTTCGTTGACGGGAAACATCAAGTGCATGTGTACAAGGAAGACCAGATACTTAAAAAACCCTATAGGTGTTGTTCTTGTCTTTCAAACTGACTTTAAAATGGGACTCATTGTCATGCACATAAAACTCGAATCGGTTAAGCGAGGATACAGTATAGAATTTGTCCTTCTCAAATTCCTCTCATAATAACTTTTCATAAGTTGGAGATAAATGTTCTTGGTGGTTGGATGCTTTTTTCTCTTCTATCA
This sequence comes from Impatiens glandulifera, assembly GCF_907164915.1. Taxonomy (NCBI): domain Eukaryota; kingdom Viridiplantae; phylum Streptophyta; class Magnoliopsida; order Ericales; family Balsaminaceae; genus Impatiens; species Impatiens glandulifera. The sequence goes on along the minus strand of NC_061866.1, from coordinate 13,622,756 downwards.
TTAAATCAATGTTGTATTGTGAATCTTAAATAGTCATCTATTGTTACAATGAGATACTTTCTAGCTTCCCTGCTCTGACTATTAAAGCTCTCAGCATAATTGATTGTGAGTTGATTGTATCACTTACCGAGGAAAAATTATCTAATCCACATTTAGAAACCAAATTCTTCCAAATAGGCAACAATCATTTAATACTTAACCCTGATCTTGTTAAAAACCGATTAAAGTTGGCGACTATGTACGCACGAGAAACCAAATCAAACTCCCCATGATAGTTATCAGTTTTGAATTTGGCCATAATATTAATCTTTATGTGATATGTGCACGCACCGTGGTCTGTTTTTGGAAAAATTGCATACAAGGCATTGGCGATACTTGGATGTCTATCGGATACGAAGATGAGATCATCAACTAATCTAATTGTATCTCTTAGTTATTGCATGAAATAAGTCCAAGAGTTATTATTCTATTAATCAACAACGCCGAATGCGACATTATATAGTTTCTCATTCGCATCTAATGCAATAGCCACCAATAGTTGATCTCCCACCTTATGCTTAATAAAACTGGCATCAACGCACAATACAGGACAACAAGAGGCTTTGGAACCCCTAATTGAGAGGATTAGGGACATGAATATATACCTGATGTGGTCAAGCTTGTCTTTCTAGATGTCTATTATGGTACCCAGATTGTACTTCTCCAACATGTAAAGGTATAATTCAATTTTTCATAGGAATCCTCTATCGTTCCTCGCACCGCCATTAAATCCCTCTCCCTTGACCTCCAAGCCTTATTATAACTCAAATGTATCCCATAAGTTATATGCATGTCTTCAATTATTTTCTTAGGCAAGTGGTCATGGTGATGGTCCATGTACTTACTCTTCATGCACTACCCAATAACTCATGCTAGTGTTTGCATTATTTTCTCTAGCTTCGACAAAACTGAGCATGAGTGTTGTTGATCGAATTTTCAAATCTCAAACATCTCAGATAATTTACCTTTCACAGTACATAATCTCCAGTTGCATGTATCATCCAAATATTTCACATACCAAAGATGTTTTCTTGACTTCTCCACTTTGAATTCAAAATAATTAGTCATCGCATATTTATATAACCTCGGTTGAAGTTCTTTTTTATTATCAAATAACGCGTTGACTTCTAATACGATTTCACTACTTAATGTCATCGCAAATGAGGGGTCTATTGGTGATGGGTTTGTCGATGGTGTAGCCATTGATCATCTTTCACTAAATGGTGTAGGTATTGATGATCGTTCTGTCGATTGAAATGAAGCTCTTGGAGTATATGGTATAGGTATTGATATTCGTTGAGGCGTGGGTGTAGTTGATGATGCGACACTAGTAGTAACATGCAAGTCCTGAGTAAGTATCTCATATTGAGGCAAAGAGTTTTCTTCTCTAGCTTCATTTTGACTTTCAAAGACATCCTATGAGGGTACAACTTCTAGTATACTTTTTTGAGTAAGTGGTAGACTTTTTGAGTAAGTGATAGTGGAAGTATACTTTCTTGAATTAGGTATGTAAATAGTGGTATCTTTTATTGAGTAAGTGGTGACTTCTATACTATAGAGACACACAGTGGTGACATAGTGCGACCCGAAATCAACCGTGATAAATATGTGCTCACATCCTGATCTTGATCAATAACAAGAGGGGGAAGATTTGTTATACGCGGAACATCATACTTAACTTAAAGCACTAAATCATATGTAGATTTTGCACGTTAGGTCTATCATAGAGGATATCAACTAATTCGGTAAACATAGTATTTTGGGGGTAAATCCAAAGTTTTGATTGAAGTTACATGAAAATACATTATACCATCAGCATCAAATTTCCACTCTCCATTATAAAAATTGAATATTTCAACTGGAATAGAAAATATGCAATTATTCATTAAATATGCAAAAGACAATCATGCCCTTCGCGAGAATGTCCATCGCGAAAAGGGAAGGCCCTTCGTGAAGGATGTCCCTTTGTGAGAAGCCCCATCGCAAAGGGATGTCTCATCGCGAAAAGGGAAGGCCCTTCGCGAAGGAATTTCCCTTCACGAGAAGCCCCATCGCGAAAAGGAAAAGACCTTCGCGAAGGGAGGTCCCTATGCGAGAAGCCCCATCGCGAAGGGATGTCCCTTCGCAAAGCCCCATCGTGATAATCACATTAATCTTCACTGAAACGGAACTGAATTAGAGCATCATCATCTGTAAACATCATCATTGACAAGATGAACTCATCTGCATGCATTTAAATAAACAATAAAACAACAAACAAATCGAGAGTACCAGTTGCCACAATGCTCATGTTCGTCGTGCTCATGGTAGTGTCCGTCAAAGATCGTCGTCGTTTAAAGAGAATGAGGAGAAGAGCGGGAGGAGAGAGAAGGATGAGAAGAGAAATGAAAAAAAGGCCGAAGTTATATTAAATAGTAAGGATGTTCTGGAGTTTTCACACTTATTTACATCGTGTGATGATCCTTCCCATCGCGTTACGCGATAGGGGTATTTTGTAAATAAAAATATAAAGTGATCACTAGCGCAACTAAAATGATGTATTGGTCATCAACTCATTTAAGACTCTTTTTAAGGTCATTTGGTCAAATTTTTAGGATCATTTAGCCTTATCTATCATATAAATTAATGGTTCCTTATCTAGCATAAAAATTATGGAAAATTACCTGGACCGCCCTATAATTATATTGATCGCTTACTTTTAGCTTTGAAATTAAATTATAAATCAAATCGCCGCTTCTACTTTTAGAAAGGTCAACAATGACCATTCTGTCAACTTTTTGGTTAAACATAACGGCTTAATCTTAAAATATTATTTTTATATATTATCTTCAATCATTATTTTTTATATTTATATCTATAATTATTAAATCGCTTATAATATGTATTATCATTAATTTTTATATTTATATAATTATTGAATCTCTTTTTTATATATAGATAAAATATAGGAAAAGAACTCACTACATATGTACTTGTACAACTAGCTCAACTCATTTAGAGGTATGTACATGTACAATTATCTCATTTACACGTATATACTAATAACAAGTCATTTAAACATAAGTAATATCAAAAATAGGTTTATTTAGCGTTTTTAGTAAACCATAATTAATTTTTATTTTTTTATTTATATATTAATTTATTAAATATTAATATATTTTCTCTCTCATTCTTTTTCATTAATTAATAAACTCTATATTTTTATCTTTTTCATAAATTTCTTATTATTCATGAGTATTTATTATATATTATTTTAATTTTATTATATATATAAGCATTCATCATTAATTATTTTAAATTTATATTTTTTTATTATGTTTTTTTATTAAATTATATTATTAAATATTTTAAAATTGTTTGATCAAATAGTTATAGTTAGATATAATAATGACTTATGTTTTCAAGAATAAAAAATTTTCAACAAAAAAATAAATTAATTAATAATTAAAAATTAAATAATAATAATAACTTATTCATCAAAACAACAAAAGAGTAATAATTAAATATTAGAGAAAATAATATTCTTTACTACTATAAATCATGAAAAAAAAATTAAAAAATTATTAAAAAATATTACAGTAAACAAATTTCATAAATAAGTTGTTAAAATTTCTTAAAAAATGAGAATTTAAGGAATAAGATAAATAAAAACTGATAAAAAAAATGATAAAATAAAAGAAAGAGAAACTAATATAAAACTAATTAAAAAATTAGGAATGAGATAAATTTAAATGATTTATTTAATAAAAAATAAGGAGAGAAAAAATATATTAATATTTAATTAATAATTATATAAATTAAAAAATAAAAATTAACCGTTTACTAATAAAGGCTAAATGATATTTTTGATAGAACGTAGGTTGAAATAATCTTTTATTAGTATATATGCCTAATTGAGCTATTTATATATACTAATAAATACGTCTAAATTTTTTTCCGTATATATATAAAATAAAGTTTAAAAATAATTATATAATATATAATTTATATATATATATATATTTATATAATATATATTTTAAAAAATAGTTTGAGCGTTAAAATATATTATATATATATATAAATTAATTATTATAAATAATATATATAAATTATAAATATATATATATATATATATATTATAAAAATTTTAATTTTCTTTTATAGATATAGATATAAATAAAAAAAAATAATATATATTTTATCTATATATAAATGAGATTTAATAATTATATAAATATAAAAATAAATAATAAAGAATATATATATATAACTCTTAGAAAGATATTGATAGTTCATTTTTCAACTTTTTGATTAAATATTATGAATGACGTATATAGAAAGAAATAGCTACCGAACTTGAAGATGGTGAGATTTCCTCACTTCTGTCTGAAAGAAAGTATTCTTTTTTCTGAGGCAAGGAGATTTTAGAGCTAAAGCAAAAGCACATCCCTGGTATCAGAAGAACTTATTTTCTTCCTACACCTTCGTAATCAAGGAAGATTCTTCAATCTCCCCACTACGCGGTATCAAGCAATTTAGCTTCGAGGGTATAATGAAAGTAAAGTATGACAGTTAGCTATTCATATTGTGAAGAAATCGACTGCATTAGCACGAATGAATACCAGACGAAAAGAAATAGGCACTGTTCCCAATCGTGTTGAATCACTTCTTTCACTGATAAAGAAATAGAAGGTTTAGGTCCCTACTCGAATCTTTCGTTGAATATATATATATATATATATATATATATATATATATATATATATATATATATATATATATATATATATTAGATGTAGTAATTATATATATAAATAAAAAATAATGATTAAAGATAATATATAAAAAATAATATTTTAAACTTTAACCATAATATTTAATTAAAAAGTTGACAAAAGAACTATTCATATCTTTCTAAGATTTGAATTGCGATTTGTTTTAAAAATTAATTTTAACTTAAAAATAAGCGATCAAAGTAATTAAAAGACCGCGCATATAATTGGGCTTTATTAGAAATATGTATTTCATTAAATTTGGAATATACTATTACAAAAAGGAAATCAATTACATAGTCTTTGCTAAATTCTTTTCCAATGTAACCATGTATTTTTATAGAACAACCTGCAAACTAAATTTTATGGATAAGTAATTTCCAAAACGTTTTACCAGTGGCATTCTATGTAGTATCTATAATCTTTATTTTCATGATTTATTTTATAATTTAATATTTAAATTGTGAGGATGAAAAAAAATACTCTAGAATGAATTACAAAGGACTATAATAATTTATAAATTATTTGAAAATTAGTATTTTTGTCATTTTCACAATGAGAATCATTTTTCAAAATTGTTAAAATAAAAAGAAAGTGATTTTATTTTCATCTAATATAAAAATGTAATTGAAGAAGATAAAAAAAAAAGTTTAGTAGAAAAGTGGATAAAAACGTAATTGTTTGATAAAATTTAAATAAAAATTTTAATCAGCTTTTTATTTTATTATTAGTTATTTTGACAAAATGAAAAAAAGGATAAGTGATGACAAAATATATATTTTCCTAGTTAATTATAAATTAAATTTAGATTAAAGAAAAAATAAAATTTTCACATTAATCTGACAATAATTAAGAATATTGATATATTTTTTATTTAGAATTTGATTTTCCCTTAAATTATTATAATTATTGATTGGAAATAGTTGTTGCAATTGTGCTATTACATAGTAACAAAAAGAATAAATGGGAGACTAACAATTCTTATAACAAGTGCATTTGAGGTTAAGAAAACGACCACATGTTCCGAAAACATAGCCATCTCTAGTGCAACTATCATTACAATTCCAATTATTGAAACATATGCCGTGAAAACTTTTACTTGGGGTTTTGCAAAGTCTCGCCTCAACTAACTTTACTCCATTGTTCGTCTCTGAAAAAACAACAAATCAAAATTATTTTATTACAAATTTTATGTGATATTTTTAATAGAGTTTTATTAGAAAAATAATAAATTTACCCAAAATAAAAATAGCTAACAACAATACCAAACATATCATTTTATTCATGTTAAATATAATAATAATATGTTAACTTCTTTTGATGGAAGATCTATTTAAAGAAAAGGACAATAGCAGATTTTGATAATAAAAATATTCTCATTTATTAAAAGGTTAACATGTTGATTATCCAAAATAGATTTCACACATTCTCATTTACATAAATTATTTATTAAATTTCTTTTTTTTATATTTTTAGTGGATTTCAAAAGTAAAAAAAAAACAATTTAATAAAATGGTAGTTTAGTCAATTTCATAATGTAAAAATTCATTTAGAAACATTTTTTTTATTGAGTTTAGTTACTATTAATATTTAGGTTAGGCTTGGCCTATAATTAATTTGAATTCATTCAACATTAATAATGTAAGAAATAAACATATTAAACTAAAATAAACATATTAAACTAAAATAAAGCTATTTCTATACAAAAAGATGGGAACTAGAGACTAGTAGACACCCATTTTTATTTTATTTTTTATTTTGTTCTAAGCATTACCAGTTCTAGAGTTGGGCACCCCAGTCTTTAAAGAAAAACGTGAAAAAAACAAATTTGACTATCTTAATTTAATTTAATGATAAGATTTGAATATATAACTAATTTTATTTTATTTTTTTCATCATAAACAACTATGGACTTAGTTGTGGTGGACTGCCCTAACCCATTGATTTGCTTAGACATTGTTCATATTCAAATTTTTAAATAACCCACTAAAATCAATTATCACATCATTCTCTTTATCATTTATCAAATCAATTAATTCATTAACCAAAATACTAAAATATCCTTTATTTTAAATTATTATTATTTATTTTATTTATATATATGAATACCTTTTAGGCCTTTTTACTAAAAAAACATTATCATTTTCTCAAAATCATTCCCATAATTATTATTTTCTCCCTCCAAATTATTTAAATAATCTGAAACCAACAAGGTCTTAGTTTACCGTGAACTAATAATTTTTGCTTCAGGAATAGACGAGAAAAATTAAAATAAAAAGGATATATATTTATAATAATAATGTTTATTATTAGATTACCGATTATGGAAAATCAACGTTCAACTCTTTTTCGTCAGAATATATGGATCAGTTATAATTATGTGGTTTAATTTGCGGGTCAACATATCGGGTCAACCCGTTCATAAAAAAAAATATGATGAAGTGAAGTAAAAAATCTTACATCTACTTTGATTCTTCTTAGTTTCTCTTCAATTTCATTAATTTTTTCTCTATTAAAATTCATTATTTTTTTTTTATTTTCACTATCTTATTATTCGCATAAGACGGTAGACACTCATTTTTTACCCCCAATTTTATAGTTTATGCTTTTCATAAATCTGAGCCTATAAAATATTTTGAATTCATTCACGTGTTCATTGCACGATTTTTTTTAAAGACGATTATTTTTAGAATAATTAAGTTTTTGAAAATAATTGATTTTGGATTCTTAATAAGTTAAGTTAGTAATTTGTCTATGTTACAACACTTAAGGAAGTTATTATACTTAGAATATTTAGGGTTTTATTTAATTAATTACCTTGAGTATTTAAAATATATATTTTACAAAAGATGTATTAACGATTTTTTATAAAATTTTGTTAGCTTAGTTTGTTAGATTGGGTTTTGCAATTTAATGATTTGACTTAATTAGTTAGCATTTATTATAATTAGAATTGTTACTTAGAAATAGGAATAATTAATAATAATAAAATTACTTTTTTTAATTGTTTGTTTTAATTTTATTTCTTAGGGAACATAAAAAAAAGGAAGTTGCAAGAAAACCGTGTGTGGAAGAAAAGATTGAAGACTTGGTCATTTTTTTATTATTAACATTTAGTGTCAAAGAGATTTCATATTTGTTAAACATTTGTATATGTTTAAAAGAGAAATCTCAATCCAACGGTCAAGTGTGTTAAATTGGCCTTTTGGCCCTAAGGTTTCATAAGTTTGCCTTTAAATACCCCTCTTAACACCTTATGAGGATTTTTCCTCTCTCTCTTTTCACATTTCACATGACCTTCTTCTTTTCAAACCCCCACATTTTAATATTATGTGCCCTTAGACAAAAAAAAAAAAAAACCTAAATAAAAAAAAAAACTGTTTTGTTGGTACAGTTTTATTATTATTATTATTATTTGAATAATTAGATTAACATGTTGAATTATATTTTAGTAAACTTTTATAAAACTTTAAGGGCCATTTGAATTTGAAAAACCTAAGTAAAAAATAAAAAATAATAAAAAAAAACAATTTGTTTTCTTAGTACAATTTTATTTGCTTTAGTTTTCTTTTGTCTTTCTTTATTTTATTTATTTTATTTATTTTTTTTTATCTCATGCAAACCCTTTAAATGTTTAAAATGAAAAAAATTCTAAAATGTAAAGCGTAAGAAATTTGAAAAAAGGCCAAAATTAATTAGTAGAGACCTTAGGGGCGTTGTGGGACATATCGTTTAAAAAACCCTTTCCCACACGTAACCAAACACCGAACTCACATATCTTAATTTCATAATTTTTGAAATTAGGTGGCGACTCTCTAGTCGTGAGAATGAATTAATATTGAAAAAGGTTAAAGTAGGTCTATGACATACTTCCCATTAAAAAACTCTCAATCTCTCCCAGATTCGTCGGGATTGTAAGATATGGAGTTGTCTATACAGCCTCATTTTTTAAAACATCAATTTTTCAATTATTAAAAGTAATTCCCCTCACGTTTTCAAAATAATTTTTTTAAAAAGCGTCCCAGAATTTTAAAACTAGTCGATCAAAAAAAATGTTTTTAAAAAAAATTGATCACAGTTTTCTGGCGACTTTGTGGGGGACATTCGACGTTTGACTTCAAAGTAATTTTGGGCAAGTATTAAAACTTTCTTACGCTTTAATTCATACTCCATGTTCACATTACTTGATTGTTTGCATGAGACTTGGAGCTCCAACGTGGAGGTGTGTGGGTATACATCGTTGGATGAAGCTCACACATCTATATTTTATATGCTAAGGGAAGTCAATGTGAATGACACCCTCAACCCTTGCCTTGAAGGCTTTTGTGTGATTTGAGAGTTGATAAAAACAATAGGAAAAAACTCGAATTAACCCTCTATTCTTTTCAAATATCCCCTACTATTGAAAATGAGGGATTTTGAAATAGAGGTGACGGGGATGTCCAATTGAGAGCTCTCCTTACATCGAGAGAACCCTTTTGGGATAGTATCCTTGTTGGTGGAACAACTCTCTCTTAAGTCATTTCAAACTTTAGAACTAAAATCCAAAAAGCCAATTCTACCAAGCCGTTGCCTCGAGCAATAAAGCCACGTCACGAAGCCCTTTACTTGACTACTATATATGATAAATACATGTATGCATATAGGTATTTCTAGGCGCTCAATTTATCCATTCAAAGTTTTAAAATTCCATTAAACATGTGAACAATTTCGAAATTTTGAGGCTAAACTTAATAACATTAAAGGAGTAAAATCGAGGAAACCTAGAAAAGCTAAAAGAGAAATCTAATTTAACTATTTTTCTCTCTTTGTGTCTTTACTACTCAGCTTCTCAGCGTAAGATGTAATCAAGAAAGACGCGTGAGACACAAAGACGATCATGAGAGACGCATAAGGCGCACAGACGATTAAGAAAGACGAAAACACTTGAAGATTCGAAGACTTAGACTAGATTTCTTTATGCTTGAAATGTAAATCTCTTTATGAAGATACATGAGCGACATTGTAACAAAAGGATGAGGGGTGCTTGCTTTCTTTTCTTATTTTATTTTATGACTTGAGTTTGTGATTTTATCCATAACACTTAGGATTTTAATAAACTAACTCATTCTTATTTTACTCATCCTTTTCTACATGTTATATATTGTGAATGGGTAAATTGAGCATCTATTACGTGTTAGGGATTATGTGCATACGAGTAACGCATCGCTTATTTTATTTGATAGAGGGTTTGAACTGACTTTGTTCTCTTGAACACATCATACTCATATTCACCATCGTTTACAATGATTAACCCACCAAGAAGGTTCAATGAGTTAGTTTATATAAAGCTAGACCATCTTCGTGATACGCTAATACAATTGGGGCAATAGCTTGAAGACCTCACTGCAGAAATCAAAACTTATGCGACAATCGAACCCCTTAATCTGAAAAGCTTACGACAAGAAATGGAAAGAGAATGTAGGGCTTTTGTGGACGGTTGGAAAACTGCAGAAAGGTCTATTCAAAACAAGAGTCAAGCAAGCACATCAAACTCAAGGACAAAATGTTCATCAAAAGAACCCATTTTACCTAAACAAAGTCAACAATAATCAAAAGAAAGGAGTGCCACTACTACTCCACCTCGTAGAATATTTGAAAACTTGGGAATGTCAATGTCGAAGGCCTTAAGGAACTTGATGTAGAAGAAGTTGATTCAAACGTTAACATCAGAACTCAGAAGAGAAGTAATGGGCAAGTATGCAAACGAGTGGTGCGGATATCACTAGACTAGAGGCCATTCCACTAATTGTTGTTTCCCTCTTAAACAGAAGATTCAAGATTTGATCGACGCTAAGATCATCCCAGTACCTAAGGTTAAAACCAACTAATGACGTCAGTGACAGTGAGGAGGAATATCCATACTTGACGAAACATGCATTCGCTAAAAATAATTTGAACTTAAAATCTATCATTTCTGAATTTCATTCACATGCAGAACATTATTTTGATAACTCTAAGTTTGCGGACACTTTGAACAATATTTTTAATAATGAAGAAGAAACTTTTGATTATATGTCTTCCGATGAAACGTTTAAATCAGAAATGACCTATAAGATGAGACAATATCTAGTTAAGCAAAAGGAGAATTTTTCCACTGCAGAAGAAACAATTGAAATAAATCTTAACACAGAAGAAGATCCTCAGATTATTTTAATCGGAAAAAGTTTAAATGATTTAGAACGAGAAAAATTGACTAAACTTTTAAAAGCAAACGAAGATGTTTTTGCATGGTCTTATAAAGATATGCCAGGCATTGATCCATAAATCATCCAACACCGCATACCACTTTATGAAGACGCAAAATCGGTGAAGTAGAAGCTCCAAAAAAAGAAGGCATACATCGTGGACAAGATCAAAGAGGAAGTTCAGAAACAGCTCGACGCAGGATTCCTCGAAGTGGTCGATTACCCATAATGGATCGCCAATGTAGTCCCAATAGCAAAGAAAGATGGAAAGATCCGAGTGTGTGTAGACTGTCGAGATCTCAACAAAGCAAGCCTTAAAGACAGTTTCCCACTACCACACATCGATGTGCTAGTGGATCATGCAGAAGGCCATCAACTCCTATCATTCATGGACGGATTCTCAGGTTACAACCAAGTATTGATGGCTCCTGATGATAAGGAGAAGACAACGTTCATCAAAGAAGTTGGAACATTTTGTTATCGAGTCATGCCTTTCGGGCTGAAGAACGTAGGAGCAACATATCAATGAGCTTCCACAATTATTCTTCACGATATGATCCACAAGGATGTAGAAGTCTATGTCAATGATATGATTGTCAAATCAAAAGATCGAGAAGGTCACATCCAAAATCTTGACAAATTCTTACAACGCATCAGGAAGTTCCAACTTAGGCTCAACCCAAAGAAGTGCACATTTGGAGTGACAGCAGGAAAGATGCTAGGCTTCTTAATCACGCAAAGAGGATTTGAGGTTGATCCGAGCAAGATAGAAGCGATCACGGAAATGCCACCTCCACGAAGCGAGAAAGAAGTGCGAGGCTTTCTAGGAAAGATCCAATATATAAATCGATTCATAAATAATTTGACTATGACATGTGATCCTTTGTTTAAACTTTTAAGGAAAAATGAAAGATTTGTCTAGGATGATGCTTGTCAAAACGCATTCGAGAAGATAAAAGGATACCTCAAGAATCCTCCTATTTTGATGCCACAAAGACCAAGCGTACCGCTAATCCTATACTTAACAGTCACGGAAAACACAATGGGTAGTCTACTGACCCAAAAAAAACGAGGAAAAGATGGAAGTCGCAGTCTACTACATAAGCAAGCGCATGACAAGCTGCGAACTTAATTACTCGTTAGTAGAAAAGGTGTGTTGGTCCCTAGTTTGGGTCACTAAGAGGCTAAGGCATTACATGCAAGCCCACACAGTCAAGTTAGTATCAAGACTCGATCCAATTCGTCATTTATTCAAGAAAACACTTTAGTCTCCAAGATTAGCTAAGTGGATGATGATGATATCAGAGTACGACATCGTGTACACAATTCAGAAATCTATCAAGGAGAGCGTTGTAGCAGATTTTCTCGCAGACCAACTAATCGAAGTTGAAGACGACGAGGAGTTAGCATTCCCAGATGATGAAGTGATGACTATCAACCCTACAACCTGGAGGCTACTATTCGATGGAGCTTCAGGAAAACAAGGCTATGGAGTTGGAATACTACGCATCGATCCTGTGGGAACATACAACCCAATCTCAGTCAAGCTTGAATATCCCGTGACGAACAATGAAGCAGAGTATGAAGCATGCATCTCTATCTTGAAGATTGCTCACGAAAAAGGAGCGAGACGTCTAGAAGTAGTAGGAGACTCAAAGTTAGTCATTTCACAGGCTAATGGTGAATGGCAAGTCAAAGGAGAGAACCTCAAACCTTACCATCAACACTTATCGACTCCAATGGAAAAGTTTGAACATGTAACATTCACACATGATCCGAGAAGTCATAATCGATTCGCAGACGCTTTGACCACATTAGCAACCATGACGCAAATCCCGGAAGGAATCAAAATCAAGCCTTTGAAGATTCGTCAGAAAACAGAAATGAGACTTAGAGAAGAGGACGATTGCCAACACCGAAGTGGCGCCCAAACCTTGGTTCGAACCTCTACAGAAGTACGTTGAGCATGGAGAGTATCCTTCACTTCACACTTCCAAAAGAAAGAGAGGAGAGCTCTACGCCAATACACAACCAACTACGTGCTACTCACAGGAAAGCTATATCGACCCTCTTTTGACGGTCAAAATATGCTATGCATCGATCAACCTCAAGCATCACAGATCATGGAGGAAGTACACGTAGGAACATGTGGCCCACACATGAATGGATCAGCACTTGCTAAGAAGATCCTTCACTTTGGCTATTATTGGAAGAACATGGAACAAGAATGTATAGAATATGTTAAGAAATGTCATAAATGTCAAGTTTAAGCGAACTTGAAGCACACCCCAACATCTCTACTTTACAACATGACTTCACCATGGTCATTCTCGACATGGCGGAAAAATTTATCCTCACGCTTCAAACGGACACAAATTCATCCTTGTAGCTATCGATTATTTCACAAAGTGGGTCGAAGCTCAATCATATAAGGTTCTCAAGTCGTCACATGTTGATAAGTTCATACGCAACAACATTATTGCACATTATGGAGTTCCTCAAGCCTTGATCTTAGATAATGATGGACACTTCCGAGGAGAAGTACTCAAAGTACTAAATGAATACATGATTGAACACCACAAATCCTCACCTTATCGTCCTCAAACGAACGGCGCAGTAGAGGCAGCCAACAAGAACATCATCACTATCATCAAGAAGATGACTCAGACGTACAAGGATTGGCACGAGAAGCTTCCATACGCCTTATGGGATATAGAACAACCATTCGAACGTCAACGGGAGAAACGCCATTTGCATTGGTCTACGAAATGGATGCATAGCAACCTATCGAAATCGAAGTGCCTACTTTAAGAGTTTTACTCGAGAGACAAGTAGTGGAGGAAGATTGGTGTAAGTCACGGTACAATCAGCTAGCCCTTATTGAAGACAAGAGGTTAGATGCATTATGTAACACGCAAGCATACCAAAGAAGAATGACTAGAGCTTTCAACAAGAATGTGAAACCTAGGAACATTCAAGAAGGTGATCTAGTTCTAAATAAGAACTTACTGATACTAAACCTTAGAGGGAAATTCTAAACACCATGGCAAGGACCCTACCTCGTCAAGAAAGTCTTTTCAGGCGGCGCCACGAGATTGACCACCTTGGACGGAGAAGAACTCTCAGCAACCTTCAATGACGACATGCTCAAAAGATACTTTGTCTAAAGCGTGTGTAACCAAATTTATTTACATACATCAAAGTTCATAACTTCCCAAATTGTGAACTATGTGAGACTTGATCTCTCTCAAGAGTACGTAGGCAACCCATCTACGGTGTGGTCACCACTGTCAATTATCAAAAGAAGTTGATAGACATTTTGCATTACATGCATTCATTACATACACTAATGTTCATAACTCACAAGTTGTGAACTACGTGAGACCTGATCTCTCTCGAGAGTACGTAGGCAACCCATCTAGGGTGCGGTCACCACTGTCAATTATCGGAAGAAGTTGATAGAAATTTTACATTACATGCATTCATTACATACACTAAAGTTCATAACTCACAAGTTGTGAACTACGTTAGACCTGATCTCTCTCGACAGTACATAGGTAGCCCATTCAGGGTGCAGTCACCACTATAAATTATCGACAGAAATTGATAGACATTTCACACCACATGCATTCATTACACATACAACCAAAGTTCATAACTTCACAAGTTGTGAACTACGTTAGACCTGATCTCTCTCTCGAGTACGTAGGTAGCCCATCTAGGGTGCGGTCACCACTATCAATTAACGACACAAGTTGATAGACATTTTACATTACATGCATTCATTACATACATCAAAGTTCATAACTTCACAAACTGTGAACTACGTCAGACCTGATCTCTCTCAAGAGTACGTAGGCAACCCATCTAGGGTGCGGTCACCACTATCAATTATCGACAAAAATTGATAGACATTTCACACTACATGCATTCATTACACATACAACCAAAGTTCATAACTTCACAAGTTGTGAACTATGTGAGACATGATCTCTCTCGAGAGTACGTAGGCAACCCATCTAAGGTGTTGTCACCACTATCAATTATCGAAAGAAGTTGATAGACATTTCATTTCACATCACATCGCATACATTCATTGCATATACATTAAAAGAGAGTTAATCACACTTTGAGTTTACTCCTAAACCAAAAACTCCTAGTCAACACTAGGGGTATTTTTATTAAAATAAAAATCACCACAAGATCCTCACAGAGTCCCACTTGAGAAAATATAATGCCCAAAGCTAAAATATTTTTCTCTTCGACTTAGGATCTCAACGTTTTACAAGAATTCAAACAAACATTTTTCACAAACAACGTGCATGGAACTACGTTGGACCTGAATTCCCCTAGCTATTGGATACGTAGGCAGCTTGTATGAGCCCGATCCTAAACTTTTCAAAAACCAAACCCCTATATCAATACTAGGGGCATTTTTTTTAAATGAGCACGAGATCCTCACAGAGTCCCACTTGAGAAAATATAACGTCCAAAGCTAAAGTATTTTTCTTTTCGACTTATGATCTCAAAAGATTTTCAAAACATTCACACGGACATAAATATTTTTCACAAGCATGTGCATGGAACTACATTGGACCTGAATTCCCCTAGCTATGGGATACGTAGGCAGCTAGTTAGAAAAATTAAGTAGATTAATTTTAACCGGACAAAGAACTTAATCAATCTCAATCTTCCTGTGCAGGTACAGATCAAGCCGCATCATACCAACTAAAGTACATGACTCAATGATCCGGTCATAGTTTATGAAACCGGCTGAACTTCTTCAACCGGATCGACTAGTAAAAATGTCATTATCAGGCTGATTCATCCGGTTGACTCACTCTTTATTGAAGATCATAAAAGCTCAACGGAAAACTTTTGAAAAGTGATGAATCTGAGAAGATGACGTAATATGATGATATAAAGATTTCTCGGAAATATACAAAAAGAAAAGATTCGGATCAGAAGCATGCAACGAAAACAATGATGAATTGTTTATCTAACTCTACAAGAAACATCTAATTCAGGCGGTAGACATAGTGCATGTATGACATGTGTCCAAAATGCAAGCCGGCCTAAGTGCATGTATGCCATGTGTCCAAAATGCAAGCCGGCCTAAGTGCATGTATGCCATGTGTCCAAAATGAAAACCGACCTAAGTGCATGGTTGACATGTGTCTGAAATAACAAAGAGTGCACGCAATCTTCTAAACCTGACCGACGCGGCTTTAGATGACCAATCCAGCGGAGAGAGAAAATTATGACCGTTGTCATATTTTCATATGAATAGAAGCTCATGGTGCCGAAGATACACACGCGTGAGATCACTACGAAAAGCCTATACAAGAGAGAAGTAACAGCAACATAAGATCTTACGTACGACCTCGAATAGTGATTGAAATTCCCGAAAGTGTTTGTATATTGTGTGTGTGTTTTATCATTGAGTAAAAGTATTGTATTACATCATTGTGATTGGTGTAACCGACGAGCAGTAAATAAGACTCGTTCGGATTGTGTGTTGTGGTTGTGTAATATTCCTAGTGAATATCCTTCTCACTGTTTGAGAAGAAGGGGTGACGTAGGAGATTAAATTCCGAACATCCATAAAATCGTGTCTCGTGTTCTTTACTTTCATATTCTGGCTTACTTATTCAAACATAACTGAAACATCTAAACCGAACCGAAATAACTAATAACTTCCTAAACCGAACCGACTTTCTCATAAAACCGACATCTACTAAATACCTTCCAAACCGAATTGTGTGTGTTGCTTCAAGCTGAAACAAACCACTTCCGCACTTGAACCCGATTCAAGAGGTTTATGACAGCTTGTGTAGTGTTAAGAAACGGTTCTAGTCTCTAACTGGACTATTACCAATGTGTATTGTGTTGTAAGCGTTCTCCCTTAAGAAGCCGGACCCCGGTCCTCCAAGGGCGATCCCAATCCTAACACAGCTTATATGAGCCCGGTCCTAAACATTTTTAAAAATTAAACCCTGTATCGACACTAGGGGTATTTTATTAAAATGAAATGATTGAAAAATCCTCACAAAGTTAGCTTAATTGAGTAAATATAACGCCTAACACATGGCTAAAGCACTTTATTGTCTAGCGGCTTAGGATCTTAAAAGATTTTCATTTTAAGTTAATTGCAACTCCAACAGATACTTAAACAACCTCCCCACCTTAAGTCAATTGTCACTCCAGTAGACACTTAAGAAATTCCCACAATTCAAGTCAATTGCAACTCCAGCAAAAACTTAAGAAATAAACCTCAACGAAATGTGGAATCACGATCTATCTGTGATACAATTTTGGAACTACATTCAGACATAATTTCTCATATATGAGGATACATAGGCAACTTTTCACAAGTACGGTCCCAAATCCCCATCAAGACAAATCTTGAACTGGGACAAAATACATCCCCACATAGTTCAAGCCAACGAGAAATTGGGATCACAAATCTATCCAAAACAATCAAACCCCTTGTTTCGAAACTAGGGGCATCTGCGGAAGATAAAAATAAGATAGACCCCTGAATTTTTCTCGTGCCAAGCGAACTGATGAGCGAGTGCAAGAAATAAGTAGGGATGCGGGAAAATACATTTCTCCCCAATGATTGTCTCTTGACAAACCAATGTAACTTGTGGGATCCGAGTAAAACGCTTCGCAAATGAATCTACCTCGAGCCTAGACGAAAGCTTAAACTACTGATGTATAAGAGGGAGCTCATAAAAAGATGAATGCCCAAACTTGGAACCATGTCATCAACAAAAGCGATGTCTCGTCTGAATTGGAGGTCAAGTGCCAAAGATCTAAGATCTCAAGAAAAGTAAAATCAATTAAACAAAGACTTTGTTGGTTAAGATATGAAATACAATACTATTATTTATTTAGATTCTATCTAATTGCTAAGCAAGAACAAAGTGTTTGAATCTATCAGAAACACCCCGGTCACAAAGAAAAGAGACCGAAGAAAATAGATCAATACTCGTAGAGGTTGAGATATTGAAATCACCATTTGTTGTTCATCTAGACTCTTGTCTAAATTGCTAATGCAAGAACAAGAATGTACCGATTCTATTAAATATACCATGAGTATAAAAAGAGCCCAAGGCCTTAGAATCTTAAGCACACTGACCTCCAAATTCGAAAAGCAAGACTTAACCTCATGATGCGTGGTTTAAAGATTAAGCATTCGAGCGAACAAATCCCTCGAAAAACTCAAGGCAAAACGTCTCGGCAAAACACAAGTCCCTAAAAGTGACAGCATGAATCTCGAAGAACATCGATTACATGTGGTTTCCTCTCGACACACTCTAAGGAAGAAAGTATGGAACCGATTCTTGAAAGTATTTCAAGACCGTTGAAAAGACGCTAGTGCCTTGAAAATTGAGGAAGTCTAACTTCGAACTTAAATCACTAATGAAAATTGTGATTAAATAGTATTCGCTAAATTAACTAGCGATACTCAAATATATATAATCACTAAGCAGAATTGTGATTAAATAGTATTCTCTAAACTAACCAGCGATACTCAAATCTAAATTTATCACTAGGAAGAATTGTGATTAAAAAGTATTTCTCTAAACTGACCAGCGATACTTAAATCTAAATTTATCACTAAACAGAATTGTGATTAAATAGTATTCGTTAAACTGACCAGCAATACTCAAATCTAAATTTATCACTAAGCAGAATTGTGATTAAATAGTATTCGGTAAACTGACCAGCGATATTCAAATCTATATAATCACTAAGCAGAAATGTGATTAAATAGTATTCGCTAAACTGACCAGCGATACTTAAATCTATATAGTCACTAAGAAGAATTGTGATTAAAAAGTATTTCGCTAAATTGACCAGCTATACTTAAATATAAATTTATCACTAAGAAGAATTGTGATTAAAAAGTATTTCGCTAAACTGTCCAGCGATACTTAAATCTATATCCAGCGACACGTAAATCTATATAATCACTAAGCAGAATTTTGATTAAAAAGTATTTTTCTAAACTGACCAACGATACTTAAATCTATATAATCACTAAGCAGAATTGTGATTAAAAAGGTATTTCACTAAACTGACAAGCGATACTTAAATCTATATAATCACTAAGTAGAATTGTGATTAAAAAGTATTTTGCTAGACTGACCAACGATACTTAAATATATATAATCACTAAGAAGAATTGTGATTAAAAAGTATTTCGCTAAACTTACCAGCGATACTTAAATCTATATAATCATTAAGTAGAATTGTGATTAAATAGTATTTCACTAAACTGACCAGCGACACTCAAATCTATATAATCACTTATCAGAATTGTGATTAAAAATTATCCGGTAACTGACCAGCGATACTTAAATCTATATAATCACTAAGCAGAATTGTGATTAAATAGTATTTCACTAAAAAAAAACACAATCAGCAAACTGCGTCAAGATGTGTACTCATGTACTATCCCAAGACTATGTGAGGTGTGTAAAAATATGGTCGAAACCACCCGACACAATCTACATGATCGGTAAACCAGGAGCGATGCATATTCTAAACAGAGTTGAATCGTCAACGAGTGGATGGTAAATTACACGGGTCTCCCGAGAGACTCGTCAGGTTTGTTCTCATTTCATTCAAGGAAGCCAAAAATAAACTATAAATTGGGTGTTTTCAAAATGCAGTACCTATTTTCAAGCTTGGACATGCATTTTTCTAAACCGAGTGTTTTCTACAAATTTTTTCCAAGAGGGGCATTCTGTAGACACTCATTTTTTACACCCCAATTTTATAGATTATGCTTTTAATAAATTCGAGCCTATAAAATATTTTGAATTCATTCACGGGTTCATTGCACGATTTATTTTAAAGCCAATTATTTTTAGAACAATTGAGTTTCGACAATATTGATTTTGGATTCTTAATAAGTTAAGGTAGTAATTTTTCTATGTTACAACACTTAGGGAAGTTATTATACTTAGAATATTTAGGGTTTTATTTAATTAATTACATTGATTATTAAAATATATATTTTACAAAATATGTATTAACATTTTGTATAAAAGTTTGTTAGATTAGGTTTTGCAATTTAATTATTTGACTTAATTAGTTAGCATTTATTATAATTAGAATTGTTCTTTAGAAATAGGAATAATTAATAATAATAAAATTACTTTCTTTAATTGTTTCTTTTAATTTTATATTTTTTTGTAGGATAAAGGGAAGATTAAAAAAAAGGAAGAAGTTGCAAGAAGAAAAGTTTCAACCGTATGGAAGAAAAGATTGAAGACTTGGTCATTTTTTTATTAAAAACTAAAATGACCATTAAATGTTTAAATCCTATTGAATATTACTTGACATTTACAGACATCTCAAGGAGATTAATCATTTTTTTTAAACATTTGTATATGTTTAAAAGAGAAATCTCATTCCCAACGGTCAAGTGTGTTAAATGGGCATTTGGGCCCTAGGGTTTCATAGGTTTGCCTATAAATACCCCTCTAAACACCTTAGAAAAGGGATTATTCCTCTCTCTCTTTTCACATTTCACGTGACCTTCTTCTTTTCAAAACCCCACATTTTAATATTCAAGTGTCCTTCGATTACCCTTTTGAAATAAAAGAGTTCAGCTGCTTGAATCAAGAAAGCAACCATCTTTGTAAGTTTCTTGACTTTACCTTTAATTTTTGTTCTTAAGGGCCATTTGAATTTGAAGAACCCTAAGTAAAAAATAAAAATAAAAAAAAACAATTTGTTTTCTTCGTACAATTTTATTTGCTTTAGTTTTCTTTTGTCTTTCTTTTATTTATTTTTATTTTTTTATCTCATGCAAACCATTTAAATGTTTAAAATGAAAAATTTTAAAATATAAAGCGTAAGAAATTTGAAAAAATGCCAAAATTAATTAGTAGAGACCTTAAGGGCGTTGTGGGACATATCGTCTAAAAAACCATTTCCCACACGCTCACATCTCTTAATTTCCTTATTTTTGAAATTATGTGGCGACTCTCTAGTCGTGAGAATGAATTAATATTGAAAAAAGTTAAAGTAGGTCTATGACATACTTTCCATTAAAAAACTCTCGATCTCTCCCAAATTCGTCGGGAATGTAAGATATGGAGTTGTCTATAAA
Source organism: Impatiens glandulifera (assembly GCF_907164915.1). Lineage (NCBI taxonomy): Eukaryota > Viridiplantae > Streptophyta > Magnoliopsida > Ericales > Balsaminaceae > Impatiens > Impatiens glandulifera. Next base: position 13,601,604 of record NC_061866.1, on the reverse strand, counting down.
GCCTCATTTTTTAAAACATCAATTTTTCAAATATTAAAATTAATTCCCCTCACGTTTTCAAAATAAAATTTTTAAAGAGCGTCCCAAAATTTTCAAACTAGTCGATCAAAAAAAAAATTTAAAAAAAAATCGATCTTGGTGGCTTTAAGAACAATCGATATTTCATTGCTATGTTAATTGATAAAGTTTGAAATTTAATGCATTTATATTAGAAATATTTTTTCCTTTTTCAATTATTTTTAAGCTCATTTTGAGTATTGATTCTTCAGTTATCCTCTATTTGCTAGGTATTTATCTGATCTTTTGGTTTCAACAATAATAAATAATAAGAACCTTCTTCTACTTTTTTTTCATTATTAGTGATAGTTAAAGTTTTTATTTAATGCATTTATATTAAGACTTTGAATAACCATGGAATTGTATTTAAAATTATGGATTGTATATTCATTTTTAAGTTTGGTAGAACAATCAAGATTAATAATTGGAATTAGAACTATAATTCTAATTTTAATATCATGTGATTTTTAATTTTTAATTCTATTTTTTTAGCTCAGAATTGTAATTTTAATAATTTTTTAAATATTTTTTAAATAAAATATCTTATTATTTAATTTATTGAAAAAAAACAGCTTAATGCCATTTTATTAAAAACTTCAAAAGAGAGAAATAATTTTAAAAAACAAAATAGAGTTTCAAACAACTGAATTACAGAACAAATAGAATAATAAACAATTAAATTAAAACAAGACATCAACAATAACTATTTGAACATTCTTTTCCTTGTAATGATTTTATAAGGGATATTTCATCTTTGACTGAGCTACCAACTGTCTACATTAATCAAAATTCTTTTTCATGTAAGTATGAGAGCGTTTCCATCAGAAACAATATCATCACAAATTTTGCATTCTACTCTCTTATTCGTGATCTTGTATTTATTTTTTCAAGGTATTTAAAGTTATAGAATAATATTTAAATGCTGTTACCTGCGATTGATGTCGATGATTGTTGAGGAAAGTATATGAAAAATATCGGTTTAAGGTATTAGGATCTAAAAATAAATCTTAAACAGGCCTCTATCAAAATAATTTTATGAAAATATTCTAAAAATATTTTAAATTTTTTTTAAATTTTTTTAGAATTTTAGAAAATGGTTTGTGGCTCCAAATAAAAAAATAATTTTTGACATTTTAAAATTTCAACCAACAGGCCCTAGAACCAGCCCTTTCAGTCTAGGGTATTAATCCCTCAGTCTCGGGCTAAAACCTACGGTCCTGGGTTGAGACCTCTTTATCGGGATGCGGGAGCTCTCAGTCATGGTGTAGGAGGCTCTCGGTCGGGTGTGGAAGGCTCTTGGTCTTAGGCTAGGGATCCTCGGTTGGGGTGCGAGGAGCTCTGATACTGGGCTAGGAATCCACGGTCGAGTGCGAGATTCCTTAGTCGGGGTGCGAGGGGTTCTCAATCCTAGGCTAAGTTTCCTTGGTCGGGTGCGAGATTTCTTGGTTGGTGTGCGATGGTCTCTCGGCCTTAGGCTAAGTTTCCTCGATCGGATGTAGGGGGGTTCGATTTTCTCGGTCGAAAATCAAACCCAAGTCAAGCCCTCAGTCGGTCATCAAGAACATCAAAATGTAGGTTTGATGATTTTGATTAGGGCCTTAATCCTTCAATCCACGGGTATGGGGAGCTTCGCCTAGTCTCCATGATCATTTATAACATGATCATGATGTTTCGTCGATCAGTATGATGTTCCATTCAAATCAAATAGTTGTTGGAGAAAAAATAATTTTTTAATTTTTAAGGTTGGATGAAGTTGAAGGAGATTGTCAAAAAGCTTACTTATACTTCATATAATTGAATGAAACTAAAACATGAACACTGGATGTTCACTTTGACCAATTCAAGAATTGAAATTTATATTTTTATAAAAAAATTAGTTTTTGATCAAACATGATCATGATTGCTTGGAATCGGTCTAAATATGCTCCTAATATCCTTAAGAACGTGTTGAGAAAGTTTTTTGGTTGCAATTCTTGAGTTATAACCCAAGAGCAGAATCCAAAATTTGAAAAATTTCTAAATCAAATTTTTGGTAATTTTGATTTAGATCAATTTATTCAGATTTGTTTCGATTGAAAGCTTATAAATAATCTTATGATCATTTTTCATTCAAGCAAATTGACAAATATATAAGATCGGTCGAACTGAAATATAAAAAATTCAATTTGAATTTGTAAATCAAATTAAAGTATGATTGGAATCTTAATGTGAGTTAGAGAACATTCATAAACACTTTTAGAAGTTTTATGAATGCCTAGATCCAAGCTTTACAGCCTTACACAAAAAATCAAAAATTTCAAGAAAAACTTAAAAATTTTAATGGCCGATTTTGTTCGGGATTGATTGAGGGCATGTGAGTGGAGTCCTTGCCTTTAGTTTTCCTAGATGAAGTTATTTATTACCTCCTAAGGTTAGTTGATCGACCAAGTGGATCGAATTTCATACAAAAGCCATCAATGACGTTTTGTCTATTTTTCATCCAACTTAATTGTTCAGGCCATGATGAGGCCTATGATTATAGGTGAATTGGTCATTGTGGTAGGGTAATTATTTCAGCTTTTGAATTAGTCGATTTGGTGAACTAACGTCAGGGTTTCATCTTTGAGAAATCAAAGATTTTGTCTATTCATCATTTCATTCATCGTGAGGAAGAAGACAAACCAAAGTAGAAATGACGTCTTTTCAGGATGAAATGTGAATGCTCGGACATTCTATCTGTATTTCGTCAATGTCTGGGTGTTCCATTGTATATGGGCTAACAACATTGAAGAACGTGTTAGTTGTTATTCTACTTGGTGAACACGCATTTCTTCTGTTGGGCGTTGGATGACATTCCATCGCTCATCCAATGCTACACTGATTTCTCTTGATTTCGGTTGCATTAGATTTCATCCCTTTTCTAGCCTTGGACCTTATTTGAAATTGATTTTTTTCAATCTTTTTTGGCTCAAATTTTTTACTTACATAATATTTTTAATAAATATGACATTTATTTTTCCTATTTATTTTTATATTTTTAGGGTTATAAATAATCTATTTGAGATAAAATGGATACAACATTTATTCTAATTATTCATTTTAATTTTTTTTGACCATTTGAAATTAATTTAAGATAAAATGAATATAACATTTATTTTATTTTAAATTATTATTATTTATTTATTTTGGCCATTATCTTAATTAATTGGGGTTTAATTATAACAATAATTAATTCAATTAATTATGACAATAATTAATTCAATTAATTATTAAAATAATTAATTCAATTAATTATTATAATAATTAATCAAATTAATTATTTAATCATATTTTGGCATTAATTTAATTATTTTGATTTTTTTATTCAAAAAATATATATATATACATATATATATATATATATATATTTAAATTTATAAATTGGGTATGTAAAATTTTTAGTGTTTACAAGTTTGAAAAACAAAAATGAGAAATAAATTGGAAAATTTTACCATTTTCCCTTCACAAAACAAGAGCTTAAGAGTTGTTTGATATAGAGGTGCTTCAAAAAGAAATGAGACGCGAGTAAACGAGAAGAACAACCGGATGAGAATAAAGAAAAAGAAACGCGAGCAAACGGAAGACCAATTGGGAGAAAAGAAAAGAAAAGAAGAGAAGAAGAAACGCGAGCAAACACAAGAACAACCAGAAGAAAAGAAACGTGAACAACCAGAAGAGAAGAAACACGAGCAAACAGAAGAGAAGAAAAGTGAGAACAAGAGTTTTAGGTTTTTCATTGAGCGGGAAAATGTTTCATTGTTTTTTTCCTCCAACGTGGCGCATGCAACGTCGAATTTGTTGCATTCGTTGTCCGTCGCTGCCCCTATCATTTCTCTTTATGTTTATGTTTATATATATATATATATATATATATATATATATATATATTAAAATCTTCTAAATAAATCTCTATATTTTTAAATTAAGGTTAACCTTCAAATTAATCTTAAGTTTTATTTAATTTTCAATGGACCCTTCAACTTTCTCCTTTGTAACTTTCTTTGTTCCTATATCTCACCCTATTATATTTTATTATATATTAAATTATAAATTAACTTTCAAAATCTAAAGTTGGCTAAAATTCTTTCACTTATTTTAAATTGACAAGCTCTAAAGTTTTAATACGGTAAGTCAACTTTGCTTTTTTCTATTTCTTCCAATCATGCAATATTTACCTACAATTATAATTATTTTAAAAAATGGTTAAAGTAAAGGTAAAAGTATTATATTTTATTTAATATAAAAGATATGATTGAATTATATGAAGCTTTTTTAGGTGAAAAGTTCATGAAAAAATATTTTTTTTGATAAACTTTAAGATCAAACTAAAAATATTTGATCAACTTTTTAACAAACATAATTGATTTTGATTTTTAACAAAATAATATTTTTTTATAACAAATCAGAGTTTTTTAATTTGTGAGTTGAAGAAGATTGAGTTGATATATATATTCTTAACCTATTTGTTTATTAACCTGGAGGATTATTTAACTCCCTATTATAAGTAATCCTATTTGAGAATACACAAAAATATAATATAGCCTCTTATTATAACTTCTTGTTTTATTTAGAACATATATTATTATCCTTAAATAGTTATTTAAATAGACTAATACGTACTTTAAAATGTATGTTTATGAAACTTACATTACAGAACTGATTGCAAGAGTATCACCTAATTGTTTGTGAAATTATATAGTTAAAGAGTGTGGACTGGGGGACAATATATCTCGCAAACACATCGGAAGTTTCTACATTGTCCTTTTGAATGACCTTCGAGATTACAATATTTAACGCATAAGTCGTTGTGAAAACAAGGACCTACGAAAGTCACGCTCCTAGTTCCGCATTGCCTTGAAATTACATAACTACTCCCTACAAAAACAAGTAATCAATTGTATATTACAATTAAATATATCATCTTTAACTATCTTATTAAATATATATTTAATAAACTTACGAGAAATTAAAAGAGATAACAACAACGTAAAACAAAATAAGAATTTATCCATGTTGATTGATAATGATAATATGTTAAAAATAATAAATTTATGGTTTTTGTGTGTGAATGAAGAGGATGTAAACAGAGAATGAGTTTATATAAGAATGATATAATGTGAGGATTTCAAGCCATGAATTGAGGGTAGATATGGAATTTAAATTCATACAAAATATTGTTAAAATCTTTAATGAGATTATTGTAATAAAATTATTAAGATATTTTTCATATATCTCTTTTAAATGGTAAAGTATATATATATTTTTTTTATTAATATATATATATATATATCCTTAAAGTATTTGTTTTCATTCTGAAAATATGAATTTCTTATATCCGTCATTTTGTAAACGGAGAAAATTTAACAAACATTATTTTTGTTAACTTGTTACAAGTTTGATTAGCAACACCAGCAAATAATTTAAAATTAAAAAAATAATAATAATATAGATATATATTATTTGAAGAAATAATAGGGGAGGGAAAGAACGCAACATCAGTTATTATTTATTGGAAAAAGAAAAAATATAAAAGAAAAGATAGAGAAAAAATTTATTATTTTTCACTCAATCAATTGTGTCACGTAATTCTCCCCCTCATTCTTTCCTCTAAATGCTATCTTCAATCATTTCTCATATTATCTCTCTTTTACCACTCATTTATTCAAAAATATTTCACTGCAAATTAAAGTTTATATTATTTCAATTCTAGTCGATCAATTTGCATTTGGATTTAATAGTCACTATCTAAATCTCCAAGCTCAAATGTTTTCCTTAACTTTTCCCTCGTTATCTTCTTCTTTACACAAATTCTCTTTATGTAAGTTTTCTAGATGGAAGAGAGCATATTGATCCGTAAGCGAACAATAGAAATGTTTTTCCTTGACTACAAGGAACAACAATTTAGCCTCTATGTGATGAAGTGTACCTGAATACATTGATTAAGTTTCGATTTATCGTACGTGGACTCTTCCAATTCTATAGACTATTAATCTTATTCTCCTTTTTAACGATGGAAGTTATGAAAATGAAACTATCGTCTATATAAATCACGATCACAATCTTATATTGCCCTTTATTTATTATTTAGTCCATTATAAATAACAAAATAATTATTTGATTTTTACACATAATAAATTATATCATACCAGCAAATAAACTTATCTCAGTTCAATAACTTAAATATTTTCATAATTCACTTTATCAATTGAATTTTGAATAAATGATAGTTGAAACACATATAATTAACATACATTAGCTCAATAAATCTAACATGTATATGTATGTCAATATATATTTAATAAGGGTCTAAGTAAAACGACCAAACCGTCTAAACTGAACCAAATCGAATTATCAACAATTTATGAAACCATTAAAGTAAACCCAACTGTATGTTGCCAATGGGCCATTCCTTTTACTCATACTATTATTTTAAATTTGACTCCACAAAAATAGAAGAAAAGTCATTGAATTAGAGTATTTATTTTAAAAAATGATTAATATCATTTCATTAAAAATCTCAAAAGTAGGAGAGTGAATAATCAAAGTTATACAAACCATAGTATGATTAAACAATGACAATCAAAAGACCCTAAAGAAACTGATTAGTAGCATTCGCAAAAGCAAATAACAGAGATTACAAACGAAAAAATACAATCAATAACAGATTCTAACTACCCAAATCAGGGTGTTTATTTCCATATTAACTTGTTGCGTCGTAAGACCTTATTCCCCTTCCCCTTTCTCTTGCGATGCAAAGAGATTGAATTGAAGAAAATGACGAGGCTTGCTTATTCCCATTGTGTAATCTTTTTTGTACGAACACATGCTAATCTAATAGAAATAGTTCATTTTTAGGACTTCAAGGTTCTTACCTTTGTTGTCCTCTACTTGAATTTTAGGATTCTTGCATTTGTTTCCTTCAGCGTCAACTTTGGTAACTTCTACATCAGTTTTGGTATCATTTGCTTTAGCTGGATTAGTCTGAGTATCTTCATTTCTAGTTACTACAATTTGACTTGTTTCAGAATCAACTTCTTTCTTCTACCTCAACCTCTATTTCATTACAACATTTATCATCTTCTTAATTAGAGTCCTTTGATCTCTCTTTCCTTCAATCACATTGCTCTTTACATTTTCAGAGTCCTCCTTGGCTTCAACTTCCTACTCTTCCTCCATATTTTTCTCTTTGATGTTAGACTCTTCTATTTTATTTTCTTACTTATTTTCTCCCCATCCTTTTAGTATTCACTGCTCTTCTTCCTTAGATTGATCACATTTCGTGTTGGCATGTTGGAAAGTATTGTAGAATAAACACATGTGTGACCTCCACTCATAAGTGATTCCCAAGAAACTATATTTTCCTTTCCTGTCAACCACTGTCATTTTATTTAGCAATATGTTTCGAGAATGCACCTCAATGTTAATTCTAGCAAAGGAAATATGCTCTCCTTTTTCAATAATTGAGTTCATATATAATGGTCTACCCAATAAACTTATAAAATGATTAAGAGCCTGCATTATACATATATGTAGGGATATTCCAAAGTTAGAACCATATCTGATATGTTTCCTTATGTTTGCTTTATAGGTTCAAATCTTTAGACCATATTTTCAATTTCATGTAGTTTGATTTAATATATGTATGCCCATTTTTCAGAATTATATTTAGATTTGATCCCTTCTTAAATTTCAGAAAGTAGAGATCATGTACATTTGCTAAAATTTACTCCAATATATTTTCCTCTCATTGCTTCATAAGTGCTTCTTTGGTGACTATAAATGAAACATTATTCTTTCATATGTAGTTTCTCACCACTACATTTTTTCATTTCTTAACATAATTTTTTCTACTATAGTAGTCATTTAAATTTAAAAAGAGAATTTAGTACCTACACTTTTGTCTCTACATTACACAAGTAAAATTTTCCTTTGTATGCATGATCTTCAGTCTTATTCTCAATGTTGTTCTTCTAGACTTTATTGATTTTCCATGTAGAATTATTTTTTTATAGTATAGGTCTTCGGTTTAGGAGTCTTTATTAACTCATTCATTTGCAACAGACCATTTTACTATCATATCAAGTAAATTTCAGTCCTAGAGATAGTGAATGTTAAATTGGACTGTTATGTTTTGTTTTTTCTCCTTATTAAGAACAATCTCTCATTTCTTTACATGCATCAAGAGTTTTGTGATTTAGTTTTTTAGTCCAAATAAATTGGTCATTTCATTATACCCTATAATCCAAACTCTTTATTTCTTATCCTTCATCCATACATTATTTTCCAAAGACTTTAGAACAACAATTGGGTATTTGTTGCATTCCTGCACTTTTTCATTAATTACTTCTTCAGTTATTCGGTTAATTTCCTTCTTTGTAGTTTTTTTATTCCCTTAAGAATAAAGTCATGCACTTCTTTCGCCTTGTTATTTTTCCTTTTACCCATATTCCATTAAGACTTCAGAATAAGGGATTAAAGTCAGAGAAACAATCTTGAACGACGACCTTGTTCAAACTCTAGTCGATGTTTAATTTCTTGATTTCGCAACTTATAACCCTAGACAATTATCCCCCGATCGTGTCAACAATATTTACTCCAACCACGTTTCCCATAACCGACTACCAAATCAAATAAATCGCGTGATCGTGCTGACTGTGCCGAATGTGTCGATCGTACCGAACGTGCCAAACGTGTCGATGATCTTGATTCCGACGAGATTCTTGTTGAATATGAGAATGTCTTTTAAGGTACAACGAATCAAGTAGTGATTCAACACAGGAATCATTACACAACAAACTTGACAAAGTACCTAAATCAATCACCAAGTTTTAACGGAAATACGATGAGTCAAGAACTCAAAAAACACACAAGAAAACAAAGAAAAAACCTTTCGAATTCTAGAGAGATCACTAATAAATATGGGTCTTTTACCGAAAGTATAATCTGTCGGTAAAAACCCTATATCTATTGGTAATACCCCTTCACCGACAAGTGGTTAAACTGTCGGCATCTACCGGCATTGCTCTTGTTGGTAAAGGTCTAGACACCTTAGTCGATAGATTGCAAAACTGTCGGTAGAACCTATATTGAGAGATTTATGCATATCTTTTGGTATATCCTTTTCCGATAGATATGATTAGATATATCGGTATTAATTATAAAATGACATTTTAACATAGATGGTATTTAATCTAACTATGCTGACAACAACTTAAATATATAAAAATCGAATAGACTATTTAATCTTTATATAGGTAAATAGCGAAAGATTTATTGAAATCTTTCGGAAATGTCTTTACCGAAAGATTTATTGAAAATCTTTCGGTAAAAAATTTACTGAAAGATTACTATAAATCTTTCGGTATTATCTTTACCGACAGATGTATCCTTTACCGACATATATGTATAAAACTGTCGGGATTCTATAAATAGTCTTTTCTGATAGATTTCTTGATATCTTTATGTATTCCCTCTTTACAGATTTGTAATGTTTTGTTTGTTTTTTACATAAGCTTAACATGTTAATTATCAGACAAACAAAAGAAATACATTAATAAAAAAATCATTACATTTTCCAAAATTCTAAATCATTACGTATTTCAAACACGTATTACAAACACGTGTATTAATTTAAAAACATAATCCAACATGTACTTGTTCCAAACACAATAAACTAATTCCAAAACAACATAATTCACCCAAAATGTACTAACTCAGTGGTGGTGGTTGATTCTGTAACCTTGCTAATATTTCTGCAATTTGTTGTTACGTTCTCTCATTATTAACTTGAACTAGCTCTTCGAGTTCATTGACACGTGTCAGGATTTTTGTTGGTTCTTCTCCCTTAGCGACGACCCTCCATGTTAAGAATTTACGTTCCTCCTCCGATCACCGTGAAAGTGCGATGGTCAGACACCTGACCACACAGTCATCACCGTCCCGTGTCGTTGGGGCCCAAAGACTCTCTCGGTCACCTCGAAGTCTGAGATATCGGGTGTGTCACTAATTATTTGCTCCATCTCCGCCTGCATATTTTAAAGTTTCATTATATAAGCTATATATAGTTCTATTAAATTTTCAATTAAACTTTAACTTACGATCTTCTCTTGTGACAGTTGGTCCGGCGTTGAGGTCGGGTTGTCTTTGGTGACAATCGAGGTTTGAGTTTTTTTGAATCTCTCTATAATAGTCGGTGGACGTCCGAGTTCAGCCTCCTGTTCAAATATATTATTCATGAGTATATTAGTTACTGTTAGGATCTAGGTCGCGGCTGGGGGACCGGGGTTAAGCCGGTTAGCGCGTCTCACTCAAAGGGTGGTGATTAATCCGGTTAGAGATTAACACTGGGGTTTCAATACTACACAAACTGTCACAAACCCTTGAACCAGGTGCAAGTGCGGAAGAGGTTTATTTCAGGTTGAAGCAGCACACTCACGAGATAGGCAGAACCGGTTTTGGATAAGACAGGTTTAAAGGTTGCTGGGTCGGTTTTGTAACTTGGTGATTTGGTTTAGGTGGTGTAGAGTCGGTTAAAGCGGTGTAGGTAGGTTAGTACAGGTCGGTTAGAATGTAGAACCAGCAGAAAGTAAATAACAAGACATGTTTTTATGGATGTTCAGAGATAAACTCCTACATCACCCTTTCCTCTCGAAACCGCGAGAAGGATATTCAGTAAGGAATACAAACACAATCTGATCGAGACTTATTTCCTGCTCGATAACACCCATACAATTTTAACCGAAATTGTAAATACACACTTCAACTTAGCACTTAAGCTTTCTAGAGATAGAACACAATCTTATCACTTGTAAATTAATTGTCCACTGTGTCCAACATTTACTCCTCTTCTGATGCTCCTTTTATAGGTGAAATGTGCCAACGGTCATATTTCACTTCCTTGAATTTGATTGGCTGAGCAGAGGTTCAGTGTTTCAGACCTGGCGGTCAGCTTTTCAGACCTGGCGGTCTGTTCTTCCAGTATGTAGGTCAAACCGGCTAGGTTTGTCTTTTACTCAATGTGGTAACTGTCGGTTAGACAGTTGTCTGTACTTGGAAGATTGCCTTTCTGATTTATCCTGAAGTGGAAAGATCTTGTAGGACGGTTTTCTGCACCCTGCAGACTGTCCTCAGACTTGTATGAAAATGGAAATGTTCAGTCTGTTCCTTTGGTATCATTCTCAACAGATACCCGAAGTATCTTCTTATGCTGGTTGGTCATTTGTCTTAACCGGATGGCTTCCGGTTATTGCTTTGGCTTCTGGTCGGTTAATGACCGACTATTTGGTGTTTCCGGCCTTTGGTTTTGACCGATCTTGCCTTCTTTGTGCGGTCATGTTTCTAGTCGGTTTGATAACTTGACCGGTTGAGCTTCTTAACCGTTTCATTGGTTTGACCGGTCCGGTTCTTTGTCTGTTCCTGCATAGGAAGTTTAATTGTGTTAAGTTCTATTAACCGGTCTAATTTTATCTAACAGTTACATTATTTATAGTAAGTTTAATCGAATAGAATAATGTACATATCAGCTCTTCTTCTACTCGTGAAAATGGTTTACTACCTGTATGGTGGGGAAACCTCATTTGTCATCGGTTTTCGATATTGATTGAGCTTTTTTTCTACATTTAAAATAAAATTATAGTTAGAACTTTCATCGGTACAAATTTGTATTCTAAAACTTTATGTACCTTGAAACTGTCCATAAAATAGTGGTTTCTGCAGAGGGACTCCCAATCTGCAGGATCATAGCATGGTGGGGACGTGCAAGTACAGCTGTCTCATCTTCGTTATGAATCTGCGCGTAATCCCAACTAAAATCTGAGTGTCACCTATCTCATATTTTGTTTGGCGTGTTCCATCCTAGTCTGTTTGTACGTGTCTAAAGGGATATATGTACTCTCGAATGGATCCTAGAAAATAAAAACCAACAAATGTTGAACTTCAATTGAAAGTTAATTAAATGAAAGTTCAATTTTTCATCGTCATAGCATGCCATAGTAAATCTAGCTGATCGGTAAAGATAATACCGAAAGAGAGAGAGAGAACTGCTTCGATTGTCGGCTGGATTCGGTGAAATCGCGGCGAGAGAAGAGAAATCAGTGGAGCGGATGAGAGAGACAGCGCAGAGGAGGGTTTCTGCCCAAAATCGCAATTTAAAAGGGCAATACCGACAGGTGTGACATATCTATTGGATTTGCTTCTTCAATATTGGGCGACAGTTTTACCTTAATCTTCCGGCTTTGGCTTGACCAAAACCAAAAGATATACATATATCTTTCGACTTTGGCTTTAACAACCCAAAAAAACTAACTGCTGGGAGTGGGAAAACCCGAAAGATTTAGTCAAATCTTTCGGTTTTACCCTTCAAAACCGAAAGATTTAATATAAAACTTTCGGTATTTAACTTTTTCAATTTAGTATTTAACTTGATTTAAGCATGATTATATTTTATCTTTAAAACCTAAACACAATCTTATATTTAAAAATTAAACACAAATCCCTATACACAAATATAAAACATAATCACTCATTCTAAGTATGATCAAACACTAACCTTTATACAACTTTATATAATCAAACACAAACATATAATTGTAACTTCAATCACAATCCCCATACTTGGAATATTGTATTACAATTGATTTTTTTAGACAATTAAACAAGATTCATGTACTAAGAAATCAAATTACCCATTAAAAATGGGAAAAGAAATTAGAGAAGAGAGACAAATACCGAAAATATTGTATTAAATCTTTCGGTATATATCCCTTAAAGAAAACCCAACACTTAGCCATTTTCTGAATTTTTTTTAGAAAGAGGTCAAAGACGAAAGATATAGTCTATATCTTTCGACATATCACTTATAGAAAATCCAACAGTTAGCCGTTTTTGAAATAGTTTTGGAAGGGATCAAAGCCGAAAGATATAGTCTTTATCTTTCGGTATATCCCACCCAATACTTAGCCGTTTTTTGACTTTTTTTTGAAAGGGATCAAAGTCGAAAGATATATTATATATCTTTCAGTATTGACCCCATCAAAAATACTATTTTTTAGATAGATTCAAAGCCGAAAGATATAGAGTATATCTTGCGGTATTGTCTCTAAATACCGAGAGAATTGTAGAGACTCTCGGTATCTTTTGTCATCGGCGACAGATTTCTTCTTTTCGGTACTTATACCAACATATTTATATATCTGTCGGGAGAATCTTTCGGTAAAACCCTCTTTTTTTACTTGTGGATAATGAAATAAGTGAAGAAGAGACATGAGATATATGAAGAGTTCCAACATGAGGAGATATATATAGCTGGAAATTAAACTAACATAATTAATTCATTTATCAATCGTTACATAATTCATTCAATGACTGTCATTCTTAGACTTTTGACATTTCTAGACTCTTGGTATTCGATCCATTGATATTCGATCTTATCCATTGGATTTAAATTTCACCCAAAATTTACATTTAAATTTGGTATAATTAGAATTAGTTTAAAATTAACATTATTTTGAAATAAATAAACTAAGAATAAATTACGAAAAAACTCAGTAATCTCATTTCTCTAAAAACTGATACTTTTTAAATGATCACTCAATATAAAACAGACGTATATGGAATAATCATAAAACAAAATAATTTATGTGCGACGGTTAGTAATTCTCGAGGAGCCAAGACTAACCAACCAATTATGATTAAAATTTTTTAAAAAATTACTAATTTTATTACAAATTATATAATTATACATAAATATTTTTTTAATAATTAAGTTTTCAATCATTTTTTAAACTCGCCTAACCTCCAAAGTCAATGGTTCTATTTTACATAATCGAATTTATGATATTTGGTACCACCCTTATCACTTGAGCTATCTCATTGAATTAAAAAATACTTATAATTCGAAAATATAATTAAGTTTTTAATTATTAAACTATAATACACATAGTTGTTATTTATTTCACAAAATAAATATACATGGTTGATTTTTAATTTTTATTGTATTATTAACAATACCTTTTTGTTAACCAATAAAATCGATCGAACTGAGTCAACTGACTGAACTGACCAATAAACTAAAACTGATGATTTGAATTTTCTCAACTGATTTCAAGAATTTGGTTATGTTTTTCGTGACCAAACCAAACTGCTTATAGTATTTAACATTTATTTTTAAGATACAATTAATTTAATTTTAAAATTGATGATGTAAAAATAAATATGATCTATTTGTTGAGTTCTTTTAAAATTCCTGCAATTTTGATGGGTCTCGATTAAAGGTACAAGTATCTCAATGATCAAAATATATGCAATATCATTGGCATGGTATGTATAAGTCGTTCACAAGCCCAGCACGTGGAAAAGAAGTCTAGGCAGAAAAACATCATAAAATAACTCAAACATAAATTGTAAGAACAAAGATGATTTTGTACACATTGTGAAGGAAATTGACACATGAAGAAAGGTTGAATCTACTCTAAATAATGAAACCAACCAAATTAAAAGAGAATGCTGGATGTTCTACTTCTACTGCAGATTGGGATGATTTTCATGTGGTGTTCATGAATGAATACAAATGGTAAATTTGATTAGAATTCATTTTAAATTCATTGATTTAAAAATAATTTTGACTATTTAAATTCATTGTAAAATTATGAAAATAAATATTTAACGTATAATAACGTTTTTTATAGGAACGGTAATCAATAGAGACGGGGTCTAGCTATTGATGAAAACTTCTGGAAAAAGGTTTGATAGAAAACCTGTTAAAGATTAATATCATTTTCTATTCTTCACAAACCATTGCAAACTCTTGAAGCAATTCAAGTGCGGAACTGTTTGCTCAGGTTTGAAGCTACGAACCAATGAGAGAAGGAGAGACAAAATGTAAATGACACAACAAGTTGTTTATGGATGTTCGGAGGAAACTCTCCTATGTCACCCCTTCTTCCACAACCGGAAGGATTTCACTATACTTCCTTGAATCAAATACAGTTTACTGGCTAGTTAACTATTGAACAGAACAGGCTCAATTCAACTTACAATATGATTAAGAATATTCCTCAGCTAGACTGATTTTGATTCTCTCTCTTAAACTTGAAGATGATGTACAAATCAGTAATTGCAAGAGTGTGAGATTGATAGTAGGTAATACTGGTAAGATCAGTACTTCATAAGGCTCGTTAGTCTCGTAACTCAACCATTGTCCTTGAGGATCTATATATAGAGTCAGGACACCAACGGTCGAATCTTCTAGATGGACACGTGGAAAGCGCCTATTGAAAAGCCTCCATAGTACAAGAGTACAACAGGCTCTATGCACAAGGATCGTGGTCGTACCAAACTAGTAGTGCGCCAGATATTCTTCTGAAACTGTACTTTACTAAACAAGTAGTGGGATGAATATTCGCGTATGTGGCGTTAATTCATTGAATACAAATAGCAGGCGTATCGGACTGCATATATGAATGGAGTAGGAGAAGGGTACAGCTAGTAGATTGTGGGTAGACATATACTAACTTCAAACAGCTGTTGAAGCGAGACATTAGACGTACTCCATTAGACCACCAAGTCTAAGAGAGTTAGACGTCGACATCTATTAGCATGATCTATTAGACCACCAAGTCTAATGGAGTTAGACTGTACGTCTAACTACGCATCTGTTAGATTGCACCTCTAACTACGTATCTGTTAGAGTGCACGTCTAACTACACATCTGTTAGAGTGCACGTCTAACTATGCATCTGTTAGAGTGCACGTCTAACTACGCATCTATTATACTGCACGTCTAACTATGCATCTGTTAGACTGCACGTCTATCTACGTATCTGTTAGACTGCACGTCTAACTACGCATCTGTTAGACTGCACGTCTAACTACGCATCTGTTAGACTGCACGTCTAACTACGCATCTATTAGACTGCACGTTTAACTACGCATTTGTTTAACTGCACGTCTAACTACGTATTTATTAGACTATACGTCTAACTACGCATCTGTTGGACTGCACGTATAACTACGCATCTGTTGGACTGCATGTCTAACTACGCATCTGTTGGACTGCACATCTAACTACGCATCTGTTGGACTGCACGTCTAACTACGCATCTGTTGGACTGCACGTCTAACTACGCATATGTTGGACTGCACGTCTAACTACGCATCTGTTGGACTGCACGTCTAACTACGCATTTGTTGGACTGCACGTCTAACTACGCATCTGTTGGACTGCACGTCTAACTATGCATCTGTTAGACTGCACGTCTAACTACGCATCTATTAGATTGCACGTCTAACTACGCATCTGTTAGACTGCACGTCTAACTATGTATCTATTAGACTGCACGTCTAACTCGCAACACGTCTAATTAACCTGTTTCAGACTATGTCTAATTTAGCATAGTTTTAATGCATCTACACAAAAATAATTAGACGACTTAGCTTCATTTTTAATCAAAGTTTTACTAATACATCATTAAAATAACGTTAGTCAAACTAATTTGTCCCAATAATTTCCCCCTTTTTGATGATGTTTAAACATTGCAAAATTAATAAGATAAGATAACCACTCATCAAATTAAAATAATAATAACACTAGTTCACAAACTTCAAGCGTAAGTTCCAAAAACCAAGTTCCAAAACCCAACAAAAGATAATTAAATAAAAGAGATTATTGTCCTTCCCTTTTCACATTTGGATAAGCAAATCCTTCACCAGTGAAGAGATTTTGAAAGCGAGGGACGAGAGCACAGCCACCACTTCCACCACCTCGGTCACCACCGCGACCTCCACCTCTTTTGACTGGTCTGCATCTTTCTTCATCAACAGCTTTTTCTTTTTGATTTGGTGCCTCTCGAAGTACCTCCCCTTGAGCTACGGTCTCTTGAACTCTCAGCTCGAAATAAGAGTTTTCCCCCCTTATAACATTATCTGCATTAAGGGAAATAAGAGCTTTCTCTTTCTCAACTGCAGCTTCAGCGTTTTCCATAGCTTGAATCGATCTTGCAAAAGAGTCAACTTGTTACATACATTCAACATCGACTATATTCATAGACTTGGTCATCTTAACCATTTGACCTTGAACAAGATTCATTCCAGTCATAATTTCTATATGAAGTGTCTAGTTAAATTTCTTTTCTTCCTCAAACTTATACGACTGTCTTTTGAAGAAGTTCTTTTCAAATTTGGATTAGGTAGAGTTGACCATGTGGACTTCGTAAGTATTTCTCTTCATTGTCTTCTCTAATTCTTTGAGTTGCAAGAAAAGAAGAAAATTCTTTTTTGTTTGAGCTATATCCCTTCTCTAGACTTGACATTCTGGACTGCATGTCCAGCATATTCTTTTGAAGAGAGTGCATCATCTCCGCCATAGAGTTTAAGAGCTTTGCACCTCCAAGGGAAGTTTCTTCAACAGATGACACTTTTGGAGAGTTGGCTGGAGCAGTTTGAATGGGACTAACATGAGTATGAACCTGCATAGAATTTTCTGGTTCATCTGCCTTAGAAGCATCCCTGGAGTTCTCTTGATCTCTGAGAATGTCTTCACAAACCTTATGAATCTGTTCTGAAGTTCCTTCGGAATGAAGGGGTAGCTCAGCAACATTATCAGTAATGTCCACCAGGGTCCTAAGATGAGGGGATCGAGGAATTGGTGAGCAGGGAACGAAGCATTGTGATAACGGTAATCTTTCTAACGAATTTTCATTGTTAGCTTGTTCCCCTCATCTGAAGGAGTCTTATCAGATTCGTCTTCTATCGAGGGTTTCTCCTCAGTTTGTGCTTCAATACGCTAATCAACCTCCGTCTCTTTCACTGTGATTTCTCTACTTCTAGAACAGGGGTTTCCAGCATATCTGATTCATGTTGACGAACAGACGATTGAATAATTTCATCAATGTTCTCCTCTTCTTCCATGATTGAATCAGGTTGAACAAGATCATGAGATTGGTCGATAGAAGGCTAGGCCAACAAGCGTTTCTCTTCAATAGACAAATTTCCCAATTCAATTAGATGAGCAACAACTTTCTCTTCTTCTTGTGATATCACGTTATCATCTTCAAAGAATTGCATTGGCTCGTCGTCACACGATGGATTAGAGAACAGATTTAACCCTGAAGACCCGGCGTTATGAACAAATCTGAGAACAGTTGAGCTATAGCTGCTCATGATTTGATCAAGTCTCTTTAAGGCACTCTCTTCTGCAGCATCATTTCTTTCCATCGGATTGAAATTTGCTTTTCTTGCCTCGAGTAGAGGAAAGAGAGCTCGACCACTGATATTGGCTTCCACCAGATCTTTCCTCTTGAGGGCTTCATGGACCTCAGTGGTTTTAGCCCACTTCAAGACTTGTCTCTCCACATTAACTAGGTTCCTCCATTTTCCCCTAACATCTTTGTCTTTAATAACTTGGTCATACTTGTTGACTACTCTATTCATCACCCAAGTGTCGAATATATTAATTTTCGCAGCTGCTTTCGCATTAGCTTGATCCAACATTAGATTAACAATGCAATTGGCTTCTGAAACTTCTTCATTTGAATTCGTGACAATAACTTTACCTTTTCCAATAACCTCAACTGGTTTAGGAATTGGTCTTTGTTCTCCGATGGTTATGCCAGCAGCGTTCCTGGTGTCTTTCATAATATCGTGTGGTGTTAAGGGCTTCGAAAAATGCCCTATTGAGACCTTAGACGTGACTCATTTTCCTGTGACATCGGACTTTTCTTGAGCAGTCTTAGAAAAAAGGCAGTTCGACAATTGGCAGAATGGGAGACTGTTCGGTCAATACTGCAGTAACAGGGGTTGGAACAACACTCTGATCTGTTCAGTAATACCAGTAGCTACAATGGCTATAATTTATTTTGGAGGGACAAGGGATGGAATCCTGTCAATAAATTCAATGTTTGGACCAACTGGCTCAATAGTTGTCCTGACAGCTTGTTCCAACATATGAATAACAATAGATACACCTTGTTCCAACACATGAACATTAAAGATAGGAACTTCGGCCAGAGAAGGAGATGAAATTACATCGAAGATTCCTTGGATAACTTAGACGCCCTAGACGCCTTTAACTGATCGCCATTTGAGATGGATGACTTTTTCGGCTTTTTCAACTAGTTGGTGGATGGAGAAAACGAATACATAGGGATGGATATAAAGGAAGGAGGACCTTGCTTTCCTATGGAGTCAACCACTCTATAATCTTTCTTTGAAAAGTTCGTTTGGTTGTTGGAACTAGCGTCCGATTCAATGATAGTTCTGGCTCTTTTAGCCCCCGTAGAAAGATTAGAGGTTGTTGGTTGCTTGGACCAAGTGACAGATTTGCCACCCGTTTGTTGGTTAGACGAGCAAGAGAAAGACTCCTTTGAGTTCTTTAGTCTTATGAGAGTGTTGGCAACAATGAAAGAGGTGAAAAAACGACTAGAGTTGATACCTCCCCTTCACCCATAAGAACCCCCAAATATTTAAGAAATCGACTAAGTTGGGAAGAAAATCCCACACTCTCCTTGTTCTTAGACTGAATCGACTCACAAAGATTAACAAAGAGCATAGACGCCCAGTTGACTTGAATGCCCTTTAAGATAGTCGTAATATAGTCGAAGCGATCTTGACTATATAGATGAAAAGAGCATGCTCTTCCTTGAAGAGCCTTCGCTACTATGTCGTTCAAAAGAATGAAATGCCGCTTTAGAACCTTCTTACATCTATTCAGCCTTATTTCTGAACCGTCGATCGAGAAAGCAGTTTTCATCTCCGTGATGGTTTTCGCTGGAAGGTGAAGATTAAAAGTGTGGCCTTCCGATGGAAGTTCAAAGAACTCCTCATAAGTCGCTTCATCAAAAGAAATAATTGTCTCATTCACAGTCGCCGAAATGGAATCACCAACCAAGGTCACCGACTTGAAGAACTCCCGAACTTCCTTCTCGTGGAATATAAACGGACTGCCAAGATATTTTCCGAGGTCGGAATACTCCAAGGATCGGAACATATCAACCACATCTTGTTGATCGAAAGAATACACTAAGGCGAAATCCACCTACAGAGTGTTGTGACCAAGGGTAATCTTCTTGTTAGCCATTAGAGAAAGAATGGAGAAGATGAGCAAGATTCTTAAGAGAGAAGTTAGAGAAAGTTAGGGTTCTTAAGAAACTTTGTGAGCGTAAAACTTATAATCGCATGCAATATGTCCTTAAATAGACTTCGAAAGGTCGCATGGCTTCAACTGTCACTTTGCACAAAAGTAGGTCCCACTAATTAATGTTAGACGTCTTTTCGCAAAGATAGTCATCATTAATTTAAGGGTGTATCAGTCATTCTCTTTTAACTTGAAAGACACGTGTCTTCATGTTATTTGAAAGTGATTGTTTTAATGTTTGAGCGGGAAAATTGGATGACACCGCATAGAGGACAACTTTCCTTGATCAGTTTTTGAAAATGAAGCGTCTAATAGCACACGTAGTTAGATGTTTATCTTACTTCTACAATCTATGAGGATTAAGCGTCTATTAGACGGAGGCGTCTAATTACTTGTCTTATAGATGTCTAAATGTCTATTAGACGTCAACGTCTAATTACGCATGAACAACACATATTAGACGTGTGTTTGGTTAGACGTGAACATCCAATTGCTCTTGTCGTATAAACATTTAACTGTCTATTAGACTTCAATGTCTAACCGCGCAGGTTATCAACCAAGACAATTTAACTTAGAGGCATAGAGTGTGTAAGTAAGAATACGTCTAAGTACTTGTTTTTCCTTTTAGACGACCTCGTCTAATAGACTGATTAAGGTTTTAGTCTGCGTGCATCTTTATTTATACTGTAAATTTTCCTCTCAATTTATGCATGTTCAAAAAGAATAAATGAATGTTTTTGAGGTCCTTAAGACCAAAAAATATTTTAAGGCAGAAAACACTTAGTCCTTAGGAGTGGCGAGTGCCACTATTGATCTTCTAAAACATGTCCTCAGAAGAGTATGCTCCAAGCTTCCTTTCTTCAGCTTTCCTGTATCACCTACATAAGGAAATATTTACACTTTTGGTACCCACATTCACTTGGGTCCTCGATCAATCAATCCATTGGGTATTCATATTTGAGTTATCTTTATGGAATTTCCCATTTTGTGTTGCAATTATTGCGTATGATTTAGACTTAGCATACGTCTTCCTGCAAGCGACTAATCCCTTAACTTTAGAGGATGATTTTCTTTTAAAACTCCTTGACTTTGTGTCAGGTTTTAGATTTCCAGACTTGCTGGCTGCTTCTAACTTAATTTTTAGCCAACTAACAGTTGGCGGAACATAAGTTATCTCATCCTTCAAAGCTAACTCCTCATGAATTGGATCAGTTTCAGTGTTAGTTAAACTTCATTTGACAAAACTTATTGACTTAAGCTTGTCAGTTATTGAGTTTCACTTCTTACAGGACTGGTCTGGGTCATTACTATTAAATTCTAAACCGAATTTGGTTTCAGCAGGTTTCAACAAACTGATATGATATTTGATAGTTTCTCTAAAACTTGTCCAAGAACTAACAATATAGTTTAACCGTTTGTTTTTAGAAGAGAGAGTTTATATCTTTTCTTTGAGCATCTCATTCTCAGATGAGATTTCGACCTTGCCATTTTAAAAAATGTTTGATTCTAGAGTTTGAGATAAAATAGGTTGAGACACTTCAGAGTTAGATTTTATTTCATTCTGGGACTCTGATAGCTTTCTGTACTCTATGACCATGTCATTTAGTGTAGCTAGTAGTTCTTCCCTTGAAATTCTTTCAGAAGAAAAGTCAAATACCTCTGACTCCTGAGTTTGTTCTTCCTCTCTTACCATGAAACAAGCAACCTTGTCATCATCACTGTCGTTGGATGATGAGTCAAAATCACTATAGTTCCATTTGTTCTTCCTGTCGCCTGCCAAAATCGCCTTCAACTCCTTTTTTCGTCCTTCTTTTTCTCATCACGCTTCGGCTTCCGACATTCCGATTTGTAATTACCTAAAATACCACAGTTAAATACTTAACATTAGCTTTAGATTTCTTATCGTCATTGGTATTTGAGGAGCTTGAGTTAGAATTGCTCTTCTTCATGGATTTACCAAATTTCTTCACGAAGAGAGACATAACATCGCTACTGAGCTGTTGGGAAGCTAATAGGATCGGCTTTATCAATAGAGACGGGGGTCTGGCTAATGATGAAGGCTTATGAAAAACGGTTTGATAGAAATCCTATTAGGGATTAATATCTCTTTCTATTCTACGCAAACTTGTATAAACACTTGAAACAGATTCAAGGCGGAATTGTTTACTTGGGTTTGAAGAACAAGATGAAATATGAAAAGATGACAGAAAATGAAGAACACATCAGTTTGTTTATGGATGTTCGGAGAAACTCTCCTACGACACCCCTTCTTCCAACCACCGGAAGGATTCACTATATGATAAGAATCAAATACAGTTTACATACACACTTAGCTCACTATTGAACAGAACACTTTCTGTTCAATTACAAGAAAATGAAGAATATCACTCAGCAAATGGTGTTTTGATTCTAGCTCTCTCTCTCGATTCACACACAGTACAATCAGAAAGAAGCTTCACAGAATAAGTTCAGTAAGCAAGATGATTGAGTAGTCTCTTTCTGCAAAATCAGAATGCTTGTTCGTAAGATTGGTTGAGGCTGATAAAGTCGTTGCTTCGTCCGTTGCTCTAAGGATTGATTAAATATTGAGCAGGAGCTAACGGTAGAATCTTCAAGAATAATACGTGGCGCTCTTCAATTGGAAAGCCTCTATTGTACACAGCAGGTTCTGAGCACAAGGATCGTGACCGTACCGAACTGGTAGTGCGCCGAATATTCCATCAGAGATGTACCTGCAAAACGGGTAATGTGAGGAAAATTCTCTTACGTGGCATTCCTTGATTGGATGCATATAGTTGTTGTACTAATCTTCACAGAAAAGTGGAGTAGAAGTAGGTTACAGCTATAACAAGTGGGTAGGAGAAATGCTAGATTCTAGTGTACTACTTAAACAGAGCATCAGACGTATTTCAGTTAGACGGATTTGGGAAAATCAGTCTAATGAAATAAGTCAACTCCTAATGAAAAACGTCTATTAGACTGCCTGGTCTAATATAATTAGACTCGCGGCTAATTTCAATAACCATTAGACGGGTACGTCTAACTCCACTAAGTTAGACTACACGTCTAATTCCGGTTCTACCTCAGACTAATCTGAAGAAGTTAGACCCACGTCTAACTTTCAATTAATTAGACAACCCGTCTAATTATAATAACCATTAGACCGACACGTCTAACTCCACTGAGTTAGACTGCCCCGTCTAATTCCGGTTCTACCTCAGACTAATCTGAAGGAGTTAGACCCACGTCTAACTTTCAATTAATTAGACAACCCGTCTAATTATAATAACCATTAGACCGTCACGTCTAACTCCACTGAGTTAGACTGCCCCGTCTAATTCCGGTTCTACCTCAGACTAATCTGAAGGAGTTAGACCCACGTCTAACTTTCATTTAATTAGACAACTCGTCTAATTATAATAACCATTAGGCCGACACGTCTAACTCCACTGAGTTAAATTGCCCCGTCTAATTCCGGTTCTACCTCAGACTAATCTGAAGGTGTTAGACTCACGTCTAACTTTCACTTAATTAGACATCCCGTCTAATTATTACATCTATTAGACTTACACGTCTAACTCCGCGTATTCATTAGATTACCCGTCTAATTTGTTAGGATCGGGGACGCCCTTGGAGGACCGGGGGTGTTTCCGGTTTCGGTAAGGGTGGCCGCTTACAACACACACACAACTTGGTGATAGTCCGGTTAGAGACTAAAACCGTTCTCAGCACTGCACAACCTGTCACAGACTCTTGAACCGGTGTTCAAGGGCGGAAGTGTCTGTTTCAGGTTGAAGCAACGTTTGCGACTTTAGATGATGTTTAAGAAGGAAGATGTTTAACGAAAGTGAGTGACCGGTTTTGGAAGTATGATTGGTTTGCGGTTTACGGTAAGACAGCGGGAAATGAAAGCGAAATGAAAGAACACAGGACAAGGAAATTTGTTTATGGATGTTCGGAGCAAACCCTCCTACGTCACCCCTTCTTCTCAGGTTATGAGAAGGATCTCCACTAACTCTTTAAAGTTACAGTTTACACTTCCGGTCGAGCCCAACTTCGCTACTCGCCGGTTACACCAAACTCACACTTTTGATGTAATACAACAACTCAACACAATATCACACAAGTGACTTCCGGTTTTAGGCAAACCGACTTTAGAATATAGAACTTTATCTCTCTAGAATTTAATGCTTTATGACTTTTTGAATTTATGATGCTCACAACTACAAGTCCCGAACTGCATTGAATGAAGACGATTGATCTTCCTTTTATAGCTGAAAGTAGCTAACGGCTACTTTCTTCTCTCTCTTCTGGATTGGTTGATCGTCATCACGCCTGTTTGCAGAAGGGTTGCTTGCACGCTTCAACTTCCTCAACACCTGGCATTCATGCAGGTGACTCTGAACAAATGATGACATAGCCGGTTTTCAGATTGATACACGTGTTGAACATCCGCTTCCGGTCGTCAGCATCGGATCACCAAGGCATCATTGCTTTCCTCCCATGCTTCTGATCGGATCTGATCTTCTTTTATTCTTTCGAGACACGTTTCTTCCGTCACAGTACGTCACTCTTGAGTTTTGAATCTTCTGACTTTTGATCTGTACTTTCCGGTTTCTGTGTAATCTTTTGTTCTTGGTTAACCGGTTGCTTGAGATAGAGATGCCGGTTCCTGTGATCTTTCGGCTTGATCACTTGAAGCCGGTTTCTTTGAAGTGGTAGCGACCATTTTCTTGACACCTGATTTACGGTTCCGGTTTGTTCAGTACCTGCACATGAAATTTAACTTCTGTTTAGTTTGTCTGGACGGTTCAAAATTAATCTACTTAATTTTTCTATCAATTTCTCCCTTTTTGATTATTTAGAATAAATATTCAAAAATTGTAATGTGTGGCCGGTTTTAAAATTAATCTACTTAATTTTCCTATTAATTTCTCCCTTTTTGATTATTTAGAATAAATATTCAAAAATTGTAATGTGTGGCCGGTTTTAAAAATTTTGTTTTGAGAGAAACGTGTTTGAAAAACATGTGTTTGATTTTTGATAAGTGTATGTTTTGAAAAATATGAGAAATAGGTGAACTTGTATGTTTGAGAAACATAGAAAGTATGTTTGAGAAACAAACAAATATCAAAGTAACCGAATTCTGAAACACAGTAAAAACATAATTGTTCAAAGTAATTATGGAAATAGAGTTTAAGGCTTGGATGATCCCCCCTTGTCTTGCTCCTTTTCCAGTTCTTTGTCCAGACGTCTTCTTGCTTCTTCTATTCGTGCTCTGTGCTCTCTAGCACGTCTGTCAGCATCTATCACCACACCGGCCCACACACTTGAATGGCCGGGGACCTTTTTCCTAAGGTTGAAGTTGGCACAAATTGGTTTTGGCGGTGGACGTGGTGGAACAGTCAAAGGTCTGAGGCTTGGAGTTGCTGCAAGTTCTCCAGTTGTCCTTCTTCTCCGTCTGTTGAGTTCCTCCGGGTCTTCTTCTTCTTCTTCATCAAGCGGTTCCGCATTTAACGCAACCGGTTCGGCTGTTTTCAATTCTGCCTGCTTCATCACGTTTTTAATGGCGCTCCGTTTCTTCTTGTTCTTGTTCCTTGTACTCATGGAATGAGACGATTGACCCTGTGCCGGTTCCTGAGCGTTAGCCTGCTCCTCTTCATTGCATTGTTGAGCAAGCTCATGATCCTTATCTTCAAGTTCCTTCTGTAGCCGTTCTCTTTCAATCTCTTCTTCTTGTAGTTTCCGTGCGGTTTCAGCATCCTTTTCGATTTGAGTTTGGGTTGATCCGACTTGAGCTTTTGACATTTCACCGATCTGGATTGCCATTGCTTGCAACATGTCCAAAAGTGGAGCGGTTGCAGCTTTGACAGACTCGGTAATCATGGCTTGAACTGTTGATTGCATAGTTGTATCCATCATAGCTTGTAGAGAGTTTACCATTTTATCTTCAGCCGCTGAGATTCTTTCTTCGGTTACTGCTTTAAAGTTCCCAAGGCATGAATCAGCTGTTTCCACCACTGCTTGCTTGATTTGCTCGATGTCCAGAGCCTTAGCCGGTTGAGAGGCTTCTTGTTCCCGGTTTTCAGAAGTGCCGGATGTTTCACCAGTTATAAAGAAAGGCTTACTCTGAAATAACTCAGGATTGTTGAATTGTCGTTGGCAAGTATCCCACCATTTCTTGTCAAGGCGTTCGAAGCTTCGCACAAGCCGTTCTCGTACTTCAATAAATCGCTCTGCCATCTTCATTTCAATCGGTTCCAGATCCTTTCCTTGGATTTCTTGAAAGGCATTCTCAACTGCTGTAACCGCACATTTTCAAGAATTACTGGAGCTTTGGAAAACGCCGGTTGGATCAATTGGGTGTTAGCTAACTCGAGTGCCCTTTCTTCTAGCTGGACGAGAGCGTCCCATTGCTTGTTTCCACTGAAACCTGGAAGCATGTCGGATAATTTGGTCTCGCTTCGGAGCTTCACCCACCGGATATATGGAGCCAGCGCTTCACTTGCACCTTTATTCATATCTTGAATAAATTCATCAAACAGCTCATTTTCTTGCTCTAAGTTGTATGGATATTCTTCTTCGGTTGTGGCTTCAGTCTGAGGGTCAATCTACAATGTGCCCGTTCCGGTTTCAGTTGGTTCTTCAATCAGAATGCCCTTGCCTTTATCTGCCTGAGTAGGACCTTCTGGAGTTGTCTTGCCTCCTGCGGAACCGGAAGGTTCCCGTTCTTCAATGTTTCCCTCCTGAGCCGGAGGTGCTGTTTCTGTTGACTTGGTCGTCTCATCGACCGGTTGGATTTCAGTTTGATCAGGCATTTCAACCTGATTTTCTGGCTTCCGACGACTAGAAACGTCGTCTTCTTCGGTTTCTCTTGTGATCTCTTGGACCACATTCTGAATTGCTTCTGAAGTATTCAAGCCCACTTCGGCTAATACTTCATCGGCTTGCTTGCTTGGTGACTTGGAGGTTGCAGAGTGAATATTCCCCTCGGCTTCCTACTTAGAGTTTGATTTGTTCTCCTTGCTCCCCGAAGATTCGGTTTGCTTTGGAGAATCGGATGGGATGGGAGTTGGGACAACGGTGTTGATGGGGATTGGCTGGAAGACATCTGCGGTTCTTTCTGGTGGATTGTCCGAGGAGAGCGTTTTCTCGGAGTCCGCCGGTTTCTTTGAGCTCTTCTTCGCTGATACCTTCTTCCTCCTTTTCGGTTCTGGTGGGGCTTCTGCCTCAACCGCTTTTCTTGACGGTTTCCTTTGTCTTGTCTCTTCTTCAACTGGAACCGATGAACTGGCTCCCTTAGATGACTTGGTTTTTGAGGTTTTAGGTTTTATTGTCTTCTCCGGTTTTTCTGTCACTGACTCAGAGTCAAGAATGTTGGAAATCGGAAGCGGTACGCCTTCACCTAGTTCCACATTAAGGAACTCGAGAATTTTAACAATTTGCATAGCATAGGCCTGCACCCGGCCTTCTTTCTTGATCACCATTTGACAGAACTCTTCGTATAATACGTATCCCCAGTCTACCTTATCGCTGCGAACAATTGCCAACAGCATTCTGAGCTTAAACTTTGTGAGATTATCAAAGTTACCTCCCTTTCCTTGGAGCGATTTGGAGATGATGGTCACCAACCATTTGTATTCTGGTTTCAACTTGATTTTCCGGCTGTTGTGGAGCACCAGATCCTGACCTGAAAGGGATACAACCAACCGGGCAGCATTTGATTCTGCGTCGGTTAGGTCGAATTTTAGGTCTGAACCTGTGTTGGGCAGACCGAGAGCCTCCGCAAAAATTTCTTCAGTTATAAGAACTGCCTTCCCGTTGACAGTAGCCGAGATCTTTCTCTTCAACAGTGTTGCCGTTGCTAAGAACTCCGTCACCGCCGCCGGATAGATGGTGAACGGACTAGAGAGGAACTTCTCCAACCCAGATTCTCGAAGGAGTTGAAGAACAGCCTTGTTCTTGTCGTCAGCGTGCTCGTCGATGTCTGCGAAGTCAACCTGCAACATCCATTGAAACGGAGCTTTGCCTAGATCCATGATAGTTTTGAGGGAAAAGGATGAAGATTGATGATGATCGGAGAGAGGAGATCTTTGGAGTTCTGGAAATTTTTAGAGAGAGAAAGCGCATGTGTTGAATGGGCTGATTTGAGTTTATATAGATGGCGGTTCCAGGCAGTTTTGAAGATGAACCGTCAACTCAATGTTTTGGCGCCAACTTTCCCTCCAAAAGTTACTGCCGTAACTTTCGGCGGTAAAAGCGGAAATTCGATGGGCGGTAAATTTTGAAAGGTAAAACCATGGGCGGTTAAGATTTTTCAAATTTTCATTTTTGCTCGAAGTTCCGGTTTCTGTTTACATCTTGTTAACCGGAAGCTGTTAGGTTAACTTTTAATTTTAATTTGAGAACCGGAAAGAAATATGTTGAATGAAAAAACCAGAGACTCTTTAAGAATTGAAATATTTCATTAATGGAAGAGAAAAGATTAACATATTAGCGGTTCTGGTCGTACAACAAAATGACCAGAAACCGGAAAGTAGAAGTAAGGAGAAGGAGGGATTTTAATCTTTGGTGAACCAGTCTCCTTCCACCATCCTTTCATACCAATTTTCAAGGGTGTTTTCAGGTGATCGTCTCTCAATCCTTGAAATCCACCTGTGCATCATGATCATGGTGAAGGTGTTGGACGGTCCAACTAGAACACCGGTTCTAAGGTTGCGACGCTTGGACATCAGAAACCGGGTAATCTGAGGAGCGTAGCTGATCCGTCCTCTTTTACCGGTCATAAGCTGCTTCAGCTTATTGAAGAGATAGGAGGCCCAGTTGATGTCGGAGTTCCGAATGATTGCTATCATAATGTCGAATGCTTCCCGGCAATAGTTCTGGTTGGGCATTCGGCCTATGATAGACCTGTGAACCAAGTCATGCAGGACTTGGTAGTGAGGAGCGAGATCTTCTTTCTTCCCAAAGTCCTTAATCGGAGCGTTGGAGGAGGAGAAGATGTGGAAGAAGTCTTCCTTAACCGGCAGGAATGGCGTAGGGAAGTCAGAAAAACCTTCGGTCGGAAGGTGAAAGAAAGTGGCGAATTCTTCCTCAGTAAACTGGAGGAATTGGCCGTCGATGATGGTGCGAATGCTGCCATCATCCAGAATGTGACCGTTGTTAAAGAATTCATATACCTCCTCTTCGAGGATGGTGTCCGAACCCTTGAGAAAACCTTTCAAACCAGAGTCTATGACATGCTGAAAAATGCATTCATAGTAGGCACTTTCCTTAATATCCTCAAAATCGATAATAAGAGTGTTTCTTAATTCAGCAGACATGGTGATGAAAAATAAAGAAGGCTTAGGAGAGTTCTTAAGCTTTTGAATTCTTAGAGAGAGAGGAAGGCTTGAAGACGTGATTTGAAAAAATGGAAGTTGAACCCCTTTTTATAGCCTGGAATGAGTGATAGCATTTAATGCAAGGATTTGAAAATGTAGCCGTTTATGCTTAGTTATTAATGATTTTGTGATTTTCCAAGAGAATAAAGGCATGTATTGTCAAATCAATTCAGGCATGCTTTTTGATAATGATAATTTATGTTTCCAAGAATAGAATGATAGATTTTTGATACGACGCATTGAATGTTGTAGATTTTGATTTGGAAGGAATAGAAATCTATTTCATTAATTGAAGTGCGAAACCGGTAGTACATCAAAAGTACCGGTTTTGTAAGGAAAGGAAAGAAAAGAGGAAAGACAAGTTCAGACATTTGACGATTCAGCTGTTTGAGCGGTTTAAGCCTCAGCCGCTTGAATTCTTCTGGCCTTGATCGCTTCCCATCGGTCGATCATCTCCTGTACTCGTTCTTTGGTGAGCACGTGCCTTGGATGCAGAGTGACGAACGCTCCGGTGTGAATCTCCAGGCTTGCGCAGAAACCGCTCAGCTGAGGAGCGTATCCGGTTTTGTTGGAGAGAATCATCTTCTTAAGGTTGCTGAAGATGATCCAGGACCAGTTGACCGGTGTCCCAACCGTTACAGCTATCATCATCTCGAAGACCCTCTGAGTATAATAGTAACTTTTCTCTCTGCACAAGACAGATTTTCCCAGAATCTCGCAGAGAATCTGGTACTTGTGAGAAAGTTGACTCTTAGCACCCCAGGGCTTAACCGGGATGTCAGATCCAGAGAAACGGCGACACATTTCTTCCATTGTCACCGGAGAGTAGGTTAGATCGGTTACCCCTTCATTGGGTAAACCGCAGTAGACAGCGAAATCCGTTTCGCTGAAGAGGAATTTTTGGCCGTAAACCTGTGCAACGAGTATATCTCGGTGCACTTCTTTCATAGTTTCGAACAGTTCTTCGACTACAAGGTAGTCGATGATGAACCTGTTCTCAAGGAAACTCCTTAGCCCACTCCTTTCGATGGCTAAGAACATTTCCCTGACTTCATGATCCTCATACTGGTAGATTGATTCAAAGTCTGCCAGTAGGATCTTCTTGGCTAGAGGGTTGGAGTTCATGTTTGTTTGTGAGAGAGAAAGATGATTTTATCTCAAGAGTTATGCTTGTGAGTAGTGAACTTGTGATGTTTTGACAAGGATTAAGCATGGTTTATATAGCCCGTGGATTCGGCTTGGTATTAAATGAAGTTAAGCATGCCTGATGATGTCATCGCCTATTAAATAGACTTAACTTGTTGAAGTAACTAATGGTTATTTCCAAGGTAAATCTAATAATTACTAAGATAGCAATGATGAATAATATCTATTGACAATATGTAAGTCTCCCTCTCTTGATGATGGACACATGTCGTCATCTCGATTGAGGTAGACTTGTTTTTGATTTATCACAGGCTTCATTTTTCAAAACATGCACGAAAACTCGGTCAGTCATTTCATGTTAACCGGAAGAGTTCATTTCATCAGATCAGAGTGCATATGTACTGAGCGGTTTTCCATGACCGGTTTTAGTAGGATATTTCCGTTTTATGAAGAAAAGTTGATTAATATCAACAGTTGTTCAACTTTGGATTTGTTTTATCCACTTCAACCTGGTTATTTCAACCATTTAGTAAACATACATTTGATTTGAAATAATGAGATAATCAGGCATAACTGGAGACTTCCTCCCGGTTAGCATATTTGATTTTATTAATGGCCTATTTCAATATGGTTTGAGAAGCTTTAGCTTCTCCCTGAACACATATCCCGGTTTTGTATATAAGCATGCATCATGATTATATCAATTGATTAAGATTAGTAAGGCCCAAAATATTTCGAAAATGTGAAAACTTAGCTTCCTGTAGCGGTTTTGTGAATATGTCCGCTACTTGTTGCTCGGTCGACACATATTCCAGCCGGATGTGTTTCTCCTGAACATGCTCCCGGATGAAATGATGTCGAATGTCGATATGCTTCGTTCTTGAGTGCAACACCGGATTGTATGTGATCGCTATGGCGCTGGTGTTGTCACAGAATATTGGAGACTCTTTTGCCTCTATTCCGAAGTCCCTAAGTTGCTGTTGAATCCAGAGGAGTTGTGCACAGCAGCTTCCAGCCGCTAAGTACTCCGCATCTGCGGTTGACGTTGCAACGGACGTTTGTTTCTTGCTACTCCAGGTAACTAACCGGTCACCCAGAAACTGACAGGTTCCACTTGTACTCTTTCTGTCGATTTTGCATCCCGCGTAATCGGCATCGGAGTAGCTTATTAGGTTGAAGCTCGAGTCTTTTGGATACCAGAGTCCCACTTCTTGAGTTCCCTTCAGATATTTCAAGATTCTTTTAGCCGCAGTATAATGAGATTGCTTTGGATTTGCTTGGAACCTTCCGCACACTCCAACCGCAAACAGGATATCAGGTCGGCTTGCCGTGAGATATAACAACGATCCGATCATTCCTCGATATGCTGTGATGTCAACGGCTTGACCATCATCATCTTTGTCCAGCTTCACGGAAGGACTCATTGGCGTAGCCGCTTCGGCACATGTATCCATCCCAAATCTCTTCAGCAGTTCGGCTGTATACTTAGGTTGGCTAATAAAGATTCCGGCTTCCATCTGCTTAACCTGAAGTCCTAGAAAGAAACTCATTTCCCCCATCATACTCATTTGAAATCTATCAGTCATCATTTTCGAAAATTTGTCACATAGCTTTGGATCGGTTGACCCGAATATGATGTCATCAACATAAATTTGAACAAGTAAAATTTGCTCCTTTCTTTCAAATTTAAAGAGAGTTTTATCTACTGAGCCGATTGTAAATTTGTGATCAAAAAGAAATTGAGTCAAGGTATCATACCAAGCTCTTGGTGCTTGTTTCAGACCGTAAAGGGCCTTATTCAGCCGGTAAACGTGATTTTCATGTTCTGGATTTTTAAAACCTGGAGGTTGATTAACATACACCTCTTCATTTACTTTACCATTTAGAAAAGCGCTTTTTACATCCATTTGATAAACTTTAAACTTTTTGAAGGCTGCATATGCTAAAAATATTCTAATGGCTTCAAGCCTAGCTACAGGTGCGAATGATTCTTCAAAATCAATGCCTTCTTCCTGCTTATAGCCTTGAGCCACTAACCGGGTTTTGTTCCTCGTAACTAAACCGTCTTCATTGAGTTTATTTCTGAATACCCATCGTGTGCCTATAACCGGTTTATTTTTCGGTCTAGGAACTAGGTACCAGACTTTATTTCTCTCAAACTCGTTTAATTCCTCTTGCATTGCCAAGATCCAATCTGGATCTGACAGTGCTTCATCCACCTTTTTCGGCTCAATTTGTGATATGAAAGCAGAGTTTCCATAGTGATCCAAATTTTGTTGCCTAGTTCGGACGGGTGAGGATATGTTACCTATTACTAGTTCAAGAGGATGATTTTTGTTCCTTCTGAGGTTAATCCGAGACGTGTCTACCAAGCTTTCGGCTGGCTGATCAAGGTTAGACTGATCGGTAGGTTGAACAGAATCAGACCGACCGATTTCTTTAGTAGAAACTGAAGCGTCAACTTTCTGCGGTAAAGCAGCTTGATCAGGTTGAATTTCAACATCAACCGCTTGGTCCTTGACAAAGCGTCTAAAAACCGGAACCTCGTCTTCATCATCAGAATAGATATTGAAATTTTCCATTCTGTTGTGAAGGTCGAAGGGTAATGCAGTGTTTCGCTCAACCGATTCATCGAAAACAACGTGTGCGGTTTCTTCAACTGTTAAAGTCCTAGTATTATATACTCTATAGGCTTTACTCACAGCTGAATATCCCAACATTATTCCCTCATCGGATTTAGCATCAAAAGCGGTCAAGTACTTCTTGCCGTTATTGTGAACAAAGCATTTACTACCAAAAATTCGAAAATACCGTACATTTGGAATTTTATCAAAATAGATTTCAAAAGGAGTTTTCGAAAAACGTTTAGTCACTAGAGATCGATTTTGTGTATAACAGGCGGTGTTGATAGCTTCAGCCCAAAACTTTTGAGCGATACCCGAATCGGCTATCATTGACCTTGCGGCTTCCTTGAGAGTTCGGTTTCTTCTCTCAGCCAGGCCGTTTTGTTGAGGAGTTCTGGCACTAGACAACTCGTGCCTAATACCGGAATCATCAAGAAAAGTAGTTAAATTGCTATTAATGAATTCAGTTCCTCTATCACTTCTAATTTTGTTTACTCGAATAGATTTTTCATTCTGTATTCTCAAAATCAGTTTAATTAAGTTTGAAGCAGCTTGATTTTTAGAAGCTAGGAAAGTAACCCAGGTAAATTTAGAGTAATCGTCAATAACTACCATAGTATAGTGCATGCCTCCTAAACTAGTTACTCTGACCGGACCGAACAAGTCCATATGCAGCAGCTCCAAACATCTTTCAGATTGATAATTTCCTTTACTTTTAAAAGATGATTTCACTTGTTTTCCCATTTGACATGCAACACATACTTTATCTTTTGAAAATTTAACATTTGGAAAACCGTGAACCAGTTCCTTGGAACAAATAAAGTTAATCGTTTTGAAGTTCAAGTGGTTTAACCGTTTATGCCAAAGCCAATTTGGATCATTTCCGGCTATCATACACACAGGTTTTTCGAAATCAGTTTTCCAGTTTACTTTGTAAATGTTTCCTATCCGGTTACCGGTTAACAGAATGTCATCATTTTGATTTTTGACTAAACATGAGCTTTTATGAAATTCAACCTTAAACCCCACGTCACACATCTGACTTATGCTTAGTAAATTAAAGCTTAGTTTTTCTACCAATAACACATTATTTATGGATAGTTCACCATGGACAATCTTACCCTTGCCCACGGTTTTACCTTTTGAGTTATCCCCGAATGTGATGAATGCTCCGGTTTCATACTTGATGTCGGTCAGTAGTTCCTTGTTTCCGGTCATGTGCCTTGAGCATCCGCTGTCCAAGTACCATTCAGAATTCCTCAACCGATTGCTCCTCCTAACCTGCAGCAAACAATTATTTACAACTTTTTTGGTACCCACATTTAGTTGGGTCCATGGTTGATTAGTCCCTTTGGGATCCAGACTTGAATTAGTCGGATCACTTTCCCGGTTGCAGTTTTGATAGTGTTTGGCTTAACTTCTTGGCCGTTGCTCAAGAATGCCTTATGTGGTGATGGACTTCTTCGATGTCGGTTTTTATTACTTTTATTCGGTTTCCGGTTGGCTTTCTTTCTCTCAGGATGAAGCCATTTTTCAGATTCGTTGGGACCTACATATTTAAGCGTTTCTTCCGGTTTTAGGTCATTTTCGGTTAGTGAGCTTTTGACAAATTTTATAAATGGAAGATTGTTTTTCGTTAGTTTCATCCCGTTAGATTGTTTTGTTTCATTTTGTTTACTTGGATCATAACCGATACCATGTCTACATTTCGGATGTCGTTTATAGTTACACATTTGTTTCACTGCTTGACGTGATCTCTCCCACGCAGCCGTAACGTACATTGCTCGTTCATCAGTTTCCATTCCCGGTTGAACTGTCTTCTCATCATCCGAGAATAGTTCATCCGGTTCATGTGTTTTGATCTCATATATTTTATCGTTTTCATCATTTATTTGTTCGTTTTTAGTTTCTACAGATGCTGGCATATACGCAGATATATTTCTGAACTCAGTAACCATTTGGTTGAGTGCAGAAACTAGATCTTCCTTAGTAAATTCATCAGAAGAGAAATCAAATACCTCTTCGTCGTTTGCCATGAAGCATGTTACTTTCTCTTCACCATCTTCATTGTCGGAATATGCCCATTCGCTTCTACCGTCTGATGCAATGAGAGCTTTTTGGATCTCCTTTCCTTCATCAGCACGTTGATCATTATTTCTTCGGTAGTCGTTTCGTTGGTTATTGATGTTTCCCCGATAATTGTTTCCTTGATAATTGTTTCCCTGATACCGGTTGTTTTGATAATTATTCCCTTGATAGTTTCCTTCCGGTTTTCTATCATCTCTTCTTGGTTTTCTACATTCTGACCTGAAATGTCCAAAACCATCACAGTTATAGCATCTTTTGTTTGATTTATCTACATAATTATAGTTAAAATCATTATTAGATGGTGGCTGACTCTTCTTCATGAATTTTCCGAATTTCTGGGCTAGCATCGCCATCACATCGTCGGTTATTTGATCGGTGTTTTTGACTGGAGCCGGTGCGGTTGATACTGGAGCCGTCGGTTCCACCGATGTGACTAAAGCTCTTGTTGCGGTTGATGTAGATGTTTCATCTTCAATCCGAGAATTGATCTCGAATTCGTAGGCTTTCAAGTCCTCAAACACATCATGCAACTTCATTTGCCCAAGGGTGCTGGACTCCCTCATCACCATGGTCTTGATATCCCACGTGCTTGGCAGTGATCTTAGAGCTTTAATGATCACTTCTCGGTTGTCATACTTCTTTCCGAGTGTCTGAAGCTCGCTCACTACGCTGGTGAACCGGTTGCTAAATTCTTTCATATTTTCTCCCGGTTTCATCCTTATGTTTTCATACTTCTGCGTAGCCACCAAGATTTTATTCTCCTTGGTTCTTTCGTTTCCCTCGTGGATCTGGATAATCGTTTCCCAGGCTTCCTTTGCATTTTCGCATTCTGATATTTTGTTCAAAGTGTTGTTATCTATGGCTTTATAGATGTGCCTCATGCAATGGTTGTCCAGGTTGCTTCTTCTCCGATCTTCACTTGTCCACTGGCTTTCCTCCTTGTTAATCTTGATCGGTCCTTCTTTCAGGACTCGACTCATCTCATCATCTAATGTTATCAGATGTAGATACATCTGCTTCTTCCAACTGCTAAATGCTTCGCTGTTTAGCATTGGCGGCTTGTCGCTGTGAGTCATGCTTCCCACCATTTTGGTTGCTTGAGTGCTAAGAACCTCGCCCTGATACCACTTGTTAGGATCGGGGACGCCCTTGGAGGACCGGGGGTGTTTCCGATTTCGGTAAGGGTGGCCGCTTACAACACACACACAACTTGGTGATAGTCCGGTTAGAGACTAAAACCGTTCTCAGCACTGCACAACCTGTCACAGACTCTTGAACCGGTGTTCAAGGGCGGAAGTGTCTGTTTCAGGTTGAAGCAACGTTTACGACTTTAGATGATGTTTAAGAAGGAAGATGTTTAACGAAAGTGAGTGACCGGTTTTGGAAGTATGATTGGTTTGCGGTTTACGGTAAGACAGCGGGAAATGAAAGCGAAATGAAAGAACACAGGACAAGGAAATTTGTTTATGGATGTTCGGAGCAAACCCTCCTACGTCACCCCTTCTTCTCAGGTTATGAGAAGGATCTCCACTAACTCTTTAATGATACAGTTTACACTTCCGGTCGAGCCCAACTTCGCTACTCGCCGGTTACACCAAACTCACACATTTGATGTAATACAACAACTCAACACAATATCACACAAGTGACTTCCGGTTTTAGGCAAACCGACTTTAGAATATAGAACTTTATCTCTCTAGAATTTAATGCTTTATGACTTTTTGAATTTATGATGCTCACAACTACAAGTCCCGAACTGCATTGAATGAAGACGATTGATCTTCCTTTTATAGCTGAAAGTAGCTAACGGCTACTTTCTTCTCTCTCTTCTGGATTGGTTGATCGTCATCACGCCTGTTTGCAGAAGGGTTGCTTGCACGCTTCAACTTCCTCAACACCTGGCATTCATGCAGGTGACTCTGAACAAATGATGACATAGCCGGTTTTCAGATTGATACACGTGTTGAACATCCGCTTCCGGTCGTTAGCATCGGATCACCAAGGCATCATTGCTTTCCTCCCATGCTTCTGATCGGATCTGATCTTCTTTTATTCTTTCGAGACACGTTTCTTCCGTCACAGTACGTCACTCTTGAGTTTTGAATCTTCTGACTTTTGATCTGTACTTTCCGGTTTCTGTGTCTTTATGCATTATGATCCGGTTGGAGTGTAATCTTTTGTTCTTGGTTAACCGGTTGCTTGAGATAGAGATGCCGGTTCCTGTGATCTTTCGGCTTGATCACTTGAAGCCGGTTTCTTTGAAGTGGTAGCGACCATTTTCTTGACACCTGATTTCCGGTTCCGGTTTGTTCAGTACCTGCACATGAAATTTAACTTCTGTTTAGTTTGTCTGGCCGGTTCAAAATTAATCTACTTAATTTTTCTATCAATTTCTCCCTTTTTGATTATTTAGAATAAATATTCAAAAATTGTAATGTGTGGCCGGTTTTAAAATTAATCTACTTAATTTTCCTATTATAATTCTTTACACATCTATTAGACTTACACGTCTAACTCCGATTAGTTAGACTGTACATCTAATTCCATTAGACTTATGTCTAATTTATACGTCTATTAGACTGCACGTCTAACTCCGATGAGTTAGACTGTGAGTCTAATTTAATGCGAATGAAGATCAAGATCGGTCTAATGACATTCATTAGATCCAAGTCTAATAACATGTTGTCTTAATACACCTGTATCAAAACTCATAAATTATTTCATCATCAAAATATCAGTGGGTAAATTATTTCAACACTTAGTCAAAATAATTTGACCCAACAATTTCCCCCTTTTTGATGAAGAAATTGCAAACCTGCATACACATAACAAGACATGCATTCATCCAATAAATAAACAAACAACTTGTTCACTTACACCAGTCATTCAAAAGTACCAGTATTCGAAAAATTTATCAAAAGCCATGTTCAATAAATTTAAACAGAGTAAAAGAAGAGAGATCATTGTTCTTCCCTTTTTACTCGAGGATCGGTTGGACTCATCTCTTGCCCAGGAAGCATGTTCCTGAAATGAGGATAGCCGCGACCACCACGACCTCCTGTATTCGATCTTCCTCCACGTTCAGCAACACTACCACGTCCACCTTGATCAACATTGGACAACCTACTCCGGCCGCCACCATTTTTACCACCGCGCTCAGAACCACTTTGACCACCACCTCTCTTGGTTGGCCTAGGATTGTGATCAGAACTTAGGGCCCGTCTGGATCTGGTCCTGGTTGCTACACCATCGTTCCTCCTGCTTGACTCACCCTGAACTGGTCGAGGTTGAGCACTTTCAGCATTGCCTAAAGCATCTTCCTTAGCTTGAAACTTCCTGGAAAGGTTCTCAGCAAATGCTAGTTGTTCATTGTCATTTCTCCTCATGCACCCTTGCATTTCTACCAGCTGATTCTTTACCAGACTGAATTCATCCAAGGTTTCCTTGTGGCGTTCGTCATTGATGTGCCTCTCAATGTCAAATAGTTCAGTTTAGAGGTTGAAGCTTTTCTGTTGAAATTTTGAAAACTTTACATTCGATACATGGGTCTCATAAGTATTCATCTTCAGGGTCTTATCCAACTCAGTTAAGATCTTGAACATGTTGCTGAAATTCGCACATTCCTCTTCCCTGGAGATCATTGACTGACACATAGTCTTCTGCATTGAGGAAAGCATAGACTTCATAGATCTTAACAATTTATTTCCTCCAGTGGATGGACCTTCGTGAGAAGACACTTCTTCAGATTCTGCAGCCATACTTTGAATAGGCTCAAAGTTTGTATGAACATGCAAGGATTGATCAGGCTGATTACCTTCAGCATCCTTAGCCGCTTTCTCTTGTGCCTCTTCATCGTCAACTTCTCTTTGTGCCCTTTCAAATCTTTTGAGCAAACTTCTAGAATAGTGACGGGGAGTGGTTATATTTTCGTGAACACTTCCCATAACACCATCAGGAAATAGGTAAGACTTAACAACCTTTGGTTGATCATCCTGTTCCTCCTTAGACGAGGAACTTTCTTCTTCATCATTCTTCTCTTTAGAGGGTTCCCCCTCAGTTCTTGCAGTCTCTGGCTAAGTTACCTCGGCCAGTTTCTCTTGAGCACCCTCTGTTCTCGCAATAGGGGTTATAAGCACATCTTCTTCAATAGGAGCTTCAAAGCCTCCTCAGCTACATCTTCCAAGATCGTTTCTTCAACATTTGTCACAAGAGCTTGTTCAGGCTCTTGAACATTCACCATTCCCTTTTCTTCATTAGGAAACTCTTGAACAGGATGATCTTGAATGCGTCTCTCTTCGGCAGACAGGGTCCCGAATTCGATCAGGAGAGCAGCATCTGATTCATCAGCGTTTG
This sequence comes from Impatiens glandulifera, assembly GCF_907164915.1. Lineage (NCBI taxonomy): Eukaryota > Viridiplantae > Streptophyta > Magnoliopsida > Ericales > Balsaminaceae > Impatiens > Impatiens glandulifera. Next base: position 13,561,807 of record NC_061866.1, on the reverse strand, counting down.
AAATGTCCATTGCCTCTTCTTTGTTGAGCGGTTCTGCGCCAGAGCAATCGGCGCCATGAATGTATCTGGGAGCAACAGACACATAGCTTTCCATGATGTCATTCAACTTCTTCAGCACTTTGGCTTCAACAACGGCTCCTCTTGCGTCAGGGTTGAAGTTTTCTTTCCTGGCTTCATATATTGGAAATAGGGTTTTCCCAAGAATGCAAGCTTCCACCAGTTCTCTTTTGTTCAAAGCTTCACCCACATCTGAAATTCTTGCCCACTTCAGGACCTTCTTCTCGTTTGCTACTCTTTTCTTCCATTCTTTCGTTATGGCAGCATTGGACAGAGAGTTGTTGTACTTAGAGGACAGCCTCTCAGTACACCAGGAATCATAGATTCCTAACTTTTCAGATGAAAGAACTTTTACTTGATCCAAAATGAGATCAACGATTCCTCTTGCTTCAGACACCTTCTCAGGAGCTTTAAAACCAGTAGACTTCCCTTTTCCAACAACCTCTACAGGTTTTGGAGCTGGTCTTGGTTCACCAATAACAATTCCTTTTGTTCCTTTCCTGGCCCGCAATAGTTCGAAAGCCGATTGGGGTTTCAGACAAAGCTCAGCCGGAAGCTCTCTACAAACAATCTTTCCGACTACCAAGGAATCCTTGGGAGCAGGAATGATGGGTTCACCAACAACAAGGGTAGAAACAGCACCTTGTTCTGGCATAGACGACTCTATAGCAACGGCGGCTACCTGATCAGATTGAGTAACAGGGGACTCCACCCTGTCAATAGATTCAACATTTGGACCGGCTGACTCAACAGTAGGCCCTTCAGAAGATTCTCTTAGGGGAGAGAAAACAGATTCAGCTTGTTCAACTTCGGGAACAACAAATTTTGGCACAGCAGCCAAAGACTTCGAAGACGTTACCTTAGCAGATTTAGACGCACGGGGCGCCTTTGTCTTCTTCTCCTTTGAGGCACAAGACTTCGAAGGTTTCCTCAGGAAGGTTTAGGGAGTAGATAATGATGTCATCGGGGTTGCAGCAAGTACGCCTGGACCTTGCTTTACCCTTGAATCAACGGATTTGGTGTCCTTCTGACTTAGACTCTTCATGCTGGAGGAACTGGCCTCCGATTCATTCACAGTTCTGGTTCTCTTTTCCCCTGTTGACACAACAAAAGCAGAGGGCTTTGATCGTGTGGAAGGCCTTTCACTAGTCTGTAAACTAGAGGCCCCAGATGCAGACTCTAGGTTGTTCTTCACTCTAATCAGAGTGCTGGCCACCGTAGATGCAGTAAAAACTCTTGCAGAGTTAATCTGCGTCGGTTCGCCGACAGGAACCCCTAGAAACTTCAACAGGTGGCTCAGTTGAGCCGCATACGTGATACTCTCCTTGTTCGTCTGGCTGATGGAGTAACACAGATTCTGAAACAGGGTATGACCCCAATTTACCTGGATTCCTTTAGAAATGGCGCACATATAGTCAAAACGGTCTTGACTATAGAGATTGAAAGAGCCGGACTTCCCTTGCAGCGCCTTCGCCACCACGTCGTTTAGGAGAATGAAGTGGGGTTTGAATACCTTCTTACATCCATTCACATGGATCTTAGAACCGTCAGCGGAGAAGGAGGTCTTCATTTCCTCCATGATTTCTGAAGGGAGCACCAAGTCGAACAGATGACCCTCCGTTGGAAGTTCAAAGAACTCCGCATACACCGCTTCATCAAAAGAGATCTCTTTACCGTTAACGGTTGCTACGATGGAATCATCCACCATAACTACCGTTTTGAAGAACTCGCGAACTTCATCTTCATAGAAGATGAACGGTCCGCCAAGATACTTCCTCAACCCAGAATATTTTAGGGTTTGGAACATCTTCACCACCTCCGGCTGATCAAAGGAATACACCGATGGAAAGTCCACCTGCAAAGTACAGTGACCGAGCGTGATTTTCTTCACCATTTTGAGAGAATGTGAATCGATACGATATTTCAGAAAGTTTTAGTGAGAGAAATGCAAGAAAACTAGGGTTCTTAGAAATTTCGAGAGATTGAAAGTTTTCAAAATCATGCAGGAATGTCCTTATATAGATGAAAGATGGAAATACTGAATAATCGTCTATTCTAGGGGTATGGCCCATTAATAAATGTTAGACGTCCTTTTTAAAGAAGTAATCATTAAAAATGAGGGTATATCAGTCATTTTCTCTAAACTTGATAGACACATGTCTTCATGTTATTAAGAGATGACTGTTCGATATTTTGAGCAGGAAAAACAGATAGCTCTCAGCGTGTGACAGATGTCCCTGATCAGTCTAATCGGCACGTAGTTAGACGTTTTTCTTACTTCACAAATAACACGGCGTCTATTAGACGGATGAGTGTATTAGACGCATACGTCTAATTCCGTGTAAGTAACAAATCCGTCTAATGTTTATTAGACGTGTACGTCTAATTCCGCATAAATACCACGTGTTAGACGTGAGCATCCTTTTGCTCAAGACGTAAAAACGCATAACGTCTATTAGACGTGTCCGTCTAATTGCGTGGATATAAAATCTCAACATATAGACTTAGATGTATAAATTATGAGCAAAAATACGTCTAAGTACATACTTTTTCTCTTAGACAACCTTGTCTAATTAGACCGATTAAGGATATTCGTCAAGAGAATATCTTTAATTCCAAAGAAATTTTTCTTCTCAAAAATGAATATGGAAATTAGAGTTTTATAAACAATTTTTGTGGTCCAAAGACCAAAAACATTTAACAAATAAAAAACAATTATTCTTCCAGAATGGCAAGTGTCATTGTTGATCTTCCAAGCTGTGTACTCAGATGAGTACTCTTCTAGCTTCCTTCCTGCTATCCTCCTGCATCACCTACAAAATAAACTATTTACAAATCTTGGTACCCATCCTCAATTGGGTCCTCGATCAATTAGTCCCTTAGGAATCCATATTTGAGTTATTCTGATGGATTTCCCATTTTGTGTTGTGATTAATGCATAAAATTTTGACTTAGCAGATGACTTCCTGCTAGCCACTGACCCTTTGACTTTTGAAGAGGGTTTTCTTTTAAAACTCCTTGACTTAGAGTCAGGTTTTAAGTTACCATATTTATTAGCCTTTTCAAGCTTATTTTTAAGCCAGCTAACCGTTGGTGGAACATAAACTATTTCATTTTTGAAAGCAACTTCTTCATGAATAGGATCAGATTCAATGTCAGTCATACTTCCTTTGACAAAACTTATTGGCTTAAGTTTGTCATTTGGCTTTGACTTTTTGCAGGACAGGTTAGGATCATTACTATCAAATCCCAATCCGGATCTAGATCCAGCAAGTTTCAACATGTTGATCTGATATCTGACAGCATCACCAGACCTTGTCCATGCACAGACAACATAGTTAAGCCTTTTGTTTTCAGATGAAAGAGTTTCAATCTGTTCCTTGAGCATCTCATTTTCAGATGAGATCTCTTCAATTTTCTTTTCAAAAACATGTGACTCTTCCTCTTTAGACCGATTTGGTTCATTTAAAGCTGATGAAGATTTAGTTTGATTTAGAGATTCTGTTAGCTTTCTGTACTCGATGACCATCTCATCTAGTGCAGCTACCAATTGTTCCCTTGAAAACCTTTCGGAGGAGAAATCAAATACCTCAGTTTCCTGAGTTCCTTCCTCATCTTCTCTGGCCATGAAGCAAGCCACGTCTTCTTCATCGCTTTCACTGGATGAGAAGTACGAGCCACGGCAGCTTCCTCTGTTCTTTCCGTCACCGGCCATAAGAGCCTTCAGCTCTTTTCCATCTTCCTTGGCATCTTCACGCTTTGGCTTCCGGCATTCCGATGCATAATGACCTTTAATACCACAATTAAAACAAATAACATTAGCTTTAGATTTTCTATTATCATTAGAATTTGAAGAGTTTGAATTAGAGTTGCTCTTCTTCATGAAGTCGCCAAACTTCTTCACAAAGAGAGACATGGCATCGCTGCTCAACTGCTGAGCTGCCATCTTCACGTCCGGAGCAGTTGGTGGCTCTTCAGCAGTCACCAACGCCTTGGCAATAGTAACGGACGAGGGTTGATCTTCTTCCATCCTACAGTTTAGCTCGAACTCATAGACCTTGAGGTCAGCGAAGAGATCAAAGAGAGAGATCTTGTTCAGATCCTTTAATTCTCTCACCTCTATAGTCTTTATGTCCCATTCCCTTGGAAGAGCACGCATGACCTTGATAGAAAGCTCCCGGTTGCTATAGGTCTTGCCTAGGATGGACAGAGAGGTGACGATCTTGCTGAATCTGGTTTCGAAATCGTTCATTGTTTCACCAGGACGCATTTTGAAGCTGTCGAACTGTTGAGTGGCAACCATGATCTTGTTTTCCTTGGTTTGCTCGTTGCCCTCACACAGTTGAGTGAGTCTGTCCCAGACCTCTTTGGCAGTGTCACATTCGATGATGTAGTTGAACATACTGTCATCGAGAGATCTGTACAGAACATCAAGAGCCATGTTGTTGAGGTTGTTCTACCTCTTTTCATCAGCAGTCCAGTCGGCCTTCTCCTTATCAATCTTGATAATACCTTCTGTGACAACACTCCACATGTCATCATGAAGAGAAGAGAGATGAGCACGAACCCTTTTCTTCCAAAAAATATAGTTTTCGCGAGAAAAAGTTGGAATGGCTGTAGCACTGGCATCTTTGGGTATGTTAGACATATTTCAAGAAAGGCTTTAGAATAGACACAAGGCTCTGATACCAATTGATAGGATCGGCTTTATCAATAGAGACGGGGGTCTGGCTAATGATGAAGGCTTATGAAAAACGGTTTGATAGAAATTCTGTTAGGGATTAATATCTCTTTCTATTCTACGCAAACTTGTGTAAATACTTGAAACAGATTCAAGGCGGAATTGTTTACTTGGGTTTGAATCACAAGATGAAATATGAAAAGATGACAGAAAATGAAGAATACAGCAGTTTGTTTATGGATGTTCGGAGAAACTCTCCTACGTCACCCCTTCTTCCAACCACCGGAAGGATTCACTATATGATAAGAATCAAATACAGTTTACACACACTTAGCTCACTATTGAACAGAACACTTTCTATTCAATGATAAGAAAATGAAGAATATCACTCAGCTAATGGTGTTTTGATTCTAGCTCTCTCTCGAGATTCACACACAGTACAATCAGAAAGAAGCTTCACAGAATAAGTTTAGTAAGCAAGATGATTGAGTAGTCTCTCTCTGCAAAATTAGAATCCTTGTTTGTAAGATTGGTTGAGGCTAATAAAGTCGTTGCTTCGTCCGTTGCTCTAAGGATTGATTAAATACTGAGCAGGAGCTAACGGTCGAATCTTCAAGAATGATACGTGGCGCTCTTCAATTAGAAAGCCTCCATTGTACACAGCAGGTTCTGAGCACAAGGATCGTGGTCGTACCGAACTGGTAGTGCGCCGAATATTCCATCAGAGATGTACCTCCAAAACGGGTATTGTGAGGAAAATTCCCTTACGTGGCATTCCTTGATTGGATGCATATAGCTGTTGTACTAATCTTCACAGGAAAGTGGAGCAGAAGTAGGGTACAGATATAACACGTGGGTAGGAGAAATGCTAGATTCAAGCGTACTGTTTAAACAGAGCATCAGACGTATTTCAGTTAGACGGATTTGAAAAAATCAGTCTAATGAAATAAGTCAAACTCCTTCTAATGAAAAACGTCTATTAGACCGCCTGGTCTAATATAATTAGACTCGCGTCTAATTTCAATAACCATTAGACGGGTACGTCTAACTCCACTGAGTTAGACTACACGTCTAATTCCGGTTCTACCTCAGACTAATCTGAAGGAGTTAGACCCACGTCTAACTTTCAATTAATTAGACAACCCGTCTAATTATAATAACCATTAGACCGGCACATCTAACTCCACTGAGTTAGACTGCCCCGTCTAATTCTGGTTCTACCTCAGACTAATCTAAAGGAGTTAGACCCACGTCTAATTTTCAATTAATTAGACAACCCGTCTAATTATAATAACCATTAGACCGGCACGTCTAACTCCACTGAGTTATACTGCCCCGTCTAATTCTGGTTCTACCTCAGACTAATCTGAAGGAGTTAGACCCACGTCTAACTTTCAATTAATTAGACAACCCGTCTAATTATAATAACCATTAGGCCGACACGTCTAACTCCACTAATTTAGACTGCCCCGTCTAATTCCGGTTCTACCTCAGACTAATCTGAAGGAGTTAGACACACGTCTAACTTTCAATTAATTAGACAACCCGTCTAATTATAATAACCATTAGACCGGCACGTCTAACTCCACTGAGTTAGACTGCCCCGTCTAATTCTGGTTCTACCTCAGACTAATCTGAAGGAGTTAGACTCACGTCTAACTTTCACTTAATTAGACATCCCGTCTAATTATTACATCTATTAGACTTACACGTCTAACTCCGCGTATTTATTAGACTACCCGTCTAATTCTTTACACATCTATTAGACTTACACGTCTAACTCCGATGAGTTAGACTGTACGTCTAATTCTATTAGACTTATGTCTAATTTATACGTCTATTAGACTGCACGTCTAACTCCGATGAGTAAGACTGTGAGTCTAATTTAATGCGAATGAAGATCAAGATCGGTCTAATGACCCTCATTAGATCCAAGTCTAATAACATGTTGTCTTAATACACCTGTATCAAAACTCATAAATTATTTCATCATCAAAATATTAGTGGGTAAATTATTTCAACACTTAGTCAAAATAATTTGACCCAACAGAAGCTGTCTTCACTTCAGGGGAAACTGGTGGCTCTTCTGCAGTCACCAGGGCTTTGGTAATAATGGTGGATGAGGGGTGATCTTCTTCAATCCTTAAGTAAAACTCGAACTCATAGGCCTTGAGATCAGCAAACAGATCAAAGAGCCCGATGTTGTTAAGGTCTTTGGACTCCCTCATTTCTATGGTCTTTATGTACCACTCCCTTGGGAAAGCTCGCGTCACCATGATAGCAATCTCCCTGTTGATGTAGGTCTTGCTAAGAATGGATAGAGTGGAGACAACCTTGCTGAACCTTGCGTCAAACTCAATCATTGTTTCTCAAGGACGCATTTTGAAATTTTCGAACTGCTGAGTGACAATCATAATTTTGTTCTCTGTGGTTTGCTCATTGCCCTCACACAGTTGAGTGAGTCTGTCCCAGATCTCCTTGGCAGTTTCACACTAGATGATGTAGTTGAGCATGTTGTCGTCAAGAGATCTATACAGAACGTTTAATGCCATGTTATTGATGTTATTCCTCCTCTTATCTTCGTTGGTCCATTCAGATTTGTCCTTTTCGATTTTAATGAGACCATCTGTGATAACACTCCACATGTCATCATGAAGAGAGAGAAGATGAGCACAGACTCTCTTCTTCCACACAATATAGTTTTCTTTTGAAAACATAGGGATTGCGGTGGCACTGGTATCTTTGGATATTGTCGACATTTTTGGTGATAGCTTGAGAATAAAAACAGGACATTAATAACAATTGATAGGAATAGTGTAATGAATAGAGACGGGGGTTTAGCTATTGATGACAACTTCTGGAAAACGGTTTGATAGAAATCCTATTAGGGATTAATATCACTTTCTATTCTTCACAAACCCTTGCAAACTCTTAAAGCGATTCAAGTGCGGAACTGTTTGCTCAAGTTTGAAGCTACGAACAAATGAGAGAAGGAAAGATAGAATGTAAATGACACAACAAGTTGTTTATGGATGTTTGGAGCAAACTCTCCTACGTCACCCCTTCTTCCACAACCAGAAGGATTTCACTATACTTCTTTGAATTAAATACAGTTTACTGGCTAGCTAACTGTTGAACAGAACAGGCTTTGTTCAACTTACAATATGATTAAGAATATTCCTCAATTAGACAGATTTTGATTCTCTCTCTTGAACTTGAAGATGATGTACAAATCAGTAAGTGCAAAAGTGTGAGATTGATAACATGTAATGCTGGTAAGATCAGTATTTCGTAAGGCTCATTAGTTTCGTACCTCGACCGTTGTCCTTAGGATCTATATATAGAGTCAGGACACCAACGGTCGAATCTTCTAGATGGACACGTGGCAAGCGCCCATTGGAAAGCCTCCATAGTACAAGAGTACAACAGGCTCTGTGCACAAGAATTATGGCCGTACTAAACTGGTAGTGCGCCGGATATTCTTCTAGAACTGTCCTTTACTAAACAAGTAGTGGGAGGAATATTCGCGTACATGGCGTTCATTCATTGGATACAAATAACTGCCATACCGGACTGCACAAATGATTGGAGCAGGAGTAGCGTACAACTAGTTGATCGTGGGTAGACGTATGCTAACTTCAAACAGCTGCTGAAGCGGGGCATTAGACGTAATCCATTAGACCACCAAGTCTAAGAGAGTTAGACGTTGATGTCTAATATAGAGATCCATTAGACCACTAAGTATAATGGAGTTAGACTACACGTCTAACTACGTATCTGTTAGACTACACGTCTAATTACGCATATGTTAGACTACACGTCTAATTACATATCTATTAGATTGCACGTCTAACTATGCATCTGTTAGACTGCACGTCTAACTACGCAATTGTTAGACTGCACGTCTAACTACGCATCTGTTAGACTGCACGTCTAACTACGCATCTGTTAGACTACACGTCTAACTACGTATCTATAAGACTGCATGTCTAACTACGTCTATGTTAGACTGCACGTCTAACTACGCATCTGTTAGACTACACATCTAACTACGTATCTGTTAGACTGCACGTCTAACTACGCACCTGTTAGACTGCACGTCTAACTACGCATTTGTTAGACTGCACGTCTAACTACGTATCTGTTAGATTGCACGTCTAACTCGCAACAAGTCTAATTAGTCTATTTCAGACCATGTCTAATTTAGCATAGTTTTAATGCACCTGCACAAAAACAATTAAACGACTTAGCTTCATTCTTAATCAAAGTTTTACTAATACATCATTAAAATAATGTTAGTCAAACTAACCCAACAGCTTTAAAAACAGAAAATTATTAAAACCGTATTTAATTCTTTGGTTACGTGTGGAAAAGGGAATTGACATGATGTCATACATACCCGTTAAAACATGCCATGTTTACTAATTAATTATTAATATGAAAATTTTATTTACTTATAAATATCACGTAATTAATAAATTAACGGCGTTTAAAACCGTTAAAACCGTTAAGAGAAATAATGTTTTGTATCATTTTAACATTTAGGAGACTTACATTGTGAGGTTTAAAATAATTTGTCCAAAAACTTAATTGACCATAATAAAGATAAAAGATAGTTTTTTTCAGAACTTTGCTTTCATTTTTAGAAGATATTGATAGTTCAAAACGAAGACTAAATCCAGGTAATAGTAAATTTTGAAAACTTATAAAAAATTATATGATAGAATAATAATTATATATGTGAGATGGTAATGACAATTTTGATCGTGCGAAGTGCGAAGTGCGAAGTAGGGCTGTAAATGAGTCAAGTCGCTCGTGAGCTACTCGCGAGCCGCTCGGCTTAAGCTTGATTTTGATCGAGTTCGAGTAGAGCTCGAGCTGACTCATTTAATATTCGAGCCGAACTCGAGCTCATATAATGCTTGCTCGATGGGTTGTCGAGCTTTTTCGAGCCTGATAATATAATATTTTTTATTTAATATTAAAATTTAAAACAATATTTTTTCTCTCTCTTCTCAAAGCCCATATAATAGGCTCAATCCATATTATTATATTATATTATCTAAAGCAAAACCCTAATTTGTAGTCTTTTTTTCTTCTTTCTCTTCCGTCTTCACAACTTCTTTTTCTTCATCGCCATTTCATCTTCCTATTGTTCATTATTTTATCTTCTTCTTATCTTCTTATTCTTCTTCACCATTTCATCATCTTCTTCTTTTTCGTCTTACTATTTTTTTTACTCATTGATAATAGGTTGATTCAATTTTTCATATTATCTTTCATCTACAATATTTTTCTCATGTAAGTAATTAAAATCTATCTATTTTCACTTCTACTATGAGAAACTTATTTTTTTATAGGATTAATATAGAAAAACACTATTATATATATTGTATATATATAACGTGAAATATAAAAATATTATTATATATAATGATTTTTAATTTATATTAGAATTGATATATAATGATTTTCAATTTATTTTAGGGTTGACTATTGATAGAAAAAAATAAGGAAATAATAATTAGTATATTATATATAATATTATATAATATTGAATGAGATAACAAATGTTAATATATTATATATTATATTGAAAAAGATAAAAAAAATGTTAGTATATATTTTATATATAATATGAAGGGATAAAAAAAAAATGATAGTATATATATTATATATAATATGTTGAGAGGAAAAATGAATTTATAAGATTAATAATATATATAAAAAAAATTAATAGATTCTAACTATATAAGTTAATAAATTCTTGTTATACTTGCACCAATTTAAATATATATAATAACATTTAATATAAAACATGTCTAATATTCCTTTTTGACATTATCTATTTCTTAATGTATAAGTTAAATTTTAGATATTTTTTTAACATGTATTTTTATATTAATTATTTTTAAGTTTAAACATTTCATATTATTGACTGCAAGGTAAGTACGTGTGATATTAATATAATGAATGTTCAAACAATTTATATTATTTTGTACTTTAATTTTAAAATTTTATGTTTTTAAATTTTGTTTAATAATGGTGGTTTGATGTTTTTAGAGTTTGAACTATCATTTTTGAAATTTTGAATATTTATGATTGTTTCATATTTTTTATTTTAAAATATGTTTTAAATGTTGAATATGTATGAAAGTCTAATATTTTCATTTTGAAAATAAATTTTGATTTTAGTTTGAGTTTGAGTTCAAGCTCGATTTCGAGTTCGAGCTCGAGCTTGAGTTTAAATTTTTAATTTTAGTTCAAGCTTTTTGAGTCGAGTCGAGCTTGTAGTTTAATAGTCGAGCTCGAGCTCAATTTTATAAACTCGTTCGAGCTCGAGTTCGAGTCGAGCTAATAAATACTAAATTGAGTCGAGCTCGAGCTCAAGCTGATTCGAGCTCGAGCTCGAGCTTAAGCTGGTTCGAGCTCGACTCGACTCATTTGCAGCCCTAGTGCAAAGTATTCGAAATAAGATTAGAAAGTTGGTAATTATGAACTTGTTTGAGTAAAATTATTACTAAGACAATGATTGTATTTAGTGTATATTATTCAAGTTGGTTGGGTGCAAAATGTCCGAAGTATGAGTAAAAGGTCGAAAATATAGAGATTGATAAAATTTTATACTATGAAATAAATTTTTTATAGTAATAACAATTTAGTTGGTTCAAATTACCTAAAGGATATGAGGTCGATAATTACAATTTTTTTGGAATAAGATTATTACGCTCAACCTATTTTTATTTAGGTATATATTTAAGCTCGAATTTTTCTTTTCCATTCACTAAATAATTGTGTTTAGTGTATCGATTTCATCTAAAAACGTTTTTAGTTGAAACGGGGTTTATGACTGTAGAGTGTTAATTCAAATATATATAATTGTGTTTAGTGTATATATAAGGTGATTCAAAACTAAACTCTTTATGTAGAAAAATTATTATTATTATTATTAAATAATTTTAAATATTAAAACTCAATCTCATAACCATGATATACATTAGTTAAGTTTCCACTCAACTAATGAGTGTATTTGGTCAACAACTTTATTAAACTAAATAAAATAATAAAAGTTTTAATTTTTTATAAAATATATAAAAAAAATTGTAAAATTATTCATTCTCTTTTCAGTCCAAAATATTGTAAGAAAAATCAACTAAACAAATCCAATTTTCAAATTTCTTTTTGATTTTGATGAAAGAGGCAATAAATTTATAATATTTATTTGAAACTGTAACATAGAGAATAAACTAAACAAGCACATGAGAGACAGATCAATCATTCATTTTGGGTTTTGTTTTTCACATAAATCACTGATCTAGCAGTATTTCCACAGTTCAAATTCTGGAATTGAAATGGCGGAAACATTAACAACTTGGCATTTCGGGACGAAGGAAGAACAAAGGGTATCAACTACCGACACAATCAAAGGTGTGGTAGCTAAGTTGTTGAAGGATATAGATGTAAACGACAAAAGACAAGTAATTCCTCTTGGCAAGGGAGATCCCTCGGACTCTCCATCTTTTAAGGTGCACCCTATAGCTGAAGACGCCGTTGCTGAAGCTCTTCGATCGGGTGAATTCAACTCTTACGCCCCAGATGGAGGCATTCTCTCATCAAGGAGGTCTGTTGCAGAATATCTATCTCATAGTCTTCCTTATGAACTATCCTTCGAAGATGTATATCTCACTGCTGGTACCAAACAAGCAATTGATATCATGATGTCTGTTCTTGCTCGGCCTGGAGCCAATATTCTGCTTCCCAGACCAGGTTTCCCATTGTATGAGTCCTGTTGTCGACTTAAGAACATCGAAGTTCGTCACTTTGATCTTCTTCCTGAAAAAGACTGGATTGTTGATCTTGATGGTGTAAACACTTTAGCTGACGAAAACTCTGTTGCTATGGTCATAATCAATCCTGGGAATCCATGTGGGAATGTTTACACTTACGAGCATCTACAAAAGGTGAATCATTGATTTCAATTTTGATTTTTTGATTGGGGATTTTACTATTTAGTTGGAGCTTTTAGGTGGCTCAAACTGCTAGGAAGCTTGGGCTGCTGGTGATTTCAGATGAAGTTTATGGAAAACTTGTTTTTGGAGATACTGCTTTTGTTCCAATGGGTGTGTTTTCATCTATAGTTCCTGTCATCACATTGGGATCGATATCAAAGAGATGGATTCTTCCTGGTTGGAGACTTGGCTGGATTGCGATTTCAGACAATGATTGCATACTAAAGACATTTAAGGTCTTCTCTTTAACTCACATTTAATTCTCTTTTGAATTTTGAATGTGTATAACTTCAGATTGAATCTTCCTTAAAAAAACCAAAGGTTTCATGTTCGATTCCCTATTCTTCAAGAACTTATAGGCGATCAACTTCTTTTTTCGAAGATTTGGTACAAGATCGCTCTTCTTTCTTCTTCTCTCAATATTATCAATTGGAGACTCTTAAACAAAATCACCCTAAGTTAAGGATTTTATCATAAATTTGCAATCTCTTTTGATTCAATGTATCTTCTTGATGTTGATCTATGTTCATTGTATCATTCCCCGGAGAGAATATCAACTTTCTTCAAACTTGATATGAGCAAGACATGAAGATATTTTCTGCAACAACAAATTACACAATTTTATAAAAAAAACATAAGAAATCTAAATAAAACTTGATGAAACACTGTAATTCCACGAGAACCTACCATTTAATTCGGAATTACCCACGTTAACTCACTATTGAAACTCTCATCCACTAAAATATATTGCACTCGATATGATTTTGCTTCTTCACACAATAAACTCTAATCCCCATTTTGTTGCAGATTGTTGATTGCATCAAGTGCTGTCTCAAAATTACCTCTGGACCAGCAACCTTTATTCAGGTTTCTAGATAATCTATTGCTACTTTACTAGTGGTATTATTGGAATTACACATTTTATGATATTAGCTTAGATAGTCTTAATGTGATCAACCATCTTAATTTGAAATACACATGAAATTTGCGAGATCTGAAAAAAGGGTTTACATGTTAGGCGGCTATTCCTCAAATTCTCTCGAAAACTCCAGAGGATTATTTTGAAAATACTCTCGCAATTCTAAGAGAAGCTGCAAATCTTTGTTGGTATGAACTGAAGGATGTTGCCTGCATTAGTTGCCCATATAAGCCAGAAGGAAGCATGTTCATAATGGTAAAGCTAAATCTATATTTATTAGATGGAATAAAAGACGACATAGAGTTCTGTGTCAAGCTTGCAAGAGAGGAGTATGTGATCATTTTGCCAGGTATAATAAGCAAAATAATTCTATTGTTCTGATTTTTTTAGTTAACATGGTCTATTTATTGATTGATCATATGAAGGAATAACTGTTGGGTTAAAGAATTGGCTACGGATTACCTTCGCCATTGAGCTGACGTCTCTTAAAGATGGACTCTCTAGGATAAAAGCATTCTGCAAAAGGTACACGATGAAATATTGAATTCGATAATGAACTCGATATGGAACTGTTGCTTTGATTTTATAAAAATGTTGTACAAACAAACTAATTGGCTAAACAAAAATCATTTATGGGGGGAAACAGGGAAGTTCAAATGAGAAAGAAGAACTCAATTTCTATTTCTCACATTGAAACGTTTTATTTAAACCAAATTTAATTTTCAATGATTGTGTAGTAATTTTTTATTTAATGACCATGATGGGGAATCATCTCTTGTTGAATCTTGCAAATCTTGATCTTGATCTCCAATATGATCCTCAGCATTACCCATTTAGTTCATTATAATCCCTAGAAGCTGAAAATAAACTGACAATACATCTATTTTCTCAAATTTATTTTCATTAGAGATAGCGATGATATTTCATCTTGTCGTTGCTAATATTTGACAACGCAAAATTTTATACCGAAGTTAAAGATATTTTTAATTTTGTTTGCTAGAAATTTACTAATTCTATTCAATCTTTAAAAAGAAAATTTATATAATTATAATTTAATTTGGTTTAAAAAAAGGTTTAAACTAAAATATGCCACTGAATAATGTTCTTTTCACTAGTTGTTAATTTGTTTTTAAATGATCCGAATGTAAGACACAATATCACTTATATTTCATAAATGCAAAAACAACTTTCACAATATAGGTTTATTATGTCATTGATTTGACTAAATGTATAATGATTTAAAAAATAGTTTGTAGTATGAGATGATAATTAGTTAGATCAATATATGCTTAGCAAGTGATTCTAACACTAATTTAAATAAAATTATAAGGAAAGGTCAAAATAAATGCAGATGCAAAACCATTGAGATGTGGAAACAATTTGAATGTGAAAATTGTGCTCGACAAATCGATGTTATAGAGAGGATATTGATTGAGAGAAACAAAGATGTTCTATACAACTTATTTAGATAGGATCCCTAGATTTCTTGAAGGGGCAAATAATTATGTTTAATTTTTTTTTTACTGTTTTGCCCCTCCTTATAAAGAAAACATGGGATCCCGTAACATGTCGCATCGACATTCATCAGACGCCATACTTTTTCTTTTATTTATCAAAAATAAACCATTTATTATAAATTTGAGAAAAAGGCACGTAAAGTAAATTATAATGAGTGATCTCCTATTAGTAACTATTGTGTCAATTGAGATGTACATTTTACGATGAACTACAAAATATAAAATTGTTTATTTAATTTATTCATTGAACACTAGCTTATACTAAATTAAAATGATTAAGACTATATAAATTTTATATATATAAGAGGTTTAAGCGTGCTTTCAACAAGAAATCAACTGCACCAAAATGCATTTTTTTTAAAAATAAATGTTGATTTAGTTAGACAATAATAATAGGTGGAATTGTCAATTTAATTAGACAATATTATCAAAATTGATATAAATTTGATGGAACGCGAAACATTACATATTTACCTCTATAATTAGCTGCATTGAACCAAATGTCACACCAACGAAGGAAAAGGAAGAGATTATAAAAAATCTTGATATGAATCCAAGGCATCAGCCCCGATAGCTTGTATGAATTATGTTCTCAACACTTTTGGAATAATTGAAATAAAATTTTGTTAACTCACTCATTGAGTTTTTCTACAGCGTTAAGATTATGAAAACCCTCAACAAAACAAGACAATTATCAGCCTCATTCAAATGGTCAAAAATTCAACACAACTTAGACCAATTAGTTTATACAATTTTGTAAAATTATCACATTTAATCGAGCATTGAATCTCTAAGGAATCTTTTTTCGAAGGCATTAATTTTTTACACGCCAAAATATTTTTTCTTAATTTTGTGGGAAAAAATTGGTGGCGACTTTTAAGTCATACTGTTTTTAACAAATTTTTCGATTTGAATAATTTTAATTTATTTTAAAATTTTGAAGAGAGATATATATATTTTATATTTATTTCTTAAAATTAATATCTGTGCATCTTTCGGGAGGATATTTTTAACACGTAAAAACACTATAATCATTCAAAAACTCAAAATTGTTAATTTATATTTATAATTTTATGATTGATAACTGACATGATTAATAATTCAAAATAAATCAATTAACTCACATTAAATAAAAACATCATTCTCTAACATTAAAAAAAGTAATTTATAAATAAATAAATAAAAATAAAGAGATAAAAGCACCTAGTAAAATGCATTTTTAAGAAAAAACAAGATGATCCTGATGTCTACGTTTGTTTTTGCTGCTTCACCGCCGACTTTGGTGCTCGCAAGAGACTTAGGCAACGTCAACCCTCTTATTCTCCGGATTCTCAACATAGAGGTAAGTAAACAGGTAAAACTTATCCGTTTTATTCGATCCGAATTAAATCCAAATTAAATTAATCAAATTCGTAGTCCAAAACATTTTACTAAATAATCGGATATGAGTTGAATTGAATATGGTTTAATAATCCAAACTAATATATATATATATATATATATATATATATATATATATATATATATATATATATATATATATATATATATATATTATTGTTTTTTTTTTAACGTGAATTTGAAATTATTTAATAATAATTTTTTTATTTGTATTTAATTAAAAAATGAAAAAATAAATTAAGTATATTATATATTTTAATTCAAATTATTTTAGGTTAACTGGATTATTCAAATTTAATCATAATTAAAATAAATTTAAATTTAATTCTGAATTTAATTTAATCTAAACTTAAATAGTTTAATTAAATTTTGTAATTCGGATTCGATTCAGATTAATCCGTCGAATACTCCTCTCTAATATAATCTCATTTAATATTTTCTTATTTAATTACTTAATTTTGATTTGTTTTATTATTTTTTATTAAAGTTTTAGTGTTATAATTAAAAAATGGCGAATCTTACAAATAATTTAATAAAAAAACTTGACTAAGTGATGCGAAAATAAGTAAAAATAAACGAATTAAAAATATAATTTTATTTAGATAATTTGGATTATCTTAATTCAATCCGAATTTAATCCAATCCAAACTAAATTCAATCGGATCTCAATTCAAATTGAAATATCTAATCCAACTTAGTTATTTCGAATTCGTATCGGATTGAATTTCATATTAATCCACCTAATACTCACCCCTACCTCAACATCGAGTACGTTCTGTTTTCCGAACAATGTCTCCCTAGAAAAATTCACTTAAAATTTGTGCTGCAAACTCATCTCTATTGAGACTTCCATTAAAACATTTTACTCCTGCATCATTAGCAACAAACAATCCGGTAACACCGAGATTGTTCTGTCGCCTCTCCTCTGGATCCGTCGTATCGTTTTCTCGATCTAAACATTCAGACTTATTAATTTCGCAAAATTTTCTACCTTAGGACCGTTATAGTTAAGGTAGACATTGGGCTTCGGTCGCCAACTCCCCTATCTCAGGTCACCAACTTCCTTGACCTACCAACACTAGGTAGTCGTCAACCCCAATACATGGTCTTACGAATTTGTGGAGACATGTATTTTTGTAAACAGTCTCTTGGGCTTGGTCACTACGACCCCCTTTATGAGGAGGCACCCCTTCTCCCCTTTAAGGTCTTTCTTCATCTTTCCACTCTCTCATAGTTTGACCTCTCGCTTTCACTTTTACAGTTTTTATCTCTCTCGTTGACTCTTTTCTAAATCTTTATCACTTTCTGAATCTGAACTTATGGACACTGATTCACGTGTTTCTTATTCTTCCTCAATCAACTATTGTTCATCTTGAATTTCTGATGTAGCATATAATGAATCTCTATAAATTTCCTTCTCTTCTTTTTCTTTGGCCATTATTGCTGAACTTATTTCATTATCTTCTTTTTGAGGTTCTTTTATTGTTTTTTAAATGATTTTTGACTTAAAGTTGTCACGTCATATTGTCACATTTTTTGTCACCCTAATGTCGTTCAACGGAAATTTGGTCGGAGATAATCACATATACTGTTAGGTGTGAATGCGATTGAAGTTTGGCTCAGTCCTCTTGTTTATCGATTCCGTTGCACCATTATCTCACACAAAGGAGGCAACCCTCTCGCTAGCATCCAAACACCACAAAGGAATTTGACCTCTACCTCCCACCAAGAGAGTAGTATCTATTTATATTATTAGGTCAAGTCTAATAAGCGGGTTACTAGAGATTGAGCCACAATGTTGGGCCAACTTATACCCAACAATCTCCACCTTTGGCCCAAAACAGTGCAAAACACAATCACGGAATCACAAGACACATCATCGCCAATTTATTACCACCGAGGCAACAAAGAGAATACCCAAGGTAAACTCGTATCACAAAGACCAGGGGAAAATGCACAAAGCATGTGGAAATCACAAAGATCAGACGCAAGAGCACAAAGCATGGGAAAATCACAAAGATCTAACGCAAGAGCACAAAGAATGCGAAAATCACAAAGATTAAATGCAAGAGCACAAAACATGCGAAAATCACAAAGATCAAACGCAAGAGCACAAAGATCTAACGCAAGAGCATAAAGATCTAACGCAAGTGCACAAAGCATGCAAAAATCACAAAGATAAAATGCAAGAGCACAAAGAATGCGAAAATCACAAAGATCAAACACAAGATCACAAAGCATGGGAAAATCACAAAGATTGAAGGCAAGATCACAAAGCATGCCATTCCCATAAAAGACGAACGTCAAAGAGTTTTCCTAAGACAAAATTTAAAATCCGTTGACACGAAATAAATTTTTCAGCAGGTAGACACTTAGTACCCATATCAGCAGGATTAAATTCTGAAGGAATTTTCTCTAACTTAACAATGCCCTTTTCAACAATATCCCGAATGTAATGAAACCTAACATCAATATGTTTAGTTCTATCATGAAAAACAGGATTTTTACATAGTTGAATAGCAGATTGACTATCAGAAAACACAACCACATTTTTGTCAAGAAAACCAATTTTAGACAAAACAGCCCTAAGCCAAATTGCTTCTTTAAAGGCTTCAGTGGCAGCTACATACTCAGATTCTGTAGTAGATAAAGCAACAATGGGTTGAAGTTGAGACTTTCAACTTATGCAAGAGCCACACAAAGTAAACACATAGGAAGTAGTAGACTTTCTATTATCCCTATCATTAGCATAATTGGAATCTACATAACCAACCAACTTTGTACCTACAGAACACTTAGAGAAAGTCAAGCTAACATCAACATTGGTTTTTAGATATCTCAAAAGTCATTTCAAAGCATTCCAATGAGGAATACCAGGGTTAGACATAAATCTACTCAAGAAATTAACTGTATATGCAATATCAGGCCTAGTACTAACCATGAGATACATAACAGACCCTATTGCATTGGAATAAGGCACATTCTTCATTTCAGTTATTTCAGTTTCAGTCTTAGGAGACTGATCCTTACTTAACACAAAATGGGAAGCAAGAGGCACATTCACAGATTTAACATCAGACATAGAAAATTTACTCAAAATTTTAGCAACATATGCACTTTGATTCAACACAAGAGAAAATTTTGTTCTATCTCTAATGATATTCATACCCAAAATCTTCTTAGCATCACCTAAGTCTTTCATGTCAAAATTTTCACAAAGCGATTTTTGTACATGCATAACAGACTTCAGACATGGGCTAACAATCAACATGTCATCCACATACAATAAAAGAAATACATGCACAGAGTCTATATTCTTGAAGTAAAGGCAATGATCATAAGAACTTCTTTTAAACATCAAAGATTGCATGCACTTATCAAACTTGATATTCCATTGCCTAGGAGATTGTTTTAAACCATACAAGGCTTTTTTTAACAAACAAACATGATCAAGCAACTAGAGGTCAACAAACCCCTCAGGTTGATGCATATAAATATTCTTATCAAGTTCACCATGTAAGAAAGCAGTAGTAACATCCATTTGCTTCAATTCCCAATCAAAGTGAGCAACTAAAGCAAGCATAATTATAACAGTAGTGAATTTGACAACAAGAGCGAAAATTTCAGCATAATCTATTCCCTCATTTTGAGTAAATCCCTTGGCTACTAACCAAGCCTTGAATCTAACTTTTTCAGACTCTTGTTTCACCTTATACAACCACTTGCAATCCACTAAGGAGCAATTATGAGGTTTAGGAACAAGTTTCCAAGTATCATTGATTCTTAGGGAATTCATCTCATTATTCATAGCAACAATTCATTCAGTATAAAACTTAGACCTCAAAGCTTCTTTGTAAGAGTTAGGCTCATTACAGTCTAAGGATTCAAACATGTTAAAAGCAAATTCAGACATATTGCAATCATTCAAATTATCATCCCTAAATCTAGAAGGCATTATAACAGTTCTTCTACTTCTATCCTTAGCAAGTTGATAGTCATGCAAATCATTAGACAAATCATTTGAATCAGACAAAACATTTGAATCATGCAAATCATCAATATCATGCACATTATCATGCTCCACCTCATTTGGAGCATTCACATCATGTTCAACAGGTTGATCAAAAACTATAGGCACATGCTCCACCTTATTAGGAGCATCATTAACAGGAGTGGGGGACATAGACAAGCAAGGAAAATCATTCTCATTAAAGACAACATCTCTACTTATCACAATCCTAAGCCTAGGTTCATTCCTATCCCAAAGCCTATAACCTTTTACCCCTTCAGGGTAGCCTAAGAACACACATTTCTTGGACCTAGGCTCCAACTTGTCAACCTTCTGATGCACATAGCCAACACAATCAAAAACTTTCAAGTTGCTCAAATCAAGAGGTTTACCTGAAAACACAGATTTAGGACATTTCCCTCCTAAGGGAACACTAGGGGACCTATTTATTAAATAAGCAGCAGTATGCAAAGCATCCCCCCAAAATTTCTTAGACAAACCAGATGACGCTAACATAGCTCTCACCCTCTCTAGAAGTGTCATGTTCATCCTCTCAGCAACACCATTCTGCTGTGGTGTGTACGGCACAGACCTATGTCTTTTAATACCCCAGGTAACACATAAATCATTCATCTGTTTATTACAGAATTCAAGACCATTATCTGTTCTAAGAGTTTTGATTCTCTTACCTGTTTGATTCTCAATCAAAATCTTCCACTCTTTAAACTTTTCAAAAACATTAGACTTATGTTTTAAAAGTAACACCCAAACTTTCTTAGAATAATCATCCATGATGGACAAAAATTATTGGTTCCCTCCATGTGTAACAATACTAGAAGAACCCCACACATCAACATGTAAATATTCAAAGATATCGGTACACTTAGACACATTTGGGTAAGAGGAGATTGGAAAACTCACCTTATGTTGTTTTCCTAGCACACATGATTCACAGAAGGGGATGGGGGACAATTTATCACGACCAAAGTGACCACCTTTATGCAAAATTTCTAGACCTTTGTTACTCATGTGACCTAATTTATTATGCCAAAGAACAGATTTATCACTAATCACAGAGTTCACAGAGTCACAAACAGTCTCAGCATGACACACATACAAATTGTTCATCTTTTTAGCAGTAAAGATAACAAGAGATCCACGTAAAATTTTCATAACACATTTCCCCCACTTTCCCTCCAAACCATCATTCTCAAGAGATGCACAAGACAGCAAATTATAACGCAAATCAGGAACATGCCTCACATTCTTCAAAGTAAACACAAAGCCACAAGAGAACTTTAGGCATACATCACATATTCCTAACACCTTGCAATTTTTCGAATTTTCCATAGACACAAAACCATGTTCAATCTCTTTATAGTTAGAAAACAAATCTCTAAATGGAGTCACATGAAAAGTACAACCAGAGTTAACTAGCCAATCAGATTTGCAAAAAGAATTAGATAACACAGAGTTCAAGCTAGCATAATCACATAGATTATTAATCATAAAAATATCACTCACATTGCCCTCACAAACAACCACATTAACATTTTCAACATGCTGATTTCTCTTAGGCTTAGGACAGTCCTTGATAAAATGACCAGACTCATGACAATTATAACACTTTTGGGCACTAGACCTACCCTGAGATCTACCCCTCACATGCATGACTTCCCTAAAATCAGTTTTTCCGTCAAACGGAACCATACCATATTGATTAACACCAGACATGCTATCAAACAAATTAAAAGCAATTAACAATCAATTGGCAAAATTTAATAGGAGGGTTCAAGCTATGATACCTTGCGAAACTTAAAGAAAGTTTTGACTTACCCACCCCGCTCGGGGATTTGCTGCTTCGTCTTCTCAGCAGCGGCACGGCAGCGGCACGGTAGCGGCTTGGTAGCGGCACGACAGCGGCACGGCAGCGGCACGACAGCGGCTCGGTAGCGGAACGACAGCGGTACAGCAGCGGCACGGCAGCGGCACGACAGCGGTACAGCAGCGGCACGGTAGCGGCACGGCAGCGGCACGGTAGAGGCACAATAGCGGCACGGTGGCGGCTTTGATTCTCAACAGTCGCGACAAACGCGACACTGACAACGGTTGAACAAGACAACAACGACTTCTTCTCCAGAGACGGCAGCGACTTTCTTCTTCCTCCAGTAGCAGCAGAAGCGGAGAATAAAAGAAGAGGATTAAAGAAAAAAAAGGACAAATCTACGCTTATTGGTGAAGATAACTTATATCCTCCAACCCAATTTCAAACTCCAATTACAAACCCTAAACCCTAGCTCGGATAGCATTGTTGGGTGTGAATGCGATTGAAGTTTGACTCAGTCCTCTTGTTTATCGATTCCGTTGCACCACTATCTCACACAAAGGAGACAACCCTCTCGCTAGCATCCAAACATCACAAAGAAATTTAACATCTACCTCCCACCAAGAGAGTAATATCTATTTATATTATTAGGTCAAATCTAATAAGCGGGTTACTAGAGATTGGGCCACAATGTTGGGTCAACTAATACCCAACATATACTTTTTGAATATTTTTAAACACGGATAAAATGTTTATTTTTCAAAACACATATTACTCAATTGACTCTATCCCAAAAATAAAATGTCATTAGTTCATTGGCGTGTTTCACATATAATTTCAAAATTTAATATATTATTTATAATATTTTGTAATAATCTTTCATGTTTTGAAGAAGAAGTGTCAATTCGAAAACCAACAACCCGATTCATTTATTCTCAAAGAACTCACAACGGAAATTCAGTAATGTACCCCCAAAAAGTATTATATGATGGATAACGTTTAAATAGTATTTATATTTGTCATTTATATTTGGTATTTTTTAATCAAAATTGTATTTTTTTTAGTATTTTATATATTTTTTTTATTTACTTCAATGTTCATCTAATCAAAGTTCAAATCTTAAGAGTTAATTGTAGTTTTGTTTTGTGTAAGGGTCGTATTATATAAGTTACGGTACATACGCCTATATTTCATCGCCAAGGTGGTGCTCAGGGAATTTAAAGGAAGCTTATCAAATGAATTTTGCCAACCACTAACGTCCATTATAGCACATTCTCCCTACATACCGTTCTGAGGGGGAAAAGCTTTAAAGGATGAACTCGACAAGAAAGCAAAAGCTCACCCTATTGACTAAAATCAGATTCAGAAGTTTCAAAAAGATTAAAAAGACAAAAAGAAGAGCGCTTAGTGAGGAGAAAACACCAAAAAGAATAAAATATCGCTTGTCATTGTTTCATCAATTTATCGTAACAAAAAACAACTTATATTAATCAATCCAATTTAATGGATGCGATAGTTTTTATAATTCCAAACCATCCATGAAATAATGACTGACAAATGAACCTCTTTCTTATCCAAAGACAACTAACTACATTTAATCCATTTATTAATAGAACGAAAACATTAACAAAATGACACAAAATGCGTAGTCATGGTCAGAGCCATTGAACCTAAGTAGAAAATATAATATTATATAAAACATTTGATGAACTGTCTCTCAATCCATTCAAAACTCAAATAACAATAAGAATAACACTAAAAAAAAATCGTCAAATAAAAAAATCTAATATTTTTTCTAAAATTATATTAATATATCTTTTTAACTAAACTAGTATTAAGGAAGCCACAGAATAATGTTCATAATAATACTAATATATATTCACGTCAGTATTTGTAAAATCTTTTACAGTAAAATTTATTTCCATTAACTATTTTAACAAATACTATATAAATAATGTTGTGATTATTATAAACTAAAGTAGCAAGTAACTAAGATAATATTGATAAACAAATTTGTAATAAACATTGCATTAACACACATAAATAATATATTCGCAACTGATACTGCAATTCTATTATAATATATTACTGCAAACTATATTACAACTTTATATAATAGTTTTGTAAATATTTTCGAAATAATCATAATAATATATCATTAAGTTATGCATTAATATTTATATATAATATCTTCGCAACCAGGAATGTTATGAAATGTTTTTATTGCAAACTACATTGCATATATATTTATTGCATATATATTTATTAGTTATGAAAATTTCGTTTGACATATTTTTAATATACCAACAATACGTTTCGCAATAAAAATTATATATAATATTTTCGCAAGAAGTTCTGCAATATATAATATTTAATAATTTTGAAAAAAATTATTAGTAATTTATTACCAGTATGTTTCGCATTAAACATTATAAATAATCTCTTAGCATTAAATTGTGCATTAAAATATATGAATTTTGCATTAAACATAATTTTCAAAATATTAATAAATAATCAATGTAAAATTAGTTGCGAGTCTTAATAAATAAAGTCTCCTCGGTTCCCGTTTCACCATCAATTCGGCCAACCATAACCTTCTTTTCAACTTCACACCATCATTAATATTTCTTCAACTCCCCATTTCTTCATCATTTCATCTTTTCCATCTCTTCATCAAACACTTTTTATTTAACTCATCTCTCTCTCTAAACCATTTTTCTCTACATTTTATCATGATTTTTACAAGATTTACTAGCAAACTTCTTCTTTCAAGCAGGCCAATGTATGAATATTATGAATGTTTTGGTTATGAATATTTTGGTTAGGAATGTTTTGAACAATTTATTTATGAAGATTATATTTTGTTATTTTTGAATGCTTATTAATATTTATGAATTTTCGTTATATGATTATTTATGCTTAACATGTTATGGTTATGATTTTTATATTTTTTACTTACATAATTTTTGAAAAGTTTAAGGTTATAGTTTATTCATATAGTTTAGTCCTTAAAAAATTATATTTTACATACATTTTTATAAAATTTGCACTTTTTTTAGGCATATTTTCCTAGGAAATTATTGTGAATAATATTGCCGGTCATTGTCTAGTTCAATAAAAATGTTTCAAGTCTCGGCTACAGTATTAATCTAAAATAACATTTGTATTAATCCATGTTCATCGTCTCATTGCTGTTATTTTTGCAATAACAATATGTTAAAATTATTTAAGAACTCTTGCCATGTTTGAGAGTGCAGTAAACTTTGCACTAAACCGTATTCAACACTGACTTGGTTTAATCCTTGCAATATTGACAATACGCCTTATCGCGAAAACTAGTGAAGAACGATTGACATTTATATAAATATTTTTCAACTCTCTATTATATTTCTCATGTTTGAGAGTGCAGTAAACTTTGCACTAAATCTTGTTCAACGTCAAATTGCTTTAATCCTTGCAATATTGTGCTAAGGTCTAAAATCAAGGCATCGGTCCTAGAATAAATTATAGCAACCTTTCTCGGCACCCGGTTTCGGTCCTATGGTGCACATGGGCCAGATTTCTGTTTTGTTGTATTAATATTTTGTTTTACTTTCCTTTTCTATTTTACAAACCGAATTCTGTTATTTTCTTGTATTTGTTGTAACCGAATATTATGGGGCAAGACATCACCTATATAAGGCTGATCTTTCTTCCCCAAGGACCCATGAATAGAATGATGAAGATGTGACTTCGCCCCTATTCGTCTATTATTATTATTATGGACTGTTTGGTATAGACCAACAATATTTCTCTTCGCACCCTTGGTTCTTCTATCCCCTCACCCCCAAATTCTCTATTGAAAACCTTCCACTGCCTTTTGATTGTAGAATTTCCACTAGTCTTAGAGATCAAGAACTTGATTCTTGAACCCAAAACACACCTTACGAAACAACTCGTAACATTCTTAGTATCAGAGCAAGACGATTCTCAAATGAAAAGAACCCGATAGCAGCAAAGATGGAGGATCTTAAGACCCTACTCGAAGGGCTGACCCAACAATATGCCTCCATGTATACTGCCCTGCGACAACATATGACCGAACAGGCTGTCTTGCACAATGCTTTTCTGCAAAATGTGAACAGAAGGTATGTTGCTGGAAAAAGCTTGACAGCCATTGAAAAGGGTGCATTCAATAATTGCCAAAATCCCCGCACCCTACCCTATAATATTGCTTCTTGTTACCGTCCCCCAACTCGGCTCACAAATGTTAATATTCCTGAATTTGATGGGACTGATTTGGAGGGCTGGCTCTTATTTGCCGAGCAAATCTTTAGGGAGAGAAAGATGAATGATGCCACAAAGCTAGACATTGTCTGCACTCACGTCTCAAAAGAGGCAAGAACGTGACATGAATCATATTTGCAGAATCGCAACCAAAAGGTAGCCTTGAAGTGGGATGCATACAAGAGCGATCTCTTGCTGCGATTCGGTCGCAGGCCCTTGTACAGCGCCAAGCCGTCTCTACTGCCCAAACCATGCATTGTTAACACGGTCTGGCCGAGCACAAATCGGACGACCGATCCCAAGGAAGACCGAAGTTATACTTGCAATGAAAAATGGGAGCCCAATCATAGGTGCAAATCCAGATTGTTCATGGCCCCTGCTAATCAGCAAGAAGTTCAAGAACTCGTTCAAGAACCTGTCCAAGAATAAGATTTTTATGACCCACCTTTGGTTCTTGAGACAAGGGACGAACGTGTCATTATCTTGCACACTTTCTCGGTCCAGCAAAGTGCCCCTCGGTCGCGGGTCAACATAATACAAGGAAGTCAGCTAGAAAAGGCCTTGGAAAATCATAATGTTGCTGCCACGGTACAAATAATCACCAAGAACGAATGCCAAAGTGTTTCACTTGTTTTGGAAGACACTCCTGAAAATTTCCAAAAAATAATCAAAGGGCTCACCCAGCAACCCAACAACCGAACACCAGCCAAGAAGGTAGTCGGAAAACATGGCTATGTTGTTGCGCATGTGTTGCTGGTCTGGATAAAAGACTGGGCTTGGTTGTTTGAAGACATTCTAGAGTATGCCCGGAAGAAAAATGGCCCTTTTGCCGCACCGGGCGTGTTGGGCCGAAGGAAGGACTGACTGTGGAGTATGAAGACCGAAGGCTTCTAAGAAATGTGGTCCTAAAACTCCGACACTTGCTGGACTTACTGAAGTCCGACTGAATTTTGAAATATTGAGCATGCGCATTATAGGCTCGGCAGACTTGGCAGACCACAGTCTTTTTCATCGAGGGCGACGAATTTTGAAGGGGGAGATAATGCTAGGGTCTAAAATCAAAGCATCGGTTCTAGAATAAATTCCAGCAACCTTTCTCGGCACCCGGTCTCGGTCCTATGGTGCACATGGGCCAAATTTCTGTTTTGTTGTATTAATATTTTGTTTTGTTTTCCTTTTTTATTTTACAAAACGAATTCGGTTATTTTTTTGTATTTGTTGTAACCGAATATTATGGGGAAAGACATCACCTATATAAGGCTGATCTTTCTTCCCCAATGACTCATTAATAGAATGATGAAGATGTGACTTCGCCCATATTCGTCTATTATTATTATTATGGATTGTTTGGTATAGACCAACATTATTTTTCTTCGCACCCTTGGTTCTTCTATCCCCTCACCCCCAAATTCTCTATTGAAAACCTTCTGCTGCCCTTTCATTATAGAATTTCCACCGGTCTTAGAGATCAAGAACTTGATTCTTGAACCCAAAACACACCTTACGAAACAAGTCGTAACATATTGATAATACGCCTTATTACAAAAACTAGTGCAAAACGGATTACATTTATAGTATTATTTTTAACTCTCTGTTATATTTCCCCCTGTTTGAGAGTGCAGTAATTTTTGCACTAAATTGTGTTTAACGCCGAATTGCTTTTAATCCTTGCAGTATTGATAATACACATTATTGTGAAAACTAATGCAGAACGAATGATATTTTTAGTAAATATTTTTCAACTCTATGTTATATTTCCCTTATTTGAGAGTGAAGTAAACTTTGCACTAAACTTTGTTAAATGCCGAATTGTTTTAATCTTGGAATATTGATAATACGCATTATTGCGAAAACTAGTGCATAATGAATGTCATTTTTAGTAAATATTTTTCAACTCACTTTTATAATTCCCCTAGTTGATAGTGTAGTAAACTTTGCACTAAACAGTGTTTAACGCCGAATTTTTTTAATGTTTGCAATATCAATAATACGCATTCTTGGGAAAACTAGTGCAGATCGAGAATGTCATTTCTATTAAATATTTTTCAACTATCTGTTATAATTATGTTGTATAAGAGTGCAGTAACATTTGCACTAAACCGTGTTTAACGCCGAATTGATTTAACGTTTGCAATATCGATATATTATAATATTGTAAAACCTATTACGGATCTCTATTTCACGTTAAAACTAATTACACTAGTAACAATTTTAGCATTAACAAAGTATTTAATATTTCTAACTAACAATGTACTTGTGTACTTACTTTCTTCACTTCATCTTCTACATTTACACAATACAATATCTCTCTCTATCTTTTATCTTCATCATTTGATCAAGACCATTAAGTTTTTCAATATATATAATTTCATTTAACATCAAAGTAAATATATGTCTTTTATCTTCATCATTTATATATATATATATATATATATATATAAAAGTAGATAATATATTCTCATTTTAATGTATGTCATCATGTTGTATCACATTTTTAAGGAATCTTCACCATTTGATGAACAAAGATCAAGATCTTAAATACATTTTATATATTTAACATATTATTCTTATTTTGTCTTGATTATATATATCAATATAGTTTTTTTTCTCTATATTCTTACACCTACATTAAAAAAAACTTAAACAAATTCAAAAATATCATCAATTTCCATGAATTGATTAGATGTAGCTAGACCAAATTGTCTCATTAGAAAAAAAAATGTTATAAGAAAAATGGAAAAAGAAAAGGTAACATTAGTAACATGGCATCTATTATTGTATTTGTAGGACAAAGTCACTCATATCATTTAAATTAGTCCTAAATTTGTGTTGTGTTGTACGTACATGATACTCTAATACCTACAAAACCAGGCATAATAATTATATTATTATTGTATTCATTTATATATGCGCCATACATTTAATTTTAATTTTAATTTTAATTCATGTAATATAATATTATATTTCTAATTCCTATTGTATATGATACTATTGATTAACATACTATTTAATTGAACTTATGGTTAAAAAGTTAGGAAAAATAGATTTCACATTTCTTTTAGTAAAAGTTAAATGTTAAAGAAGATCCATTAAATATTACAATTTTTAAAATGATAAAAAATTGTATTGAGGAATTATAAATAATGTATGTTTTCTAAATGCACATAATGGTTCTAATTCATATTTGGCGTCTATTTCATACAAATAAAATGAATAAAAGAGTAAAAATAATGATTATGGAACTTATCTTAGGATAAGTTTGATTTAGTGTATATAGATACTAGTTTATTGGCTTGTTTGAATGTTAAAATTTGATAAGTTTGATTCATTTGAATAATATTTAATAATTAATATTATATATATATATAAACAAGGCTGGAATTGAAGTAATCATATGCAATGCCTATATTCTTGAATGCCTATATTCTTGAAGAAATATCAATATTTGCTTCGTATTTTTTTGAATCGAAGGTAAATTACAAACAAACACAACCTCAAAGGAACATGAAAGGGTCAATGAACAAAAATCAACAACCAATTTTAATTTTCAATTACCTAGGACGTGGAAGTGGTGGTTCAAAGAGATTCATGACCAGCAAAGAAATATTAGTTGCTCACACATATGTCCTACTAAATTGTTCGGAGGTGGATCCATATTATAGGTATTGAACGATCATATCATAATTATTTATTTTGAATTTGATAACTTATTTTATTTCATTATTTAAGGACGTTTTGTGGTATGAATGTTGAAGTAGATTCTAATGAAACGAATTTTCAATTCTCATCATGTTTCCTGTCTAAGGTGATTTCAATTTTCATTATGACTAAAGATGTCAAGTCTCATTATGGTTCCGGTCTAAACATTATAATAATTCATTTTGAAGGTTTTACAAGAACAAATAAGAGATCAACTTATCAAAGAACTAACGTATTTCATATCATTTGGTTCAAATACTCTAGTAACTAGATATTCAATGTACTTCATTAATGGATATGTGTGGAGAGATGGTGATTTTGGATCTAATAAATCAACCATGAATAGTGGTATTTACGTTCATGCAAATGATTCTGATTACATAGATTTTTGGAGAAGATTATTGAATTAGAATACCCTAGTCCATGTTTAAATGTGGTTCTATTTAAATATTTGTGGTTTGATCCTATTATATGTACTAGAGTTAATGAAACATATAGATTGATTGACGTGAACATGAGACATAGATATATTAAGTACGACCCATTTGTTCTTGCTCAACAAGCTATACATGCTTACTATTCAAACTATCCAACCACAACGAATGATCGTGATTCTAGATGGATGGTCGTTTGCAAAATAAAAGCAAGAGTAAAGATAAAAGAAATATGGACAAATGAAGTGGTGTATCAACAAGAGTATCCTACCATAGAATTGTATATTCCCCTTCATATTCCCTTATATGATGTGAACGATTTGAGTGATCCCATTGTTATTCATGTTGAGTTAGATAAATTTGATGAAACTGAATTGATTGGAAGTGCTTCAGAGGAAAGTGATCATCCACAAATCGATTCGAATAATAGTACAAATGGAGATAACGAAGATTTAGAAGGGGAAGAACAATCAAGAGATGGCATATTTTGATTTTGTAGTATAAAATGTTACTGCAGATTTAATTGCAGATAATTTTACTTAATATATTTTATTAAATTCTACAATATTCTAATTATATGAAATGAAAACTATTCTTTAAAAATTGCAGGTTTTGTTGCTCGCAATTAAGAAGAATAATTACTAAAAATTACATTGGATCTGTATTATAAATAGCATTGGCCTTCAATATGCAGTTCTATGCTAAATGAAGATTAATGTATTTATAGTTGCTATCTAAATATGCATTTGTTATCCGAGAGTTGAAAATAATTACCAAATATGTCATCGAATCTACATTAAAAATGGCATTGTCTTCAATATATATTGTTGTTGTACATATTATAGTTCAGCGCTAAATGAATATTAATGCATTGATAGTTTCTATCTAAATATGCATTTGTTAACCGAGAGTTGAAAAATAATTATCAAATATGCCATTGAATCTGCATTAAAAATGGCATTGACTTTCAATATATATTATTGTTGTATGTATTGCAGTTCAGCGCTATATTTTAGTTTAATGCATACATAGTTGCAGAACTCTTCAGTCTAAAATTAATTCGCGATATATATTATTTAATGAAAAAATTATTGCAGTTACCTTCAGTCGAAATTTTTTAATATACCGCGTAAATATTTTATTTGCGCCAAAACTCCCTCTCAAACGCTTAACACTTAGCCAATTCTATCATTTCTTCCATTTCCTTCTCTCTCTCCAAACCCCGCCGCCTCCCCTAGCTAAACCCCGTCGCCCACATCCTAGCCAAACCCCGCCAAACCCTAAACGCTTCTCCAAACCTATTTGAAGACAACGAATCCCGCCGATTCTCAACTATTACAAACTCCGTCGATTCTCAACTATTACAAACCCCACTGATTCTCACATATTCTCTTTTGTAGAAGACAACGAATCTATTTGAAGACAACGAATATATTCGCAATTTGTAGAAGACAAATTCGCCTCATTCTTCACGATAAATGTTCTTTTTGTTCTTATCTATTTGATTTCGCCTCATTTTATTTATAGAAGACATATTTCCCTCTTTCTTCACGGTAACTATTCGCCTCATTTTAGTTTTCTTAATGGTTGGTTGTTCTTCTAAATCAATAGATCAGCGGAGAAGCTTCTGGAGTAATAAATGTTTTCATCTTGAAGTCGAATAACTATAAACCACAAATTAAGTTCTTTATATTTTGATCTTCAATTGAATTGTAGTTATTTACAGATTGTATCACTCTATTATCAGTAGTTCATTCCAAAATATAGATCGTTATTGATCTTCAATTGAACTGTAGGTATTTTAGGAGGCTTGTATTGAGCCTACATTCCAAAATATGTTTAATTTCAATTTTTCTGTTTGCCTTGAAAGTTATTTTGTAGATTTATTGTGAGCTCTATATTTATGTCAATTATTTTGTAGAATTATTATGAGTTCTATATTTTTCAGCTGCATTGTGGATTTGTATGAAATCTAAGTGGTGGTTTCTTTCGTATATATTAATGATGTAGAGAAATCTACATACTGTATTGTGAACTCTACTTACTTAGTGGTGGTTACTTTCGTTTAGTGGTGTTTTTCTCTACTGCATTGTGAAATCTACTTAATGTATTTTGATCCATATATATTAATGTTGTTTTCTTTGAATTTTGTATGCATTATCTTCAAACATGCCATAAGGCAATCTTAATTATAATAGTTGAGATTCAAATAATTGTTTTGGCAATACAATTTCAAATAATTGTTTTGGCAATACAATTTCAAATAATTGTTTTGGCAATACAATTTCAAATATTTTTATATCCTCAGTGGATTCTAAGTTGTTGGAAAACAAAGTCGTTGCTTATTAACTGTTGTGAGATAGAAGCAAAATTCTCTTTCCTAGTATTTAATGTAATATACTGAAGATAGGTAATTTCTTTATAAGAGATTTATTATGCTTATAGTTAATATGATGCTCTTAGGTGATTTGTTTGTGTTGATAGTTCAAGTTTAATATGATGGTTATAGCTAATATGATGCTCTTATGTGATTTATTTGTGTTGACATGTTAGTTAGTATAGAATTATGTTATAGTTTAGAGGTTGTTTGAATATATTATTTAACTTCTAAAACTACAATTTCTTCAACTTTGAGATAAAATGTTTGAGTTCTAATTGGTTTTTTATTTCATATTGGTTGAACAAAGTATCTTACAATATGAGTAGACAATCTCAAAGAAAGTGGGATCTAAGTGAATCTGACGAGGTATGCTTTGGTTGATACAGTTATATTTTGGTTAATAATGTTATTTATGTCTTTACAAAGTTTATTATTGGTAGTAGGATGTACGTGAATATGAAATTGGAGATAGAAGAACAAAAAAAGACAAAGAGGTTCCGAAGACGAAAGCTTCATTTTCTAAACATGTCAAAATATTAACATCCCCCAAAGAAAAACAACCATCTTCAAGACAAACAACCCCAAAACAACACCCCCAACTGCAGCCAAAAAACCTTCTCCTAAAAAGAAAGTAAGATTTCAAATGATTTAGTTTTATGTTTAATATATGAGTTTTTTAACGTTGTCTAAATAATATGTTAGTGTTTTAAGTTTCAAGTAATTAAATTTTTTGTTCATTATACGAGTTCTTTTAATGTTGTCAAGTGATTTCAATTCATATTTATATTTTAAAGTGGTTTAGTTTTATGTTCAATATATGAGTTGTATAATGTTGTCAAATATTATTGGAGAATGCACTATGATGGGTGTGATGAGTCTTGGGCTTCAAAAGTTATAAGAAAATTAGAATTGTATATTGTTCAATATATAAACTACTTATTCAATCTAATTTTTCATTTTGTTGAATTGATACAAGTTTGCAGAAATGGAGATAGATGGATTGAAGCTAGCATAATTAAGAGTTATTTGGAAATGTAATTGTGCGTAAAATATGACATATTTTTGTTAATATTTTTGGTCATATTTATGGAACATGTATAAGTAGTTGGTGATTTTAATTTACAAATGTGATATGCAAATTTGTAATGAATTTATGTTGGTGTACTAAGAATTGATACATGAATGATTTCAAATTAATGAATATAAGCTTTGTTTTGGTTATTATTTATATACAAGTTTAATTGAATTCAATTGAATTATAATATTTGTTTTTTTAAATAATGCGATGAAGGTTGCAAAAATTATGCAAATTTTGAAAATATATTGTTTAGAATTATGCAAATCGTGCATTAAAAATAATGCAAATGAAATTGTATTGGTTATTGTTAATATTAATACAAAATTGTGAATAAGTTAATTGCAAGAATAATTGCAGTTTTATCAATTATATAATTGTAGTTGTGACAATGCGAAGAAAGTTGTAGACATGTATAATGCAAATGATAATGCTATAATATACGAAAATATAATTTGGGTAATAAAAATATAATTTCAAACGAAATAATGCAAATTGAATTGCACATATATTTATATATTTATAATTGATTATGAAAATTATAAATATAAATATTGCGAAGATTATTACAGTAAAAAATTAATATATTATTGCAAAGAATATTGCGTAATATAATTTTATAAACTAATGCAGTTTTCATTGAATGTACGTTTTCATATAAAATTTGTAAATATTATAGTATTTGTTAAATATACTTTTATAGAAAGATGTAAATTTTATTGCTTAATTTTCATATATTTATTATATTGGCTATTGCAAAACATATTGTAGATTATAATTTTATACGTTAGTGTAGTGTATGTTGAATATATTTTTATTATTAAATAGATTTATCTTATTGGAATTTCTATGGCAAAACATTAAATTTATTATTAAAATATATATTGCAAATTTTATGGAAAATATATTTTAACCATGGTTAGTTACAGTTTCAACATACACTACACTAATGTAAACACTAATGCAAATTTGCAACTAGCGATTTGTAATGTTTTTCTGTAATTGCAAATATGGTTGCGAAATTCCGAAATAATGCTAAGACAAATGCTAAAGACCGTTTTTAATGCAAAGATAGTTGTCAAACACCTATTGCAAATGAATAGTTTTTTTTTGTAGTGTAAGACATCTTTAATAAATGAATAAGACATTATCAAACCCAAAAGAAAACACATCAAACATTGTTATTAGTATTTCATTTTAGAGTCCACCTTAATGTAAAACATAATAAAACTGTTCATAACAAACTAATTAACAAATTGCAACTGTTTTTGATTAAATAACAATCTATAATTTTTTATTATTAATGACTCAATGACATTATTATTGGTTGAGTTATTTGTGTCCACCTTTCAACTTACAATAACTTTAATCTCAAAAATATATATTTCCACCAGTGTTGAATTAATAATTACTAACTTAATAAATGAAATCAATTGTGTAACAATATCTATTGTTTCAAGTATTAAGAGTCATTAATAAATTAATTCAATTTTATTTAAAAATTTATAAATTGGTTTGAAAACTCAACTAAACTTAAACCAATTGACTGATGTTAGTAATTTCATGCATATTCTAAGTTTTACAACATTGAATATTTCTAAGATGCAGACTTTGGAATTAGAGATTCCCGTAATTTTGTGCAACTTAAAAAAATTATTAACACCGTCGTTTTTTTATTCAATGGAACACTTGTTGGTGCATCTACCATACGAAGCAAAAATTGGAGGGCCAGTTCAGTATAGATGGATGTATCCATTTGAGAGGTACATATTATTTATATGTAAAAATATTAACTTGTATTCAATATTTGTTTAGTTTTATTGTGTGTATTGTATTTTTTATAAGTTTCATAAGAATGTGAAGCAGAAAGTAAAGAACAAAGCCATAATTCAAGCATCAATTTGTAATGCATATATTCTGGAAGAGATATCTACATTTGCCTCGTATTGTTTTGAATCTAACATACAATGCAAATAGAGACACCCACAAAGAAACACAGAAGGATCTGTCAATAATAATGATGCTTCAATTTCGATTTTCAATTATCTTGGACGATCTAGTGGCGCTTCAAATAAATTAACTTGCTATAGTTGCACATCAGGACCTGGAACTCGAACATCTAGACGTGAAGACATCTTTCTTATATGGAGAGTTGGAAGAAGAGATATACATGACTCAGACCGATGGTTTTCAGGAACCTGGAAAAGAGGAATATGTTTGCAAGTTGAAGAAGTCCTTATATTGACTGAAACAGTCTCCGAGGCAGTGGTATAAGCGGTTTGATAGCTACATGTTTAAGATTGGATATTCAAGGAGTCCGTATGACAATTGTGTCTACTACAACAAGCTCAAAGATGGTTCCTTCATCTATTTGGTATTGTATGTAGATGATATGTTGTTAGCTGTTGAGAAGAAGTCTGACATTCAAAAGTTGAAGGGACTACTCACTATAGAATTCGAAATGAAGGATTTAGGTGCTGCTAAGAAAATTTTGGGAATGGAGATCTACAGAGATAGAAGTCATAAAAAGCTATTCTTGTCACAGAAGGGATATATTCAGAAAGTTCTATCGAGGTTTGGAATGGCTACTGCTAAGCCCATTGATACTCCTAGTGCTTCAAATGCACAT
The DNA here is from genome assembly GCF_907164915.1 of Impatiens glandulifera. Lineage (NCBI taxonomy): Eukaryota > Viridiplantae > Streptophyta > Magnoliopsida > Ericales > Balsaminaceae > Impatiens > Impatiens glandulifera. The sequence continues at coordinate 13,524,906 of NC_061866.1, read as the reverse complement.
TTGTCTGTAGTATTTGCACCTAAATCATCTCAGGAGAAGGAATACATGTCACATGTTCCTTATGCTAGTGCAGTGGGAAGCTTGATGTATGTTATGGTCTACACTAGACCGGATCTTGCACATGTTGTTAGTGTTGTCAGTAGGTTCATGGGAGACCCTGGTAAGGAACACTGGCAAGCAGTGAAGAGGATTTTCCGCTACCTTAGGGGTAAATCTGATATTGGTCTCAGTTATGGTGGTGATAGTCATTGTCTAGTATCTGGTTACTCAGATTTTGACTATACTGGAGATGTAGACAGTAGAAGATCGATGACCGATTATGTATTCACGCTTGGTGGTTCTGTTGTGAGTTGAAAGGCTACTCTGCAGCTGATAGTAACCTTGTTTATTACAGAGGTAGAATATATGGCTTTGACAGAAGCTGCTAAGGAGGGAATCTAGTTGAAAGGATTGGTTAGTGATTTGGGTCTACACCACGATCAGGATTCAGTGTACTGCAACAGTTTGAGTGCAATATGCTTAACCAAGGATCAAGTTCACCATGAAAGAACAAAACACATTGATATGAGATACCATTTTCTGAGAAGTGAGAAGAGGATCAAGGTAAACAAAGTGGGGACTATAGAAAATCCAGCTGATATGTTTACCAAGCCGGTTCCGCAGAGCAAGTTTCAACACTGTTTGAACTTGCTCAATGTTAGAAGCTGTTGATTTCCCTTGAAGGGGCAAGGCCTGAGGTAGAGCAGGTCACATCTGGGCATTCAGTGTAATGCATCTGTTTTGTTTATCTGGGCATTTAGTATAATGCATCTTGCACATCTGGTATTTTAAAGTACATATGGTGCATCTGACTATCTGGGAAAATATTCAAGTCAAGGTGGAGATTTTTTGGTTTCTTTGCCTAGAATATTCTTTTTTGGGTGTTTGTCCCACATAGGAAGTGGACAAGAAAAATGTCTTGACCTGACCCTATAAATAAAGGACTTGGGTGTTAGTTTTCTATTGAACTATTTTGAGTATCTGTAATCCGTGTTAACGATTATAGTGGAATATTTTTCAGTGGCTCTTCCCGTGGATTAGTCAGCACTTTTGCTGGATACCACGTTAAATCGGGTGTCGCTTTCATTCTGTCTTTTACTATTATTATTATCATTGTTCTCGCATCCGTTATAACAATTATACAACAATATTTTTACCTACTACACATATGACCAAACATTTGGTTGCCCCATTTATAAAACTTTTGATGAGAAAATAATAATAATTCATTTTATAAGGGCTCATTGTGCATTATGAGTCTGGTACTTAACAATAGTCTTGGTGTAATGGTGCATAAACGACAATAAAATAAATTACTAAACAAAATTAGATACTATGTTTGGATTTTGGGCTCATATTTTATTAGAGTTTATTTATTATAATAGGCTTTAAGCCTTTATTTGGTTTATGAATAGTAGTTTAGTATTTTTGGTTTTTGATGTACTCCTAATAATAGAGACATTGTAACATAGGGTTACTTGGACCATTATTTAATGAAAAATCAATAGAATGAAAGACTCCTCAAGGATGTAGAAATTGGTGGCCGAACCTCGTTATATCTTGTATTCTTTACCACTTTATCCTTATATTTTTTATCGTGTGTTTAAATTAATTCTTTTCTCAACAAATGGAATCAAAGCATATTTTGAGAATATTTAACACAATTTATTTATGAAGATATGACGGAAATCCTAACCACCATTGAAGAAGTTGTTGCAAATTTGTGTTCTTTTGTTGAAGATTGTTGACTATTTGAGAAACAACATTGGTTGCAAAAGAATAAGCCGTTGTGAATATTTGAGTCGAAATCTTCAATTTCTAAGGAGATGTCAACGGTCGATAAATATTTCTTAGTTTTGGGTGAGAATATCTTGAGAAGAAAAGAGAAGAAGACAATGGGTCTTTTGTTTTTCTCGAATGCGTCAATGAGTGCAAGTGACAAAAAGTCGTCGTGGAGGCAGCGACACAAGAACGAAGAAGATGAAGTTTATTCTTTTGATTTATGTTAATTAGGATAAATGGTCTACTAAAATATAAAAAAGAAAAAAATATATATATATGTATTATATTATGATATAATACAATATATAAAGAGGAGACGATAATCATTGAAGCGGTCAACAACTAAGATTTTTTCAGCTTAAACTTATTCTTTAAGTCTCGTTTGATTTCACAAAATAGGTTTAAGGTTTAATTGATTCCAATTTTCACAAGTAAAGCCTTGTTTGATTTTAATCAAGTTTTTAAATCTTTGTTTGTTTTGATCTTAGATTTGTATTGAGGCTGGTTTGACTTGAATTTCTCAAAATGGAGATTTGTGATTTATCTTCTAAGAGATTTGATATTCGTCAATATGGAGATTGAAAATTGGAGTTGAAAAAGAAGGTGGAGTGGTCATTCGATGTTGCAGATTATGGAAGACAGTTAATGCAACATGTAAAGATTTTTCTAATTAAAGTGGACGACTTTAAGGTTTATTTGCAAGAGTGTGGTTTGATATGTGTGTATAAGGATCATATTTGGATTTGTATCAAACCTTGTGAGTTGGTTTGTTTGACAATCTTTGGTAAGTGCTAGTGCGAAGTTGTCAAGTGGGTATTGATGTCTCAAGGGTTCTACCAAGAATGATAATTTCTAAGGTATGAGTTGAGGGTGCACTAATTATATAAATGATTTTTTTAGATTTTTTCTATGCAGGATTTGGCTAGAAGAATTTGGAGAACAAACGATACATCTTCATACTTGTAGAAAATTAGTTGGAGATGTTATGATCGATTGTTATCTTGGCATATATGAGTGACATTATTTAAAACTCTTATTGACGTATTCTTAGAGATAGTAAATAGTAGCAAAAAAATTCATTATGTTGAGGGCTTTGACTTGAAATTCTCAGCCAAAATTTGTTTGGAGAGATTTTCTTTAGAAAGGGTTATTGAAGAAGTCAAAATTAAAATAGAGGTGAAAAGAGAAAATCTTGTAGCGGATTTTCGCCTATAATCGTGCAGGGTTTATGAAACTGACGATTATAGATTCAAACGAAGTCCGATTGAGATGAGATTTTTTTGAGAGGTTGGTAACTCATTCCTCTACATTTTCAATGGTACATCTCGAAGTTTGATTTTATGGGGCTTAAATTTTTTCTTAGTTTAAGTTTTATTTGACTTGTTTGGGATCTAAAAGTTTGTATATTTTTGGATATGACCTTTTATCTTATTGAAAGAGCTAATTAAGATGAAGACTGTGGTGAAATTATGTGTTTTACACTTGAAAAAAACATGATCGAGTATGGAAATTTGTTATCATAATGGTGTTTACCGATGACAACATTGTCGACATGTTGATAGAACAATCCTTCGGGCCAAATTGCAAGATTGCATTGAGTTAACGGGTGATTAAGGATTGACACAATTTCAGTTAACACACAATATGAATGAAAGACCAGGAAGATGAAGATTAATGAAAGACACTTATAAGCTGAGGTGGAGACATCTTGAAAGCAACTCTCAAACGAAGCAAGAAGAAATCATTGCATTATCTTCTAATGTGAGAAGATAAGTAAGACATTGAGTAATATTTCTAGACATAAAAAAGGGGCTAAATGGGAGACTCAGCTAATTAGAAGGTGATAATTTTGTTACTTATTTTGTGTTCTATCTAAATTATCTATGTATTGTGTATCATAGTTTAGATGAATGAGATAATTTATTTTTCATCTTATTGAGGAGATGATTGAGACCCTAAATGGATTCCTAGTCATGAAAAAGGGGCAAGATGAGAGGTTCGATCAATTCAAATGGAATGATATTCGATTTCTTTCATAGAAACTATAGATGATCATTTGAAGCATTGGTGAAGACAATTGAAGAGAGATTGTGAATCTTAAAATTATATTCTTGAATTGCTAGTTATTTTTTGATTAAAAAACTAGTAAATTGCAAGTTAATTTGTTCAAGAAGAAGTATGAAGTTTAAGTTGGTTGAGTGTGCAACGTTTAAGGCAAGATGGGTGATAAATACTTTGTCAGATCTTGAGCCTAAGAAAAAAGATGTCATGGTAACCTAATTTATTTGTTATGAAGTAGACGATAAATATTTGTCTTGGGTCTTCTCATTTTTCGATTGATATCTTATTTTGAGGAAGTAGACGATGTAAGTTCGTTTTGAGTGTCCACAATTTTCGATAGATATCTGATTTTGAAAAAGTAGACTATGAAAGTTTGTCTTAGGTCTAATCGGTATTTTGGTTTCATTCGATTGTTGGACTTAAAAAATAACACACTCGGTTTGTGGCAAACAAAGGTAAAGATTATTTTGACATAATAATGAATTGTTAATTCTTGTTTTTGCATATGTCAACGGGTATGAACAAAAGATTTGGAAGAATTGTTGAATGTCTCTCGTCGTTAAAATAGCGTGGTTACCCAAATTTTTTTGGTGTTATAAATTTTATGATTTTATCTTCTAAGGGATTTTGAGCGGAAGTGAAAGTATAATGATTTATCTCGTGAATGGTTCGAGTAATGAAGATTCATGTGTGGCTCATAACCTTTTGATGGTGCGATATACGTGATGATGGAGAATGTTATTCTTCTAAGGGCTCTTGAGTGGAAGTGGAGATACAAAAAATTATCTCATGAATGGGTCGAGTAAATGTGAAGATTAAAGTGTTAAATCCACTTATTTCTTGATGGCCTGACTTTTGTCAAGGTGTAGATTGATGGGTACGGCTCGTGTATTTCCTAAGGGACGTGAAATTCATCAATGTGAAGATTGTTGAATTTGTAATTTATTCATCACATTTCAATAAGCACAGTATTCGTCCAAGGTGGAGATTGTTGGGTTTTGGCTCATATTTTATTAGAGTTTATAAATTGTAATGGGCTTTAAGCCTTTATTAGAATTATGATTAGTAGTTTAGTCTTTTTGGCTTTTGATGTACAACTATAAATAAAGACATTGTAACATAGGGTTACTTAAACCATTATTCAATGGAAAATTAATAGAATGGACGACTCCCCGAGTATGTAGACAATGTTGGATGAATATCATTATATCTAGTGTTATTTATTATTCTTTAGAACTTTCTTTCATTAATATTAGAGGAGAATGTCATCAAGGACTCTTCTTTTAAAGGAAGCAGAATCAATCCTTTCACCTTTTCGGGGATTTTCAGTTCAAATTTTTTCTCAACCAATTCTTCACTTCATTGATATGGTGTTTTCTTTTTTCAGATATGACTTTTATTATTTTGTTTATCTATATTTGATTTAAAATAAAGTTTGATCTCCTTTTTAGCAAAACAAATGAAAATATTATCCGTTCAATAAAAATGTGATCAAATCTACCTACCCATATTTTTAAATGATATTATCTTACATCCATATATTTGCACTTCTTTTCAATGCATGGAATAAAGATACAACAAACAAAACAATTTCTAATAAATTTCACTTTCCAAATAAGTTTGTGAATGAAACGAATCCTATAAAAAGTTAAAAGTACATTTTCATGAAAATGATGAGATAAGTGTTAGTTATGATGCATGATCCTTACCCTTTAGTATGCCTTGTTGAATCTGAACTTGTTACTTTCTAAATAATTAATTATGCTAATCTCTTTGGATAGGCTTAACCTTTTGAAAGTAAATCATCTTTCACCTTTAATACAGTTTAAAAACATCTCTCGTTCTCAAATAAACTTACTCTATGCATACATCATCTTCAAACGCACACAAAATAATCAAGTAACCTAAATATTATCGTATTAATTATCATGAACAAATTATTTTTCGGTCTTATCTTGGTGTTAGCTCTTCTTGTTTCTCGTAAGTTTAATATTTTTATATTATTATTTAATTATATATTATATAATTTAAGTGATAAACCTAATATAATTCATAGTGGAAATAATGAATAATTTATTTTGTTAGAGGAGAGCAGTGGAGTGATGTTAGCTGAGGCGCAACTATGCGAATCTCCAAGCCAAAACTTTCACTATATTTGCGTGTCAAATAAAAATTGTGCTAGTGTCTGCCAAGGAGAAGGCTTCACCACAGGAGAATGTGAAGGTCCTAGCCGCAAATGTATTTGCATGAAGCCATGCGTTAGTCCTTAAAATTTCAGTGTTTTTGGGTTGTTTCTTAATAATAAAGACCATACATGCAATAACTACTATTATAAATATGTATGAATGTTAAAGATATTTCAAAATTTAAATAAAAAAAGGTGTTATTCTTAATTAATTATTGAATAAGGTTCTCATACTAAATTTTCTTAGAATTTATCTACCTCTACAAGTAGGGTAATAAATTAATTTTAAAAAATGAAAGAGCTTATGTATAACAATGTCACTTAAACAGTTAATCCCACCATTAAAATTTGAGAACTCTTAAGAAAAAAGGAAAGGAAATAGAAAGAAAAGTTTAACTTGAGCTTGAATTTGAAAACACCGTACCCTTCCTTATTTTGCAACTAAAAAAATTGAACCAAAATATATAATTACAAATCTTTAAAAAAAAGTCAGCAAATTTCACTAATGCTAACATTAGAAAAAAATCAATAATTAGATTAAATTTCACTTTCCAAATAAGTTTGTGAATGAGATGAATCCACTCAAAAGTTAAAGCACTATTTAGAAGATGATGAGATAAGTTTTAGTTATGATCCCTGATCTATAACCTTTATAGAGTTGGGTATCGAAGATATATCATTTTTCTTTTATTTGTTTTTGCTAATTACTATTTACTTATAATAATTTTTCTTTTATTTGTTTGTGCTAATTACTATTCATTTATAATATTTCAACATTTTAGATTTGTCTTGATCTTAATTGTTTTTATCCAAGAAATAGAGACTTCTAAATTTCCCAGTTCATTAGGACTTTATTTTATGTCAAAACAAAAGAATAAATTTATCATATGATAAAACAAATTTTATTTTATCAAATTACAAAATAAAAGTTCTTCTAGTACGCTAAATTCTCACTATTATATATATATATATATATATATATGTATATATATATATTAATTTTGAAAAGAAACAACATATAAAAATGTCATAAATAGTAAAACAACAAAATTATTTTGGATGCGTAAAGTATATTTAGGATTTTCAAACAGAAGCAATTATATCGGAGGAAGGATAGAGCGCGAAAAATATATTGACTAAAAAGTGTAGAGAATGATGTGTAGTCCCTTGATTTGATTAAAATTCAAATAGGAGAGAATTTTCAGATTTTCAATTCAATTAAAGAATGACATATCATTCCATATATTTTTCTATCAATATATTTTCCCGCTCTATCTTTTCAAGATTAATACATAAAATAAATTTAACTATCTAACGTTACACTACTTGGTTTTGTGATCTCAGAATATTCAATACTTAAACTTTGGCATTTTCCTAATTCTTATGGGTGATCGAACTCTTCTCCACCTGAGTGATGGTCGTGGATATCGTTTTAAAGATCCCTCCAAATTTGTTAGTTTGTGTGTCTAACTCTTGAGAAGATTCTTAAATTTTTCTGAACAAATTAGTTATATTATAGTTTCAAAAGTATTCTTGAGGAAAGATGTTGCTTCTGGCTTTTCCACCTATCCATTCTTGGATTATGTGTCATTATTCATAAAATTAACAAAACTCATAGTAGGTCGAGATTTCTCCATATATCTATGTGAGTGGACAACTTCCAAAGAGGTGGACAGTTGTCTATACTTTTGTTGTACATCCGAACATATCCATAAACTTGTTCTTTTCACCCTCTCTTCTTACATTTTCGTAGCTATTATTGCGATCTTTGGGAGCATCTTCGCGATGTTCCGAAAGAATCATTCATACATCTTTCACCCATTCTGTGAGGTAGAGGAGGTAACCACTTTATGCTTTGCTGATGATTTGTTCATTCTAGCGCACGCAGACATTGATTCCATTAAAACTATTAGGGCTGCACTAACGTTCTTTTCTAAGGTTACGGGTTTAACTATTAATGAAAGCAAAAAGTGTGGCATTTTATGGAAGCGTGAAGGACGAAACAAAGGAGGACATCTTCAACATCATTGGCATCAAGGAAGGCAGTTTTCCCGTAAGGTACTTAGGAATTTCGTTAACCGCGAAGCAGATCGAGATCTCACACTGCAAGCCACTGATTGGAAAGGTAAAAAAAATATCTAGCTGGACAGTGAAAAAACTTTCTTATGCAGGGAGGATCGAACTTAGAAAAATCGTGGTCATGAGAATAGTTGGCTACTGGGCGCAGCAGATGGTCATTCTGAAGAAGGTAATGAAGGAGCTCGACACGCTAATGAGGAACTTTATCTGAGACAGTAGCATAAGAGGAGGAAAGAAAGTCAAATGGACCGCTCTTTGCAAACCGAAGGACGAGGGAAGCATCGACTTGAAGAACTGTATCGAGTAGAACAAGGCTCTCATCTTCAAGCATCTGTGGGCTTTGAAGCGTAATCAGGTGTCATTATGGATCAAATGGGTGCATACGAGGTTTATGAAACACGAAACCAGCATCTGAACCTGCAAAATTCATGAAGGTATGAGATGATCTCTAAAAAAGATTCTTAAACTAAGAAGCGATATTACAGATCTTTATGACATCCGGCTAGGGGACAGGAAAGACACTTTATTCTGGCACAACCCCTAGTTCGAAAACCAACCTATCGTCCACAAGGAGGAGTTTCAAAATACCCGCATCAAAAGGGTCTACACAGAAACGAAAATCAGAGACATTAAAAATGGGAATTGGGACTCACTCTTGAGATGAAATCCAGAAGGACAGAGGATACTTGATCATATAAGTAACATACAACTACACGATAGACCGGATATTCATGAATGGAAAGCTGAGGACAATGGGAAGCTGGTATCGAAGAAAATATGGGAGGTAACCCGGGAAAAAGCGTAGAAAGTAGAATGAGCTCCTCTTGTATGATCAACGAAGATTATCCCTACACACCAGTTCATCCTATGGCTCGCCTTCTAGGAAAGACTCAGCACTCGTGATTGTATCAGCAAGTATATGAGCATCCCGGACGCGAGTTGTCTTCTATGTAGAGGAAATGAAGAAACCATAGATCACATATTCGGGAGCTGCTGTATTGCTTCGGAGCTTTGGGAAAAATTCTATAAAATCCTGGAGCTGATCAGTTTCCCGAGCGAATGGAATGAAATCAAAGAGGCAACACTACTCAAAGCCAAGGGAAATAGATTTGCAACAAGCGTGTTCAAGTGCGGCTTTGGAGAAGTGGTGTATAACATTTGGCAAGAACGGAATACAAGGGTATATGACAAAACCCGTAGGAGCGTTGAAGAGTTTTGGAAAGATATTGTATCGGATTGTAGTGCCCTCGCGGGAACGTGAAGAAGAATTCTAAGCCCGGAGTAGAACTGGAATTTACCGTTTTTTGAACTCACTAGAATTGAAAACATTGTAATCAAATAATTCATTTACATTTTTAGATTTTTAGATTTTATTCAGAATGTTACGACATCAAAATCAATCTAAGCCTGTCTAGAATGATTTCTTAAACTTGTGGTTTTTCCCCATTTTTGAGAATTTTTAATGAAATGACGCTAAGTCATTTTTCCAAAAAAAAACTTGTTGATCTTGTATGAGCCTCTTAAAGTCCACAGGGAAAATGATAAAGTGGTATCTTGGTGTGACTCTAGAACCACGCGACCTTGTGTCAAAATCTACAATATGCCCATGAGTTTTTAGTACATCCTACACAAAGCGGGAACATACTTTATATTTCTTTTCATTTTTCCAATTTTTAGTATCACGCCTCACGCCAAGAAGGAAGATGGTTTGCATATGGGTGGGAATGCATCTTTATTCGTCCACTCTTCCTAAGATGTCGAACTATTGTTTGTAATTAATCTTTTATTATCAGACCTTAAAATTCATTTCGACCGAAGAGATTGGAATCAATGACCGAGGAAATTTGAGATCCAGGACCGAGGAATTCCAAGTAGGACCGAGGGGTCCAACCTATATTCTTAAGTTAGGACCAAGAGGTCCGACTGAGAGATCCGACCGAGAGGTTCAACCGAGAGATCCGCCCATGCTTTGTCTTGACATCTCATGCTTGAACCACCTCATGCTTAAACCAACTCATGCTTGAACCACCTCATGCTAGGACCTTCCAAGAACTTGTTATCTTAAGTAGTAAGTTTACCCACCTCATGCTTTGACTAACCCATGCTATGACCAACTACTTTAGTTATCAAGTTTAACCACCTAATGTTATGAATTGCCCATGCTATGACAAACTATCTTAATTAGCAAGTCTACCCACCTCATGCTATCTCAACCGACCATGACTGAAACTATATATATACTTCACAATGGGATTCATTCCATTAGAAAATATAAGTTCCCTCTTCACCAAAAAACATAAGACATCCTTTAGAAGCCATTGAAGAACATCCATCCTTATAAAAAAGACCAATCTAGAGAAAAAATCAACCCAAGACAAGCAAACTTTTCTAAAACAATCTTTAGAAACTCACATTGAGCTATATAATTCATGTATATTCTATAAATGATGCTTATTGTCTTTAAAGCATGATTTTATTGCATATCCATGTTTTTAATGATGAAAAAAATATGAAACTATGTTTTCCAAAATATGAGTTACTTTCTGATTCTCTAATATATTTGAATTGAGGATATTTCATTTCTTATTTTCCCTTAATACATAGCAACAGATTCTGATACAATTTAGGTTCTTGACATGAAACATGGGTACAATTTCATCAAACCCCCTTGAGTATGTTTACTTCATCTCTAATTCATTTACGAGCATGAACATTATAAACCGAAATGACTCATCCGGGACTCTTCTTTCAGATTAGGCAGAATAAATCCTTTCACTTTTCGGGGATTTTCAGTTCAATTTTTTTTCTCGACCAATTCTTCACTTCATTGGTATGGTGTTTTCTCTTTTTCAGATATGACTTATATTATTTTGTTTATCTATATTTATTTTAAAATAAAGTTTGATCTCCTTAGAAAATCAAATCACAATATTATCTGTTCAATGAAAATGTGATCAAATCTCCCTACCCATCTTTTTAAATGATATTATCTTACATCCATATATTTGCATTTCTTTTCAATGCATGGAATAAAGATACAACAAACAAAACAATTTCTAATAAATTTCACTTTCCAAATAAGTTTGTGAATGAGATGAATCCTACTAAAAGTTAAAAGTACATTTTCATAAAAATGATGAGATAAGTGTTAGTTATGATGCATGATCCTTACCCTTTAGTATGCCCTTAGTGAATATGAACTTGTAACTTTCTAAATAATTAATTATGCTAATCTCTTTGGATAGGCTTAACCTTTTGAAAGTAAACCATCTTTCACCTTTAATACAGTTTAAATACACACCTTTCATTCTCAAATAAACGTACTCTGAGCATACATCATCTTCAAACACACACAAAATAATCAAGTACCTTAAATATTATTGTATCAATTATCATGAACAAATTATTTTTCGGTCTTATCTTGGTGTTAGCTCTTCTTATTTCTCGTAAGTTTACTCTTTTTATATTATTCTTTAATTATATATTATATAATTTAAGTGATAAACCTAATATAATTCATAATGGAACAATGAATACTTTGTTTTGTTAGAGGAGAGCAGTGGAGTGAGGCTAGTTGATGCGCAACTATGCGAATCTCCAAGCAAAAACTTTCACTATATTTGCGTGTCAAATAAAAATTGTGCTAGTGTTTGCCAAGGAGAAGGCTTCACCACAGGAGAATGTGAAGGTCCTAGCCGCAAATGTATTTGCATGAAGCCATGCGCTAGTCCTTAAAATTCTGTATTTTTGGGTTGTTTCTTAATAATAAAGACCATGCATGCAATAACTACTATTATAAATATGTATGAATGTTAAAGAAATTTTAAAATTTAGATAAAAAAAAAAGGTGTTATTCTCACATAATTATTGAATTAAGGTTCTCATACTAAATTTTTATAGAATTTATCTACCTCTACAAGTAGGGTAATAAATTAATTTTAAAAAATGAGAGAGCTCATGTATATGAATGTCACTTAAACAGTTAATCCGATCCCACCATTCAAATTTGAGAACTCTTAAGAAAAAAGGAAAGGAAATAGAAAGAAAAGTTTAGTTTGAGTTTGAATTTGAAAACAACTTTCTTATTTACCAACTAAAAAAATTGAACCAAAATATATAATTACAAATCTTAAAAAAAAAGTCAATGCAAAAATCAATAATTAGATTAAATTTTACTTTCCAAATAATTTTGTGAATGACACAAATCCCACTCAAAAGTTAAAAGTACACTTTTTAGAAGATGATGAGATAAGTTTTAGTTATGACGCATGATCATTATAGAGTTGGGTATCCAATTAGATATATCATTTTTCTTTTATTTATTTTTTTGCTAATTACTATTTATTCATAATAATTTTTCTTATATTTGTTTTTTTTTCTAATTACTATTTATTTATAATATTTAAATATTTTAGATTTGTCTGGATCTTAATTGTTTTTATCCAAGAAATAGAGACTTCTAAATTTCCCAATTCATTCAGACTTGATTTTATGTCAAAAAAAAAAAAGAATTTTTTTTATCATATGATTAAACAATTTTTTTTTTTTATCAAATTACAAAATAAAAGTTCTTCGCTGTGTACACTAAATTCTAGGGATTGTATTAAGATTATATATATTGATTTTGAAGAGAAACAACGTATAAAAATGTTATAAATAGGAAAACAACATAATTATTTTGGATGTGTAAAATATATTTAGGATTTTCAAAGAGAAACAATATATTATGTAAAATAATATGTCATCTTTTGATTTGATTTAAACAAAAATAAAAAATTTATAGAGAATTTTCAGATTTTTAATTTAATCAAGGAATGATATATCATTTCATATACTTTCTTATCAATATATTTTTCGCTCTCTATCATGTCAAGATTAATACATAAATTAAATTTAACTATCTCGCGTTACACTAAATGATTTTGTGATTTCGAAATATTCAATACTTAAACGTTGGCATTTTTCTAATTCTTATAGGTGATCGGATTCTTCTCCACGTGAGTGATGTTTGTAGACATCGTTTTAAATATCTCTCCAAATTTGTTGTTTGTGTTTAACCCTCAAGAAGATTCTTGATTTTTTTTCTCACCAAATTAGTTATATTATAGCTTCAAAAGTATTCTCAGGGAAAAGATGTTGCTTCTAGCTTTTCTACATATCCATTCTTGGATTATGTGTAATTCAGGAAAATTAACAAAAACTCGTAGTTGGGTCGAGATTTCTTCATATATCGATGTAAGTGGACAACTTCCAAAGAGATGGGCAATTGTTCCTACCTTTGTTGTGGGTCGACATATCCATAAACTTGTTGATTTGGTATGAGCCACTTAAAATCCACAAGGAAAATGATAAAGTGGTATCTTGATGCGACTCTAGGAGACCACACGACATTGTGTCAAAATCGACAATGTGCCCATGAGTTTTGATTACATCCTACGCAAGCGGGAGAATAATTTCTCTTTTTTCAATTTTCCAATATTTAGTATCACACCTCACGTCATAAAGGAAGATGGATTGCATGTGGGCGAGAATGCATCTTCATTCATCCACTCTTCGTAAGATGTCGAACCATTGTTTCTAATTAATCTCTTATACTCAAACTTTTTCGGTCCTTTTATACTTACATTTTAAATCTCTGCTTTAAAGAAAACATACTAAATGTTGTGGTAAAGGGTATCTTGGTCAATCTCCCAAATTGTAAATATAGCTCCCAAAAACTGTCCTCTTCCAATTTTGAAAAACTTTTTTCATTTTTTTAAGAAAATAAATAAGATAAAATCTATTGATTAAATGATTTTCATTTTCTTCTTTATTTTGAAAGATTGATTTTTATTTTTATGGTCGCCAATTAATTTTTATTGTGGGTAAGACAACGTCCAATATGTGTAAGAGATTTCATTTTTTATTTTAGTGTTTCGTTATACTTGTGGAAGGATTTCAGTGTTATATATGTAACTCGTGCTCGTCAAAATAACAAACTTTACTATAAATCTGTAGCCATTTAGATATAATTTTTGTTTAGGAAGAAACTTCAAACCTAGGATACATTTTCAAGGATCAAAGTCCTAGGCTTTAACTTCAGATAGTTCATAAATCTAACATGCAAATAGTTTTTTTTGTTGGTCCTAATATGTGGACTATGTCATGATTTGCTCTTAATATATTTCTAATTATTGTGATCCTTAGAAATTTTTAAAAAGAAATGAATGCAAAAATAATTTGTTAGCTGCAAGTTTTTTTTTTTTTTTAAAGATAATAACCTCAAATTTTAAATTAAAATATTACTTTTTGATTAAAAATTATTTAGAATTTTTATTTTATTTAAGTGATGTGGGTCTTACTATTATTTTATTATTTTTAAAAGAAGCATTTATAGAAATTGAATTTATTTTTATCTACAACTTATTTTTAGAATAAAAAATTTGACTAAATAACCCTGATAACATACTTATTTCCAAAATTAACATAGGGCGGTAATTTTTATAAAAATAACATTTTGCCTCAAAAAACAGTTATACCCCCAATAAATATATGATATTATTTCTTTTTCCCCCTCATTTTATCCCTTTCTCTTCTTTCTCCCCCCGACGACCGCTGGTATCCCTTTCCCCTTTCTATCTTCTTCCCGACAACCAAGCAAACCAACGAAGCGTGGAACCGACCGATCAACTCCTCGAAGCAATGTCGGAACGCCTTCATCATTTAAGGTGAATTTTTCCCATTTTTCTGTCGTTTTCCTCTTGCATGTATTATAGTGTTTAGGGTTTTAGCGTTTTAGAGTTTAGGTTTAGGGTTTTAAGGTGGCTGAAAGATTTTTACGGTGGATGATGCATTTTCGCAAGCGAAAATGCAATTGTCGTCTACGATGATGCATTATTCGTCTACGATGATGCATTTTTCGCAAGCGAGAATTTTTTTTTCGCAGACAGAGAAAATTGTTGTTCGCGGACAGAGAATTTATTCGTCCGCGGAAAATGCATTTTAAAGCTTTCAGTTGAGATGTAATTGTTGTTCTAATTTCTAAGAAAAATAGAGAAAATTTTGATGCAACTTCCACAATTTGAGAAGATTGAATCATTCGGTTCCTATTCAAAGTCTTGAGAAGATTTTGATGCAAACTCCACAACTAGTTGACCTAGGACTGATGCCTCTAATTTTGTTTGGACGGTTCCGATTGATGAAGTCGTTTCAACTTGCTTATCCCACTATAACTAGTGTTTTTTTATTGTTTAAGTTTGTGGTTATTTAATGTTTTTAGGAGAAAAATTTCACCTTTGTATGTGAAATGTGAATGAATTTAACTTAGAAACAGAGATGGTCTAATGGTTCCATCTAATTATAATCCTTGTTTCAGTTCGGAAAATATGATTGTTAATTTGATTAAGTTATTTTTACATGAACCATTACATAAGTTAATTAAAAAAAAACACCATTTCAAACCAAATTGTCCTAAGAAATAGACATTTGATGGTTTATTAAACGGTTTAGGGTTGGTTGCATAATTATAATAATGTAAGTTATAACAACCCAAAATGAGTAAAATTGTGTTTCTTTAGTAACTAGTTATAACAAAAGTTTTAACCAAAACACATACAAAATGTCTAAACACAACACAAACAGTAAAAAAGATATAAAAGAGTGAACGCGCTTTAACTTATCAGAAAAGTGAATTTCATCTCAAAGTCCTAAGCAAAGGAAAACAACCGATTTCCTAACACTTCTTTTTGCTTCCTTTAGCACCACCAGACTTTGATGTGATCACAATCAGGTATTCAAAGACCCATACTTAGCCAATAATCTATGCAAGATTAGCCAAGTGAAACAATGTTAAGAAAATTAAATGGATTGGCTAAAAAAGCTTTAAATTGCAATTTTCGCTTGCGAAAAATGCACTTTCGCATGCGAAAATGCATCATCCATCGTAAAACTCTTTCAGCCACCCTAAAACCCTAAACATAAAATCGAAAACGTTAAAACCCTAAATGTAACACATGTAAGAGGAAAACGGCGGAAAAACGAGAAAAACTCACCTGAAATGATGAAGGTGTTCCGGTGTTGCCTCGGGGAGTTGATCGATCGACTTCGCGCTACATTTTGTTGGTTCGCTTGGTTGTCGGGAAGAAGAGAGAAAGGGGAAAGGGATACCAACTATCGTCGAGGGGAGAAATTTGAGCAGATGACCCTATTGATAGGGTGAATTACCATTTGTGTGGGTCACTAATTTAAATAGCGCTGGTGATTTTTTCTGACGAAAATGTCCCTATTGCGTCACGCATCCTCAGGTTGCGTGACGCGATTTTTAATTTTTTTCTTTTTCAAAAAATTTTAATAATGAAATTTTTTGGACGGAAATGTCCTAGTTGCGTCACGCAACCTCAGTTGTGTTACGCAATCGCGTCACGCAACCTCAGTTGTGTTACGCAATCGCGTCACGCAACCCCAGTTGCGTTACGCAATCGCGTCACGCAACCCCAGTTGCGTTACGCAATCGCGTCACGCAACCCCAGTTGCGTTACGCAATCGCGTCACGCAACCCCAGTTGCGTTACGCAATCGCGTCACGCAACCCCCGTTGCGTCACGCAACCGCGAGACGAAAAAAAAATTGAAAAAAAAAATCCGGTAAACTGAAGCTGCGTTACGCAAAGGTACAATTATCATTAAAAAAAGAGGGTCACCAGCGCTATTTAAATTAGTGACCCACACAAATGGTAATTCACCCTATCAGTAGGGTCATCTCCTCAAATTCCCCGTTGAGGGAGAAAGAAAGAAAGAAATTGATGAAATGAGGAGAGAGAGAAAAAGGGAAATAATATTATATTTTATTAGGGTATAACTGTCTTTTGACATAAACAAAATGTTACTTTTGAAAAATTATTACCTTATGTTATTTTTGAAAATAAGTATGTTTTATTAAGGTTATTTCGTCAAATTTCCCTTTAAAATTTTATCATTATTACTTTTAATTACTACTAATTATTATTATTGTTATATATCTTGTTTATAAGGGAAATTTGATGAAATGGCCCTCATAAGAGGTCTAATTCTAAAAAAGGCCCACGTTTGATAAAGTTGGCAAAAAGGGCCTTTTTGCCCTGTAAAAAGTCTGTAATACCCTCGCGCGCTTGTTTTACCGCTCAATTACGAGAAATATATTTCTCGCATTTGGTATTTCTCGCATTTGGCTCAATTACGAGAAATGTATTTCTCGCATTTGGTATTTCTCGCATTTGGCTTAATTACGAGAAATGTATTTCTCGCATTTGGTATTTCTCGCATTTTCTATTTCTCGCATTTGATATATCTGAGTATATATTGAGATTCGGACATTTGTAAAATATATGAAAATGACTAGGGTTTCGAATCGATCTACAATAAACTACGAAAGAACAATCTCCAATGGAGGACGTTATCGCGATGCATTCATCTCTAGATATCAGATTAACACACATACATGACGACGACTCAAGACAAGAACGCATTATCATCGGAGGCTCCACTTGCCCCGTCACCGTCGAACGCAATGTTCGCTCCGACCTCGACACCACACTTCCAAAGTCTTGTATGTATTCTTTAGCTAGATCTTGTTCTTTCATAGATCTTTGAGATTGGGTTTTTTTTCATCAAATATGAAGACTTGGCTAGAGGGTCGACTGCTCCTGATATGGACCATCCACAAGAAACAATAGGGCACCCTCAATATGGCATGAGTGTCCTCCAGCAACATTCTTCCTTCTTTGATCAAGATGACAATGGAATAGTCATCTTTCGGTGCCAGGGCTTGCGTTTCTAACAATGACAGTAGACTCAATTACGAGAAATGTATTTCTCGCATTTAGTATTTCTCTCATTTGGTAAATATTATTCGGCCACGAACCCTAAATTTAGGGTTCTCATATAAACACTCTAAAACCCTAATTTCACACTGTCCTTGTATTCTAAAGCTGCCAAAATGTCGAAGCGAGGTTAGTGTTTTCATCTTCTATACAATTCTCTGTTAACTACATGCTTGATACTTGATAGTAATTCAATGTTGAAAAACAAAGCGTTTCAGGTCGCGGAGGATTGGCGGGAAACAAGTTCTGCATGTCACTGGGTCTTCCTGTGGCGGCTATGATCAATTGTGCCAACAATACCGGCGCGAAGAATCTCTACATCATATCAGTGAAGGGGATCAAGGATCGTTTGAATCGATTGTCGTATACTTATGTGGGAGATATGGTTATTGCGACGGTGAAGAAAGGGAAACCTGATTTGAGAAAGAAGTTCATGTTTGCTGTCATTGTTAGACAACGCAAGCCCTGGCGCCGAAAGGATGGAGTGTTCATGTATTTTGAAGGTGATTTAGTATATTTTGATTTTGTTTTGTGTTATAACTTGTTACTTGCTTAACCATTTTTTTGTTATTCTTTACTAGAACAGTTAGACAAGAACCCACTCTTTTCACGATCTGATTGATACAATCCCTTATTTGTTATGTTGAGGATTTAGAAATAGTTTTTCTTTAGTATTGGTTTTCAAGGGTATTTGGGTATTGTATATACCCACTAAGATATTAAAGAAATAGTATTAGGGATAATGAATAGAGTTTATGGTATGATGAATGATGTATTTAGAAACACTATACTCACTTATTTGCGTTCTAAGTCTTACCTACTTCTCGATTTTTTTATATATGAAATTTGTTGATTGTAATATGTAAATATATTGGTTGATAAATATGTTGTTACTATGCAGATAATGTTGGTGTGATAGTGAATCCTAAGAGAGAAATGAAAGGTAAAAAATGACTCAAAATGTGTTAAATTACTATATCATCTTTAGGCCTCATTCATTCATTCACAATTATTTGTTTAATGGTAAAAAAACCAGGTTCTGCCATTACTGGTTCAATTGGGAAGGAATGTGCTGATTTATGACCCAGAATTGCAAGTGCTGCCAATGCTATTGTCTAATAAAGTCGGGGGACTCTTTTGCTTTTAAAAACTTGTCAATTTTGTTTTTTGATTCACAACTGAGATTAGAATCATATACCCTTTCAATTCTTGTGATACGCATAACATATTTATGAATGTTGATGTATGTGAGTGTTTTCAATTTTGGGTCATACCAAACATGCTATTCAAATATGTAAAATATATAGTCAAGAAAATGGAGAATAAATAAAGTAGATGGTTAAAGGGTTTATATCTAATACCAACATATATAATGTCAACAATTCTTACAGGACAAAGCAAAAGCCGCAAGGAGTTTTTGTGTTCTTATCAAGGCCCATAGTTAGCCTCTTAATTTCTCCATAGTTAGCCTCTTATTGACATGATTCCAGTTGTTGAAGCATGAGTCTGTCGGATTGACATGAAATAAAGAAAAATCTGTATTTTTTATAGAGGATATTTTAGCTATCACTTTAAGAGATTGTGCATGTTTTATGATGAAAAATGCTTATAAATGTGTACTCGTAAAATGAAACTAGACAACGATTTGTCAATTATCATCTGATTTTGGTTTTCATATTCATAAAATTATTTCAAAACAGATATTTTTCAGCCTGCGGTCTTAATAACATAATGGGTTTAGCAAAAAAAATAATAAACATTTGGATAGAAACTAACTGTAAAACTCCACAAATAAACTGTAATTTTCACTTAACAATCTGACTGTAAAAACTCCATAAATAAATTGTAATTGGCATAGTGTTTGCTTAAAGTGATGCAAAAGAGAGACATAAAGACAGTAATAGTTTACAAACTTAAATAGATTCAGGTTCAACCCAACAAACATATTTCACTGTTCTTCGTCACTATCATTCCTGAAAACTGAAGCTATTGGAATCTTTGTCTTCTTCTTTGTCGAGCTACTGTTTGAAATCTAGCCAACATAAGAAACTTCCTAATTAGGAAACAACAATGACAAGAGTCCCAACAGAAGTAACAATGAAAAACAATTGCCTCCCTTTTTGGCTTAGCTTGTTTTGCAGAATCTTGGACCTTGGCAGTAGAAGCAAGCAACCTGGTAATAAAAACTACACGAAATTCATAAGACCTTCCAAACTTGATCATACCAATTCCCCTCAAAAGACACACATATAAAAGAAATATGTGCTGCCTTCTGCTAATAAATGTTGGTTTTGTAAAAAAAAAGCAAGCATCAATCTCCAATTATCCGGGTATGCACACATACAAACTGCAAAAAGCATACCTCTCGTTTCTTAGCAATCTCCTCTATCTCCTCTAACTCCACGTCAAGTTTCTTCCTTTGGATATTTTCTTCAGCAGTATAAAAATCATCATCTTCCTGTTTTCCAACTCCCAATTTTGCATCCCGCATACCAGACCTTATTGGCTCAATTATTCCTTAATATAAACCGAAAAAATAATTTACTACCCATTTATTTGATAGAGAAAACATAACAGATGCACAAACAATGAAGTTCCTGAAGAAATGTTCAATTCTAGTATCTATGTTGAGAGTCAGTTTACCCATAAAACCTTGCTATAACATATTATAATCAATCTACTTCAATAGGAGAACTGATGTTTATTTACCTTGTTCATCCTTCCCAAGACCTTTTCCTTTCCAACCCATCTTTTGGAGAAGCCTAAATCCAATATTAGAAGATGACAATTGTGTATTCAATGAAGCTTGTTCTACATTATCAAGATCAACATTTTCAGTAGGCTTGTGATTAATTGGCAGATAAAACACAAGAGTATGAATATCTGAAGTATATGTAAGACAATCAAATTTACTTTTGAAGAAATCCAACAACCAGCAACCTAAGAAACATCTCGATACTTACATCCACCTTTTCCGGCAGTGTATCTCCCAGATTCGTTCCTTGTCTGTTGTTATAACATCTTTGGTGATTCATTTTATCCTGTATACATAAGACGAAAACCCTTAGAACTAAAGAAGAAACGAAAAAAACTCAATTAATCATAGAGAGAAAAGATCCAACTTTAGGGATTCGAATTTCTAATCTCATATAATACCAACCATTTCCTTCAAACCCAGTTGACCTATCTAGCCAAGTCTGCATATTTGATGAAAGACCCAATCTCAAAGATTTAATAATTCAAAGAACAAGATCTAGCTAGAGAATACATACAAGCCTTTGGAAGTGTGGTGTCGAGGTCGGAGCGAACATTGCGTTCGACGGTGACGGGGGCAAGTGGAGCCTCCGATGATAAGGCGTTCTTGTCTTGAGTCGTCGTCATGTATGTGTGTTAATCTAATATCCAGAGATGAATGCATCGCGACCGCGTCTTCTATTGGAGATTGTTCTTTCGTAGTTTATTGTAGATCGATTCGAAACCCTAGCGAGAAATGTCTGAATCTCAATATATATACTCAGATATACCAAATGCGAGAAATACCAAAGGCGAGAAATACCAAAGGCGAGAAATACCAAATGCGAGAAATACATTTCTCGTGATTGAGCACCAAATGCGAGAAATACCAAATGCGAGAAATACATTTCTCGTAATTGAGCACCAAATGCGAGAAATACCAAATGCGAGAAATACATTTCTCGTAATTGAGCGATAAAACAGGCGCGCAAGGGGTATTACAGAATTTTCACAGGGCAAAAAGGCCCTTTTTGCCAACTTTATCAACCGTGGGCCTTTTTTGGAATTAGACCTCTTATGAGGGCCATTTCATCAAATTTCCCGTTTATAATTATTATTTTACTAAATATTCTTAATATATATAATTTTTATTTTAGAAATAAATGATACAATAATTAAAAAAAAAAGTGATTGAATTACTTTTGAAATGATCTTAATCTAACATATATATATTCTGAAATTATATTCCAAAAATAATCTAGCACAAAGATTTTTACAAAAATAACCTTTTTGACCCTAAAAAAAATAATTTTGCCCTTAGTAAACTTTTTTTTTCCTTGTTTTCTTCATTTCTTCTTCTCTTCTTCCCCAACGTTTCATCTTCTTCATCCCCATACCCGAATCCCTTAGCAAGCAAGCAACCGGACGCTCCCCGAGACTATCCCCGACTCAACGCGGGATGCTGCCCCCTGCCCGCGACTACCCAAGAAAGCATGCAAGGCGATCTCTCCCACTGACTGAGCTCTGATAAACGTCAATGGGTATGCGTACTTTGCGTCGGTGCAAACTATACTTTGTGTCGGGGCAAACTATAGTTTGCTTTATGGGGATCAAGAATATGAACCCTTCAGTTTTTTCCTTAAGTTATTATTTGTTTTCTAATTCTAGAAATTGAATGTTTTGGATTCTGAATAATCAACTTTAAGGTAATTAGATCTGTATTGGTTCATAATAACTTATAATTTATTCTACTAGTTTCCATCTTTTTTTTTCTTTGGTAAATAAGGTGGATCTGTTTCATGACAGTCAAACATCCATTCAAATAACTTGAGTTAGTGTTTTTTTTTACTTATTCTTTTTATTTGTGGTTGCAGTTTCAGGCTTTCAGCATTCACAGAATATATAAAAAGCTTGTCTCCTTCAACCTTGGATGTGGAACTTAGGATGCTCCAAATTATAGATGACTTTTGACAATGTAGAATCTGATTATTGATTCAATTCATTCTCAAAACAATATATAATCATCATAGGGCTATATCATTTGGAGTTGTTTTAGATGTTTGCAATTATTTCAACTACCATCTTAATTTGTTGTATCCTAATAATTTGGGTAGGAGATATAGTTATTGCATTTCTCATTGTTGTATGGACAAGCTATGTGGCGACAAAAGTAAATTTGTTTAAAATGAAAATGGTTCAAGATCCTTGTATGATTGAAGCATAATTATTTGTTGTAGATTTGGTGGTTGTATTGGAAAGGTTATTTTGAGTATATATTATTATGCCATGCTTTGTATTTGATGGATTCAAAGTAATTCAACCATGTTTGTTTCAGAATATCATTCATTAGAAGATGATACTCTTTATTATTTGAGAAATCTTTTTTAAGAAGACCATGATGATTACTTATTCCCTAAAGATCTTGAGGAAGATGATGATTATTTATTCACTAAAGATCTTGAGGTAGATGATGATAGTTTCCCTCCTACTTTTGGATTTTTTTTTTTAATGAATATTGATATATCTCATCATCAAATCAAAAGCTCTCAAAATCCAAAATCTTAAAGCAGTGACATCATTACTTGCTTCTTTTCAATGTAAAGATCTACCTCATACTACAACCAAACCAAATTATATTTATATAATACTCACTTCGAAACTTGCTTTCTTCAAAGTTTCTAGACATTGTCCTGTAAATCTGATATCTGGGAGCCCATTCCCTAGTTCTATTTCTGTCTGTACATGTAATTTTAGACTATATATACACATACATCTAATGACCATTTATATACAACAAGAAGGCAGTTTATAGTATTACAAAAAATTGGAACATTATACACATACATCTAATGACCATTTATATACAACAAGAAGGCAGTTTATAATATTACAAAAAATTGGAACATTATCCTTTAGTCTGTTTACAAGGACAACAACATTGTTATTATTAGCAAATAAAACAGATTTATTGTGCATAATTGTAGCATGCCATTCTCCTTTAGTGTCAGTTACTAGATTCATATTTCCAGGTCCACCACTAATAAGTACAACAATAGACCCACTAGCTTCAACAGAAACTCCCTCAAAAACATTTCTATGCAAACTCATTATCCTACCAACAGCAGTAGGATAATGGACTATGTCACATGGTGGATCAATTCTATGACCACATAATAGCATTGAATAACTATTCACAGAATATCAAAAGTTTTGATCCCTGAAGAATAAAAAGTTTGTGAATAAACTATTATACATACAAAGAGTCAGAGTTGTTATCCTTAGGCCCTGTTCCTTTTCCCCACAAAATACTTTTGTCAAAATGTTCTGAAAATTCTAATTTTCTTAAGGTGGCAGGCTAATTTGTTAAAAGAAAACAAGCCTGCCAACAAATGCAACAACCATTATTGTATCATTTGTCAAGTATGCCCTATATCAAATTTATATTAATTGTGACAATTCTAGCTTAAAATATTAATCAACCCCTAACAATGAAAAGGAAATCCTAAGTGCTATCTATCTATCATATGGATAGAGACTGCGGGGAGGATTTTTTTTCTTCTTCTTCTTAAAATCGAGAATTGCACTGAGGGGTGCTCTAGTTTTTAGTATCATTTCATTGTACTCCTTTTCAGAAGTAGACTGGGCCAGCCAAAACCGCACCACCAGCTCCAATGGAAGCTTCCCCATCACAAATGACAATGGTCCGAATGACAATGTTAAGATCTAACGTTTGGTTATATGAAAAATAACCTATACAACCAGAATAGATCCCTCTAGAGCTACTCTCAAGTGAATCTAGAAGTTGCATTGATCTCAACTTTGGTGCACCGTCATCGATCCACCTGGAAACGCAGCTCTCACAGTCTACTACACTAGTCCATTTCTTCTTTTTCCCCTGTACTCACCATGGTGTGGACTGTTGTGTATGATTCCACCTCCATTAGATTAGGAACCTCAACAGACCCCGGTTCACAAACATGACCAAAGATCATTTCTCAGAAGATCAATAATCAAATTAGATTCTCAACTTGATCCTTCTCACTGCCAACAAATTTTCATCTAAGATCAACAACCTGCCAATGCAAACTAGTTTGTGCCGACGTAAAGTATAGTTTGCCGTACACAAATTATACTTTGGGTCAATGTACGCATACCCACTGCCGTTTGTCGGAGCTCAATCAGTGGGAAAGGTCGCCTTACATGCGTTGCTTGGGTAGTCGCGGGCAGGGGAAGCGTCGCGGGAGCGTCCGGTTGCTTGCTTGCTAGGGGAGTCGGGGATGAGGAAGAAGAGATAAAGAAGATGAAGCATTGGGGAAGAAGAAGAGAAGGAAGATGAAGGGTTGGGGAAGAAGAAGAAATGAAGAAAAGAAGGGGAAACAAAGAAGAAAATTTACTAGGATCATCCTTATCCATTACACAAAAATGGATCATGGTGTTGGTTATCATTGATTATGTCAATTTATCATGATCAAATATTTGGTTATTCCATGATCAAAATCAAGATCATGTCAATAGGTCTTGGTTTTTGTCGAGATCACAATCACGGTTATCTAAATCACGACCACGGTTATCCAATCTAATTCCGTTTGTTTGTCAGCATTTAATTGGTTGTTCAAATTTTCTTTTATCTTTTATCTTTAAAATTTGATTTTAATATTATTTATAATTTTAAAAATATATATATATCAAAATTCATAATTTTTCGAGATTTATAAATAGAGACCACTCTTGCTATATTTCGGAGCACAAAAAAAATCACAATTTTCTCCATTTTTACTAATTATCCTCCTCTTTTGTTTACAATTATCCATAATTAATACTAAATTATTACGGATAATAAATTAAAAAACATTATTATGTATAAAAATTAAAAATTAAATATTATTATTATGTTTAAAAATTATTTATTATTTTTTTAATTTAAAAATAAAAATAATATTTTTTAATTAATAATCAAGATTTTGTTGGTCATGGATAAGGACAATGACCAAAATCTTGGTCATAGCTCTTTTCATGATCATGACTATATAGCTCTTTTCATGATCATGACTATGATCATGATCAAAAAATGGGTCATAGATAAGGATGCTCTAAGCGCAAAAGACTTTTTTTTTCTAAACAAAAGGTTATTTAAAAAAATAAATAAAAATAATAAAAAAAAAACTTAACTTTGTGGCTATGTTTTTTTTGCCCTTTTTTTTTTTTTTTTTGAAATATACCCTTTTTCATTTTGTCAAGTTTCCCTTTCTCTTTTTTCTCCCCTTTTCAAACGAAAACCAAATCCCTATTTATAGAAAGAAAAACAAAACTCTAAATTGAAACTTTGAAGACAAATTTGGGGTGTTTTGGCCTTCTTCCCTAGAGATGGCAATGGGTACCCGTATGCCCGATACCTGTGGGTACCCGATAGTCGGGTTCGGGTATTTTAAATCGGGATCGGGGTCGGGGTCGGGCATGGGGAGAGGGAGAAGGTACCCGGTCGGGTACGGGGTCGGGGATGGGGAGTGTGCTAAACCCAAACCCGATACCCGATACCCGGTTATATTAATATTATTGATTTTTTTTTTATTAAAGTTTAATGTGTGACTTTTCAAAAATGCTTCATCATTGCAAATGTATCATAAATATGCATCATTTAATTTGATCTTATCCACACTTCACTCCAACCATAGTCATAAATACACTACACTCCAACTTTAATTATTTTATATTCCCAAAACAATATTTCTCTACATAACTTCAATTTTTATTTTAATAAATAAATATTACTCTCTATCATAATTCTTCATATTCAATCTCTAGTTTTTTTTTAATGTTCATTCTACTTTTTTTTCACTCTAGTTTATCTTCTTCAAGATTTACAAAAATTATGAGGTAGGTAAGTAAGTGTTTTATTTTTATTTTTAATATTTTGATATAACTAATGTTAAAATTATTTATTAAAGTTGTGTTTCTTTTTTTTTCAAACTTTATAATTTTATGAGTAATTTAATCGGGTAATGGGGTACCTGTCGGGGATCGGGTACCCGACGAATCGGAGATGGGTATAGAAGTAGAGATACCCGTCGGGTTCGGGGTCGGGGTCGGGTAGTGAAATGAAAATCGGGTTCGGGGATGGATACTCCACTACCCGTCGGGTAGGGTACCCGTTGCCATCCCTATTCTTCCCTGGAGAGTTTTCTATCCGAAAAAGAAAAAAATTTAATACATTTAAATTCTTACGTAAAATGGTTTAAAAATTATAAACTCGTAAAGTATAAAACTTATTTAAAATCGTAAAAATTTAATTTGAAAAATATTAGTTATATATTTTTATTATTATTATTATTTATATATAATTAATTATTTTTTTGGAATTAAAGGAGAACTAGTATGAAACTTCATCGTCACCCCTACTTAAACTCAAAGCATTTTCAGATATAATGGAATCCGTGACATTTTGGTGTCTTAAGTCGACTTTACATTGGACTACCTTAGTAGGGTATATAACTAATTATTTTATATCTAACTAATTTAAAAATTTTATATATTTAAATATAAAATTAATTAAAAAATAATAATAAGTAAATTACACTATAAAAAAGTAATATTTATAATATTAATTATATTAATTAATTTATTTAAATAAATAATAAGTTTTTTAATTTATAAATATAAAATTATTTTTTTAAATATAAAATATTATAAAATCATAAAATCGAAATTATTTATAAACTTATAAAATCGTAAAATTTTATTATCGTAAATTTGAATTCGTAAAAATTTATTTTTTTAAGCGTTTATTTAAAATCAGACTCGTTAAGTTTATCTAAAATCGTAGAATTTTAAAGAGTAAACTTAAGAATTTAATATAATTGAAAGAGAACTTTTTTATATTTTTCTTTATCCTCGAACCAAAGCCACTGGACTTTCTTGGCGGTGGGCTTGTGCTCCGCCAAACTAGACCTGGGATAGGGCTGGGTCTGACTTAGCTGAGTTTGGTTTGACCGGGCTGACTTAGTTGAACTCAGAGTTGGCTAGGTTTAGCAATTACTTTATTTTTTTTATTTTTTTTTAAATAAACTCATTAAATTAGTATCAAATATATTCACTTTATTAATTAATTAGCACATATACACTGAGTTCTAAATAAATTATTAATTTCAATTTTGTGCATTAACTTGTTTAAAAATATTTTCTAAAAATAAACTTATTAGTTTTCGATATAAAAAATTATAAATTAAAGATAAGAAATAAGTGTCCACTAATTATAAGATTTTTTTCTCTGTCAAAATGATATTTATAAATAAAAAAAAAAAACAATGTTATGAATGGATATGCATTATTTTTCTTCAAATTACACTATATTTTATTATTATTTTCCAAATATTCTAAATTAAGTGCTAGAAAATTAGTTTTTGAAATGATTAATTTATTGTTAGATAATCTAGTTGATATATTGATTACTAGACGTAAAATGTTAACAAAACAAAATACTCTATTTACATACTTTATTTTATTTCAACTTTTTAAAATATTTAATCAAAGCAATACAAATATTTTAATTAATAAGTGGATTGGTATGCCAACATAAAAAAAGGCCTTTAGTGAATATTTTAAGTTGAAATTATCTAAATAATTAATGCTGTAATCTAATTAGATATTGTGAATCTTTAAAAAATTTGAGAGATGATATCATCTTTCACCTTTAAAAGAGTATAAATACCCCTCCCATTCTAAAATAAACTATATGCATAATCATTTTATAAGCACAAAATAATTAAGAAAGTTAACATATTATCTTTATCAATTAATATGGAAAAACTATTTTTCGGTATTGTTTTGGTATTATCTCTTCTCGTTTCTCGTAAGTTTACTTTTTCTTTTATATTACTCATTTCAATATAAATGAATTATAGCCCATAATAAAATTCATAATAAAATCATCGATACTTTGTTTTGATAGAGGAGAATAGTGGAATTATGCTAGCTGAGGCACAACCGCTATGTGATTTTCCAAGCACAACATTCCGCAATATTTGTATATCAGATAATAATTGCGCTGTTGTCTGTAAAGGAGAAGGATTAACGACTGGACAATGTCAGGGGCTTAGGCTAAGATGCATGTGCAAGAAGCCATGTTAATCCTTAATTGTGTACTTGTACTTATGTATTGTTTGTTTCCAATAAAGCCAAACATACAATAACTACTACTATAAATGTTTATGAAGGTTAAAGATATTTCAAATTTTAGATAAAAGAAACATGGTACTAGATTTTCTTAGCATTTATCTAAATCTAAAAGTAGTGTAATCAATTAGTTAAGAAAAAAAGAGCTTAGTACAACAATGTCACTTAAATCCATATCCCAAATTTGACCCCTCCTTAAAAAAGGAACAAAAATAGAACAAAGAAAAGCCTAAGAGTTTGAAGTTCATAACAATCCTTATTTATTTTTCCAACTAAAAAAAACAAAGAAGAATATTGCCAAAATATTTAACAATAGTTTTTATAGAGTCAATGTAATTTTATCTAATGGTAACATTTTAAAAAATCAATAATTAAATACTATATTACTTTTTATTATCTATACATTATATATAGTATATATATTTAAAATATTTAGTATAGTATTTTTATTTTGATACGAGTGGTTCATTAAATAAAAGTAGACATTCGAAGTAAGTCTCTTGCTAAAAATATAGTATCATATAGGTCAACATATATCTATGTCCAATGATAAAGCTCGAGAAGAGTAATTGATCAAATTTATGGGTGTTCCTATGAAGAAACACTAATTATATTAAAACTTATGCCTAATCAAACATGTTATCTCATTTTAAAATTGTTCGAATATTCTGTTTCGCACTTTTTTTTAATTTATCTTTTAATTTATATTTGGACAAAAATCATGACAATTTATATTTTGTCTATTTCATCATATTGAGAAATAAATCTCCCAATTTGCAATTATAATGTTAGAATCTTTAATCTAAATCTTTATTCTTTAGTTCTATATTCCTTAGTACTCTATGTCGATAAATCGAGATAAACTGTAATTGCGGAAACGTACCTGAATCTGGAATGAAGAACGGTTCATTAAGCCGTTCTTCGTTATTCTCTTCTTGATCTTCTATTGATCTTGAATCTTATTGTTCTGGATCGGAATGTGAATTCTCTTGTTCTGGATCTGGACCTATATCGGAATGTCTGATGTGGGTGGGGTTTAAGTCTTCCAACCCTATATCGATAGCCCTTTAGTGTTCTTGAGAGATGAACATAAACCTTATTGTTCGATGAGAGAAACAAATCGGTAGACTATCTATATGGGTTGGGGACCTAGCCCTAATATACCCATTTATTATTCGGCCCATCAACGAAATAATAAATGGTATTTCTGCTTCTACACAAATATGTCCCCATATTTATTATAGATGTCTAAATAAGCCCATAACTCTTATACTTTAATAGATCACTATAATTGGGCTTTAATCTTTATTATGATAACAACTAATATACAATTATTAAATAATATATGTACCCAAATATTGGAAATAATTCCAACAATCTCCCACTTAGGTCATATAATATTTCCTTCAACTGTATATTATAACCTTATGAGCTCAAAATATTGTTATCATTTCTAAATACATCTATATCAATCTCGTCCATCAATTATATCAACATAGGATTAAAGCGGTTTTTGTTACATTAATTCGTAACAAAACCTTAATAGTCACATATGTCAATACAATCAAATGACATAGATTAAACATGGGTGTGTAATGTGGATTAACATGTAGTGTGATCTTTAACATGTCTAATACCGACTGATCCTCCTTTATTCCTTATAGAGATCAATCTGAATAACTTTATAATCTTGATTTCTTTAAAAACTAAATCTTTAATTTCTTTAGAAACTGATTCTTTAATGTGCACATAAATTCCAAATGATATCTATACAAGCATCACAATACAAACTCCCACTAAAACTGTATATCATCTAAATATGCAATATCCATACGAATAATATGTTCATGAAAGACCTCGGATAGCAAATATTTAGAGAACTGATCTGTAATTTTAGAGTTTGTCCAAATATGCTCATTAGATAAGTAACATTCTGAATTCTTTATTTTCCAAATAGTTCGACTTAGGCGAACTCATATTACTCTTAAAGTAAAAGAACTGCAAATTATTGTCACGTAATATCTTTAGTGGTCTTTCTATATCATTCATAATTTGCAACCCCGTGACAAAACTTTGAAGTCAGATTCTTTAATTGGATGCCACAAAACACCTAATAAATTCTGCCATCATGTCGAAATAATTCCAGTGTCTGCTTAACACTCTTACAAGAATTAATTCCTTAAACTAACAATTAAACTAAAAGTATGTGGCACGAATTTCCGACTGTTTTGGTATCCAACAAAATTCGAATCAAAATACCAAATGATCTCTATCCTATTCGATTTCACTATATGAGTATGTAATGTTTTGTTCTTAAAATATCACATTAGTTGTTTGGTTGCTTTCTTAATGATCCAAACCAAGATCCTTCAAGTATTTGTCCAACATCATTAATGTACTTAATTTCTTGATTCATATAATCTAGAACATACATTAGACTCCTGTTTAAGGAGTATTATGTATATATTTATTTTCAAGGCTAATCTTGAAATACTTATGAGACTAAATTTGTCTCTAGATCTTTCAAAATATTCAATAATTAACATCTAAAAATTCTTTAGTCTAGTTTATTTTCTTTAGACCTATAAGGCCTGACCTTAACTGGACAACCCCAAAAGAATTCTCTAGTTGTTTTAGTTAAATCTTTATTCCATATATAAGTTGTAATTATTAATTCTTCCTTCCAAATGAATCAATTACATGAAGATATTCCATAAATGTTTGTTTCCAAATAAAGAGTATCTAAAGTAGGTCTTTATTTCTTCATCTTTAATATGAATTGCCAATGTCCACACCGATGTTTCTTTCACCATCAATTGACTTTTGACAACTAACTCAACCGTACATCAACACATTTACTTTATATAGTAATAATGAAGTTTACCATCAAATGTGTATGAGTGCTAAAGTTAAATTACTCTTAGAACAAACAAAAAAAATAAATTGTAATATGTATTCTTTTATGCACCACTTTCTTTAGTAAATTTCTTTTAGGTGCAACATCTGCAATTTTTACAACTTCATTTCTTTATTATCTTTTAAGTTATTTGCTAAGTGAACATTATTTATGTTATTTTTGTTTCAATCTTTTATTTTCTTACACACAATATGATGTGAGTTCATATAGAGACGGTAGTTCACATCAATTAACTTAAGTGTGAATAAGAAAATCCAAATTAGAGTGTAACTCTAACTTTAATGCATTTAATTTTGAAACAAAATAAAACATATGGTGTATTTTTTTTATGAAATCTTTATTCTAATAATAACCTTAGTAATTTTAATCATTTTAGATATAATTCTTAAAAATACAATAAATTCTAAATATGTCTTAAAAATTATATCATATAAAATGAACTTAAGATGTTGACAAGAAAATAATCCGTATAAGCAGAAGTGTTAACTTGATTAGATAACAAAACAAATGAACAATCATACTCACAAATTTTAATAATCACATAAATTCAAAATAATGGTACGTCTCATCATAAGATATCAAACGCAACGTTAATATTTAGTCTTTGGACATTAAATATTAACTTGCAAACGATACTCTTTTATAGTAATCAAATATTAACAATAAGTCCTGTCAAACAATTGGTTATCTTTGGATATTCCAATTATTCACATGGCCCACCGAATAATTGTTACATATTTATTACCACATGTGCATAATGTTATTTTCACCAATTATTTATCTTCCTTTGGGCCGATTAAATAACCGCATTAAATACATACACACTACCTTCTTAATTTATAAAACATATTAACCTTCACAAGAGAGCCTACTTTGGTAGGATGTTGTTTCAATTAATTGATTTAATAAATTAATAACTTATGTACATACTTTAAGTGTGTAACTCGACCAATTATTAAACTTCCTTTTGTCCGATTAATAATCGCATAGTTACAAACACAACCGACTTAATCTTATAAAACAAATATGTTCTATAAATTAATAATTTGTACATTATTTAAATTTGCAATCCGACCAATTATTAACCTTCCTTTGGGCTGATTAACAACCGCATAATTATAAATTTAAGTGGGTCTTAAATTGTACCAAATTTTGAATGTGTTATTAATACCGAAAATCCGAATGTTGTTTTATGTATCAAAATTGCATAAATTCCATATGTGTTACATAAAACAAATAATTGTGATTTTACTAATCACTCAATTATTTCTTAATATCAATCAACACAATATATACATAAAGACCGAAATATGTATATATATTTGAATGTGTAATATAACATGATATAATAATAATAATAATAATAATAATAAATAATTAAATAATCAATTACACATATTACCTAAAATTCTAAATTTAAAAATTATTAGGTTAATTGATTTCCTTAATTCTTGATAAATAACTTATTGATATTTATTTATTAATAAAATAATAATTTCCTTATTTTTGTCTTTCTTAATTTCTGAATATATTTATATAAATTGACTTTTTTCTGAATATATTCCATACATTAATTAAGTCATAAATTAAATGGATGTAATATATCCGTTTTTATACTAATTCATTAAATATATTACAAACTTAATGTAATCAATATTTATAAAAGATTATAAACATGATAAGTAACTATTTTTCTTTACTTAATTCTCAAATCATAACTTATATAATAGATATATATTAAAGTTTTAAATTCTAGAATTTCATAATATATTTTACTTTATTCTTAATTGTATATAAATGTATTAATACATTAACAAATTATTTCAAGAATAAATATTTCTTCGATCTTTAACTAATTAAAATAATATTATCATTATTTTAATTCCTTAAATTAATTATAATAAGTATAATAATTAATTATTATTCTAAAACTGAATTCCTTGATTCTTTACATAATTATATAATTAGAATGATAATAAATTATTATTCTAAAATTCAAAATTCCTTAATTAATAGGTTAAGATTTTTTTATAATTATTATTAAATTCAAATATAACCAAAATATATATAATATATTAATTAATATCTTCTTAATTATCTAATCATATCTCACTTTCTTAATTATATATATATAACTCTTCAAATATTCTTACTAAAAATTATATATATAATTCTTGATTTTATTTTCGTTTCTATACCTTTAATGTTATCCTTAATTTCTTTTATGACATATACATTAATTATTATAAATAATTAACATCTTAATTAAGTTATAAAAAAAACTTAATTAGAATTTGAAGAGTTCTTTATTCTATAATTCCTAAATATATATAATTACATTCCTTAATTAATAATAATAATAATTAATTATTATTCTTAAAACATTAAATTCCTTAATTAATTCCTCAATATATATAACTAATTTCTTAATTAATAATATTAATAATTAATTATTATTCTTAAAATATTAAATTTCTTAATTAATTCTTTAATTATTAATTTGACAAATTCTTTAAAAAAGCATAATTATATAATTAATTAATTCCTTAATTAATAATAATTAATCATAATTAATTATTATTCTAAAATCTAAATTCTTTAATTAATTATAATTACTTATTTCCATATATGTATATATATATATATATATTTCTTTAATTAATTATTTAAATAATAATTAATATAATTAATTCTGTAATTAATAACAAATATATAATTTTAAATAAATATATATAATAGAAATAATTTCTCCTTAATTATCTCATTTTTTATTTTATATATATTATTTAGAATTATTCTCTTAGTAAATTAGTAAAGAAAAAACAAAAAAATCTATTCAACTTCATTATCATTGTCATCCTTTTCATTAAACCATTACAAATCCAATGATCTATACTAATTCTTGTTAGTTCTGATCATCCTTACTAATATCATTAAACCCTTACAAATTCAATGATCTATACTAATCCTTATTAGTTCTGATTGAAATAGATGAAGAACATATATGAATATGTTTTAAAATTCTTATAAACCTAAATTTCAATAGATAGACATAGAGATGGCTCTGATACCACTTGTTAGAATCTTTAATCTAAATCTTTATTCTTTAGTTCTATATTCCTTAGTACTCTATGTCGATAAATCGAGATAAACTATAATTGCGGAAACGTACCTGAATCTGGAATGAAGAACGGTTCATTAAGCTGTTCTTCGTTATTCTCTTCTTGATCTTCTATTGATCTTGAATCTTCTTGTTCTGAATCGGAATGTGAATTCTCTTGTTCTAGATCTGGACCTATATCGGAATGTCTGATGTGGATGGGGTTTAAGTCTTCCAACCCTATATCGATAGCCCTTTAGTGTTCTTGAGAGATGAACATAAACCTTATTGTTCGATGAGAGAAACAAATCGGTAGACTATCTATATGGGTTGGGGACCTAGCCCTAATATACCCATTTATTATTCGGCTCATCCACGAAATAATAAATGGTATTTCTGCTTCTACACAAATATGTCCCCATATTTATTATAGATGTCTAAATAAGCCCATAACTCTTATACTTTAATATTTAATAGATCACTTTAATTGGGCTTTAATCTTTATTATGATAACAACTAATATACAATTATTAAATAATATATGTACCCAAATATTGGAAATAATTCCAACATATAATCCCAAAAACCGTCCTCATTTTTTTCTAAGAAAATAAATAAGATCAAATCTATTGACTAATTAAATGATTTTCATTTCATTTTCCTTTTTATTTTCAGTTTTATTTTGAACAGATTGATTTGTAAACTTATTTCGGTTTCTAAGGGAAGGTCACAACCAGGGACGGATGCAGCCTGAGGTGGGCTCTTCCTATTATATATATACTCAGTTTTTTTTTTTTTTTTTTACAGAAATTCAATTGTAAGCATACATATTTCCATGAGAGAGAAGATGAGGTGAAAAAGACGATTGGGTTAATTGACGGTCTATAATTTACTATTTTTATTTTTTTTTTACTTTTGTTCTTCTTTTTATTCATATTCTCTATTTTTTTTTTCTAAATATATATATCAATTTGAAATGTTTTATTTTTATTTTTATTAGATTAAAATTAGAATTAAAGAAAATTGTGTAAACAATTTATTTTTTATATAAATGATGTTTTTAGGGGGTCAAATGAAGATATTAAATATTTTTATTTTTATAAAAATTATCTATATTTAAGACAAAAAAAATTATTTTTATATCATAATTCCTATAGTTATTAGTTATAAATATATAACTTATTTATAAATTTAAAAGTGTCACAAATTTTTACATTTTTATCTTTTTATATATTATTTTTATGTAACAGTACATGAGTTTGTTTTTCGACTATTTTTTATGTGAGTTATATCTTCAAATATTATAAAAATTTAAGTTTTATGTAACAAAATTTTAGTGAAAGTTATATTAGTTACATACTCGTTAATGCAGAAATTTTAAATTCAAAATTATTTTAAATTACATTTTTTTTAAATCAATTCTAAAAGTTTTTTTTTTATTTTTTGCATTTTAAGCTCACACTAAATAAAATTTCTGGGTCAGTCCCTGGTCACAACTTAATTTTCTTTGTAAGAGAAAGAAATAATATGGTGTCCCAATGCGCAATAAGTTTAAATGATTCTATTTTTGGGTTTGATACTTAATTATATTAGTTATATTTAGAAAAAAGTTTCAACCATATGTCTTTCGTGCCATCCAAACATCAGATTTTCTATACCTTTTAGATATAATTTGCAAGAACAAACTTCAAACCTAACCTGCATTTTAAAGATCAAAGTCCTAGGCCTATTTTTTTTTTGTTGGTCCTAACATGCGTTTAGATTATCTCATGATTTGTTCTTAATATATTTATAGTTATTGTCATCCTTAGTCATTTCTAAAAACAAATTAATGCAAAAAGAATGTTAGACTTTGCTGCAAGTTTTTTTTTTTTTTTTGGAAAGATATTAACCTCAAATTTTAAATTAAAAGGTTAGTTTTTGATTAAGAATTATTTAAAAATTTCATTATTTAGGTTACGTGGGTGCTTATACACTATTATTATTTTATTATTTTATTATTTTTAAAAGACGACTAATTTTAGAAATTAAATTTATTTTATCTACAACTTATTTTTAGAATTTTATCAGTACTATCATTTATAATTACTATTATAATAAAATATTATTCTTGTCAAAAATATTTTTATATTTATATAAAATTGATATGACAATACAATGTTACAATATATAAATATATAAAAGGTTTATCTTAGCGCTTAAATTAGGGCAACCTCTAGAAAAGTTGCAACCTCTAAATGGGCTGGACCACATAATATATTTTAACATCACTCCTCAAGCTCAAAGTGGTAGAGTAGAGAACAACTTGAGTTTGCTCAATAACATGTAAAAACGACCCGCAAAAGAGATTTGGTGAAGACATCTGTAGTTTGGTGTTCGATAGACACGTACTGTAATTGTATAGTACCAGCATCAACATGTTGTCACACAAAGTGGTAATCGATCTCAATGTGTTTAGTGCGCTCATGAAACACATCATTTTGAGAAATGTGAATATCACTTTGACTATCACAATGAAGATCGGTGGGTGGCGGTTGAAAAACGCCAAGATTAGAGAGAAGTAGTCGAATCCAAAGAAGCTCAAAAGTATAATAAGCAAGCGCACGATACTACGACTTAGCGTTGTAACGAGAAACGACCGTCTGTTTCTTGCTTTGCTAGGAAACAAGAGAATCCCCCAAGAAGAAACAATAAACCAATATTGAAGCATCGGTCAGTGGGATTGTCAGATTTCATAATATAGAAGTGATGACCATATAAGAGAGTGCCCTTAATATAACGGAAAATATGTAACACATTAGAGTGATGAGTTGTACAAGGACTAGTCATGAATTGACTAACGATGTGAACTACATGACCTATATTAAGGCGAGTGACGATAAAATATATCAAGGAGCTCACTAACTATAAATAAAGCGTGGAGTTCTTAAGAGGGGTGTCATCGATAGGAGTAAGACGACAATCTGCTTCAAGTGGAGTCGAGACAGTTTTTCTATTAGTCAAGCCAGCACGGGAGATGAGATTAGAAGCACACTTTGACTGAGACAAATAGATACCATCTGCTGTATCAGAAATCTCAAGACCTAGAAAGTAACGCAACTTACCAAGACTCTTCATATCAAAATGTTGATGAAGATAGCTGTGTAAATCAAATATTCTAGAGGCATCGTCACTAGTGATCACCATATCATCAACATATAATAATCGAATAATATTCCCAAATGAGGAGCGACGAATGAATAAAGAAAAGTCATAGGGAGATGCGGTAAACTCATACTAAATAAGTGTTGAGCTGAAATTGGAGAACCAAGCTCGCGTGTTTGCTTCAGACCGTAAAGAGCACAATGTAGCTTACATACCTTCCCCAAAATGTCGAAACTCAATGACACACTCATATAAACCTCTTTAGAAAGATATCCATGAAGAAAAACATTCTTTACATCCAACTGGTGAAGAGACCATCAACGAGCAACAACAATAGCCAAAATACAACGAACATAAGTGAAACGGGCAACGGGAGCAAAAGTCTCTTCATAGTTAATGTCGTACTCGTTTAAGAAACCCTTAGCCACAAGACGAACTTTGTAGCGCTTAACAAATCCATTAGAGTTTGTTTTGATCTTGTAAACCCATTTACAACTAATAGATTTCTTGTTAGGTGGTAGATCAACGATATCACAAGACTTAGTCTTCTCAAGAGTCTATGATTCCTCAGACATAACCTCACGCCATAATGATCACAATTTGCCTCACGAAAGGTCTTAGGCTCATGGTTAACTAGAATGTTAGAGAAACAATGGTAATCTTGGAGATGAGGAGGAAGATAACATACCCGGGTAGAATCTCGACTAGTGGCAGCATGGACCTGAGGTACTTGATCATGTACTTGTTCAGGAGATGCAGGTTGGTCAAATGGGGGTGACGAGGGAGAAGTGACATTGTCAACATAATTTTGTGTGAGATTAGGTCCTATAAAATAAGGAGATGGATCTAAAATAAAAAATAGGGAAATAGTCTGAAAATAAGTGGTAAATTTGGACTTAGAAGAGAACATCTTATGTTCTCAAAAGGTGACATGACAAGAAACACAAATCCGATTTGACACAAGATCCCAACAACGATAGTCATTATATTCTACCTTATATCCCAAACAAAACACAAACAATTCTGAGGCTCCAATTTGTTTCGTTCATGTGGGGGAAGGTGGACAAAACTGACACAACTAAATGGTCGAAGAATGGAGTAATCTTGTGACTGATCAAAGAGTTTTTGGTAAGGAGTGACATCCTGAAGTACAGAATATAGCATTCGATTGATTGTATAGATAGCAATTAGGGAATATTCTCCCCAAAACCGATATAGACATGAAGTAGAAAGAAGCATGGTACAAATAGTATCTATAATGTGTTTATGTTTACATTCAGCCCTACCATTTTGATGTGAAGTATAAGGACATAATTCCTGAATAATAGTGCCCTAGGCAGAAAGAAAATCGAGATAGGTAGAATCATTGTATTCTAGTGCATTGTCAAAAAGAAATGTTTTAAAAGGGCATGAGAATTGTGTTTGAATCATTTTTGCAAAAATAAAATAAGTAGACACAAGTGCAGAACGATTCTTTAAAAAATAAATCCAAGTAAACCATGAATAATCATCAACAAATATCACAAAATATCGATAACCATCAAATGTACCAACAGGGGAGGGCCCCCAAATATCTGAGTGAACTAGAGAAAAAGGTTTATCAGCAATATAATGATTATTCAAGAAAGAATGTTTTGGTTGTTTATCAAGTTTACATGCACTCAATCAAATGACTCAAATTGAATAGGACCCAAAAAACCTTTAGCAGCAAGTGACTGGAGTTTATTTGATGAAGCATGTCCGAGTTTGAGATGCCACTAATAAATGGAGAAGGAGAAATATCAATAGAAATGGAAGGAAAAGGCTAAATGGAACAAAGCTCAAATAGGTGACCTGTCTTGCCCCCCGTCCCAAGAATCCAAATCGTCTATGAATCCTGAACCTGTACACTAAAAGACGTAAAAGTAACAGTAAGTCTTACTCAACCAATTAAACAACTAAATAAGTTTTAATGTTAAGCGTGGAATGTAGTAGATATCTTGGAGAGATTGTGAAGTGGAATGACCAATATGTGTGATGTGTATAGTTACACCCGTTGTAGTGTGAATGGGAGGTGAGGTGGTGAGATGTTTTAGGGAATGCAACAAATTAATATTAGAGGTCATATGATTACACCAAATAGAGTCTATGAACCATTGTTGATTACCTGATGTGGTGGCTAATGATGGATGGATAGATAAAACTTGTGTGAGTAGTTTTTGAGTATTCATAAGGGAGGGAGTAGTGGACTAAGGCAGCTGCAAATCATTTGTGGTGATGTCTATGGAGGATAAAGACCCAACTGAAGAAAATGTATGACCCAATTTTGGGCATGCCTGAAGGACATGACCCTTTTGGTGGCAATAACGACAATCAGTGTTAGTACAATGAGTATGCACATGATCAACATTCAAACAATGACGACATCTAGCAGGTTGTTCTAATCGAGCATTCTTACGAGGAAACACGAGTATAAAAGATGAAACAACCATAACAGAATCAATAGTAGGAGATTAAAGCATGGCAAGACTAGTAGCCTAAAAAAAATATCTTTCCTATCTATGTCTAACAAAGGTAGTGGATGACGATAGAGCAATGATCCACGAACAGACTCGTACTCAGGGCCAAGCTTCATCAGTAGCTCAATAACCCTAAAGTGTTTATCATTAATAATTGCCTCGTCAATGCAATCTCAAAGTGATTGGATAGTAGAGAATAAATCATTTATGGATTGTCATGGCTCATGTTTTAATGCATGTAACGAACTCAATAACTGATAGTGGTGTTGAAACATCCCTAAATCTAAATTCCCGGTCTAGAATAGAGATGATGGAACCTAATCATGCTTGAATATATAACATACTGAAAACTATCACATAAGTGGAAGCTAAAAGGTGTATTTTTCATTAAAAGACAAGTTTTATACACATAGGCAATGTATGTCAAAAGATACTATAAAAAGTCGGTCCTTTACTACAAACACGATCTAGCAGTTTTGATCTTTTATAAAATACTCGGTCTTGATTAACAAAATACAATCATACAAAATGAGTTCACAAAAATACAAAGATAATCAACTATGGTCCCTCCTTCCACACTCATTCCTTCATGTTGCCTCCATCCATAGAGTCTCTTCAGTTAGTATATAAAACTATGACTGAGTATCTACACCACACAAGCATAGTGAGTCTAATGACTTAACAAGCATTTTAAGAGTTTCAAAACAATGCTATAAAATGATTTCCTTCCTGTTCAAAGAGTAACTTATGCATAAAAATGATTATAAAATGATTCATGTGAGTTTTAAAAGTATTTCATCATGGTAAATGTATAATAACATCTTGAACACATGAATTGACCATAAACCCTTCAGAGTTGATCCTGAAGGGTAAGAATTCATATTTTTTTAGCACAAGATTGGAAGAGCACTATTCGGAGTCCATCTCTAAAGTCTACAACCTGTTTGGACACATGTCTGTGTGGATAAATATTCTGAGAGCTCATCTCCAGAATTCAGTTCCATATCATATAGCCAATATTTTGGAATCGGACTACTAGAGCTCATCTTGGCTAGCCGTCATCCCATAACAATTCGTCAAATACCTTGGTATAGTTTCACCATGATTATATAAAAATAGAATATATTTTAGAAAACATAGCCATGCAAGGAAAATTAGATCATCCTTTGAAAAACAAGAACATGCAAAGAATAATATATCATTCTTTTGGAAAACCATACTATAATTCCATAAAAACACCTCATGCTTTGGAAACATGCTAATCAAACATGTTTATCATTAAAATCATGTACATACAATAAAATCATGTTTTAAAAACAACATACATCAGGTATAGAAAATACATGAATTATATATTGCATGTGTGGGTTTCTAAAGATGATTTAAGAAAAGTTGCTTGCCTTATATTCTTAAACAACTAAGGATGGCTGATCTCTAATGAATTCTAAGATTGGTTGTTCTTCAAAGGTTTCTAAGGATGCTGGTTCTATTTCTTTTTAGAGGGATAAAGTGACATTACTAAGGGAATGAATCAATAGTGAGTATTATATAGCCTAAGTCATGAGTATTATATAGCCTAAGTCATGGTAAGTGGAAAAGGACATATGTCATTAAGATTTACTAATTATTGACAACTGGTGAACATGTGTCAATATAACTTACTAAATATTGACAGCTGTAAGACATGTGTCCTAAGACTTACTAATTTAACAACTAAAAGACATGTGTCTTTATTAATTTTGAAACACGATAAGGCATGGACATATGTATGAGTAGTCAATTAAAATTATGAGCTGACAATGTAAAGCATGACAAAACTATGAGAAAAAGTCAAATAATTAAAGGAACTTGTTTAAAGGATCATTGGTCTCGGTCCCAATAAAAAATCATCGGTCCTAAGGCAAGTTTCTCGGTCCTAATGGAAATTCTCAGTCCTAATTGAAATTCTCGGTCATAGGTCTTGAATTTCCTAGGTTCCTATTTCCTCGATCGTGTGTATAATTATACTCGGTCCTTGTCCTTGGCCAAGACCAAAGATTCTCGGTCGGAAAGTGATTTTTGGGTGTTATAATTCTACCCTGCTAATAAAAAAATTTCAACCTCAAAATTAGACTTACCGAATAATTCTAGATAATCCCGTAGCATGTCCTGCTATACTTCCCAAGTTACTTCATCACTTGAATGGTTGCTCCAAAGGACCTTAACCATCTTGATCTCCTTGTTTCTCAACTTTCTAATTTGTGTAGCAATGATCTGTGTTGGGATTTCTTCATAGGCCAAATCAAGTGTCCACTACATTTCTTCATGATGAATAACATGGGTTGGATTGAGAATATATTTCCTCAAGTTGGAAACATGGAACACATTGTGAATTGTATCCAAATTTGGATGAAGAGCTAATCTATAAGCCACGTCCCCAATTTCTTCAAGGATTTCAAAGGGACCAGTATATCTGGGATTTAACTTGCCTTTCTTCCCAAATCTAATGATTCATTTGCAGGGAGAAACCTTTAGGAAAACGTGGTCACCTCTATCAAACTTTAGGTCACGTCGCTTCTTGTTTGCATAATTTTTCTGTCTTCTTTGGGCTGTTAATAATCTTTCCCTGATCTTGCTTATAAGGGCCACAGTATTAGCCACTATTTATGGCCCAATGACCACTCTCTCACCCACTTCATCCTAATGTAGGAGAGTCCTACATTTCTTCCCATACAAAGCCTCAAAGAGTGCCATACCAATTGAAGAGTGAAAAGTGTTGTTGTAAGCAAATTCGATCAAAGGTAATCTTTGTTCCCAATTGCCTCCATAATCGATTAAATAAGTCCTCAATAAATCTTCTACAGTCTAGATCACACACTCAGATTGGCCATCAGTTTGTGGATGAAAGGAAGTACTAAATGACAACTTGGTGCCTAGACCCTTGTGCAAACTTTCCTAGAAATGTGAAGTGAAGCGCGGGTCTCTGTCTGATACTATTCTTGTTGGAATGCCATGCATTCGAACAATTTATTGTAGGTACAACTCTACGTATTGAGTCAATGTGAAATATGTTCAAACTGGTAGAAAGTGAGCCGACTTTATGAGACGATCTATTATCACCCATATGGCATTCATCTTTCGAAGGGTCACTAGTAAGCCAACTACAAAATCTATGGATATATTAT
Source organism: Impatiens glandulifera (assembly GCF_907164915.1). Lineage (NCBI taxonomy): Eukaryota > Viridiplantae > Streptophyta > Magnoliopsida > Ericales > Balsaminaceae > Impatiens > Impatiens glandulifera. Next base: position 13,481,201 of record NC_061866.1, on the reverse strand, counting down.
CTCACTTCGAAACTGGTATGGGCAATGGGCATAGCAATCCAGAATTCCTTTGATGCTCAATATTTACCTGCTGACATGTTAAACACTCACTAACATATTTCATGATGTCTTTCTTCATTCCTGGCCACCAGTACAACATTTGCAGACCCTTAAACATCTTGGTACTCCCTGGATGAACAGAGTAGGGCGCTGAATGTGCTTCAACTAATAATTCTTTTCTTAAAGAGTCCACAGAAGGTACTCATAGCATGTTCTTGTGATACACCAAGTCGTTCTTAATTGTATACAAAGTGGTTCCTTTCTTCTAATCCCTTTACCTCCAAAGAGATAATTGGGGATCTTGAGCTTGACTCAATCAAATTCTATCTATTAGATCTCGAACAATAGCCAAGGTTGAAAGAATACACTCTTGCTTTGGCTCTATCACCACCAGGTTCAGCCTTTCAAATTCTAGAACTAAGCTTGGCTGTGCAGTAATCTAGCTCAACGTGCTTGACTTACGGCTCACTGCATCTTCTACCACATTGGCTTTCCATGGTTGATTAACAATTTTGCAATCATAATCATTAACCAACTCTAGCCAGCGCCTCTACCTCATGTTGAGCTCCTTCTGATTGAACAGGTACTTCAGGCTTTAATGATTTGTGAAGATCTGACACTTTTTACCATAGATATAATGCCTCCAGATCTTCAAAGCGAACACAACTATGGTTAATTCCAAGTCATGTGTGGGATAATTATTTTCATGGGTCTTCAGCTGCCTTGAAGAATACGCTACAATATTTCCATTCTGAATTTGCACAGCCCCAAGCCATGCTTTGAGGCATCAGTGAACACAATAAAATTTTCTACCTCAGTTGGAATTCTAAGAATAGGAGCAGTTACTAAACTGTTTTTTAACTCTTCAAAGTTGCCTACACATTCTTTAGTCTAAACAAACTTCACATCCTTTTGGGTCAAGGTGGTAAGAGGCAAGTCGATCTTGGAGAATCCATTGATTCGTCTTCTTTTCTCTCTGACACTTATCACTCACCCTTCACCAAACAATGCAGCTAGCAACTACATTAACAAATTAATCAAACATATATCATTGAAGTAGATCTATTCAATATTCGAATAGATCTTTTCAATAAGCAAGTAGATCTATTCAACAATCGAGCAGATCTAGTTGGAGAAGAGGAGATTCACGGCCGATGAAGGAGAAGAGAGAGAGGAGATCCACGGACGATGAAAGAGAAGAGAGATCGGAGATTAGATGTTGGAGAAGAGGAGATCCACGGCTGGTGAAGGAGAAGAGAGATCGAAGATCGATCGGACGTTGGAGAAGAGGAGATTGAGGATTTGATTTTGAGTTGTAATGAAACGAGGAGAGGGAAAGGAGATTGAGGGTTTGATTTTGAGCTGTAATAAAATGAGGATAGGGAGAGAGGAGATTGAGGACGATGTTGAAGATTGAGGGTTTAATGAAATGAGGAGAGAGAGAGAGAGAGAAAGATACGGTCGAGAAGAAGAAAGAGGACGCGGAAAAAAGCAAAAAATAATAATTTCACCAAGGGCACTCCTTTGCCCTCGGAAATAATAGGATTTTTACTGAGAGAAACACTCTACTCTCCGTAAAATAAATCTCACCGAGAGCATTTTTTCGCTCTCGGAGATCTTTCTCGATAATTATACTTTTTTTACAAGTGGATCCTGTGGAGAGGGCGCGCACTGGCTTCGTTACATTCGGCTATGTGGCGCGTTCCTGGGCGCTCAATGAAAATACAGTGTTGATCCGATGACAGAGAATCTGGCTGCATCAAATTAAAAATAATTTCGGCTCACCCGATTATCAGTTTTATTTTTAATAAAAATGGTTATTTGAAATTGAATTTTAATCCCTTTCTTACGTTTTTCTTCACCAAAATTTAACAAAAATATTTGTAGAAACATAATAAAAATTATGTTCATTATTTTTATTTTAGGGTAATTTTAGGGTATTGTTTTAAGCCATAAATTATACTTAATTTATGTTTAAAATCATAATTAAATAATTTTATTTGGGTAAAATAAATAAAGTATTTTAACCTCAATTTCTTTTTGGATTTTTATTTAATTTTTATTTAATTTTTTCGAAATTATGATTTAATTAAACAATAATTAACACTAACTTAACATTTAATCTCTTTATGGGTTATTTTGAATTTAAAAATATATAATATTATTTTAATATTATTAAAAATAATAATATTATTATAAAATATGGTAGGTTAAATTTTCATACGGGGACACAAACAAGTGTTCCCGTATGAAAAATACGTTATGCGTTGACAAAACATGAATAGTTTTTATGTTGAACATTCTTACAAATTGTTCGTTAAGATGATTTCATATAATTTTTGTTGGGATAAACTTTGTGAGTCAAATTTTATCTAAAATCTCGTTTCTAGATGGAGCGTTATTCCTGGTTGAATTTTTAAGGATGATATGTGAATGATAACATGCTGTATTATGGTAAGTCGGTGTCGTATATGTCACGAGAATGTTGAATCGACAACTTATTCATAATGCTATTTTTATGATACTTTTTGAGATTAATTCTGGAAAGTCAGTAAAATCGATTGAGGAGTTAATCGTTTTTCTCAAGAATTTAGGAGCTCAATCGATAACCTATTGAGTAAAGTGATTAGAAATTTTTCATGTCATACTTTGTTGTGCTTGAACTATTCTTATTATTTTTAATATAAATGAAATATTTCAAAAAAATAAAATCTCAAAAATACGAACCCATTTAATTAATATAAAAATATAATATTTTTAAATAACAATATTTTATAAATAGAATAATTTTATACAACAAGGTTTTATGTTTTGAATTACCAAGGATCCAAAACTGGTCTCAATCAAAGTTAAAACAAGAAAAATTATAAACAAAACAAATATTATTTTCAAATAAAATATACGAAAAGGAAAAAAAATAGTACACAGCGGTTTCATCCTGACCGTTAGCTTCAGAAAGGGAACCGACGTCCGAAACACGCCGTACCAGATCAAGTTTGATCATTTTTCTTAAACATTGTCTTTCACTAGATACTTCCAGAAAACAGAACTTTTATTTCTCATCCTTTTGAATTCTTCTTTTGTTGCAATTTTATTCCTTATTATTTAGCAAACATAAGTGTTCAAAATATTCATTAAATTCACCACAAAATTATCAACATCATATATGAATATCGATAAATAAATTCTCTTATCTTTGATTGAGCTTATTTATGGAAGTTAATTCAGCTTATTCGCATATATATTTATATGATCACAACTTATTTAATCGTAATACTTAGGTAGGTTTGATTTACTTATAGTTTAACTTATTTATTTTTAATATTTTTAATATTATTTAATAATTATATATTATATATATATATTTATTAATTTAATTTTAAATATTAATAAATTATTTAAATTAAAATATAGTTTATTTGAAAATAAATATATTAATTTTTATAAAATTTTATCAATATATAATTTTAAATATTAATAAATGACTTAAATTAAAAAATAATATATTTTAAAATAAATAATATTAATATATTAATTTTTATAAATATATAATTTTAAATATATTTAATATAAATATGATATAATATATATATATATATAAATATTTAATAATATTTTAAAATATTCAGTCTCCTCTTTAATTTGAAAATCACTTTTTTTTTTTCTTTTTTCTCTTTTTTTTTTCATTTTTATTTCCAATTTTTTAAAAAATATTTAGTTGATTAATTTAATGAAGAAAAGTAATTTATTATTATTATATATATTTTCATATTTTCACACTCTCTTATGACCCAATTTTTTAATTTTTGATTCATTTTTGGCTCTCTCACCATTTTCTTATAGGAAAATTTGACGAAATGACCATAATGATTGAAGTATTTGCATCCGTGGTCACCTGCTAATTTATATTGATTTGATGACCATTTTATTTTTTTTGACAAAAATATCCTTTTCGCGTAACGCAAAGTTAGCGTTTCGCGAAGTAAATTTTTTTTTATATAAATACTCAAATTTTTTCATTTCGTTATTTTCTTTCTCTCTTTTCTCGCGACGGCACGACGGCACGACGGCGGAACCCTAACCTTAAACGAACACATTATATAGATCGATGACGTAAACTCGTTCTAATATCAGGTGATTGGAAATAATAACATAAATCACCTGATATTAGAACGAGTTTCGTCGTCATCGATCTATATAATGTGTTCGTTTAGGGTTAGAGTTCTACTGGCGTGGCCTCTTGAGAAGAGAGAGAAGAGAAAGAATGAAAATAACTAAATGAAAATTTTCGAGTATTTATATAAAAAAAATTCAACATGGAAAAAAATTCATTTAAAATTAGACATATGAATTAATAAAAGTTCATACGTATGAATTAATAAAAGTTCATTTAAATTTAGACTCGTATTAATTAATAAAAGTTCATTTAAATCGTATCTACTATTAAAAATTGGGTCATCTAGCCTTATTAATAACGATGTTTAATTGTTTTTAAAAAAATTAAAATTTATTAATTAAATATTTTTTTTTTTCTCCTTCTTTATTTATTAATTAGTTAATTTATTTATATCTTTTTATTATTCTTTTTTATTAATTAATTAATCTATTTATCTCTTTTTATTATTATTTTATTTGTTATTTGATTATTATTTTTTCATTATTTTGTTTATTTCTATATCAACATATATTATTTTATAATTAGTTGGTCTTTTTTGGGGACTAACACTTAAATATTAAATATTGTAATATATAAAATAGTTCAATGATTTGATACTTTAATATTTTCATATTTTGCTCAAGTATTTTTATTAAATAATTACTTATATAATCTTTTTTCAAAGAATTTTATTTGCGATGCAACTATTCTTCCACAAGTTACACCGATTATGTATTATAATTTTTTTCGAAGAATTTTATTTGTGGTGCAAACTATTCTTCCACAAATTACACAGATTATGTACTAGTTATATTTATGCAAATTGGAGTAAAAATCATAGAAGAGGACAAATGAATATATTGTTCTATAAACTAATTAATTAAATATTATAATAAATATTGAACTACTTTATATATTTAAAATAATATATGTTGATATAGTAAAAAAATAAAAATAAAAATAAAATAATAAAATAACAAAAAAAAAGAAATAGTAAAAAGAGATAAACGACTTAATTAATTAATAAAAAAATTAAACAAAAGAAAAAATAGTAAAAGAAGATAAATGGATTAATTAATTAATAAAAAAAAGAAAGAGAGAAAAAATGAATATTAAATTAATAAATGTTAAAAAAATTAATTATCATTTGTCAGATAAAATTAGACCGGTTCACATAAACCTAACTTAAATAAATATTTCATGCAGGAACAAGGAACCGGACCGGACAAACAAAAGAACCGGCTAAAGCAAACTAGCCGGTCAAGTCATTAAACCGACCAGGAACACTTGGAATATAACCGCACAAAGAAAGGATCGGCCAAAGCTTAAAACCGGAAACATCAGACAGCCGACCAGCCACAAGGCAAAGGAATAACCGGAAGAAGTCCGGTTACATCACTCGTATCGGAAGCCATCCGGTTAAGTCGAATGACCGACCAGTACAAGAAGACAATTCGGGTATCTGTTGAGAATGATACCAAAGGAACAGACTGAACACTTCCATATTCATACAAGTCTGAGGAAAGTCTGCAGGCTGCATAAGACAGTCCTACAGGATCTTTCCACTTCGGGATAAGTCAGAAAGGAGATCTTCCAAGTACAGACAACTGTCTAACAGACAGTGTCTACATTGAGTAAAAGACAAACCTAGCAGGTTTGTCTTACATACCGGAAGAACAGAATGCCAGGTCTGAAATTGACCGACAGGTCTGAAGTTGACCGTCAGGTCTAAAAAGATGACCGCAGGGTCTGAATCACTGAATCACTGAACCTCTGCACCCCTGCTCAGCCAATCAGATTCAAGGTAGTGAAATATGACCGTTGACATATTTCACCTATAAAAGGGGCAGTTGAAGAAGAGTAAAGGGGTGACACAAGGGACAAGCGACATACAGTGAGAAAAGTGAGAAATTCTAAGAGCATTTACTCTACAAGTGATAAGACTGTGTTGTTCTAAGAAAGCCTAAGTGCAAAAGTTAAAGTGTGTCTTACAATTTCGGTGTAAATTGTAAGGTTTTCATCGAGCAGGAAATAAGTCTCGATCGGATTGTACTTGTATTCCTTAGTGAATATCCTTCTCGCGGTTTCGAGAGGAAGGGGTGACGTAGGAGTTTTATCTCCGAACATACATAAAATCTGTTTTGTCATTTACTTTCTGCCGGTTCCATTATCTAATCGATCCGTACCACTATAACCGACTTAACTCTATCCAAGCCGAATCACCAGGTTACCGAAACCGACCCATCAATTTCTAAACCCTCATCATCCGAAACCGGTTCTGCCTATTATACAAGTGTGCCGCTTCAACCTGAAAGCAAACCTCTTCCGCGCTTGAACCTAGTTCAAGGGTTTGTGACAGGTTGTGTAGTATTGAAACCCCGGTGTTAATCTCTAACCGGATTAATCACCACCCTCCGAGTGAGAACCGCTAACCGGTTCAACCCCCGGTCCTCCAGCGGCTACCTAGATCCTAACAATTGGTATCAGAGCAGTTAGTTTCAATACTCAAGCAAGCATGTTTCAGGATAGGCCTCCAATGCTAGAAGGTGATGACTTTGCCAACTGGAAGGCACGCATGCACCTGCACTTAATCACCTTGGATGATGAAATGGAGTCCATTCTGACAGAAGGACCGATATTCATTGATAAGGACAGAAAGGAATGGACGGCTGAAGATAGGAGAAGAAACAACCTGGATAATCATGCTAGAAACCGGATCTCCAACAGTGTGGACAGAAACACATACTGCAAGATCGGAGACTGCAAAACCGCGAAGGAGACATGGAACACGGTTATCCAGATCTTTGAGGGAAATGAAAGAACAAAGGAAAACAAGATAATGGTGGCTACACAGAAGTTTGAAAGCATCAAAATGAAACTGGGAGAAACAATGAAGGGGTACAGTGACCGGTTCACTGGTGTGTTAGATGAGCTAGCAACTCTTGGCAAGAGGTCTGACAACAAAGAGGTCATTATGAAAGCTTTGAGATCTCTTCCAAGTGCTTGGGACATAAAGACAATGGTAATGAGGGAATCAAAAAGCCTACGTAAGATGAAACTATACGATGTATTCGAAGATCTTAAGGCATATGAGTTTGAAATGAAATCTAAAACTGAAGAAGAGGTTTCGGCCTCAACCTCAACCAGAGCATTGATCACACCCATAAAACCGGTTGCTCCTGCACCAGCACCGATCAGAACCGCCGAACAGTTCACCGAGGATGTCATGGAAATGCTTGCACAGAAGTTTGGGAGGTTCATGAAAAGAAGCCAACCGACAAACAACTACTATGGTGATAAATCCAATATAAGGTGTTATAACTGCAACTGTTTGGGACATTTTAAGTGGGAATGCAGGAAACCGAGGAGGGATACCCAGAAACAGGATAATCAAGATAACCGAAACAATTATCAACAAACCGGTGAAGGAAATGAGGTACCGAAAGCACTGATAGCCGATGATGAAGGAAGCTTATGGGCTCACAGTGACAGTGATGATGAACTCACATGTCTCATGGCAAACGAGGAACATGTATTTGACTCTCCTTGTGAAGAATTTACTAAAGATGAGTTATATAATGCATTGAATGACATGGTAGAAGAGTATAAGAACCTACTAGCCATGCTACCTAAGCACCTCAACATTAGAACCGATCCTATAGTACCCATTCCTACAGAACTAGAAGTACCCATTATAACCGAACCGGAGATCATAAAACCTGATGAAACCTCCACCTTAGAAACCAAGTTAGAACCTGAACCACCACTTAGTACCGAACAGCCTAGTGAACCGGCTAGAGAATTAACCGAGGAAGAAAATGCCCGACTCCAATACAAGATGGCTGCATATAAGAGATCTAGTGATATAGTAAAGAAAATGTGTAGTCATTATAGACATCCCCGTTGCAAGTTCGGCCTAGGATACACAAAGGATAGCTCAAAAGACCAAAAACCCGTAGAGAAAGTAAGGCTCACAAGAAGTAACCTCCCCCTTATAAGATTCCTTAAAAGCTCCTGGACCGCTGAAGAAGAGTTGACCGCATACTATAGGGAAGAAAAGCTAAAATACAACTATGTTGGTCCAACCGACTCTGAAAAGTGGCTTGATCCCGTGAAAAGAAAAGCCGAAATTCTCAAATATATGAAAGCCCATCCTGAACCGCATAGGTCAAACCAAAGATCACCAAACCAAAGATCACCACCATTTAAGACCTCTGTAGAAAAACCGAGATACACGAGACCGAGTGCCAAAAGGACGGTTAAAACCTTAGCAAAGAAGACTGTCCGGTTTATCAAGGTTTGGATACCCAAGGGACTAATCGCATGTGGACCCAAGTAAATGTGGGTACCAAACAGTTGTAAATATGTATATTTTGCAGGATCCAAAGAAACGGCTAGGAAACTCTGAATGGTTCTTGGATAGTGGTTGCTCCAGGCACATGACCGGAAACAACAATTTGCTAACCGATATCAGAATAGTAACCGGTGCTTTAATCACCTTCGGTGATAACTCAAAAGGTAGAACTGTGGGCAAGGTTAAGATTGTCCATGGTAACCTAACTATTGATAATGTACTTTTAGTTGAAAACCTACGCTTTAATCTGCTCAGCATAAGTCAAATGTGTGATGCTGGATATACTGTAGAATTTCTTAAACATGCATGCTTAGTTAAGAACTCTCAAGGCATTGTACTGTTAACTGGAAATAGGATATGTAATATCTACAAGGTAGACTGGAAAACTAAAGTAGAATATTCTATATGCATGATAGCTAAGACTGATCAAACCTGGTTATGGCATAAAAGACTAAACCACCTAAACATGAAAACCTTAAACTATATTCGCGGTAAAAAGCTAGTTGAGGGTATTCCTGATATAGTATTTAATCAGGATAAGGTTTGCTCAGCATGTCAAATGGGTAAACAAACTAGGTCAACCTTTAAGAGTAAAGGAAATATACAATCTAGCCGATGTTTAGATCTTCTTCACATGGATCTATTTGGACCGATTTAGGTTGTTAGCCTAGGAGGTATGCTTTACACCATGGTAGTTATTGATGATTATTCTAGATTTACATGGGTAATATTTCTACCATCTAAACGTGAAACCACATCAAACCTGATTACACTTCTTAAACGCCTGCAAAATAAAAAATCAACTCGCATTAATAGCATTCGAAGTGATCGAGGTACCGAATTTACCAATAGTACATTAACCGCATATCTTGATGAATCCGGCATTAGACACGAGTTGTCTAGTGCTAGGACTCCTCAACAAAATGGCCTGGCCGAGAGAAGAAACCGAACTCTCAAGGAAACTGCACGGTCCATGATAGCCGATTCGGGCATTGCTTAGAAATTTTGGGCTGAGGCTATCAACACTGCATGTTATACACAAAACCGGTCTTTAATTAACAAGTTTCATAACAAAACACCTTATGAGGTTTATTTTAACAGGGTTCCCAAACTTAAGTACCTCAAGATTTTCGGTTGTAAGTGTTATATACATATAAATGGTAAAACCCAACTCACTGCTTTTGATGCAAAACCGATACCGGGATCATGCTAGGTTATTCAGCAGTGAGTAAGGCATATAGAGTGTATAATAATAGAACCTCAACCATGGAGGAAACAATTCACGTTGTTTTCGATGAATCGGTTGAAAGTAATACTGCTTCATGCTTTGATCTACACAACAGATTGGTAAACAACAATATCCATTCTGATAGTGAAGATGAGATTCCGGTCTTCAGGCGGTTTGTCCATGACCAAATGGGTAACATTGAAACCCAGCCGGATCAAGCTGTTCCACAACAGGAAGCTGACACTTCGGTCCAATCCGAGGAAGTCGGTCGGTCTGACAATCCTGTTCAGCCTACCGACATGTCTAGCCTTGATCAAGTAAACGGTAATTTGGTAGACATCCCTGAACTGAACCTCAGAAGAAACAGTAAACATCCTCCTGAGCAAATTATAGGTGACCCTTCAGAACCTGTTCGAACTAGGGGTCAACTTCTGGAAGGATACTTTAATTCCGCGTTTATATCCCAGATTGAGCCGAAAAGAATAGATGAATCATTGTCAGATCCGGATTGGATCTTGGGAATGCAAGAAGAGCTAAACCAGTTCGAGAGTAGTAAAGTCTGGTACTTAGTCCCTAGACTGAAAGATCAATCGGTCATAGGAACAAGATGAGTATTTAGAAACAAACTCAATGAGGACGGTTTGGTCACGAGGAACAAAGCCAGATTAGTGGCACAAGGTTACAAACAGGAAGAAGGCATTGATTTTGAAGAATCATTTGCTCCTGTGGCCATGATTGAAGCCATTAGGATTTTTCTAGCCTTTGCTGCTTTCAAAAACTTTAAGGTTTTTCAAATGGATGTTAAGAGTGCATTTTTAAATGGTGAATTACGTGAAGAGGTGTATGTTGAACAACCACCCGGTTTCAAAAGCGCTGCATTCCCAAACCATGTATACCGGTTAAATAAAACTTTATACGGTCTAAAGCAAACACCTAGAGCCTGGTATGATACACTAACCGGTTCTGCCTATTATACAAGTGTGCCGCTTCAACCTGAAAGCAAACCTCTTCCACGCTTGAACCTAGTTCAAGGGTTTGTGACAGGTTGTGTAGTATTGAAACCCCGGTGTTAATCTCTAACCGGATTAATCACCACCCTCCGAGTGAGAACCGCTAACCGGTCCAACCCCCGGTCCTCCAGCAGCTACCTAGATCCTAACATCATTATTATTAGAGACTATATGAACCAATTTTAAATAGTATATATGTTTAAATAAACTTTTATTACGTCTCACAGTTTTTGTATAATTACATTTTTCTAAATATGAGTTTTTTTTAATTATAATATGTAATTTTAGATAATTAATTAAGTCTAGTTTGATTTCTAAAATTCTAATTATAAATTTAAAAATTATAGTGTATTTATATATATATCTTTTTAATTATTTTTTATATTAATATACCTATATTATAAATAATAAATAAAATGTATTTAAATGTATATTTTATTATTATAATAATTTTATATAAAATATAAAATTATTATAAATAGATGATAGATAATGAATAAAATGATTAAAAATAGATTAAATAGATGAGAGAGAATAAATAAAATAATTAAAAATAAATTAAATAGATAAGATACAATGAATAAAAAATATATAAAAATAATAAGAGAGAGAAACTCCGGGATTATAAGTTTAAACATTCAATAAAGAAGTAAAGAGAAAATTGAGTTTAAACATAAAAATATGTTTGATTATAATTTTTTGTGTGAGTTTACGCAAAATTTCTATATCAACTTATTACTTTAATAAACGAAACCTAAGTGGAATATTTCATAAACTTATCAAAGGATATTTATTTTTTTTATCGAAGATAATCTATATAATTTGTTATACAGTCCTTTTTACAGTGTGCCCATTCCATTGAAAGATGTATCGACCTCAATACTTACATGACATAATATTAATAATATATAGATCATATATTTATTATTATTATTTTATATAAGAAATTATTTTTTATAAATTCGGATAATGAGTTAGAATTACAAAATTAATTTATAAATAATGCTTAATAATATTTACAAATTAAAAACAACTAAACAAGAATCTAAATTTTAAATAATACGATAAATTTGTAAAAATTATATTTTCATTAGGAAGATTAATTTTTTTTTTTTTGTATTTTTGTTAAGTACAGCAAGTCTAATAAACAAACCTGTGTTAAAAAAATATTTACCAAATATTATAAATGTACATAAAATTATCTTTGTCCATGGATTGGTATAAAAGAAATTATGTAAGTAATTAACAATGATCAAAATAATGGAAAATTCAGTAATTAAATAACAATATCTATAAAGTGTTTCGAACCAAATAATAGTACCTTAATTAAGAAAAATAAAATGACTTTCATTTTTTTTTTTAAATTAGTGTAGACAGATAATGAAAAAAAATCCTTAGAATTGATATTAATTTTTTTTTTATCAAGTATATATATATATATATATATATATATATATATATATATATATATATTATAATTAATTAATAATAATAAATTTTATTTTCCGAATAAGTTTGTGAGTAGAATGAGGCTTATTCAAAAGCCAAAAGTACACATTATTTTATTAAGATGTTGAGATAAGCTTATTATGCATTAGCTTATAAATTTACATATCCCAATTAGCTAGTGATATGATCAATTCATTTTTAGTTTTTGTTATATTTATTTATAATATTTGAAGACTTCTTAGATTAGTAAAAACAACTCATACAATTACTAAAAATAAAAAAATAAAAGTTTTGATCTTAATGCGTGTCTATATATTTGGAGAAAATGAACCTTAAATCTTTTTATAATATATATATTGTTTTTGTTATATTTATTTATAATTTTGAATAATTTTGAAGAGTTTTAATTTGTATATATCAATTACCTCATACAATCACTCAAAATAAAAGGTTTTGATCTTATTGTTGTCTATGTAATCAAAAGAGAAAGTGCAATTCATTAGTTATTTTTACATTAAAAAAAAATTAGGTGAGAATATAAATTTATGTCAAGAAGAGAGGAAATACCCTGATTCAAAATACAAATATAAAAAGGAGGGATAGGGGAGAAAATTTGAGGGAGAGAATGAGATAGAGAATGATGTGTCACTACATCACTTAAAATGATAAAAGGTGAGGAGAGAGAAGAGAGAAGAGAGAAGAGAGAAATTTTGTTATTTTTTTGGCTAATCAAATTGCGCCACATCATTTTCTCCCTTAAATTTCCTCTCTCAATCATTTCTCATATATATGAAAATGGAAGAATAAAAAATATAAAAATGCTAAAAGAAATTACTCCATAATTAAATGCTACTTGTTAAAAAAATCACGATGGAAACGAATCAAGGTCAAAATCGAGTCATACTTGAAATGACTCAAACTAGACCCGATAATCTTTTTACCAGTTTCTTTTGTTGAGTTTTGTATTTTTTTTTTCTAATCACTCACTCATTTTCTTATTTATTTTTTTTAAGTAGATTTGTGATTAACTTCTTTTTTTTTTGTTTTTTAGATGTAATTATAATTTTAAATAGAGACAGGTGAATTAATTATATCGGATTAAGTTCGAGTTGAGTTAGATAAATCAGGTCAACAAAGTCGTATTTGGGTCAATCACAAATAAATATGTCAAATTCAGATTTAACAATGAATTACTAAACCTGTAGATTCGGCTAGTCAAGCTGAAAATGACTGAATTGAGAAGCCCTATGAATTATTGTTCCAACATGAAATATAATTATATGAATAAATTATTTTTTAAGATGATAATTAATAAATAATACTACAAAATTTTATTTTTCCAAATCTTCTAAATTCGCCTTGTTTGAAAATTAGTTATTTAAAATGGATGAATGTATTTTTTATTAATATTGTTTGTTCGATAGATGTAGATTATTAAGAAATAAACTATCAAAATATTCTTTTAATGATTTATTTTTTCTTTCAAAATTTCAAAATAATAATAAAATAATAAAAGTGTTTTCAAAAAATAAATCTAGTTCATTAGTCTCTCTATATTTTAAATCTATATTTATAGTAAATCTCCAACAATAAAATTAAGTGAACAATAGTTTTAAATTTCGAACAATAAGTATGAAATGATAAAAAAAAAAAAAAAAATCAAATTCAGCCATAAAAACAAAAAATTAAGAGGTAAATAAAATCGCATTAATTTCAGTGAGCCCATAATAGGTAGGGATTAACCCATAATATTAATGTTTTGAGAAAAAAATAATAAAGAAATTGTAATTTATTATTTGATTGGATTGCCAAATAAAAGTAGTAGTTATTTAAGGTTGTTGATGAACTTAAGTTTCTTCTTTATATAACTATAATTAATAACCCTAGGAATGCTTTTACCCTTTTGTCAAACGGTCTTATCTACAGATTGGATATCCTTAACATTGTAAAACAAACCTTTTAAAACAAAGAGATAATCATCTTCCTTCCTTCACCTTTAAGAGAGTTTAAATAGGTCTTTCTCCTTATAGTATGAACTCACTCTTTACCCAATATCCACAAAAATCATCAATACAAAGTTAAGACATCTTCGTTCTCAACATGAACAAACTATTTTTCATTCTTGCCTTTCTGTTACCTCTTCTTATTTCTCGTAAGATTTCTCTTTAATATATTTATATATAATAATAAAATTTATACTGAAAGCTTTTTACTTATTTTGGCAGAAGAGCGGGGTGGAATTGTGCTAGTTGAAGCACGACTATGTGAATCTCCGAGCAGCACTTTCCACTACATTTGTGTGTCAAACACGAATTGTGCTACTGTCTGTCAAGGAGAACACTTCACAACAGGAGAATGTAAGGGCTTTCGTCGCCGATGCATTTGCCAAAAGCCTTGCTATTCCTAATTAAATAATCCCTTGTGTGCGCTTTGCGACCAATTACAATCATTCAATAAATACAACAACTACAATTATAAAATTTGTATGGATATGCTAAAGAGAAATTTGAAGTAAAATAAATTTATGATTCTTACATAATATTTGAATTAAAGTAGGCACATTAAATTTTCTTAGAATTTATCTCAATTCTAGTAAACTAATATATAATTATATACAAATTAAGTTAAGCAATTGGGACTTTCAGTTTAGTTTACATTCTAAATGGATTTTTCTCAAAATAAATGGAACTAACTGTTGGAGAAATCGAATAATAGCACTTGTTTAGCAATTCAGAAATAAACAAGCTACAACAAGGCCTAACAATTCTTTTTCCCTTTTGTGTAATCAAATAGGCAGCCAAAACAATTGAGCATCAAACAATCAAAAAACAGAGAGCAGGACACCAAGATTTTACGTGGAAAACCCAAATTAGGTAAAAACCACGGGACACTTCGGCCACTTAAATCATCCACTATATCAAATGAGTATACAATGTAGTTCAATACAAGCCTAGAGGTAATCTAACAAAAGTTATCAATTGACCTCATCCTAACTTGTCATTCACATACATTATCATCATCATTAAAGATGGCTAACCAAATGGAGAAGAGATCAAGGAAATCAGAAGAAGAACCTGCTGCTTCAATGGAGGAATTGCTGCTTCAATGGAGGAAGAACTGCTGGAAGAGAGAGAGAGAAAAACCAATCTAAAACTGCTTTGTGTTTTTTTTTCCTTAATTAAATATGCCCTAATGGGCTTTATTAATTTGTTAGGCCCAGCTGCCAAATGAGCTGACCCAACACTAACTATTAACACAATAATTTTTTTTTTATAAAGTGCAGAAAATTGGATACTCTCCAAAATAGAATTTTCAATTTTTTTTTAAATAAAATGTTAAGACAAACTATGTAGGGTTGTTCAACAAACCAGACAATCAACACTATTTGACAAAATTTAAAAGGATCAAAAATGTGTTAAATATAATTAAACATGTCAAAATATATTTAACCGGTCAAAAATATAGTAAATGAATAAAAACATTTGAAACGATATATGCATCAAACATATCCAAACCGTATTACATTAAAAAAATGTTAAACCAGTTAAAATCATATTAATGTTATAAACATATTAATGAATAATTTGTAACAGTTGCAAATGATCTAATTAGGATGCATGTCTCTGAATGCATGTCTCTGAAGGATAATCATTACTACTAACGAGTCTATAATACAAATGAAGCGTGGAAGATTAGTCGGTTGCAAAGATAAAAATTCTCAAAAAAGAAAAATGTAAATGTTCAAACTTTGAAAACAATTACTTAAGAAGAGTATATAGTCATTGAAAAAATGATTTCAGAGGAATCACAAGTACCTAAGAATGAAAATATCTCTATAAACTATATTTTGACTTAAAAAAGATGGAATCGAGATAAAATTGACGTTGATGAAAAATTTGCATATGCTATAGCATGCGATATTTTAATGAAGACGAGGATCTTGAACCTAAGTCTATAGAAGAATGCAGACACAAAAAAATGATTGACCAAACTAGAAATATGTGATTGAAGCTGAATTAAAATCACTTGCAAAACATAAAGTTTTTGACCTATCGTCTGTACCCTTGAAGGTTTTAAATCGATCGGTTATAAATGAGTATTTATAAGAAAAAGAAATGAGAAAAATGAAATTGTTAGATATAATGCACGACTTGTTGCCCAGGGATTCTTGTAGAGAACTAGTATTGATTATGAGGACACATATTTTCTTATGGTGGATGCAACAACATTTAGATGCATGGTAAGTTTATATCAATACACGAGAAATTACCGATGAGATTGATGGATGTTGTTACCACATATTTATATGGCTTCCTTGATAAAAATATATACATGAAACTCTTTGAAGGATTTAAATGTCAAAAACATGTAATTCAGACCGTTGGGGCCGTTACTGCATTAAATTATGTCGATCCCATATAGATTGAAACAAAATCTGGATGTATGGGGTATAAACGTCTCAATGATATTTGTTAAAGAATTGATTTAAATGACCCAATATGTTCATGTATTTATTAAGATCTGGATCACAATTTAAAATAATTACAATTTATGTGATCTCAATATTATTGGAACTACAAATGAATTATCAAAAATAATTAATTATCTTTGGAAAGAATTTGAAATTAAGTTAAAGCAATATTGAAATTCAAATAAATAATTTGAAGTCCAAATGGTATAATTTAAAATTTTATTTACCAGTATTTTCCCAAGAAAGTTAAAATATTCAAAGATTTCCCTATTGAATAAAGGTGAATCTAAAACTTTAGGAATTCATATTTAAGAGGTTTGATGATTAATTAATTCAATTTTAAATATTCAAATAGCTAAAAAAATGAAAAGACAAATTGCCTAATTTCTTCATGCATATGCGAGATCTCTATTTTTAATTAAGCTCTTTTGTTAACAAGATCAGGATCCTAATTTCTGATTATTTTAAAGGAAATTTCTTGGAGTTTTGGTTTCCGTCTTATTTGGCTACTAGATTTAGTTCGATATGATTCTATTTTGATGATTTAAGAAATTTAATATGAATTGATAGAAATAGAATAGGATTGCTCAATTTGGAGATTTCTGAAATTATGAAATATAAACAGATATTTCTAAAATAAAGCAAGTTGAAAAGTAACCATGGTCATTTAAATAAGAAACGTAGATCAATCCTTTAGTTAAAAAATCCTTTAGTTAAAACTTTCATTTGAGAATCTTCTTCAATTATATTTAAATTAATCCTAGATTGATGTCTCGTGCCTAAGAATGTAACCATTCTGATTTCGGAAATCTAGGCAATGAACTTATGTTATTTTGAGTTTTACATATGAATTTATTTACGGTTCGAATCAATGGTCATGGAGTCGAGCCACGTATAGGCCTCGAATTAGAACAACAATATATAAATGCTCTTTAGTGTAGATCATGGCTTCAAATATAATATTTTGGCCTCATAAAGTATTTCAGACAATTTGAACACAAAGAGCATTATCAAAATGGGAAGAGATAAAACCTACGCATCCAAAGCAACATGTCTTGATTTAATCACAATATACTATCCAGATGCTAAAAAAACATTGAGAGTAAAATCAAACGCATTAAAAAAGACGAGAGACTAGATAAATGTAGGTTAAAAGGAAATGTTATAAAATCCGTATTGACATTAACTATACTCTAAAATGGTCCGAAAAGATGGTCATAAAAGAAATCGACATAGAATCACTCCACTTTCCCATTTTCTGATCATCTCCCAATTTGCATTGAGATTTTGAGGTTTAGTATAGATCGTATGTGCATGATTGGATGCGATGTTTCGATATTGTGTAAATCTCCCTTAAAAAGATATATAATGATTGTTATTTTTAGTTTGTTATTCATCTCGAGCATGTATGTCAATTTTTGTTACAACTTTTATTAAGATGTTTTTTTGCAAAAGATTTACTATTTGTTTGCAATTTTTGCGATTAGATAGTATAAAGAAAAATATTTTACCCTTTAAAAAAGATAAAATAAAAATATATATAATTATGAACCATTTGCATACCCTCTTATATTGCCATTTATTTAGTTCATTTGTAGTGAAAGATCTATCTATCATCATAAATAGATAATTTGCAAGTTACAAGGGTAACTTTGCTAACATTTTTTCAAACATGTACAGCGGCGGAAAAGGCCCTTACAATCACCGGATTGGTATCCTTCTTGCCTGCAAACGAGAATGCAGTTGATGTCTTTAAAGCACGGCCCTCTGAATTTTGTGCTCGGGTACTTGCACTTCTTCGCTTCCGCTTGCATCCTCACTCCTCCTTCTGCAATAATATTAACATTGAACCTTTGATTATAAAGTTAATAAACAAAATTACTTTCACTTTTTAATTTGAAACAAGTTATATTGACTAAAAGAGGGGAATCTTTAAAGGCTCAAGCTCTCCCTATTGATTAAAAGAAGGAGGGATAATTTCATTCTTGAAGGAAAAGAAGGAATCAGTTTAAGATGGAAGAGGCTGAATATTCAGAAGTTCTACTAATATATTCACACAATTGAATATCAAAGACAAATCTTGTCTCAACTTGTATTTAAAAATGAAAAAAGTTAGCTTTTAAACAAGAGAAAGATCAATTACGAGTGGAGATGAGAAGAGCCAGCAACATGAAGACCAAGAACTTGTAATTACCCATGTTGAACAAGATTATATGTGAAGTATAGACAATTTTGAAGAAGAAAATTGAACTATATATTTATAGTGAGTTGAGAAAGTCATCAATGTCCAAAGTCACTAGTAATGCCATTACACGTATCATATGTATGTATTGACCTTTAAGCTTTAATTTATGCCATCCTTAGCATGTTATTTATGTGAATTTCCGTTTAGAAATTAATTTGTATGGTAGAGATTAAGGGATGGGGTCTATCCTCATCTTTTTCAATTATGGGATTGTTAGAGGAAAAAAACATTAATTATAAACTGATAGTCTTTCTTGTTTTTATATAAAGATTATTGGTTTGGGTATGAATTAGATTGCCATTATAGAAAAACTAATTTGAATGTTTTATGAAAAATAAAACTTTCTGTTAACCTTCAGGGGTTTAACAAAACTGAAAATTAATATATGAATACTGAATACTTAAACATTTAAAAAAAAAAATTTAAATTAACAAATAATAACATCTAAATTTTAAGTACTTAATATTTGAATTGGTTTAATAATATTTAAAACTAATATCTACAAAAAAATAAATCAATGCTATTATACTCTTATATTTATTATTTTAATAAATTATATATATAGATTTATATAACTTAATATTAAATTAAAAAGTAATTAAAATAAATACTAATATTTTTCTTTGACTTGTATATTAAATTATTAAATTACTTAATTAATAATTATATGAATATAAATAAATAATATATATAAATATGATATATATATATATTTATATATATATATATATATATATATTTATATATTTAACATCTCTTTTTCTCTTTTTTTTATAAAATTTTATAATTAGTTTAAATATGATTACATTTTTATGGTATGATGTTGAAATTAACAGAGAAAAATAATAAAATTTGTAAACTTGAAAAGAGAAAAAAAATAAAACTTTATATATAACAGTAATTTTATTAAATTTAAAATGATAAAATAAAATTTATTTTATATTTGTGATTTTTTTAGAGTAACATGTATAATTTTTTTTTTATCTATTTTAAAATAAATTTAATATTTTAGCTTATTATTTTAAACATATTTTTACTTCAATATGTAAAAATAAGTAATTATAAATATACATTATTAAATATACTTATATTAAATAAGCTTTTATATATTAAATTAAGCGATAAATTTAGTTGAAGATTTCAAACTTGTAGATAATTCATTGGACAATTACCTCATTATAATAAATAGCGATAATTGTATTGTATTTATTACTAATTTTTATTGGATGAATAATGGGAAGATGGATTATCAAAAAAATTAGAGTTAGCAAAAAAAAATTAGAGTTAGATCAGTAGATTTAAAAAAAAAATAGGAGGACTTAAACAAAAATAAAGGAAAAATTATAAAAAAAAAACAATATGAATCCTTCAACCCAAGGAATCTGGCCTTCATCTCTAACCAGAAGTAAAAGGGCTAATTAGGCACATAGTGGTAATTATAGTGGTTCATTCTGAGCCTAGAAAACTTTTGAAAAAATCTGCTACTCCACTATCAAGTAATCCACTATCAAGTAAGGGAAAAAAAATACGATCTAAGTTACTCCACTTTTGGTCTAGGAGTGAGAAACACTACCCTTACAAATTTTTTTTATAAAATTTTTAATATCTTCAAAATAATTATAAGAGTTACTCATTCTTGTTTTCCTTGTTTTTTTAAGAGAAATTTTATTTATACTAAATAGAAAAAATCTTAATTCTCTAATTTAATGAAATTTATTGCAAATCTTCTGTTTTACTCATTGTAAATCTTCCGTTTTCCTCATAAATGCAGATTTTTCGTTTCCCATATTATTGCAAATCTTATATTTCTTTGTAATAGTTGTAATGGTCAGGAGTAATGCAACAATATTTTCCCCTAATTTTGGTGTGGTTCTAGATCACGAACACCGATCATGTGTCGCGTCATCACTGGTTTTGATGTTGGCAAAGTCTTCGTAAGTATGTCGACCCGCTGTTCATCCGTTCAAACAAACTCTACGTTGATTTGACTTCCTTCCACACACTCTCGAATAAAATAATATTTCGTGTCAGCGTGTTTTCTACGACCATGAAAAATTGGGTTTTTCATGATTGCAAGTGCGGACTTGTTGTCGACGTAGAGCTTCACTAGCTTAGGTTTCGAACCACTTAGTTCGAACAACAATGATTTCAACCAAATTGAATGACACGCTTCCGCTGCTACAACCATGAACTCTGCTTCACATGAGAATATTGTCACTGTCTTCTGTTTTTGGGAGTTCCACGAAATAAGACTATCATTAATATAAAACACCATGCCCCCCGTACTTTTCCGGTCATGTAAGTCACCTATGAGATCACTGTTAGAGTAACCATCTCCTTGTCACCACCTCTTTTTCAAAACACTAGACCTAAGTGTATAGTACATTGAAGGTGTCGAAACACCCACTTCACTGCCTTGTGATGTATCCCAGTTGGCCTCTCCATGAATCTACTGACAACACCAACATCATAAAAAGATCTGGCCTTGTATGAAGGAGATAGAACAAACAACTAATGACTCTTCGATATTAAGTTGCATAAACCGATTGTCCTTCGAGATCCTTATAAAGTTGAGCCCTATGCTCCATTGGTGCCTTTGTTGAGTTAAAATTAAGCATTCCAAATTGGTTCAACACCTTTTTGGAATATGATATTTTCTTGATCGAGACACCTCCTCCGAACTGAGTTACCTCGATTCCAAGGTAATATGAAAGCAATCTGAAATCACTCATCTTGAACTCCCCATTATCTGCTTCTTTAAGAGTTTGACACCCTTTGAATCTTCACCTATTAAAATAAGATCATCCACGTAAATACCAACAATAATTTGGGTGTTAGTGTTGCCTCTTGTGTACACTACTTGCTCTTGTGTACCATTCGCGAAGCCCATTTTCTTCAAACTTTTATCGAACTTTAGATTCCATGCACGAGGAGCTTGCCTTAGTCCATACAATGTCTTTTTTAATTTAAGCAACATATTTTCCTTCCCTATGGCTTTAAATCCTTCTAGTTGAGTCACATCACTTTCTCTTTTAGTTCTCCAATGAGAAAAGCTGACTTTACATCGAGATGATGAATTTACCAACCACAATAAGCTGTCAAGGCAAGAATAACTCGAATTGTGTCCATTCGAGCGACTACAGAGAAGGTTTCTTCGAAGTCAATGCCTTGTCGTTGCACATAGCCCTTTGCAACTAAATGAGCTTTGTGTTGGATCACCTCACTATCTGAGTTTTTCTTAAGTTTAAATACTCATTTGAGTCCAATTACCTTGTATCCAACTGACAATGGGACGAGAGACGACGTATTATTCTTCTCGATGGCTTCAATTTCTTTAGGCATTGTTTCTTCCCATTGTGGTTGTCCATCCTTTTCATTATAGCAAGACAATTCCTCTGTCTGTGCTAACATCAAGTCTTCATAATTATGTGTCACTCAAAGTGCTTCTTCCAAGATATCATTCATGTTCCTGTATCGAACATATCTTTCATCATTCCCCACGTGTCCACCAGACCATGAAATGGGTAGACCATCGCCTTGATTTTTTTGTTCAATCACTTGCTCGAGTTGTGGGGGATTCGAGACAGCCTGTTGGAACGATCCTGAAGTAGACTGTCCTCTTATCGATCTACTTTCGAATTGGATCGTTCTAATTCCAACATGCTCGTGATTAACCTCTTTGTAAACTTTAAAGGGCTGATCACTCTTTTCAATTTATCAATCTGAAGCTACACTTTCTTCGGACACAATATCACGACTCACATGGATCTTGTCATTTTATGGTTCGAGCAACTTTGTTCCTTACTTCCTTCTTCGACACATAAAGAGACAAATGACCGACTTTTGTCGTCTAACATTATCAGATAGGAGTGGTTACCTTGGCGTGCAATGTACACCCAAACACACGAAGGTGCTCTTAGTGCGACTTCATTCCAGTCCACACCTCAAATGGAGTTTTGTCTCAAACATCTATGGTTGGAACCCGATTGAGAAGATAGACTGCATGATGAACTACATCCCTCCAATACTTGCTCGGGACTACCGTGCTTTTGAGCAACGACCTAGCCATGTCCATCATTGTTCGATTACGCCTCTCCACCACAACATTTTGTTGAAGAGAGTATGATACGGTGAATAGTCGCTCTATCCTTGCTTCTTCGCATAACTCTGCAAACTCCCTCGAGAAGAATTCACCTCCTCTATCCAGACGAAGGACTTTGATTCGAAGTCCGATCACATTCTCGACTAATTGCTTAGTCTTCTTAAATAAAGAGCATGCTTCGTCCTTTGCTTTCAACATATGGAGCCACAACCACTTGAAATTATCATCAACAATCAACGTGAAGTATTTATTTCCTCCTGGAGTTGTTGGCGTGGTGACCCACATAAGTCAATGTGAAACAATTCGAGTGGCTTTTTCGCTCTAAACTTGGCTTCTAGCGCAAATGGTTGTCTTGTCTATTTTGTAATTAGGCATGTTTGAAAAAGTTGTTTTAGAGGAGAAAATTTTGGAACTCCAGCAGCCGTTCCCTCATTAGGCATTTGTATTGTTTAAAAGAAACATATACCTTATATTTTATTCCACTACTTCTCTATTTTCTAATTATTTCATAAAATTTTTTGTGTTTATTTTTCTAATTCCCGAAGAGTATAATAACTTTCTCTTTATTTTTTTTAATTCTCACGTTCTTGCTATAATAGTTAATTAAATAAATTGTGTGTATAATATTTATAACTGATTTTAAGTATGTTTAATAAAGTAGATTTTTAAAATTTATCAGGTTAGAATTACTTAATTTTTTTCTTCCACTTTTTTATTATTGTACTATAAATCATTTAAATGTTTACTTTTTTTTTCAATTTTATATTCAATTGTTCGATAAAATACTCAATCTTGAAATTATGTATATGTATAAAAAAAATAGAACATCAATTTTCTGCAAAGAAAAGAAAGACGATGATATCTTCATTTTTTTTAAAAAGATTTCCAAACTAATAAAGTTCTCCACTACACATATGGTCTCTACAAAAAAAAAAAAATCATTTCTTAGTACATCTTTAAACCCAAAAAAAGCATTAGACTCATTTAATAGTGATAATTTTTGCAAGTTTGCAATGAAATTTTACCCTGAAGATTTTACAAATCAAGACATTATTGCATTGGAATATGAATTGATACATTATAATCTTGATGTGATGCAGAATTTTAAGGTTTCTATTCTTGTTGAGTTATGTCAACAATTAACCGAGAGTAGGCGATCAAAAATTTATGTTAGGTTGACTAAATTGATTTATTTTGTTTTAACATACATGTTTTACTGATACTACTGAGCAAAATATTTTCAACAATGAAGGAGGTGAAAATAAAACTTTGTAATAAAATAAAGGATAATTTTTTTGTTGTCTGTTTAACACTCTATATTGAACGAGATTTAACTAAAGATATAAATATAGAATATTGATGAGTTTTATGTTGTAAGATCTAATGGCTCAACTTATTTAAATATATATATAAATATATATATATAATTTATTACTTTAAATTTTAGCCAACTCCAACTTTAAATCCTGGGTCTATCCCTGTTTATAAGAACATATGAATTGTTAAGATTTTTTTACCTTTCCATTCTTTCAACCTAGAAACGTTTATCTTCTTTTTCTAAATTTCTGAAAGACTAAAAAATTTGATTACTATAACATTGGTTACGATGCTTTTTACAAATTTAACTAAGTTTGAAATATTTCTTTATACATGTCTTGTTTTAAAATTATTCCATATATATATATATATATATATATATATATATATATATATATATATATATATATATATATATATATATATATATATATATAAATTTATTTTTGATTGAAATATTTCTTTATACATTTTTTTTTTTTGAAATTTCTCCTCATACGTATTCATGGACGGATCTAGGAATTATAGTTGGGGTGGGCTTAATTATATATATAATAATAATCATATATTATATTATAATGTTTAAATGAGTTTAGAGCTCTACGAGATTTAAAAACAAAATAATTTATAATAAAATCTATTTTTATATCTTTAGTTAAATCTTGTTCAAAAAAAAGTATTAAGTTATTGGTACAAAAATTATAATTCATTGTAAAGTTCCATCTTTACCTTGTACCCTGCTGAAATTGTGCTCTAAGTAGTAGCGATAAAAAAAATTAATATGAAAACAAAACGAATCAATCTAGTAAAAAAACATAAATTTTATATTGTTCACCTTAGATCAATTATTGACACAAATCAACAAGCATACAAACTTCAAAATTCTATATCAAATCAAGTTTATAATGTACCAATTCATATTTCAAAGCAACGATGTCTTCGTTGTAAGTTTACAAATATCAAATTGAGTCGAATACATTTTTTAATATAAAATGTATTGAGTGATGCTAGAATGATTTGTTGTCATGGTTGTCCATTCAATCAAATATACAACCAGTTATAAATATTATATCATAATTATGTTAATGATTATTCAAATATAAAAAAGTTAAAAATTACATAAAAAGAAGAAATTTGAAAACAAATTGAGGATGATAAAATTCTAATCCTTTAAGAATTAAAAAAAAAATATCTAAAGTATAGATAAAAATTAATTAGAGTAGGGAATTTTTGAATAAAAATAAAATTTAAGATAATTATTTAAAATGAAAAAAGAAACGAGTTTGAATTGCAAGGAACATCCTATAGCTCTAGTTGAGTGGAAATGGAAGTAACAGGTTAATTTTAGCTTTTTATTATATATATAATGGTATATATTAAAAAAAATCTAGGATGGGCTTAAGTCTACCTCAGCCCTTGCTTCAATTTGTCCATCTACTTGTTTTTGTTTGAATTTACACTATAAATATCTAAAATTATTTAAAATATTATAAAATCGTTAATTTGTTATGAAAAATATGTAAAATTTCTCTTATACATACTATATTTATTTCTTTTAATTTTCTAAGTTTTCTTATAGACAAAACTTTCACATTCATCTTCAGATGACTTCTTCAACTTCATTCTTAAAAGATCATGCATTTGTTCCGTTCTATTTATAGAAAAAGATGTTGCAGTCTAAGGCGATGACGAAGTCGTTACACATTTAACTCCTCCATATTTAGATATTGTATGTTTTGTTAGGCTCTTAAATTCATCTCTAAACTATAAACAATATTAACGTTGAAGGAGAAGAGGATGTCTATAGTCATATATATATATATATTTAAAATGTAAATAATATAATACACTTTACAAAATATAAAATATTATATAATAATAAACATATGTAAAATATTTAAATCGACCGGCTAGATAGAACCTTCACAAAAAGTATCCCCTTAATGAGAATAAATTGGCTATGAAATGAATGTAATTTTACTAGATGAGTTTATTAGTCAAAATAAACTCTAATTTAAATAGGAGAAACACAACATAGTTGGAACCTTAAGCGATCAATAATTTTAAATTAGTTTTAAAAATGTTCAATATTTAACTATAAAATAAGAATTGTTCATATTTGGAGTCAAAATTTTCATTTTGTACTATTTTATCTAACTATTTCAAACAAAAATAAATTTAAAATTATTAATTTCAAACAAAATCATATATAAAGAAATATTTAAAACTTAATTATTTTATATGAAAAATTATACCTATTACCCCAAAGGTTGCCATCTTAATTCCACATATTACAATTTTGCATTAACAAACATTTATAATAATAGTGAGTGCTTATTTATTATTCAAACTAGTTTCATAAACACAAAAGGGTTACTAACAGGGTCTTGCAAATGCAGCGGAGAAGAATTCCATAACAATTTCCGGTGGCCCATCCTTCATCTTGGCAAAGTTTAGCACAGTTTAAGTTTGATAAACACGGGCCATGGAAAGATCCGTAACGCGAAGTGAATTTTTTTTATATAAATACTTAAATTTTTTCATTTCGTTATTTTCTTTTTCTCTCTTCTCGCGACGGCACGACTGCGGCGGAACCCTAACCCTAAACGAACACATTATATAGATCGAAGACGAAAACTCGTTCTAATATCAGGTGATTGGATCGATTTATGTTATTATTTCCATTATGTTCATCTTTAAACCCTAAACCATTAGGTTTTCTTATTGTTCATCTTATTGTTCATCTTGGTTGTTCATCTTGTCGATGATAATGTTTGCAGTTGATGATGCTCTG
The DNA here is from genome assembly GCF_907164915.1 of Impatiens glandulifera. Lineage (NCBI taxonomy): Eukaryota > Viridiplantae > Streptophyta > Magnoliopsida > Ericales > Balsaminaceae > Impatiens > Impatiens glandulifera. The sequence goes on along the minus strand of NC_061866.1, from coordinate 13,454,036 downwards.
ATTCGGTATCGTTTAAGGGAATATTTATTTGATTCTCACGACTGACCTTCCCGTTACGCGAAGGGCTTCCCGTTACGCGAAGGGGATTCCCGTTACGCGAAGGGGATTCCCATTACACGAAGGGCTTCCCGTTACACGAAGGGCTTCCAATTATCTCAACATTCTACTAATAACAATTATCTCGTTAGAGAACATGTCGCTTGGGTCGTTTGAGAACATGTCGCTTGGATCATGATTTCTCTTGGTCATCGATTGCTTTCGATTCTTAGGTCGTTGGGTTGTGAAATAGGGTTACTAGTACGCTAGTCTACGGACATTCTTGGTCGTAGATTTTTCTCGATTATAAGTAAACTGGGTTTGGTTGATTCGTTAGCATTCTTAACTTCCTACATTACCTAGTTCTTCTTCTAAGATGGGGAGAAATAATAGGAATAATGCAAAAGAAGTGCATTACTTTGTGGAAATCGATTCAAGCAAAAAATCGTAGATGAAACAGAATAGAAATAGAGCTTTTCTAAAAATCTCCAAAATGCAGAAATAGAGCTCTTAGAAGATTGAGAAAAAATTGCAGAATGAAACTGAAATTTTGAAGTCTGAAATAAAAAATGATGAAATATGAAAGGTTGAATATAATGAAAGGACAAATCTCTACGGACTCAATAATCAAATTACGAAATTATTGTTCCAGACAAATAAATGAGAGATTGTGCTTAGTAAGGAAAAACACAACAAACTATTGTTCAACTCAATATGCATTGTCTTTAAGATTTGAACTTACTAAATCATGAGGAATACAAGAAGATAGTTAATTGGTCTGTGAAAACAATGAGGAAGCTTATAAAGTTACCAAAAACTAAGACCTATACTATCAGCAAAGAAGACAGAAGATGCAAACCCACAAACATAGATATTACGTATGAATTGAGGCCAAACAGATGTACGTTCTGCATTACTTTTGAACATCCTAGTAATAAATGTGAAAAAAACAATTGAATAACAGAAGGAAGCGCTAAAAGTTCAGGAACAAAATGAGAAAGTTGAAACTGAAGAATCAGACAATCAGAATGAAGAAGCTAAAGATGGAGATGTAGATGATGTTGAAGAGTCAAAGGAAATGAAAGATGAAGAATTAGAGAAAGAAGAAGAAGAAAAATCAAAGAAAGAAAAGAAGAAGAATAAGAGGAAGGAAAATGAGAATAATTAGACGAAGGAAGTGATAAGAATAAAGTGGAGGATAGTGAAGAGGAAACTTTGAAAGTAGACCAAAGTAAGTCAGAAAAAAATGAAGCAAAAGAATGTGAAGGTAAATTTGAAATTCCTAATATACTGATACATAATTCATTTTATCAGATTAATGTTGGCTCCTTTAAAGCGAAACTGATCCAATGGAAGGAGATCAATGATCACAAACAATCATCATCAAATGCAACAGTTCAATCACCAATAAAGAAGCATTAAGCCAAACATGTGATTAGGCAAAATAGGTGGACTGTGAGAGCAGCAAACTAGGATCCGAAAGTAGCGAAAATGATATTGGCTACAATGAACAAGATTGTTAAATAGTATGATTGGTATGCTTTAGTTGTCTGTAATCTCTATTTTTTGTTTGTTTCTAATCAGTTACTGTAGGATGTTGGAATTATTTCCAATATTTGGGTACATATATAATTTAATAATTGTATATTAGTTGTTATCATAATAAAGATTAAAGCCCAAATAAAGTGCTCTATTAAAGTATAAAGGTTATGGGCTTATTTGGACATCTATAATAAATATAGGGACATATTTGTGTAGAAGCAGAAATACCATTCATTATTTCGTTGATGGGCCGAATAATAAATGGGTATATTATGGATAGGTCCCCAACCCATATATAGATAGCCAGCCTATTTGTTTCTCTCATCAAACAATAAGGATTTAGTTCATCTCTCAAGAACTGTCAAGAAGGCTATCGATATAGGGTTGGAAGACTTAAACCCCACCCACATCAAACATTCCGATCCAGGTCCAGATCCAGAACGAGAAGATCCATATTCAGATTCAGGTCCAGATCCAAGAACAAGAAGAAGAGAATAACGAAGAACGGCTTAATGAACCGTTCTTCATTAAAGATCCAGGTACGTTTCCGCAATTACAGTTTATCTCAATTTATTGACATAGAGAATTAAGAATATAGATTTAAGGATTAAAGATTATAACAAGTGATATCAGAGCCCTCTCTATGTCGATCTATTGAGATTTAAGTTTATAAGAATTTTTTAAGAATATGATTAGACATTTTTTTTTGTTTTTGATCTAATTTGGCTAGTTATGTTCTTCATCTAATTTGGCTAGAACGGATAATGATAGAATGAATTAATGAATAGTAACAACAATATTTGATGTATATATTAATCTAAAATTTTGGATTAGATTAAAATAAAGAAAAGACATCAAGTATCTAAATAATTTTAGATATTCAGATTAATATATTTTGTTTAAAGAATTATGATTAAAGAATGGTTCATATTCTCTAATTAGATATAATATATGAATATTTAATTAATTAGAAAGATATAATAAAGAAGTTAAAATAAAGAACTGATCATATGTTATAAAGAAATATATCAAATATTGAAAAGGATTTGTTAAAGAATATTTGTTAAAGCATATGTTATAAAGAAATATATCAAATATTGAAAAGGATTTGTCAAAGAATATTTGTTAAAGCATGAGGAAGATGAACAGTTTAGAAACGATCTTTATTAAATTATATGTTATAGTAAAGAATTAAAGACTCTAGACATCTAAACGATTTTTCAGAAATCATAAAGAATAAACGGTTTTTAGAATCATAAAGAATAAAGAAAATGGAAAAGTTTTATTTCAAGAATTGTATTTAATTATTAATTTAAAAATAATAATTCAAATTAATAACCTGAATTTAAGTCATAAGAGAGAAACATATGGTAAAGAAGTTGATTTTTTTTTTTAAAGAATTGGTCAAATTAATATTTATTTATTATTAATTAGATAATTAAAGAGATATTAATAAATATATTATATATATTTCGGTTATATATATATATTTTGAGTACGAATTAATTAAGGAAATTTGAATTTTAGAATAATAATTTATTATCATTCTAATTATATAATAATTATATAAGTATGTAAGGAATTCAGTTTTGGAATAATATTATACTTATTATAATTAATTTAAGGAATTAAAATAATAATAATAATAATATATATAAGGAATTAAGGAATTCAGTTTTGGGATAATAATTAATTATTATAATTAATTTAAGGAATTAAAATAATAATAATAATATATATAAGGAATTAAGAAATTCAGTTTTGGAATAATAATTAATTATTATAATTAATTTAAGGAATTAAAATAATAATAATTATATAATTATGTAAAGAATTAAAGAATTCAGTTTTAGAATAATAATTAATTATTATACTTATTATAATTAATTTAAGGAATTAAAATAATGATAATATTATTTTAATTAGTTAAGGATTGAATAAATATTTATTCCTGAAATAATTGTTAATGTATTAATACATTTATATACAATTAAAAATAAAGTAAAATATATTATGGAATTCTAGAATTTTAAAACTTTAATATATATCTATGATATAGGTTATGATTTGAGAATTAAGTAAAGAAAAATAGTTACTTATCATGTTTATAATCTTTTATAAATATTGATTACATTAAGTTTGTAATATTAAGTTTGTAATATATTTAATGAATTAGTATAAAAACGGATGTATCATCCATTTAATTTATGACTTAATTAATGTATGGAATATATTCAGAAATTAAGAAAAAGTCAATTTATATAAATATATTCAGAAATTAAGAAAAGACAAGAATAAAGAGATTATTATTTTATTAATAATAATAATTTACAATTAAAGAATAAATAAATATCAATAACTTATTTATCAAGAATTAAGTTATTTATTCAGAATTAAGGAAATCAATTAACCTAATAATTGATAAATTTAGAATTTTGAGTAATCTGTGTAATTGATTATTTAATTATTTATTATATTTGGATGAATAATCAATCATGTTATATTACACATTCAAATATATATACATATTTCGGTCTTTATGTATATATTGTGTTGATTGATATTAAGAAATAATTGAGTGATTAGTAAAATCACAATTATTTGTTTTGTGTAACACATATGGAATTTATGCAATTTTGATACATAAAACAACATTCGGATTTTCGGTGTTAATAACATATTCAAAATTTGGTACAATTTTAGGCCCACTTAAATTTGTAATTATGCGGTTGTTAATCGGCCCAAAGGAAGGTTAATAATTGGTCGGATTGCAAATTTAAATAATGTACAAATTATTAATTTATAGAACATATTTGTTTTATAAGATTAAGACGGTTGTGTTTGTAACTATGCGATTATTAATCGGACAAAAGGAAGTTTAATAATTGGTCGAGTTACACACTTAAAGTATGTACATAAGTTATTAATTTATTAAATCAATTAATTGAAGCAACATCCTACCAAAGTAGGCTCTCTTGTGAAGGTTAATATGTTTTATAAATTAAGAAGGTAGTGTGTATGTATTTCATGCGGTTATTTAATCGGCCCAAAGGAAGATAAATAATTGGTCAGAATAACATTATACACATGTGGTAATAAATATGTAACAATTATTCGGTGGGCCATGTGAATAATTGGAATATCTAAAGATAACCAATTGTTTGACAGGACTTATTGTTAATATTTGATTACTACAAAAGAGTACCGTTTGCAAGTTAATATTTAATGTCCAAAGACTAAATATTAATGTTGCGTTTGGTATCTTATGATGAGACGTACCATTATTTTGAATTTATGTGATTATTAAAATTTTGTGAGTATGGTTGTTCATTTGTTTTGTTATCTAATCAAGTTAACACTTCTGCTTATACGGATTATTTTTTTGTCAACATCTTAAGTTCATTTTATATGATATAATTTTTAAGACATATTTAGAATTTGTTGTATTTTTAAGAATTATATCTAAAATGGTTAAAATTGCTAAGGGTATTATTAGAATAAAGATTTCATAAATAATATATGTTTTATTTTGTTTCAAAAGTAATGCATTAAAGTCAGAGTTACAATAATGTATTCTCATGCATCTAATTTGGATTTTCTTATTTACACTTAAGTTAATTGATGTGAATTGTAGTTGTCTAAAGGGAGACATAGTCTTTATATGAACTCACATCAATTGTGTGTAAGAAAAATAAAAGATTGAAACAAAAATAACATAAATAGTGTTCACTTAGCAAATACCTTAATACATAATAAAGAAATGAAGTTGTAAGAATTGCAGATATTGCACCTAAAAGAAAATTACTAAAGAAAGTGGTGCATAAAAGAATACATATTATAGTTTGTTTTGTTTGTTCTAAGAGTAATTTAACTTCAGTACTCATACACATTTAATGGTAACTTCAGTATTACTAAAGTAAATGTGTTGATGTACGGTTGAGTTAATTGTCAAAAGTCAATTGATGGTGAAAGAAACATCGGCGTGGGCATTGACAATTCATATTAAAGATGAAGAAATAAAGAATTACTTTAGATACTTTTTTTTTATTTGGAAACAAACATTTATGGAATATCTTCATGTAATTGATTCATTTGGAAGGAAGAGTTAAGAATTACAACTTATATATGGAATAAAGATTCAACTAAAACAACTAGTAAATTCTTTTGGGGTTGTCCAGTTAAGGTCAGGCCTTATAGGTCTAAAGAAAATAAACTAGACTAAAGAATTTCTAGATGTTAATTATTGGATATTTTGAAAGATCTAGAGATAAATTTAGTCTCATAAGTACTTCAAGATTAGCCTTGAAAATAAATATATATACATAATACTCCTTAAACAAGAGTTTAATGTATGCTCTAGATTATATGAATCAAGAAATTAAGAATATTTATGATGTTGGACAAATACTTGAAGGATCCTGGTTTGGATCATTAAGAAAGCAACCAAACAACTAATGTGATATTTTAAGAACAAAACATTGCATACTCATATAGTGAAATCGAATCGGATAGAGATCATTTGGTATATTGATTCGAATTTTGTTGGATACTAAAACAGTCGAAAATTCGTGCCACATCATTTTAGTTTAAAGAATTAATTTTTGGAAGAGTGTTAAGTAGACACTCGAATTATTTCAAGTTGATGGCAGAATTTATTAGGTGTTTTGTGGTATCCAATTAAAGAATCTGACTGCAAAATTTTGTCACGAGGTTGCAAATTATGAATGATATAGAAAGACCACTAAAGTTATTACGTGACAATAATTTGCAGTTCTTTTACTTTAATAGTAATATGAGTTTGACTAAGTCGAACTATTTGGAAAATAAAGAATTCAGAATGTTTATTTATCTATTGAGCATATTTGGACAAACTCTAAAATTACGGATCCGTTCTCTAAATATTTGCTATCCGAGGTCTTTCATGAACATATTGTTCATATGGATATTACATATTTAGATGATATACAGTTTTAGTGGGAGTTTGTATTGTGATGCTTGTATAGATACAATTTGGAATTTATGTGCACATTAAAGAATTAGTTTCCAAAGAAATTAAAGATTTAGTTTTTAAAGAAAATCAAGATTTTAAAGTTATTCAGATTGATCTCTATAAGGAATAAAGGAGGACCAGTTGGTATTAGACATGTTAAAGATCACACTACATGTTAATCCACACTACACACCCATGTTTAATCTATGTCATTTGATTGTATTGACATATGTGACTATTGAGGGTTTAGTTACGAATTAATGTAACAAAAACCGCTTTAATCCTATGTTGTTATAATTGATGGACGAGATTGATATAGATGTATTTGTAATGATAACAATATTTTGAGCTCTTAAGGTTATAATATACAATTGAAGGAAATATTATATGACCCAAGTGGGAGATTGTTGGAATTATTTCCAATATTTGGGTACATATATAATTTAATAATTGTATATTAGTTGTTATCATAATAAAGATTAAAGCCCAAATAAAGTGATTTATTAAAGTATAAAGGTTATGGGCTTATTTGGACATCTATAATAAATATGGGGACATATTTGTGTAGAAGCAGAAATACCATTCATTATTTCGTTGATGGGCCGAATAATAAATGGGTATATTAGGGCTAGGTCCCCAACCCATATAGATAGCCAGCCTATTTGTTTATCTCATCGAACAATAAGGATTTAGTTCATCTCTCAAGAACTGTCAAGAAGGCTATCGATATAGGGTTGGAAGACTTAAACCCCACCCACATCAAACATTCCGATCCAGGTCCAGATCCAGAATAAGAAGATCCACATTCAGATTCAGGTCCAGATCCAAGAACAAGAAGAAGAGAATAACGAAGAACGGCTTAATGAACCGTTCTTCATTAAAGATTCATGTACGTTTCCGCAATTACAGTTTATCTCGATTTATTGACATAGAGAATTAAGAATATAGATTTAAGGATTAAAGATTTAGATTAAAGATTATAACATAGGATCGTTTGATTCCTTTAATCAATGCTAGGATTTGTCTAGCTTTAATAATTGATCATTTCTCTCACAACCTCACTTTTGGATTCTTAATGAATTAACGTTAAACTATTTTCCTGAAAACATATTAAAATTCAAATAAATTGTTTGAGAAACTCACTTCAACTTATAATTAAATTTTTTATTTACCAGTACTTTTCCAAGAAAGTTAAAATATTCAAAGATTTCCCTAAACTTTAGGAATTCATATTTTAAAGGTTTGATGATTAATTAATTAATTTTAAATATTCAAATAGCTATAAAAAAAGCAAAAAAATGAAAAGACAAATTGCCTCATTTCTTCATGCATGTGCGAGATCTCTAGTTTTAAGCTATTTTGTTAACAAGAGGATCCTAATTTCTTATTATTTTAAAGGAAATTTCTTGGAGTTTTGGTTTCGGTCTGATTTGGCTACTAGATTTAGTTCGATATGATTCTATTTTGATGATTTGAGAGATTTAATATGAATTGATAGAAATAGAATAGGATTGCTGAATTTGGAGATTTCTGAAATTATGAAATATAAACAGATATTTCTAAAAAAAAAGCAAGTTGAAAAGTAACCATGGTCATTTAAATAAGAAACGTATATCAATCCTTTAGTTAAAACTTTCATTTGAGAATCTTCTTCAATTAAATTTAAATTAATCCTAGATTGATGTGCCTAAAAATGTAACAATCTGATTTGGGAAATCTAGGCAATGAAATTATGTTATTTTGAGTTTACATATGAATTTATTTACGGTTCGAATCAATGGTCATGGAGTCGGGCCACGTATAGGCCTCGAATTAGAACAACAATATATAAATGCTCTTTAGTGTAGATCATGGCTTCACATATAATATTTTATCCTCATAACGTATTTCAGACAATTTGAACACAAAGAGCATTATCAAAATGGGAAGAGATAAAGCCTATGCATCCAAAGCAACATGTCTTGATTTAATCACAATATACTATCCATGTGCTAAAAACACATTGAGAATAAAATCAAATGCATTGAAAAAAAGCAAAAGACTAGAAAAATGTAGGTCAAAAGGAAATGTTACAAAATCCGTATTAACGCTAACTATACTCTAATATGTTCCGAAAAGATGGCCATACAAAGAAATCGACATAAAATCTCTATACTTTCCCGTTTTCTGATCTCCCAATTTGCATTGAGATTTTCAAGTTTAGTATAGACATATGTGATTGGATGCGATGTTTTAACTGTTTTGTATATCTCTGATATATATCGATTGTTATTTTTAGTTTGTTATTCATCTCGAGCATGTATGTCAATTTTTGTTACAACTTTTATTAAGACGTTTTTTTTGCAAAAGATTTACTATTTGTTTGCAATTTTTGCGATTAGATAGTATAAAGCCCTTTTAAAAAGATAAAATAAAAATATATATAATTATGAACCATTTGCATACCCTCTTATATTGCCATTTATTTAGTTCATTTTTAGTGAAAGATCTATCATCACAAATAGATAATTTGCAAGTTACAAGGGTAACTTTGCTAACATTTTTTCAAACATGTACAGCGGCGGAAAAAGCCCTTACAATCACCGGATTGGTATCCTTCTTGCCTGCAAACGAGAATGCAGTTGATGTCTTTGAAGCACGGCCCTCTGAATTTTGTGCTCGGGTACTTGCACTTCTTTGCTTCCGCTTGCATCCACACTCCTCCTTCTGCAATAATATTAACATTGAACCGTTGATTATAAAGTTAATAAACAAAATTACTTTCACTTTTTAATTTGAAACAAGTTATATTGACTAAAAGAGGGGAATCTTTAAAGGCTCAAGCTCTCCCTATTGATTAAAAGAAGGAGGGATAATTTCATTCTTGAAGGAAAAGAAGGAATCAGTTTAAGATGGAAGAGACTGGATATTCAGAAGGAAAGTATAAATTTTGAAAATTGATTGAGATTGTAACAATGACCGTGACAAAATATTAGTTTAGAAAAAAGTTCTACTAATATATTCACACAATTGAATATCAAAGACAAATCTTGTCTCAACTTGTATTTAAAAATGAAAAAACTTAGCTTTTAAACAAGAGAAAGATCAATTACGAGTGGAGATGAGAAGAGCCAGCAACATGAAGACCAAGAACTTGTAATTACCCATGTTGAACAAGATTATATGTGAAGTATAGACAATTTTGAAGAAGAAAATTGAACTATTTATAGTGAGTTGAGAAAGTCATCAATGTCCAAAGTCACTAGTAATGCCATTACACGTATCTTATGTATGTATTGACCTTTAAGCTTTAATTTATGCCATCCTTAGCATGTTATTTATGTGAATTTCCGTTTAGAAATGAATTTGTATGGTAGAGATTAAGGGATGGGGTCTATCCTCATCTTTTTCAATTATGGGATTGTTAGAGGAAAAAAACATTAATTATAAACTGATAGTCTTTCTTGTTTTTATATAAAGATTATTGGTTTGGGTATGAATTAGATTGCCATTATAGAAAAACTAATTTAATGTTTTATGAAAAATAAAACTTTCTGTTAACCTTCAGGGGTTTAACAAAACTGAAAATTAATATATGAATACTGAATACTTATACATTTAAAAATAAAAATTTAAATTAACAAATAATAACATCTAAATTTTAAGTACTTAGTATTTGAATTGGTTTAATAATATTTAAAACTAATATCTACAAAAATAAATCAATACTATTATACTCTTATATTTATTATTTTAATAAATTATATATATAGAATTATATAACTTAATATTAAATTAAAAAGTAATTAAAATAAATACTAATATTTTTCTTTGACTTGTATATTAAATTATTAAATTACTTGATTAATAATTATATGAATATAAATAAATAATATATATAAATATGATATAGATATTAAGAATATATATATATATATATATATATATATATATATATATATATATATATATATATATATTTATATATTTAACATCTCTTTTTCTCTTTTCTTATAAAATTTTATAATTAGTTTAAATATGATTACATTTTTATGGTACGATGTTGAAATTAATAGAGAAAAATAATAAAATTTGTAAACTTGAAAAAGAGAAAAAAAAATAAAACTTTATATATAACAGTAATTTTATTAAATTTAAAATGATAAAATAAATTTTATTTTATGTTTGTGATTTTTTTAGAGTAGCGTGTATAATTTTTTTTTTTTATCTATTTTAAAGTAAATTTAATATTTTAGCTTATTATTTTAAACATATTTTTACTTCAATATGTAAAAATAAATAAATATAAATATACATTATTAAATACACTTATATTAAATAAGCTTTTAAATATTAAATTAAGTGATAAATTTAGTTAAAGATCTCAAACTTATAGATAATTCATTGGACAATTACTTCATTATAATAAATAACAATAATTGTGTTGTATTTATTACTAATTTTTATTGGATGAATAATGGGAAGATGGATTATCAAAAAAAATAGAGTTAGCAAAAAAATAAATTAGAGTTAGAGTAGATTTAAAAAAAATTGGAGGACTTAAATAAAAATAAAGGAAAAATAAAAAAAAAACAATATGAATCCTTCGACCCAAGGAATCTGGCCTTCATCTCTAACCAGAAGTAAAAGGGCTAATTAGGCACATAGTGGTTCATTCAGAGCCTAGAAAACGTTTGAAAAAAATCTGTTACTCAGGGATTTTGAGCCTTATACAAATTTAAATTTTAGAACCACTAAAATATTAAAAAAAAAATTTAATTTTAATTAATAAAATAAAATATAAATAATTAATATATTATAATAAGAGACTAAGATAAAAAAAAGTTATTTTTATAATATATATTTAATATTAAAGGAGAAAAAAGAGGTAAAAATAATATTAATAATATAATATTATTAAATATAAAAAATTGGGGACCCTATAAAAGTGGGGGCCCTATGCAAGTGTATTGGTTGCCTTACCCCAAGGCTACTCCACTTTTGGTCTTGGAGTGAGAATCACTTATCCTTAGAGAATTTTTTTTATTAAATTTTTAATATCTTAAAAGTAATTATAAGAATTACTTTTTCTTGTTTCCTTGATTTATTAAGAGAAATTTTATTTATACTAAATAGAAAAAAATCTTAATTCTCCAATTTAATGAAATTTATTGTAAATCTTTTCGTTTTCCTCATAAATGTAGATTTTTAGTTTCTCATATCATTACAAATCTTCTATTTCTTTGTAATAGTTGCAATGGTCAGGAGTAATGCAACAATATTTTCCCCTAATTTTGGTGTGGTTCGAGATCACGAACATCGATCATGTGTCACGTCATCACTAGTTTTGATGTTGGCAAAGTCTTCGTAAGTATGTCGACCCTCTGTTCATCCGTTCAAACAAACTCTACTTTGATTTGACTTCCTTCCACACACTCTCGAATAAAATAATATTTCGTGTCAGCGTGTTTTCTACGACCATGAAAAATTGGGTTTTTCATGATTGCAAGTGCGGACTTGTTGTCGACGTAGAGCTACACTAGCTTAGGTTTCGAACCACTTAGTTCGAACAACAATGATTTCAACCAAATTGATTGACACGCTTCCGCTGCTACAACCATGAACTCTACTTCACATGAGAATATTGTCACTGTCTTCTGTTTTTGGGAGTTCCACAAAATAAGACTATCATTAATGTAAAACACCATGCCCCCCGTACTTTTCCGGTCATGTAAGTCACCTACGAGATCACTGTTAGAGTAACCATTTCCTTGTCACCACCTCCTTTTCAAAATACTAGACCTACGTGTATAGTGCATTGAAGGTGTCGAAGAACCCACTTCACTATCTTGTGATGTATATCAGTTGTCCTCTCCATGAATTTGCTGACAACACCAACATCATAAGAAAGATCTGGCCTTGTATGAAGGAGATAACACAAACAACCAATGACTCTTCGATATTAAATTGCATCAACCGATTGTCCTTCAGGATCCTTGTAAAGTTGAGCCCTATGCTCCATTGATGCCTTTGTTGAGTTACAATTAAGCATTCCAAATTGGTTCAACACCTTTTTGGAATATGATATTTTCTTGATCGAGATACCTCTTCCGAACTGAGTTACCTCGATTCCAAGGTAATATGAAAGCAATATGAGATCACTCATCTTGAACTCCCCAATTATCTACTTCTTTAAAAGTTTGACACCCTTTGAATCTCCACATATTAAAATAAGATTATCCACGTAAATACCAACAATAATTCGGGTGTTAGTGTTGCCTCTTGTGTACACTACTTGCTCTTGTGTACCATTTATGAAGCCCATTTTCTTCAAACTTTTATCCAACTTTAGATTCTATGCACGAGGAGCTTGCCTTAGTCCATACAATGTCTTTTTTAATTTAAGCAACATATTTTCCTTCCCTATGGCTTTAAATCCTTCTAGTTGAGTCACATCACTTTCTCTTTCAGTTCTCCAATTAGAAAAACTCACTTTACATTGAGATGATGGAATTACCAACCACAATTAGTTGTCAAGGCAGGAATAACTCGAATTGTGTCCATTCGAGCGACTACAGAGAAGGTTTCTTCGAAGTCAATGCCTTTCGTTGCACATAGACCTTTCAACTAAATGAGCTTTGTGTTGGATCACCTCACTATCTGAGTTTTTCTTAAGTTTAAATACTCATTTGAGTCCAATTACCTTGTATCCAACTGACAATGGGACGAGAGACGACGTCTTATTCTTCTCGATGGTTTTAATTTCTTTAGGCATTGTTTCTTCCCATTTTGGTTGTCCATCCTTTTCATTATAGCAAGAAAACTCCTCTGTTTGTGCTAACATCAATTCTTCATAATTAAGTGTCACTCAAAGTGCTTCTTCCAAGATATCAGTCATGTTCCACTGGTGAAAAAAGGGTCAAAACCGAGAGTTAAAACTCTCGGTTTTGACCCTATAACTTTCGGTGAAGACACCTTACCGAAGGTTTTAGTAACCCTCGCCATCCCTCGGTATTGACACTCTCGGGACTTCCATAAAGAGAAAAACCGAGAGTTATATGAAAACTTTCGTATTTTTCTCTTTTTGAAAAAACCGAGGGTTTTACAAGAACTTTCGGTTTTTCTCTTTTTGGAAAAACCGAGGGTTTTATACAGACCTTTCGGTTTTTCTCTTTTGTGGAAAAACCGAGGGTTGTATATAGACCTTTCGGTTTTCTTCTTTTTACAAATAACTTTCGGTTTTTCTCTGTGTGGAAAAACCGAGGGTTTTGCAAAGAACTTTCGGTTTTACCCGAAGAGGAAAACCGAGAGTTATATACAAAACTTTCGGTTTTCCTCTTCGGTTAAAACCGAAAGTTTTGTAAATAACTCTCGGTTTTCCTCTTCGGGTAAAACCGAGAGTTTTCCACTAACTCTCGGTTTTCTCCTTTTCAAGAAAACCGAAAGTTATATTAAAACTCTCGGATTTTACCCGAAGAGGAAAACCGAAAGTTTTGTAAATAACTCTCGGTTTTCCTCTTTAGGATAAAAACCGAGGGTTTGTCATATAACTCTCGGTTTTCTCTTTGGCTAAAAACCGAGAGTTTTCTAATATCTCTCGTTTTTTCCAAAAAGAGAAAAACCGAGAGATTTCAATATTACTTTCGGTTTTTTCCCCTAAATTTTTAAAAATGTGCGGATTATTTTGCTCGCAACCAAAACCTAACCAAAACCTGTTCAGCCAAACCAATATATTAATGATAAAAGAAATGCAGCATACATTAAACGATCACATTAATTGATCGTGAACATTACAAAATTCGAAACCAAACAAATATTCCGAACAATCTGTTATAAGTTCAACTACTATAATGAAAACATGTTCATAATCGAAACAACCTTAGCTTGTGGGGGGAGGAGGTGGTTGTTGCCTCATATATAATTCGATTCTCTCCATTCTCGCGTTCATCTCTGACTTCTCCCTCTCCATTTTTTCGGTAATCTCTAACTTCTCCCTCTCCATTCTTTCCACAATTTCTTGCTTTTCCAATTGCATTTCATCCATTTTCCGCCTTCTTTCTTCATCTCTCTTCTCCAGTTCCTCCAGCTTGAGCTTCATTATTTGATTCTCTTCATTATTTGAAAACCTTCGGTTTTTACACTTCCCCATACTTAGAAAAAAATCCGATTTTTTTAATGTAAGGACAAAACCGAAGGTTTATATGAAAACCTTCGGTTTTTACCAAGGACAAAACCGAAGGTTTTCAAATAAACCTTCGGTTTTTACCCATTCCCATACTTAGAAAAAAATCAGATTTTTTAATTAGGGGTAAAAACCGAAGGTTTATTTGAAAACCTTCGGTTTTTACCCATTCCCATACTTAGAAAAAAATCAGATTTTTTAATGAGGGGTAAAAACCGAAGGTTTATTTGAAAACATTCGGTTTTTACCCTTCCCCATACTTAGAAAAAAATCTGATTTTTTTAATGTAAGGTCAAAACCGAAGGTTTATTTGAAAACCTTCGGTTTTTACCCCAATTTAAAAAAAAATTGGTCAAAACCGAAGGTTTTCAAATAAACCCCTCGGTTTTGGCGATGCGGTTTTTTTTTTTTTTTTAAAAATTGTGAAAAGTCAACAAAACAGAATTATTTAATAAAAACATATTAAACCAAACAAAACAAACATAATAACAATAATTCATAAATATTAAAACATAACTGTCATCAATCCATAATAAATCTACAAATTAATTATTAGATGGGGTGGAAGGAGGGGGTGGTTGATTCAGTCGACTCCTCAACAAGACAAGTTCCTGTTCGAGATTCTCTAATCTCTGAGACATTTCGGCCCGGTCCGCTTTGATTTCACTAAGCAAACGACCTCTTTCGGCATCCCTTAGTCGGATTTCTTCCATTTCCAGCGTCATCTTTCTGACCTCTTCCTCACGTGCCGCAATTTCAGATTGTGTTATCAGATTCTGGTAACACGGATGCAGTTTCTCCGGTGTACGCCGAAGTCTCTTCCATGTCCAATCATCACCCATATCCTAAATGCATTTCAGATATATGTATATATATATATTCATCAAACAAAATAACGTAAACTAACATAAATCTAGATCTATAATATATATATATATACAAACTTAAGAAAAATCTAAATCTTACAATAAACAAAACAAAAAAAACCAAATCAAACAAATTACCTGAAGAGAGGAGAAGAACCCGCGGCTTGGAGGAGGCAGGCGGCGGCGGCGGCGGAAGAGAGAGAAAGGAGAGAAGCGGAATGAAAAAGAGAAGGGTTAGGGTTTGTATTTATAGAGGTTGAGGCCGAAGGTTTTCATAAAACTTTCGGTTTTGATATTAGTCAAAACCGAGGGTTTATTATAAAACCTTCGGAAAAACCAATTTCAAAAATTTGAATTTTTTTTTAATGAGCAAAACCGAAGGTTCTTTGTAAAACTTTCGGAAATGAAATTTTCAAAAAAGGCAAAACCGAAGGTTCTTTGACAAACCTTCGCAATTCAAAAACCAAGGGATTTCAAAACCGAAGGTTTTTTCTAAAACCTTCGCAAATAACCCACACCCAACACTTAGAATTTTTTGGGGATTTTTGGGAAGTTAAAAACCGAAAGTTCTTTGTAGAACTTTCGGTAATAATTAATAAACCCGAAGGTTTTACACCCCACTCGGAATCTATTTTTAATTCCGAAGGATTTGTTCCTCTCGGGAGTATTTAGGAGAGGTTTAGAAAACCTTCGGGAAAAACCGTCGGTAAAGATCCTTTTTTTACCAGTGTTCCTATATCGAACATATCCTTCATCACTCCCCACATGTCCACCTGACCAAGAAATGGGTAGACCATCGCCTTGATTTTTTTGTTCAATCACTTGCTCGAGCTGTGGGGGATTCGAGACAGCCTGTTGGAACGATCCTGAAGTAGACTATCCTCTTATCGATCTACTCTCGAATGGGATCGTTCTAATTCCAGCATGCTCGTGATTAACCTCTTTGTAAACATTAAAGGGTTGATCACTCTTTTCAATTTATCATTACCAAGCTACATTTTCTTCGAACACAATATCACGACTCACATGGATCTTGTCATTTTGTGGTTCGAGCAACCTGTGTGCCTTATTTCCTTCTTCGACACCAAAAGAGACAAATGACCGACTTTTGCCGTCTAACTTTATCAGATAGGAGTGGTTACCTTGGTGTGCGATGTACACCCAAACACACGAAGGTGCTCTAAGTGCGACTTCATTCCAGTCTACATTTCAAATGGAGTTTTGTCTCAAACATCTATGGTTGGAACCCGTTTGAGAAGATAGACTGCATGATGAACTACATCCCTCCAATACTTGCTCGGGACTACCATGCTTTTGAGCAACGACCTAGCCATGGCCATCATTGTTCGATTATGCCTCTCCACCATAACATTTTGTTGAAGAGAGTATGATACGGTGAATAGTCGCTCTATCCCTTCTTCTTCGCACAACTCTGCAAACTCCCTCGAGAAGAATTCACCTCATCTATCCAGACGAAGGACATTGATTCGAAGTCCGATCACATTCTCGACTAATTGCTTAGTCTTCTTAAACAAAGAGCATGCTTCGTCCTTTGCTTTCAACATATAGAGCCACATCCACTTGAAATTATCATCAACAATCAACATGAAGTGTTTATTTCCTCCTAGAGTTGTTGGTGTGGTGACCAACATAAGTCAATGTGAAACAATTCGAGTGGATTTTTCGCTCAAAACTTGGCTTCTAGCGCAAATGGTTGCCTCGTCTATTTTGTAATTAGGCATGTTTGACAAAGTTGTTTTAGAGGAGAAAATTTCGGAACTCCAACAGTCGTTCACTTATTAGGCATTTGTATTGTTTAAAAGAAACACATACCTTATATTTTATTACACTATTTCTCTATTTTCTAATTATTTCATAAAATTCTCGTGTTTATTTTTCTAATTCCCGAAGAGTATAATCAATTTCTCTTTATTTTTTTTATTCTCATGTTCTTGCTATAATAGTTAATTTAATTACGTATATAATATTTATAACTGATTTTAAGTATGTTTAATAAAGTAGATTTTTAAAATTTATCAGGTTAGAATTACTTAATTTTTTTCTTCCACTTTTTTATTATTGTACTATAAATCATTTAAATGTTTACTTTTTTTTTTTCAATTTTATATTCAATTGTTCGATAAAATACTCAATCTTGAAATTATGTATATATATATAAAAAATAGAACATCAATTTACTGCAATGAAAAGAGAGACGTTGATATCTTCATTTTTTTTAAAAGAGATCGCCAAACTAATAAAGTTCTCCAGTACACATATGGTCTCTACAAAAAAAAATCATTTCTTATCACATCTTTAGACCCAAAATAAGTATTAGACTCATTTAATAGTGATAATTTTTGCAAGTTTGCAATGAAATTTTACCCTAAAGATTTTACAAATCAAGACATTATTGCATTGAAATATGAATTGATACATTATAATCTTGATGTGATGCAGAATTTTAAGGTTTCTATTCTTGTTGAGTTATGTCAACAATTAACCGAAAGTAGGCGATCAAAAATTTATGTTAGGTTGACTAAATTGATTTATTTTGTTTTAAACATACATGTTTTACTGATACTACTGAGCGAACATTTTCAACAATGAAGGAGGTGAAAACAGAACTTTGTAATAAAATAAAGGATGATTTTTTTGTTGTCTGTTTAACACTATATATTGAACGAGATTTAGCTAAAGATATAAATATAGAGATATAAATATAGAATATTGATGAGTTTTATCTTGTAAGATCTAATAGCTCAACTTATATATATATATATATATATATATATATATATAATTTATTACTTTAAATTTTAGCCCACTCCAACTTTAAATCCTGGGTCTATCCCTCTTTATAAGAACATATGAATTGTTAAGATTTTTTTACCTTTTCATTCTTTCAACCCAGAAACGTTTATCTTATTTTTCTAAATTTCTGAAAGACTAAAAAATTTGATTACTATAACATTGGTACAATGCTTTTTACACATTTAACTAAGTTTGAAATATTTTTTTATACATATCTTGTTTTTAAATTATTCCATATATATATATATAAATTTATTTTTGATTGAAATATTTCTTTATACATTTTTTTTTTGAAATTTCTCCTCATACGTATTTTTGTTTGAATTTACACTATAAATATTTAAAATTATTTCAAATATTATAAAATCGTGAATTTGTGATGAAAAATATGCAAAATTTCTCTTATACATGCAATATTTATTTCTTTTAATTTTCTAAGTTTTCCTATAGACAAAACTTTCACATTCATCTTCAGATGACTTCTTCAATTTCATTCTTAAACGACCATGCATTTGTCCCGTTCCATTTATAGAAAAAGATGCTGCAGTCTAAGGCGATGACGAAGTCGTTACTCATTTAACTCCTCCATACTTAGATATTGTATGTTTTGTTATGCTCTCAAATTCATCTCTAAACAATAAACAATATTAACGTTGAAGGAGAAAAAAATATCTGATAGTCATATATATATATATATATAGTTAAAATATAAATAATATAATACATTTTACAAAATATAAAATATTATATAATACAAAACATATGTAAAATGTTTAAATCGACCGGCTAGATAGAACCTCCACAAAAAGTATCCCCTTAATGAGAATAAATTGGCTATGACATGAATATAATTTTACGAGATGAGTTTATTGTCAAAATAAACTCTAATTCAAATACGAGAAATATAACATAGTTGGAACTTTAAGCGATCAATAATTTTAAATTAGTTATAAAAATGTTCAATTTTTAACTATAAAATAAGAATTTTTCATATTTGGAGTCAAATTTTTCATTTTGTACTATTTTACCTAACTATTTTAAATAAAAATAAATTTACAGTGATTAATTTCAAACAAAATCATATATAAAGAAATATTTAAAACATAATTATTTTATATGAAAATTATACCTATTACCCCCAAAGGTTGCCATCTTAATTCCACATATTACAATTTTGCATTAACAAACATTTATAATAATAGTGATTGCTTATTTATTATTCAAACTAGTTTCATAAACACAAAAGGGTTACTAACAGGGTCTCTTGCAAATGCAGCGGAGAAGAATTCCATAACAATTTCCGGTGGCCCATCCTTCATCTTGGCAAAGTTTAGCACAGTTTGAGTTTGATAAACACGGGCCATGGAAAGATCCGCTCGCAGCTTCACACGTCTTTGCCTCAACAATCATTGCCCCACCATTGTCGTCTTTAAAATCATGTATTCAAGTATTATTTAATCTATGTTAATCTTTAAAATTAATCATATTACAAGATATAAAAATAATGAGTAAACTTACGTGAAACAAGAACAATTAATACCAAGATAAGACTGAAGATTAGTTTGTCCATGTTAATTGAGAATAATAATATGTTGATTTTTTTTTCTTCTTTTGATGATAAGAGTTTGATCAATGTTGATTAATATAAACGAGGAAGATTTTAGTTCATAGATTATAGTAATACCTTTAACATATTATATATTATTTATTGAGTACAATCTTATCATTTCCAATTAAAATATTGACAATAAATATATTAATGTATAACACAACTCTTAGAAAATAATTAAGATATATATTATTGTAATAAAGTAATAAGTCCTTTATTACAATAAAATAACATATTATTGATTGATTTATAATACATATACTATTTTTAATATTTTAGAATTTTATAGATGTATTATAATAATAAAAAAGCTTAATTGTTATTTGAGGCTCGAACTTAAACTTAAGTTGTTTACATCGAATGAGACTCGAATTTGAAATTTATTAGAAGGGGTCTGGATTATAAAGTTTTAGTTATTTGTGATTTTTTCTTGACAAAACATGTATTATCTTATTTTAATCGTATTATATTCGTTTTTCTAATTAATTTGTCACGTTTTTAAATAAAATAATATTTAGAGAATATTATTTAAAATAGAGTATTATTGTTTACGTATTATTTCAAGATTTACGCATTCTAATATACATATAATGATTAAATTTAAAGTGTTCGAATCGTCGAGTTAAGGTTGTGGTTCATTTGGATACTTATATTAGAAAAATGGATACTCGGGTCTGATTTTTATCATAAAATCGACTGTAAGTTTATAGATATGAATATAAGTTATAACAAAAGTTTTTTTTAATTATTATTTTTTTATTTATCAAACTTAAAAAATAATGTATGAGAAGTCATTTAATTTTTTAACTTTATTATATATTTCATAATAAATAGTTATATATATAATTCTATTTATATTAATTATTTTATAATCTATAATATAATATATATATATATATATAACAATTTTAAATAAAAATATATTTATTTTTATTATTATTGATTTTTTATTAATGAATGTGTAATTAATTATCCAATAACTTGTAAAAAAAAATGATTTAGCTTTTTAACTCTATTTTATATTTTTATAATAAATAATTATATATATAATTTTATTTGTATTAATTATTTTATAATTTATATAATTATATTATATATATAACAACCTATTTAAATAAATATATACATATATTATTAGTCCAATTTTTATATTAATAGTTTTTAATTCTCTCAATATTTATTAGATATATTATTATTTTAACTCTTTTTTTAATTTTTATATTTTTTCTTTAAAATATTTTTTTAACAAATAATTTTATCAATAAAATATAGTTATAGCTTACTAATAAAACACAAAAGGTTATTTTTTGATTTTTTATTAAAAAAAAATCAAAAATTTGAAATTTTATTAGAAATCCTGGAGGAATACTTCAATTCCGCTTTTATATCCCAAATTGAGCCGAAAAGAGTGGATGAAGCATTGTCAGATCCGAATTGGATCTTGTGAATGCAAGAAGAGTTAAACCAATTTGAGAGTAATAAAGTCTGGTACCTAGTCCCTAGACCGAAAGATCAACCGGTCATAGAAACAAGATGGGTATTTAGAAATAAACTCAATGAAGACGGTTTGGTCACAAGGAACAAAGCCAGATTAGTGGCACAAGGATACAAACAGGAAGAAGGCATTGATTTTGAAGAATCATTTGCCCCTGTAGCTAGGATTGAAGCCATTAGGATTTTTCTGGCTTTTGCTGCTTTCAAAAAATTTTAAAGTTTTTCAAATGGATGTCAAAAGTGCATTTTTGAATGGTGAACTACGTGAAGAAGTATACGTTGAACAACCACCCAGTTTCAAAAATGCTGATCTGCCCAATCATGTATACCGCTTAAACAAAGCATTGTATGGTTTAAAGCAAGCTCCTAGAGCTTGGTATGATACACTAACGGCATTTTTGTTAAAACATGATTTCACCATCGGTTCGGTGGACAAAACACTATTCAAATTTGAGAAAAAGGAACATATCATACTTGTTCAAATATATGTAGATGATATTATCTTCAGCTCAACCGATCCTAAGCTATGTGATAAATTCTCAACCTTGATGGCTAACAAATTTGAAATGAGTATGATGGTAGAATTAAGCTTCTTCCTAGGTCTTCAGGTTAAGCAACTCGATGGAGGAACTTTCATCAGTCAACCCCAATACACAAAGGAACTTCTAAAGAAAATTGGGATGGATACATGCTCGTCAACCGCTACCCCAATGAGCTCATCGGTCAAATTGGACAAGGATGATGACGGTTAGGCAGTAGACCTGACAGCTTACCGAGGAATCATCGCCTCTCTCCTATACCTGACAGCAAGTAGACCGAATATACTATTTGCGGTCGGTGTGTGTGGTAGATTTCAAGCTAATCCAAAACAGTCTCATTACACAGCCACAAAGCGGATCTTGAAATACCTAAAGAGAACTCCTGAAGTCGGTCTGTGGTATCCAAAGGACTCATCTTTTAACCTCACAAGTTACTCAGATGCATATTATGCGGGTTGTAAAGTTGACAGAAAAAGTACCAGTGGAACATGCCAATTCCTAGGTGATCGACTTGTTTCACGGCACAGCAAGAAACAGACATCGATTGCCACGTCAACCGCAGAAGCTGAATATCTGGCAGCCGGAAGTTGCTGTTCACAACTTCTATGGATCCAACAACAACTGAAAGATTTCAGTATCACAGCCGAAGAGTCTCCGATATTCTGTGATAACACAAGTGCCATAGCAATCACTTACAATCCGGTTCTACATTCTAGAACCAAGCACATCGACATAAGGCATCACTTCATCCGGGAACATGTCATGTTGAAGTACATCCGGCTGGAATACGTATCAATAGAACAACAAGTAGCCGATATCTTCAGAAAGCCTCTGCAGGAAGCTAAGTTCTCTCACTTCAGAATCATACTTGGTTTAACCGATATTAATCAAATTATCTCTAAAAATGTCTAAAAGGGAAAATCGGTTCGGACAGACAAAACCGGTAGTTCTTCCTAAATTGTCGGAATCCGAATTAACCAAGGTACCTATTGAAGAACCGCTCTGTTTGTCAGTTAGAGTAAACCGACCGGTTACTTAGTGCATGTACCAATTAACCGCATCGGAACGAATGACTGAAAAGCGACCGGTTTGGAAATAATGTACTCCGGATTATTTGGCTTCCGAACAAAAGTGGAATAATTATCTGTGTTTAGGTTTATCTATTCTGAAAAGATACCTTTTCAAAGAAAAATGGTCATACCTCAAAAGACGTGAAGATATGATATCTTTCACCGTCCAGGCCTATGACCCACATCCCAGGTTGTAGACATGCTTATTTCATGCAATTTGTCTTATCCTATGGTCAATAGAATACATCAACTGCTACACACTAGATAATACTATCATCCTTCTACTAATATATAACTTAGGCAAACATCAGACAAAATACTCACAAGTATCAACTCATCCTCTCACTAAGACAAAAATGTCTCAGTTTCCAAACATTCTTCAAGTTAATTTCGATTCAGCTCAAAGTACAGAGCACTATGAAATCTTCAAAATGCTCAAGTCACTTGAAGATACCGGTCTAAAATCCTTCCTAGATGACAAACATGTCATCTTTCCAGAAACCGTCTTGGAGTTCTTCTATAACGCCAGGGTTTTCCGTGGTATCCCTCATTTTGACACCCTCATTCAATCTAGGGTCGGAGGGACCGTGTTTGATTTCTCGGAAAGTGACTTCGCCAGATGCTTCGATCTTCCGAAGCAAGGGATCACTGATCTGAACGTCCCGGCCGGACTGAAAGCCGAAATCTCCTTAAGCTTTTCTCGGTCAAACCATCCGGTCAGTGACCATGGTGCTAGGTCATCATTGAGGGCTGAATACCAGCTACTCAATGATATCATCGGTCGCGGCATCCTAGGCAAGGATGTGACCAACACCTACTGTGCTACAGCTTTCAATATGATGGTCGCTATCACAACAGATACGCCGGTCAACTGGTCCAGGGTGTTATTCGATGTCCTAATCTGGATGATCAGCATTCGCCAAACCGGCCTTATTCCTCAGATCAGCTGCCTACTCATGGAACTCGGTGTTCCATTTTGTCCAGGTGAAGGACTGAATCAGGCCCAGGTTATAACCAAGGAAGTTGCCGACTCATTTTATGAACGATTCGAGAAGGCCTGGAAGAGGAAGAACCGACACCTCAACTCCTCCGGCAATTAAGTCATTCCTTCCTACAACCGGTCATTTTGCTGTACGAACCGGTTGTATCACTATGATCACTTCGGCTTAGACTATGTCTCTTTTCGGTTTTAACTATGTCTATTTCGGTTTCTTGTATCTCTCTTTAATTAATGAAAAGTAACTCTCAACTTTCAACTACATGGGAAATTACACAAACTTAGTTACTTTCTAACTAGATTCTCCACCTCGAGCTCCGCAACCGGTCAAAAGTAACTCCTTCCCAAGGAGTTTTGGAAACATAAATATTCCCTTCATAAATGAGACAAAACTGATTTTCTACATTAAATGCCCTTATTTTCCCTCCAATTTCAGATCTATATAAGGAACCCCACTTTATCAATTCACCATACCTTCAAACAAATCAATATTTCTTAAACTCTCTCTCTCTCTTGGCAAAGTATGAAAGCATGTCGAGCCGAACACTAAGGAACTATTTGAGCATTGATTTCGACTCAGTCCTTCAATTTGATGATCTGGAAACGAAGGAACTTCTCTTTGAATCTCTAATCGATACCGGCCTTCGTGATTTTCTCGAAGAATTCGGACCCATGATCATTCCAGAAGTGCTGGAATTCTTTAACAATGCATTAATGAGTGGCGATCTCATTGTTTCCACGGTGAAAAGGCGCACCGTTTTTTTGAACGAGAGCGCATTCGCTCAAATGTTTAATCTGCCCATTGAAGGGTTTTCCGACTTCCCAACCCGGGTAGGTAGTGCAGCGGATGAATATGCGCAACTTTTCTCCGGAACCGAAGTACCGGTGGAGAACCACGGTTTGAAGTCCCGCCTTGCCCATCACATCCAACTTCTTCACGAGATTGTCAACCGATCCATCATCTGCCAATCTCCGAACCAACATTACTCTAGGAGAGTCTTCGACATGATGACCTACATCATCATCAACACTCCCATAAATTGGTCATCGGTCCTCTTCAAAATCATGAGGACTATGGTCAAGACAAAAAGAGGTCTCGGTTACGCCCCTCACATAAGCCGTCTCCTCCTTGCGCATAGTCCAGATTTTGGACCGGGTACACCAGCGTACCTATCAAATGTTCTCAATGAGGATGGGGTGGAGGACAAGCTCTCTAGAATCGTTATTACATAAGTTATAATTCTGTATCTTGTGTATTTCAAACCGATCAATGTATCGGTTTCTATCATGTTTCTTTTCTTTCAATGATTATCTGAATTTCTAAGCTTGATAACCGGGTCAAAAATCGCAATGTTTGAATATCTATCTAAATGACTAACCGGCTGAAATCGCTAAACTACCTCGTTGAAAAACCGGTCAAAATAGAAAACCGCTTGCTCAACGGTTACATAGCCGCTTCTCTTAATAAACGGTTACAAGAAAAATCGCTTCAAGAAAAACCGCTTTATCGCCGGTTAAATAACCGCATCAAAAGCCCGCTCAAATCTCCCGCCCATCACTTCCCGCCCATAGCCTTTGGAGGGAAAATTCCCGCCCAATCCTGATGTGACGGTTCGCGGCGGTTGAAATTCCAACCCGCGACTATAAATAAGGTCCTTAGCCATTTTCTTTCACTCTCACACGAATCGACTTTCTCTCTCTAGCTCTCAAACCTCTCAAAACTTTCAATCATTCGATCCTTCGATTTATTCAAACTACAATGGGTCGCGAATCTGTGCTGTTCAAACACATCGTCCAAGTCGACTTCGATGAAGTTTGGGTGAACGGTTTGGCGGAGGCAAAGCAGGTGTTAACCCAGATCTCCGAGGCCGGTCTCGAACATTTTTTGACCGGGCCATTTGTCTTATATCAGGATGCGGTCAACGAATTCTTTCAAACCGCCATCCTCACCGAGGGAACAATCATCGCAACTATATGCGGACAACGGCTCACACTGACGAAGGAGTCGGTTGCTGAAGTACTACATCTACCATCCGAGGGGAGCGACTTCTCGGTGGTCACAAACGAAGAAACATTCCAGGCGGCATGCTGGGATCTTTCGGATACGGAGGTTACTATCGCGGTATCCGGTAAGAAATCCTCACTTAAACCGGAATATAGACCGCTGTGCGAAATTTTCACCAAGTTGGTTCATGCACGGGGAGGCAACTACGATAGCCTCACCCGGATAAAAATTGAGATGATTGCCGTTTTGGTCAATGACATCAAAATCAACTGGGCGAAGGTAGTTTTCACTAACATATGTGAGATGGTGGATCCGACATCCAAACGGTCATGGGAATACGCCATCTCACTCGGTAAACTGATGCGCCACTACAACATTAACACCGGCCCTGGTGTCTTCCTCGCCCCAAGCAAAGTTATAAAATCCCATCAATTTATTAATCCGGAGGACAAGCAAGGCAAAAAGAAGGCCTCCGGTTCTACAAGTGGCCGAAAGAAGAAAGCTGCTAGTAAGAAAGCGGTTCCGGTCAAAGAAAAATATGGAACCAAGGGGGATAAGCAATCAACCGGATCGGCTAATCCGCAGTCCGACACACCCAACACTGAAAATTCGGCATCCAGCTCTGGCCGAACAGCCTCACAACACACCGGAGAAGATCAGACCGGTAAAGGGAAATGACCGATAGTCGAGGAACAATCGGTCCGACATGATGATGTTGATGACGGCTCGGACGGACTACAGGAGGAAGATGAATCCGCGGATGAACACACCCGGCAAACGGCCGAGGACCTCGTTAACAGAATCATGGAAGAGATTCATGAGCAGGCTCACGTGGCAACCGACGTCTACTATCAATGGGCCCTGCACCGGCATCAAATATTCTACAAACACATGCTACCGGATTTCACTGTTGACCGGAAATTCGAGAAGCTGGTTGAGATGGAGGAGGAGGTAGTCAACCTCACAAAGGCTCAGAGCGTCATGACCGCCCTAGGACGAAGTAGGATGGTCGAACTGCATGCTCGGTTACTGGGGCTCACCGAACACATCCGACGTCTCCAAGAAAAGCATATCCCAGAGACAGCGGACTCTCAACTTGAGCTCTTGGTGTTAGACATACTAGCGGTCAAGGAACGAGAACTAACCGAAGAGATGGCACGGCTAGAAGCGGAGCCCGAGCACCAGGAGACGTCGAACTTCTCCAGATCCCCACCTGAGGATGATGGCGGTCCGAATCCGACCGAAATGAGCATTCCTCTCATCCACCGGAACAGGAAATCAACAGCACCGAACTCAGAACGGGTACACCGCTCACCGACCAGTGAGTCTCTGTTCAAACCGGGGATTCGGTACCGGCTATAACGGAAGATAGGGTGAAGGACCTTATCGAGGAATTTGTCAATGCTGCCATTCGTCCGTGGCAAAAGAAGATCAAAGAAACCGCGAGTAAATCCGTTGAGATGATTGAGTCGACAAACAAAGAGCTAAAATCCGCGGTCGACCGGATCACGTCCGTTGAAAACAATTATGGCACGACCAATCAGTTGTAACGCTTGCAGAGGGTGGTAACGCTTGAAGAAAAGTATGCCAAAACCGAGACTAAACTACAGGCGGTCACCGAACAGGTGGCGGGGTTAATAGAGGCAAAATTGGCTGCCGATAAGGCACTTGAGGAGGCAAATGCTCTCGCGGCCCAGAAGCTTCAAGATGCCCTGGACGAGCAGGTTCGGATTCAGAAGGAAACGGTACTGGCAAATGCGAACCTGGCCGGACATATGCAAACAATAGAGAACAGTGCACCGGCCATAGCAATTCAACAAAATAAAGATGCTATTCGGCTACTCGTCCAACAGGAAACATACAATGAGTTCGCCGAGGCTCACAAGAAGTCCAAGGCGGTTGCTTCCCCTTCCGCTCCGGTTACACGAAAAAGGAAGGCTTCTTCGAAGAGGGCGGAAATCACGACACTATTGGACAAAGTTACTGATACGGTTGTCGACACTGCAAGCAACCCGGTTTCGCAGGAAAATTTCGAGGACGAAGGAGTACCGCTAACCAAAAGACCGCGAGGTCTTGACGTACCTCCAATCAGGTCATTCGCTCCAACGACTTCTCCTTTCACCGGCACTTCAAGCGGTCAAGGATCCTCATCTAGGCCGGTTCCAGCGGTCAAGGGAAAAGCAACTACTGAACAACTGGAAAAATTCTTGCCGCCCAGATCGAAGAAATAGGGATTTTCTTTACTTATATCGCCTATGTTTACTTTAGTTTAACTTTATATATTTCAAGTATCTTTACCTAAGTATATTTCATATATTTATCAAGTATTTTTGAAAACCGGCCTACATTTGCATTATTACATAGTTTTGAATATTTTAAATAAAATAATTAGAAAGGGAGAAATTGTTAGATAAATATAATTTTTTTTTTAATTTTTTTCTCAAAATTTTCCAAAAAATTTTCGAAAAATTCTTCCAAGTCAGTTTCTAAAAAACTCTTAAAAACAACCGGCCTACATTTGCATTCTTGCAGAGTTTTGAATATTTTAAATAAAATAATCAAACAGGGAGAAATTGTTAAATAAAATATAAAAAATTTCCAAAATTTTTCTTAAAATTTTCCAAAATTTTTCGAAAAAAAAATTCTTTCAAGTCAGTTTCCAAAAATCCGGCCAAATAAACTTTTAAAAACAACTGGCCTACATTTGCGTTCTTACATAATTTTGAATATTTTAAATAAAATAATCAAAAAGGGAGAAATTGTTAGATAAAATTAAATCGGTTAAAAAGAACTTAACAAAAACAAATTTCTTGTGCATGAACAGTTAAAGAATCCAACCGGTCAAGTTACTCAACCGGTCAAGTTACTCAACAGAACAAAAACCTGACCGAACAAGAAGATAAGACCGGTCAAATTAGAAGGCCAAAATCATTGAACATTCGGTCAATCTGAAGTCATGGAAAAACCGGAAGCCATCCGATTAACATAAACAACCGACCAGTACAAATAGATACTTCGAGTATCTGTTGAGGATGATACCGAAGAGACAGACTTTAGCATTGCCATATTCATACAAGTCTGAAGATAATCTGCAGGCTGCAGAAGATCGTCCGGTAGGATCTTTCCACTCCATGATAAATTAGAGACGCAATCTTCCAGGTACAGGCAACTGTCCAACCGACAATTGCCATATTGAGTAAAAGACAAACCTAGCCGGTTTGACCTACACACTGAAGCCTAGACCGCCAGGTCTAAATCACTGAACCTCTGCTCAACCAATCAAACTCAAGGAAATGAAATGTGACCGTTGGCACATTCTACCTATAAAAGAAGGAGCTGAAGAGGAGTAAATGCAGTTCAAGAAGTTACAAGTTCTAAGAGATTTCAACAACCCAAGTTTTGATCGTACGGTTACCAAGCACTAGAAACAAGTCATAAGTTCTACCAACTACAAGCTCTAAGATTTATTGCAAGTTTATCTCTCTACAAGGTTTAGAGCTTAAGTGTTTATTTGAAGAGTGATTACAATTTCGGTTAAAATTGTACGAGTGTTATCAAGCAGTAAATAAGTCTCGATCGGATTGTGTTTGTGTATTCATTAGTGAATATCCTTCTCGCAGTTTCGAGAGGAAGGGGTGACGTAAAAGTTTATCTCCGAACATCCATAAAATTCTGCCTTGTTATTTACTTTCTGCCAGCCTTGTACTCTAACCGATTCTACTCAAACCGAATTACCGAGTCCCAAAACCGACCCACTATAGTCCAAAACCGACCCACTATACTCCAAACCGACCTCATCTAAATTCGGTTCTGTCCATCTAGGGTGTGTGCTGCTTCAACCTGAAACAAACCACTTCCGCACTTGAACTCTGTTCAAGGGTTTGTGACAGTTTGTGTAGTATTGAAACCCCGGTATTAATCTCTAACCGGATTAATCACCAACCTTTGAGTGAGACGCGCTAACCGGCCAGACTCCGGTTCCCCAGCCGCGACCTAGATCCTAACAAAGTGCATCCTAAAAATACTTTACTAGTAAAGATGACAGTAGTTGACAGAAGAAGCAAACCCACAAACATAGATATTACGTATGAATGGAGGCCAAACAGATGTGCGTTCTGCAACAATTTTGAACATCCTAGTAATAAATGTGCAAAAACAATTGAATAACAGAAGGAAACACTAAAAGTCTAAGAAAAAAATGAGAAAGCTGAAACTGAAGAATCAGACAATCAGAATGAAGAAGCTAAAGATGGAGATGCAGATGATGATGAAGAATGGAAGGAAATGAAAGATGAAGAATTAGAGAAAGAAGAAGAAGAAAAATGAAAGGAAGAAAAAGAAGAAGATTAAAAGGAAGGAAAATGAGAATAATTAGACAAAGGAAGTGATAAGAATAAAGTGGAGGATAGTGAAGAATAAACTTTGAAAGTAGACCAAAATAAGTCAGACAAAAATGAAGCAAATGAATGTGAAGGTAAATTTGAAATTCCTAAATTACTAAAACATAATTCATTTTATGAGATTAGTGTTGACTTCTTTAAAACGAAACTGATCCAATGGAAGAAGATAAATGTTCATAAACAGTCACCATCAAATGCAACAGTTCAATCACCAATAAAGAAGCATAGAGCCAAACATGTGATTAGGCAAAGTAGGTGGACTGTGAGAGCAGCAAACTAGGATCCGAAAGTAGCGGAAATGATATGGCTACAATAAACAAATATGTTAAGTAGTATGATTGATATGCTTTAGTTGTCTGTAATCTCTGTTTTTTGTTTGTTTCTAATTAGTTACTGTAGGATCATTTGATTTCTTTAATCAAAGTTAGGGTTTGTCTAGTTTGATAATTGATCATTTCTCTCACTTTTGGATTCTTAATGAAAAAACGTTAAACTATTTTCCCAAAAACATATTGAAATTCAAATAAATAGTTTGAGAAACTCACAACTTATAATTAAAAAATTTATTTACTAGTACTTTTCCAAGAAAGTTAAAATATTCAAAGATTTCCTTATTGAATAAAGGTGAATCTTAAACTTTAGGAATTAATATTTTAAAGGTTTGATGATTAATTAATTCAATTTTAAATATTCAAATAGCTATAATAAAAAGAAAAAAAATGTAAAGACAAATTGCCTCGTTTCTTCATGCATATGCGAGATCTCTAGTTTTAAGCTAATTTGTTAACAAGAGGATCCAAATTTCTTATTATTTTCAAGGAAATTTCTTGGAGTTTTGGTTTCGGTCTGATTTGGCTACTAAATTTAGTTCGACATGATTCTATTTTGATGATTTGAGAGATTTAATAGGAATTGATAGAAATAGAATAGGATTGCTGAATTTGGAGATTTCTGAAATTATGAAATATATATAAACAGATATTTCTAAAAAAAAAAGCAAGTTGAAAAGTAACCATGGTTATTTAAATAAGAAACGTATATCAATTCTTTTAGTTAAAACTTTCATTTGAGAATCTTCTTCAATTATATTTAAATTAAGAGGAATGATAGAGAGCGCGACTGGGAAACAGCGACTGAGAGAGCGATGGTATACGTGGCCGACATGTAGAATTAATAAATAAATAAAAATATAATAATAATTAAAACACGTTTCTAGAATATTCTCTCTTTCTTATTGATTAATTTCTCTCTCTTTTTATTAAATAATTTCTCTCTCTATTTCTACAAATTAATTTATCCCATTTATCCATATTCTCACTCTCACGATTATTATTTTACTCATTTATCAATAATTTACAACAAACTCTCACATTAAATATTTTAATTATTTTAATAATATGTTTAAATAAATTCTAAACCCTAAACCTTAAACTCTAAACTCTAAACTCTAAACTATAAATCCTAAACCCTAAATCCTAAATTCTAAACCCTAAACCCTAATTAATATCACTGATTAGTTGAATTATGAATTTATCTCTTTTATTTTTATGACTTTTAAATTCCTTTATTTATCAAATATTTTTTATTTATTTTTATGGCCTTTTTTTATTTTTTATTTATTTTATATGATAAAAATTATTTAATAAGAGGAGAGAGAAAATAATTAATAATAGGAGAGAGAATATTCTACATGTCGACCCACGTAGGTATCGCTCTCTCAGTCGCTGTCTCAAGTCGCGCTCTCTATCATTTTTCTTAAATTAATCCTAGATTGATGTGCCTAAAAATGTAACAATCTGATTTGGGAAATCTAGGCAATGAAATTATGTTATTTTGAGTTTACATATGAATTTATTTACTGTTCGAATAAATGGTCATGGAGTCGAGA
Organism: Impatiens glandulifera; assembly: GCF_907164915.1. Classification (NCBI taxonomy): domain Eukaryota; kingdom Viridiplantae; phylum Streptophyta; class Magnoliopsida; order Ericales; family Balsaminaceae; genus Impatiens; species Impatiens glandulifera. The sequence continues at coordinate 13,421,625 of NC_061866.1, read as the reverse complement.
CACGTATAGGCCTCGAAATAGAACAACAATCTATAAATGCTCTTCTAGTGTAGATCATGGCTTCACATAACATATTTTGGCCTCATAACGTATTTCAGAAAATTTGAACACAAAGAGCATTATCAAAATGGGAAGAGATAAAGCCTATGCATCCAAAGCAACAATTCTTGATTTAATCACAATATACTATCCAGGTGCTAAAAACACATTGAGAATAAAATCAAATGCATTGAAAAAAAGCAAGAGACTAGAAAAATGTAGGTCAAAAGGAAATGTTACAAAATCCGTATTAACGTTAACTATACTCTAAAATGTTCCGAAAAGATGGCCATACAAAGAAATCGACATAAAATCTCTATACTTTCCCGTTTTCTGATCTCCCAATTTGCATTGAGAATTTCAAGTTTAGTATAGACATATGTGATTGGATGCGATGTTTTAACTGTTTTGTATATCTCTGATATATATCGATTGTTATTTTTAGTTTGTTATTCATCTCGAGCATGTATGTCAATTTTTGTTACAACTTTTATTAAGATGTTTTTTTGCAAAAGATTTACTATTTGTTTGCAATTTTTGCGATTAGATAGTATAAAGAAAAATATTTTACCCTTTTAAAAAAGATAAAATAAAAATATATATAATTATGAACCATTTGCATACCCTCTTATATTGCCATTTATTTAGTTCATTTGTAGTGAAAGATCTATCATCATAAATAGATAATTTGCAAGTTACAAGGGTAACTTTGCTAACATTTTTTCAAACATGTACAGCGGCGGAAAAGGCCCTTACAATCACCGGATTGGTATCCTTCTTGCCTGCAAACGAGAATGCAGTTGATGTCTTTAAAGCACGGCCCTCTGAATTTTGTGCTCGGGTACTTGCACTTCTTCGCTTCCGCTTGCATCCTCACTCCTCCTTCTGCAATAATATTAACATTGAACCGTTGATTATAAAGTTAATAAACAAAATTACTTTCACTTTTTAATTTGAAACAAGTTATATTGACTAAAGGAGGGGAATCTTTAAAGGCTCAAGCTCTCCCTATTGATTAAAAGAAGGAGGGATAATTTCTTTCTTGAAGGAAAAGAAGGAATCAGTTGAAGTTGGAAGAGGCTGGATATTCAGAAGTAAGGTATAAATGTTGAAAATTGATTGAGATTGTAACAGTGATCACCGTGACAAAATATTAGTTTAGAAAAAAGTTCTACTAATATATTCACACTAAATGAATATCAAAGACAAATCTTGTCTCAACTTGTATTTAAAAATTAAAAAAGTTAGCTTTTAAACAAGAAAAAGATCAATTACGGGTGGAGATGAGAAGAGCCAGCAACATGAAGACCAAGAACTTGTAATTACCCATGTTGAACAAGATTATATGTGAAGTATAGACAATTTTGAAGAAGAAAATTGAACTATTTATCATATGTATGTATTGACCTTTATGCTTTAATTTATGCCATCCTTAGCATGTTATTTATGAGAATTTGCGTTTAGAAATGAAATTGTATGGTAGAGATTAAGGGATGGTGTCTATCCTCATCTTTTTCAATTATGGGATTGTTAGAGGAAAAAAACATTAATTATAAACAGATAGTCTTTCTTGTTTTTATAGAAAGATTATTGGTTTGGGTTGAGTTGCGTATAAATTAGATTGCCATTATAAAAAAACTAATTTGAATGTTTTATGAAAAATAAAACTCTGTTAACTTTCAGGGATTTAATAAAACTGAAAATTAATATATGAATACTGAATACTTAAACATTTATAAAAAAAAATTAAATTAACAAATAAAAACATCTAAATTTTAAGTACTTAATATTTGAAACTAATATCTACAAAAATAAATCAATACTATTATACTCTTATATTTATTATTTTAATAAATTATATATATAGAATTATATAACTTAATATTAAATTAAAAAGTAATTAAAATAAATACTAATATTTTTTTTGACTTGTATATTAAATTATTAAATTACTTGATTAATAATTATATGAATATAAATAAATAATATATATATATATATATATTTATATATATATTTAACATCTCTTTTTCTCTTTTCTTATAAAATTTTATAATTTGTTTAAATATGATTACATTTTTATGGTACAATGTTGAAATTAATTTTGTAACATTGAAAATCTAATGATTAAAGAGAAAAATAATAAAATTTGTAAACTTGAAAAGAGAAAAAAAATAAAACTTTATATATAACATTAATTTTATTAAATTTAAAATGATAAAATAAATTTTATTTTATGTTTGTGATTTTTTTAGAGTAGCGTGTATAATTTTTTTTTATCTATTTTAAAGTAAACTTAATATTTTAGTTTATTATTTTAAACATATTTTTACCAAATAAGTAATTATAAATATACATTATTAAATATATTTATATTAAATAAGCGATAAATTTAGTTGAAGATCTCAAACTTGTAGATAATTTATTGGACAATTACTTCATTATAATAAATAACGATAATTGTATTGTATTTATTACTTATTTTTATTGGATGAATAATGGGAAGATGGATTATAAAAAAATTAGAGTTAGAGTAGATTTAAAAAAATTTAGGAGGACTTAAACAAAAATAAAGGGAAAATAAAAAAAATAATATGAATCATTCAACCCAAGGAATCTGGCCTTCATCTCTAACCAGAAGTAAAAGGGCTAATTAGGCACATAGTGGTAATTATAGTTGTTCATTCTGATTTCTGAGCCTAGAAAACGTTCGAACTGCTATTCCAAAACTTTTGGTCTAGGAGTGAGAATCACTTACCCTGAGAATATTTTTTTATAAAATTTTTAATATCTAAAAAGTAATTATAAGAGTTACTCTATTTTGTTTCCTTGTTTTAAGAGAAATTTTATTTATAATAAATAGAAAAAATCTTTATTCTTTAATTTAATTAAATTTATTGCAAATCTTCTGTTTTACTCATTATTGTAATTCTTCCGTTTTCCTCATAAATGCAGATTTTTCGTTTCCCATATTATTGCAAATTTTCTATTCCTTTGTAATAGTTGTAATGGTCAGGAGTAATGCAACAATATTTTCTCCTAATTTTGGTGTGGTTCGAGATCACGAACGCCGATCATTCAAACAAACTCTACTTTGATTTGACTTCCTTCCACACACTCTCGAATAAAACAATATTTCGTGTCAGTGTGTTTTCTACGACCATGAAAAATTGGGTTTTTAATGATTGCAAGTGCGGACTTGTTGTCGACGTAGAGCTTCACTAGCTTAGGTTTCGAACCACTTGGTTCGAACAACAATGATTTCAACCAAATTGATTGACACGCTTCCGCTGCTACAACCATGAACTCTGCTTCACATGAGAATATTGTCACTGTCTTTTGTTTTTGGGAGTTCCACGAAACAAGACTACCATTAATGTAAAAAACCATGCCCCCGTACTTTTCCGGTCATGTAAGTCACCTACGAGATCACTGTTAGAGTAACCATTTCCTTGTCACCACCTCTTTTTCAAAACACTAGACCTAAGTGTATAGTGCATTGAAGGTGTCGAAGCACCCACTTCACTGCCTTGTGATGTATCTCAGTTGGACTCTCCATGAATCTGCTGACAACACCAACATCATAAGAAATATCTGGCCTTGTATGAAGGAGATAACACAAAAAACCAATGACTCTTCGATATTCAGTTGCATCAGCCGATTGTCCTTCGGGATCCTTATAAAGTTGATCCCTATGCTCCATTGGTGCCTTTGTTGAGTTAAAATTAAACATTCCAAATTGGTTCAACACCTTTTTGGAATATGATATTTGCTTGATCGAGACACCTCCTCCTAACTGAGTTACCTCGATTCCAAGGTAGTATGAAAGCAATTTGAGATCACTCATCTTGAACTCCCCCATTATCTTCTTCTTTAAAAGTTTGACTTCCTTTGAATCTTCACCTATTAAAATAAGATCATCCACGTAAATACCAACAATAATTCAGGTGTTAGTGTTGCCTCTTGTGTAAACTACTTGCTCTTGTGTACCATTTACGAAGCCCATTTTCTTCAAACTTTTATCCAACTTTAGATTCCATGCACGAGGAGCTTGCCTTAGTCCATACAATGTCTTTTTTAATTTAAGCAACATATTTTCCTTCCCTATGACTTTAATCCTTCTAGTTGAGTCACGTCACTTTCTCTTTCAGTTCTCCTGAGAAAAACTGACTTTACATCGAGATGATGGATTTACCAACCACAATTAGTTTTCATGACAAGAATAACTCTAATTGTGTCCATTCGTGTGACTACAGAGAATGTTTCTTCGAAGTCAATGCCTTGTCGTTGCACATAGCCCTTTGCAACTAAATGAGCTTTGTGTTGGATCACCTCACTATCTGAGTTTTTCTTAAGTTTAAATACCCATTTAAGTCCAATTACCATGTATCCAACTGACAATGGGACGAGAGACGGCGTCTTATTCTTCTCGATGGCTTCAATTTCTTTAGGCATTGTTTCTTCCCATTGTGGTTGTCCATCCTTTTCATTATAGCAAGAGGACTCCTCTGTCCGTGCTTGTTAGATATCTTGTCTTGAAATAAATTATAGAAATATATATAAAATGATGTTAAAAATAAATGAAATAAATAAAATATATGAAGAACAATATCACCGAATAAATTGTTGATTCGAGGCATGTGCTTAACACATTTCTTTTAAAACAGTTCCATCGTCTCCCATTTGTGCTGGAGTTTATCGCAGATGACTGTCTCCCAGGGTACAACGAATCCTGTAGTGATTCTGTACTGAAATCACTACTCGTCGAACTTGATCAACGTACCTGAACTATCACCGGGTTTCAACAGAAATATCGAGCAAAGAACTCGAATAACACTAACAAAACAAGAAGAAGACTTTTGGAATTCTAGAGTGAGAAAGAATGAAAATGATGAAGTGAGTTTTAGATTAGAGATGAGATATTTTATATTGTTGAAAAATTAAACCATTAAATAAAATCATCATTTGATCCAACGGTTGATATTGTTTGCCTCTTCATTACCTTAACGTTTTTCTCTTCATTATAAAGTAATTATTTGCCAAAACAATTAAGGCATTTACAATTCAATACTAATGTTACATGGTTTTCAAATTTTTTAATAATAATATTAATTATCATAACAAATAATAATAATAAAAAACTCATGTAAATCCATTCAACTACAAATTAACAACATTTTGTTAATTGGTCATCAATGCATTTTAGATCAATTAATTTAAATTAATTGATTTAAATTATACATTTGGATCAAATTTCACCCTTTAATTCACGTTTGAATTTCATGTGAATTTGATTTAAGTTTATTACCCACATTCTAATTTCCATTCATTAATGAAATTTATAGAATTAGTTTAAAAATTCCAAAAGTGCTAACATCAAGTCTTCATAATTAAGTGTCACTCGAAGTGCTTCTTCCAAGATATCAGTCATGTTCCTATATCAAACATATCCTTCATCACTCCCACGTGTCCACCTGACCATGAAATGGGTAGACCATCGCCTTGATTTTTTTGTTCAATCTCTTGCTCGAGCTGTGGGGGATTCGAGACAGCCTGTTGGAACGATCCTGAAGTAGACTGTCCTCTTGTCGATCCACTCTCGAATGGGATCGTTCTAATTCCAACATGCTCGTGATTAACCTCTTTGTAAACTTTGAAGGGCTGATCACTCTTTTCAATTTATCAATCTCAAGCTACACTTTCTTTAAACACAACATCACGACTCACATGGATCTTGTCATTTTGTGGTTCGAGCATCCTGTGTGCCTTACTTCCTTCTTCGACACCGAAAGAGACAAATGACTGGATTTTGTCGTCTAACGTTTTTAGATAGGAGTGGTTACCTTGGCGTGCGATGTACACCCAAACACACGAAGGTGCTCTAAGTGCGACTTCAATCCAGTCCACATATCAAATGGAGTTTTGTCTCAAACATCTATGGTTGGAACCCGTTGAGAAGATAAACTGCATGATGAACTACATCCCTCCGGACTACCATGCTTTTGAGCGTGATTGACCCACATAAGTCAATATGACACAATTCGAGTGGCTTTTTCGCTCGAAACTTGGCTTCTAGCGTAAATAGTTGTCTCGTCTATTTTGCAATTAGGCATGTTTGACAAAGTTGTTTTAGAGGAGAAAATTACGAAAATCTAGCAGCCGTTCCCTTATTAGGCATTTGTATTGTTTACAAGAAACACATACCTTATATTTTATTCCACTACTTCTCTATTCTAATTATTTCATAAAATCCTCGTGTTTATTTTTCTAATTCCCGAAGAGTATAATCACTTTCTCTTTATTTTTTTAATAATTCTCATGTTCTTGCTATAATAGTTAATTTAATTATGTATATAATATTTATAACTAATTTTAAGTATGTTTAATAAAGTAGATTTTTAAAATTTATCAGGTTAGAATTACTTAATATTTTTCTTCCACTTTTTTATTATTGTACTATAAATCATTTAAATGTTCACTTTTTTTTTTCAATTTTATATTCAATTATTCGATAAAATACTCAATCTTGAAATTATGTATATGTATATAAAAAATAGAACATCAATTTGTTGCAAAGAAAAGAAAGACGTTATCTTCATTTTTTAAAAAGAGATCGCCAAACTAATAAAGTTCTCCACTACACATATGGTCTCTACAAAAAAAATTCATCTCTTAGTACATCTTTAGACCCAAAAAATGCATTATACTCATTTAATAGTGATAATTTTTGCAAGTTTGCAATGAAATTTTAACCTGAAGATTTTACGAATCAAGACATTATTACATTAAAATATGAATTAGTACATTATAATCTTGATGTGATGCAGAATTTGAAAGTTTCTATTCTTGTTGAGTTATGTCAACAATTAACCGAGAGTAGGCGATCAAATATTTATGTTAGGTTGACTAAATTGATTTATTTTGTTTTAACATACATGTTTTACTGATACTACTGAGCTAACATTTTCAACAATGAAAGAGGTGAAAACAGAACTTTGTAATAAAATGAAGGATAATTTTTTTTGTTGTTTGTTTAACACTCTATATTGAACGAGATTTAGCTAAAGATATAAATATAGAATATTGATGAGTTTTTTGTTGTAAGATCTAATAGATCAACTTATTTAAACATATATATATATATATATATAAATATATAAATATATATATATATAGTTTATTACATTAAATTTTAGCCCACTCTAACTTTAAATCCTAGGTTTATCCCGGTTTATAAGAACATATGAATTTTTAAGTTTTTTTTTTTTATCTTTCCATTCTTTCAACCCAGAAACGTTTACAAAAATATTTAGCCTCAGATGGACGTGACAAAATACTCAATCTCCTATTGGATAAATTAAAATATAGCCGCCGCTACACTAAAGCTAGGCAAAAAAAATAATCAAATATAGTAGATAAATCAGAAAGACTAAAACAAAAAAGCAATTGGGCTAGAGAATGCAATTCCATTATAAGATCGCAATTGAACAGATCAAGCATGTTCCAATTGACGTAACGTGAAATTCCTTGCTCGAAGATGTTCATTTATACTGTATGTACGTCGAAAATCTATCACATATTAAACTTGTGATTAGAGAAAAAAATGTCGCTTTGATTGATTTGTGAAAGAGTAAAGTAGTGTGAACAATAACAAATTTAGAACTACTTACAAAAAAAGGTTAAAATAAAAAAAATGGGACAACGGATTAAGTATGTAGCCGCAAACACACTTAATCTTAGTTTTTTTTTTAATTATTAATATATTTTTTTAAATCTTCTAGTCTCTACGGAAAGGAAAAATAATTTCACGCTCTTCCTTTTAGGAAGGGAGGATTAGCGAAATCAGAGCTATTCGTAGAAGTGGTATACTATTAACTTTCGTACGGGATGTAACCCCTATGCCACATAATGGTTGTAGACCTCCTAAAAAAAGGCGTGTGTAAAACTAAACATTGAAGAAATTTCAAGAGAAATAAACAATTCAATGATAGAATCAAATAATATTACAATGGTTCGAGAGAAAGTAGCAGTATCTACTCAGACACTACAATGGAAGTGTGTTGAATCAAGAGTAGACAGTAAACGTCTTTATTATGGGCGCTTTATTTTATCTCCACTTATGAAAGGTCAAGCCAACACAATAGGCATTTCGATGCGAAGAGTTTTGCTTGGAGAAATAGAAGGAACATGTATCACACGCGCAAAATTCGAAAAAATATCACATGAATACTCTAACATAGTGGGTATTGAAGAATCAGTACATGAAATTTTACTGAATTTGAAAGAAATTGTATTGAGAAGTAATCTATATGGACGTAAAACAGATAATGGATTTGTTTCAGTGTTTTGTTGAATCATTTTATGGCTCGATAGATAATTTGATAAGCCAATGATTTTTTTCTGTGTTTCAGAATGCGGTTAATAACCAACATGTTAACTAATTCATTACGATAAATTGGATCCGATTTTGTATTTTTTTTGAACAAAACACCAATCTCTGTTTAAGTTCGAATTAAAATATTAATTTAATTGAAAAAAGTAAGCCTATCTATTTCGATAAAGTCTGTTACCTATTATTCATCAAGTTATCGATTCATAGTATTAATTAGAAGACAAAAAACTTAGGACCGACTAAAAGAAGGACAACGGGGAAAGTTCTCTAACTTGGGAAAACCCTAAAAAAATATTTCTTTTTGGACTCAAAGGGCGTGCGCAAAAATGAAACCTTCCCTACTTTTTTAAGATTCGGTTGGGGAGGCATCCAATGCGAGTAGTTGTCTAAATTTGGGTGCATACACAAAATTATTAAAAAAAACTCATCAATTACAAGTGGTTTAATGATTAAAGTGGTAATCTTCCACACTCGAGACTAGAGTTCGAATACTTGAAAATGCAAATTTAAGTGAATTATATGTGTGGATAGGTCGGTTGTGGATGGTTTATCGAGGAATAGTAGACGTGTAAAAGTTTGATTGAGATGTGTTTTTCCTATGGATAAAAGGTCGGTAACAAAAAAAATTTGAGGTAATGAGATTATAGGTCGATTAAAATTTGGTGGTTGGTTTGATTGTGATTGGTTGTTAAAAAATATAAAAAGAGACCTATCACACACATTTATATATATTCTCCTTAGGAATCTTCCTCTCTTTTTAAGGGTGGAGTCATCATTCTCGATCCAAAACATCTCACAAATTTATCTAGAGTTTTATCCTTCATAATGTCAACTACTTTCAACAAATATGAAAGATGAAAATATCAAATTAAAATATGTTATAACTAAATGGACAAAAAATCTTATATTTAAGTTAAAAAGAAAGTATTCTCAATGTCTCAATGCAGGTTGGAAGCAAACAACCTATATAAAATATTTTAACTCAAGAAGAACGAATCTAACCGCGAATATGACATTTTGGTATAAAGATCACATCTCCCACAAGAAAGAGAATTCCCCAAATATGGTTAGTGTTGTGGTACTTGGATCACTCTTTAATTTAGGGACATAATCCACATTGGAATTCAAATTGTGTGTACCATCCTTCAACCGAATTAAACTGGTATATTTTCTTTCAATCTGAATTTTTAAAGCATCTCCGAACATGATATTTTCGATTGTCTTTTTCTCAATCTTAGCAAATTTTGACTTGTCACTACATATGTGGTTACTCGCATCGCTTTCAAGATATCGTTGACTTTCTCTTTCGATAACTTCTTAATTTAGCGCCAACAACAACGTCGACTCCTCTGTTTCTTTCTCTTCTGCTAGAAGGGCTTTCTACAAGGGCTCCTTCTTGTGTTTGTTCATCCGTTCCTCGTACACCCGTAACAATCGATTTAATTTGTCGATTGAGAAATTCTCTAAATTGCAATTACTACATGGTCAAATCTTTGATGTAGAGATTAGAAATTTTCTCGATTACTCGTACATCTTCTTTTATTTCTCTATTTCGCCTCATTTAGTTTACAATAGATAAGACCTTCTTCAAATAGTCCGAACTAGACTTTGACGCTTCCTGGTGAAGAGCTTCAAATTCTCCTTGTAAAATTTGAAGTCACACATTTTTACCTTAACAAGTCCTTTGTGGGAATTTTCTAAAATTCCCATGCTTTCTTCGATGTTGAAGCATTTTTTACTTTATCAAAAGATGCATCATCCAGACACTGGTGGATGATAGAAATGACATGTTAATCATTTTTTTTATTCTTTTCAAACGCTTGAATCATGGCCAACGCCACATCCTCGCCAGGTTCAATAATCTCATCGTTAACGATTTCTCATGCACCTTGGGAACCGAGTAACATCTTTACTCGGATAGACCAACTATCATAGTTGTCATTCGTAAGACGCTAATATTGGAAGATCAAAGAAATCATCGCTCTGATACAACTTTGTTGGAAACGTTGGTCATCAATCGACATATACTCTCAGAAACTCAAAATAAAAAGATTCAAAAGGGGAAGAGATTCTATTTCATTTTCTTATCTTTCTACATGTATAACTATTCTATTTATAATAGGACCAATACACTTAAAATTTAAAAACATATTGACTCTTAAACTTTCAAAATTAACGGCTTATTAAGAAACATATTAAACATAAAGATAATAACTTTACTATTTATATTAAATAGACCTTTAAACTTTAAAGGTCAACTATTCAATTTTATAATTAATTTTATTTTTAACTTTTGTTAACATCGTATCCTTCTTTTAATAAAAAATAAAATAAAATTTAGTAAATTGGTATCAAAATAGGGAAACACTAAGAGAAAAAGGGCTTTCTGTAATGAAATTCAGTAACGACTATATACAACTGTTATAAATGTATTTATTTCAGTAACGGTGGAATAGTACCGTTACTAATATAAATATATTTGTAACGGCTGAATATAACCGTTACTGATATATTAGATCAGTAACGACTTTTAGATAAATAACACCGTTACAAATATCACATCAGTTCTTCGTTTTTTAGAGAAGCTATCTGTAACGGTTTACTCATAAAACCGTTACAAATATATAGAGCTATCTGTAATGGCACCTTGTTATAACCGTTACAGATACTCGATTAAAAAAACGTTAAAGAGAAGGCGTATCTGTAATGGTTTACTCATAAAATCGTTACAAATGTATAGAGTTATCTGTAACGGCACCTTGTTATAACCGTTACAGATACTCGATTAAAAAACGTTAAAGAGAAGGCGTATCTGTAACGGTTTACTCATAAAACCGCTACAAATGTATAGAGCTATCTGTAACGGCACCTTGTTATAACCGTTACAGAAAGCTTTTCTGTCGATTCGTTTTCTAGGAGTATTATCTGTAACGGCTTACGAAAGTGCCGTTACAAATACTCATTAATAAACTTTCTCCAGACGCTTTTTTTCCCTTCTTTCTTCTCTCTTTCTTCTCCGCGCTCCCGTCATTTCTTCATCTCCCCAGCCGTCCCTTGAAGTCGCCGTCGTCGATCAGTCGCCGTCAATCAGGTAAGGTTTTATTAGGATCTAGGTCGCGGCTGGCGGACCGGGGTCTGGCCGGTTAGTGCGTCTCACTCAAAGGTGGTGATTAATCCGGTTAGAGATTAACACCGGAGTTTTTTTTTTTTTTTTTTTTTTTTTTGGAAAACGACTTAGCGTCATTTCATTAAAAATTCCCAAAAACGGGAAAAAAACCACGAGTTTAAGAGATCATTCTAGACAGGCCTAGAATGATTTTGAAGTCGTAACATTCTGAATAAAAGCTAAAAACGTAAATGAATTATCTGTTTACAATGCTTTTAATTCTAGTGAGTTTAAAAAACGGTAAATTCCAGTTCCTGCAGATATTCCAGTTCTGCTCCGTGCTTGGAATTCCTCTCCACGTTCCCGCGAGGGCGCTGCAATCCGATACAATATCTTTCCATAACTCGTCAATGCTCCTGCGGGTTCTGTCATATACCCTTGCATTCCGTTCTTGCCAAATGTTATACACCACTACTCCAAAGCCGCACTTGAACACGCTTGTTGCAAATCTATTTCCCTTGGCTTTGAGTAGTGCCGCTTCTTTGATTTCATTCCATTCGCTCGGGAAACTGATCAGCTCCAGGCTTTTATAGAATCTGTCCCAAAGCTCCGAAGCAATACAACAGCTCCCGAATAGGTGATCTATGGTTTCTTCATTTCCTATGCATAAAAGACAGCTCGCGTCCGGGATGCTCATATACTTACTGATACGATCACGTGTGTTGAGTCTTTCCCAGAAGGCGAGCCATAGGATGAACTGGTGTCGAGGGATAATCTTCGTTGACCATACAAGAGGAGCCCATTTCTACTTTCTGCGCTTTTTCCCGGATTACCTCCCATATTTTCTTCAATACCAGCTTCCCATTGTCCTCAGCTTTCCATTCATGAATATCCGGTCTGTCGTGTAGTTGTATGTTACTTATATGATCAAGTATCCTCTTTCCTTCTGGAATTTTTCTCAAGAGCAAGTTCCAATTCCCGTATTTGATGTCTCTGATTTTCGCTTTTGCGCAATCCCTTCTGATACGAGTATTTTGAAACTGCTCTTTGTCGATGATGGGCTGGTTTTCAAACCAAGGGTCGTGCCAGAATAGAGTGCCTTTCCCGTCCCCTAGTCGGATGTCATAAAGATCTGCAATATCGCTTCTTAGTTTAAGAATCTTTTTTAGAGACCAGCTCATACCTTCGTGAATTTTGCAGGTCCAGATGCTGGTTTCGTGTTTCATAAATCTCGTATGCACCCATTTGATCCATAGTGACTCCTGATTGCGCTCCAAAGCCCACAGATGCTTGAAGGTTAGAGCCTTGTTCCACTCGATACAGTTCTTTAAGTCGATGCCTCCCTCGTCCTTCGGTTTGCAGAGAGCGGTCCATTTGACTTTCTTTCCTCCTCTTCAACTATTTCCCCAGATAAAGTTTCTCATCAGTGTGTCGAGTTCCTTCATTACCTTCTTCGGAATGACCATTTGCTGCGCCCAATAGCCAACTATGCCCATAACCACGGTTTTGATAAGTTCGATCCTCCCTGCATAAGAAAGTTTTTTCGCTGCCCAGCCAGATATCGTGTTTTTTACCTTTTCAATCAGCGGCTTGCAGTGTGAGATCTCGATCTGTTTTGCAGTTAACGGAATTCCTAAGTACCTTATGGGAAATCTGCCTTCCTTGATGCCCATGATGTTGAAGATGTCCTGTTTTGTTTCGTCCTTCACGCCTCCATAAAATGCCACACTTTTGCTTTCATTAATAGTTAAACCTGTTACCTCAGAAAAGAACGTTAGTGCAGCCCTAATAGTTTTAATGGAATCAACGTCCGCGTGCGCTAGAATGAACAAATCGTCAGCAAAGCATAAATGTGTTACCTCCTCTACCTCACAGAATGGGTGAAAGATGTATGGACGATTCTTTCGGAACATCGCGAAGATGCTCTCAAAGATCGCCATGATAGCTACGAAAAGGTAAGAAGAGAGGGGGTCCCCTTGCCTTACCCCGTTTTCACCTTTGAAATAACCTCTGTGGACTCCATTGACGCTAACAACAAAGCAGGATGATGAAACGCATTGCATAATCCAATCGATAAAAATCATAGGAAAAGCAGAAACAACCAGAAAGTCTCGAATGGCTTCCCATCTAACAGAGTCAAAAGCTTTCTTGATATCTATTTTGAAAGCCACTCTCGGGGATATTTTCTTTTTCCCGTAGCCTTTTAATAGGCTCTGCATGAGAAGAATATTATGAGAGATTGTCCTACCGGAGATGAATGCAGATTGATTAAGATTTATTATTTTTCCTATAACATTTTTAAAACGTTTAGAAATGATTTTGGAAATTATTTTATAAATCACATTGCAGCAGGAAATTGGTCTGAAATCTTGTACTTTCTCAGGTACCGCAGTTTTGGAGATCAAGGTTAGGACCGCTGTATTCCATTGCTTTAACATCTTCCTGTTTTTGAAAAACTCCAGAACCCCATCAGTAACATCTTTACCCACAACCGACCAATTATCTTTGAAGAACTGTGCATTAAACCCATCAGGACCCGGACTTTTATTCCCATCAATACTAAACAGAGCTTCTTTAACCTCAACCTTCGTGACCACCCTTATCAACTCGCGACTATCTTCTGCAGAGATTTTCCTATCAATAATTTGATACAAGGTATTCAGGTGACTTTGATGCTGCTTTCTTGTACCCATAAGCTGCTTATAGAAATCAATAGCCAGATCTTGGACACCCTTTTGACCCTGAACATATTCACCATCATCATTCTTCAGCCTGTACACATTGTTTCTCATGTTTCTAGACTTGTATTTTCTGTAGAAGAAAGCTGTGTTTTTGTCACCCAACGAAAGCCAGCTCTGTCTTGATTTCTGTCTAACAAAATTCTCTTCAAGCAGACTCAGCTTCCTGAAGTTTTCAAGCGCATATCTTTCTGTTTCATTGAGTTGTTCATCACTAGCATCCCTTAATAACTTTTTCTGAACCTCTTCCAGTTCTTCTCTAGCAGCCAGAACTCTATTGGAGATATTGCTGAACTTCTTCTTGTCAAAGCTTTGGAGATGATTCTTCAGGAGCTTAAGCTTCTCAGAAACCCTGTACATGTTGGAACCTCTGACATCTGTTGACCATACACTTTCGAGGATACCCTTGAATTTATCGTTATCCATCCAAAAATTGAAAAATTTAAAGGGCCTTTTGAACCTTTCTTCCTTTTCCCAGAACAATTTAATCGGGCAGTGATCAGATATACCCGGATTCAAAACATGAAGTTGACTTTTCGGAAATTGGTTAATCCAGTTCTCATTTACCAGACATCTGTCAATTCTACTTTTTCTAATTTGTTCATTCCCTCTCGTAGAAGACCAAGTGAAGAAGTTCCCAGAATTGGTAGGATCGATACAACCCATATCTCTGCTGCAGTCATTAAATTCAATCATATCCCGAGTAATTTCAGATTCTGGGCTACGATCAGATTCGTTTCTAGTTACGTTGTAATCACCGAGTACAGCCCAAGATTTATCAATACCGATCCAGTTTCTAAGACAATTCCAGAGGAGTCTTCTTTCCGTGCTTGAGTTGCTACCATAGATAATAGCAAGATTAAACACGATTCTTGTGATTCTGTCTTTGACCTCCACCAGGATTGCTTGATCATTCGAAAAAAGAGTCATCACCTCAACAACTTTGTTATCCCAAATAACCCAGATTCTGCCCGTTTTGTCATTTGAGTTATGAATGATTTCCCAACTACTATCAATACACAGTTTGCTAACCTTCTCAACGTTCCGACTTTTGACTTTTGTCTCAAGAATACCCATAATAGTGATCTTCTGATTCTCAATGATCCTCCTAATTTCTTTACATTTTAGAGGGTCATTGAGTCCCCTTATGTTCCATGTCACTATATTCATGAATGAATATAAGTGTTGGGTTCCTGACTTTCCAGACTGTCCTGGACCTCTTCATCAGAGAAATCATAAGCATCACTTGTCTCACTATCCTCAATGGCTACAGTTTGATTACATGGAATATTATTGCCATTGAGTGAGGGTTGCCTCATGTAGATCTCATCTTCTCCCGTGATAGATTTAGTAGCTTCTGGATCCAGGATCTTTCTGCTTTGTCTTCGATTTTCATCTTGTTCTGCTTTAGTAGATTTTTTCTGACTTTGAACCTCTTCACTACTAGATTCATGTTTGTTATCGTTTTTTATTCGCCCTACTTCAGAATTAAGGCTCACTGCCTTATTCAAGACCAAATTGTCTTCTTCTGCACTTGATCTTTTGATTTCACAAAACCCAAGATTTCCCAGTCCATTTTCAAGAGCTTCTTTATTACTTATTCCAAGATTCTCCTGTTCATCATCTCGAAAGGTGGCTCTGAGCCCAAGGGTCAGGTCATTTCGAATTTTGATGACATTGTTTTTTAGGTTCCTGCTTGCATTCCTAGAACTGTGAAGAGTAGACTCACGACCTATTGGAGTGCCTTCAGATCCAATTTTGCTTGTTTCATATGGGCCAAGTATTCCCTGTCCCATAGATCTTTGAATTTCAGAAACTTTGGAACTAGGACATGTAGTTACTTCAAGACCAGTTCTTTGATCAGTATTGGGATCGGTGGAGTTAGGACCAACAATAGTATCATCCACAATAATAGGACTTGTGCCAGTATTAGGACCAATATAGCCGGGATCAGCAATGGTTGCACACTTTTCATCAGGACCTGTAGTAGCAAGTCCGGTAGCTTGAGTAGTTTCATGATCAACAAGTCCAAGACCAGACTTAATATGGTCAATATGGCTAGGAACAGTAGCTTTATGAGAAGCTCTAGGACCGGTGTGTCTATGTCCAGCTTTATCAGGACCGATACCCTGACCAGGACTGACATTTTGAATAGGACCTATTCTTGAGAAAACAGAATCCCTAGGACCGGTGCCCTGAACATGACCAATATGATCAACGTTAGTAGGGCCAGCTTGTACCCTTACCCACTTCATTCTTTTTCCTATCTTCTTCCTTACCCTTATCTGTTCTTGCTTTTGGTTGCCCATCTTATCATCCTTAGTGCGTTCATTGCTGTTAAGTTCAGACCTGTTCACATTTCTCTCAGCCTGAGCCTGGTTAGAGTCATTGATATCGCTTACTTGAGTGTTGTTATTGGCCTTCGATTTTAGATTATTATTGACTGGACATTTATTCGTAGCGTGTGTGAAAGTGCTACACCATATACATCGATTTGGTTTCCATTCGTATTGTACTCCAATGTCAAATAAATTTCCCAGTCTATCTTTAAGTTCAAGCTTGATTGGAAGAGAGCTACTTGGATGGATTTCGACACTAACTCTGACCACAGATGCACGCTCATAACCTTCCATTGCTGGGTCAAACATAAGTGGTTTGCCTATAATGCTTGAAATATAGGCCAGGCCCATCGGGTTGCACATGTGTGGTGGAACATTCTTGAGATTTACCCAGATTTGTTCAAGTTCAGGCGGTCTATGATTAGTATTAAGTTCTTCGCTCCACTTGTACAACTTGAATCTTTTTCCCCTGATAAAAGTATATTCGCTCTCTATGATCGACTTTATTTCGCTTTCATTCCTGAAGGATAGAAAGTAGAATCCGTGATCATTGATTGTGATCCTCTCTAGACCAGAGGATTCCCACTGACCCATCAACGTTCTTTTAACCTCAGCAAATGGTGCTTTCATGTTGCCCATAAAATGACCAACTATGACAAACTCCCATGCCTTGACACATTTTTCTTCAATTTCGGGTGGGAGCTCAAATCGGTGAGGATGATCAAGTGTAATTACCTTTGGGAATAAGGTGTCTATCTGGAATTTTCCCTTTTCTGGATCGCTCATGGCATTTCCATTCCACACCTTTCCTTCTTGCCAAGTTTTATTTGGGTTGCTCATGATAGTGTACACCTTTGTTTTATTACATTTCGAAATTTCCTTCATGGCGTCAACCGTCCACTTGATCACTTCATCATACTGGTATTTGTTGAAGAGATTCCAATTCTTTAGATAGTGAGTTTTGAACTGAGCATTCAACTGATCATTTCTTTCTTGGGGCATCGTAATCTCTTGTTTATTAATTTGGAAAAATAGCTTCTTCATCTGGTTTCTCAGTCCTGCCAAATTTGCTATTTCGTTTTTCCTCATTGACCACGTTGGACCAGCAGTAAGATCCTTGTTATCATCCTGAGTATTTTCTTTGCCAGGAATTGCAGCAGTAGGAGGAGCTGAGGAGGTGACTGTTTCAGGGATGCTATCTTTCCTGACTTGTTTGTTCTTTTCGGCCCATCTAACCCTTATATTTCCCACAAAACCGTTGCCTTCAATTGTTCCGATCTTCTTTAGAATATCCCCTTTAGTGCTCTTCTCTTGTGTATCAGTTTTCCTCTTTTGAATACTATCAATTGGCATTTCAGGATCCAGATTAACGAGTGGAGAAAACGCACCCAGGTTCAATATCTCAGGGTTAGCCTCGGATGTCACAGTTTCCTTGGGATTTACTTCAACATTCTTCTTAGAACTTGAGTTATTTGCCTTCATGTTTTTCCTTTCTTTGATTTTCGATTCATTCTTACCCTTCTTAGCTGTTTTAGAATTATTCGATCTAGTTTCTTGATCGATCTTTTCAATTTCAGCACTTGTTTTGGAAGAATTATGCCTCTTTGCTTTTGGTTTGATCTTTGTTGCCGATATCTTCTTCATGGATTTATGATATTCGAGGTCGCATATTATTGTTTCATCATAGTCAGTGCTATCGTCTGATTCCAAATCAACATCTATGCTTTGGTTCTTTTGATTCGACCGGTGGCTCATAGCTTTGTTAGTAGATTTATTATCTTGGCGATTAGGACCGGTAGAAGGTGGATATGTGATGTCAGGACCGACATTTAAAGAGATAAGACCGGCATTAGAAGAGTTAGGACTGACATTAGAGGATCTAGGACTGGCATTAGAAGAGCTAGGACCAGCATTTGAAGAGCTATGACCGACGTTTGAAGAGCTAGGACCGGCATTTGAAGAGATATGACCAATGCCATGAGTAGTTTTAGTGTATCCAGGACCGGCGTGTTCAGGATCAATGACTTGAATATTCATGTTATCCACCCTTGTTAGACCCAACTTTTTTGCAACCAAATTATCTTTTTCAGACCCAGTCAAGCGAAAACCGTTGGCTAACCCCATATTAGACCCGGCCAAGCGAAAACCGTTGGCTAACCCCTCATCAGACCCGACCAAGCGAAAACCGTTGGCTAATTCTTCTAGTTTCATACATTCTTCACCTCTTATACCCTGACTTAAATTCTGACCCAACTTATTTGTAGCTTCCATGAGATCCATACTCAGACCCAGATTGTCATTCAACGAATCAATATAATTTCCAGTCAAGCTTTCACCATTGGCTATACATATCAAGTTCAGTTCATCATCCTTTATATCTGTATTATTAGGCTTTTCTAATTTAGCTGAATTTATTTCCATGAATAGCTCTAACTCAGATCCAATTTTTTCAGTGTTTCCAGATTCTGTTAGACTATGTCCTTTAATAGTTCCAGCTAGATGTGCAGGCTGTTTAGAAGATCCTGCAACTTTAGCCTCAGTTTCAGAATCCTGGGCGCATTTAGTGTCTTCTGTCCAACCTTTTTCAAGTCTAGTACATAGTTTGGATATCTGACTTTCCATTTGATCCTTAGCAGGACAGGTAGACTTAGCATTCTGATCATTAATGGAACCCGAGACTTTTAGATTTGCAAGATTTCTCATTGTAGAACAATACTCTGAAATTATATCATTCTTTGGACCTAATGGACTCTGAGCAGCTGATATCTCCAACCCTGTAGAGGCAATTTCAAAATGATCTATTTTGCCCAGTTTAGCATCCTCTTTAGTAGGACCGGTAAAATTTGTTTTCTGATATTTCTCTGCACCTGAATTACCCAAACTGTCATGTTTTCCTGCTTCTGAAACTGACCCCGACCTTGTAATATTCTTTGAACCTATTAATTCTCGATCAACAGTCTTATTCAGCTCTGTCATACTTACCTCAATAGGAACACCAGTACCAACTTCAGTAGGATCATTCAAAACAGACATAAATCTCAGCATAATGTTTTCACCCGATTCAGAAACAGACCCCAATTTTGAACTTTCAATAGGACCCAATAAACCTGTGCAATTTATGTCATTTTCCTGCATTATCTTAGAGTCTTTTTGACAGATTATCTCCAACATTGGGACTGAATTTTCAGCACAAGCGACCCGATTGTCATCAATTTTAACAAGACAAGATTTCAAATCCAATTTCCCAACAGAATGACCGGTCAGGTCTAGGGTACCAACCAGCGACTCTAACGGTCCATTCTGTGCAGCAAGTCCAGTAACAACAGAATTTTCTGGAATTAAAGTCCTATCATTTCTATATGCAGTACTGTCTTTTCCTATCAATTCAATCCTATCATTTCTATTATGAACATGCATATTGTTACAGTATAAATCCCCAATAGAACTATTCTCATGTAATTCATCAGCATGTGGAAAAGAACTCATACCCGATGATGTATTTGGCATAGAATCAATAGGCGCATCTTCTCCGTTGTTTAGGACTTCATCCATGATTTCTGGCTTCTGCTTCCTGGGATTGTTAAGAGACCTGCGAGTTCGTCTATCAGACCTAGCCTTGCTGCTTGTCGACGGCCCCTTCAGCACCTTCTTAGGATCATCAGGGCGGACTTGAAGGACGCCCCTTGCCCGAGTAACTACACTGGACGGGCGCGTACCAGTCATTGGAAAGATCAAGCGCAAACTGCCTAATCTTCAAAGGAGCCACAGAGGTTGGAATTCTGCAGCAAAGGGTGGGCGCAAACAGCACGATTGGAAACCAATCGCACCGGAACGGGGGCTTGAAAATAATTGCTCAAACAAGAAAGGGTTTAAGCAATTTTGGAACGGTCTGTAGCTACGAAAGCTTCCTCCAGACCGAACACTTGATTCAAACGGCAATAAAGAAGTTCAATGGAGACCTACCTGCGCCTCGCGGTGTGGTTTGATGTCCCGACCGAGGTCCGAACTAACCTGTAAACGAAAAGTGAGAAGAGGAGGGCGACCGACGCCGATTTGACGTCAAGTCTCTGCAGAAGGGGGTTTGACGAAATGTTCCGGTAAACGGTAAGAGAAGATGACCGTGACCGTTCCTTGCACAACAGAACACGTTCCAGAGGGCGCACGACAACCGCTCGAAGGTGCTGGAGGATGGCGGCTGACTTCCAATGTAGAAGCGCGGTCGCGGCAAGAATCCGTGTCGTTTGTGTTGTTCGTGCCGATCGTGCCGATCGTGCCGAATGTGCCGATCGTGCCGATCGTGCCGAAAACGACCTAAATATCCGATCTAGAAACTATAATCGTGATTTCTCCCGATTCCTCCGTTCAAATTGAAATTCCTTCGGTCAGATTGTAGGGGGGAAAGAGACGCACCTACTGGAGAAATTTGAGATCATTCCGACATCAAAAGCTCCGGCGGCGTTGATGTGCCGGTCGTGCCCGATGTGAGAAAAAAATCTCCAGAGAAAATTTCTCTCTCTAAGTGCGTTTTGAATGCGTTTAACACCGGAGTTTCAATACTACACAAACTGTCACAAACCCTTGAACTAGGTTCAAGCGCGGAAGTGGTTTGTTTCAGGTTGAAACAGCACACTCACAAGATAGGCAGAACCGGTTTTGAATGAGACGGGTTTGGAAATTGCTGGGTCGGTTTTGTAGCTTAGTAATTCAGTTTGGGTAAGGTTGAGTTGGTTGGAGCGGTATTAGTAGATTAGTGCAAATCGGTTATAAAGTAAAGTAAGCAAAAAGAAAGTAACAAGACAGATTTTTATGGATGTTCGGAGATAAAACTCCTACGCCACCCCTTCCTCTCGAAACCGCGAGAAGGATATTCACTAAGGAATACAAACACAATCCGATCGAGACTTATTTCCTGCTCGATAACTCTCGTACAATTTTAACCGAAACTGTAAATACACTTGAAATAAGCCCTTTTAGCTTTCTAGAGATAGAGCACAATCTTTTCACTTAGGCTGTAGAATATTCAAAACTTGTAACCCGCATTTACTCCTCTTCAACTCCTTCTTTTATAGGTGAAATTGGTTGAGCAGAGGTTCAGTGATTCAGATCTGGCGGTCTAGTCTTCCAGTGTAGGTCAAATCGCTAGGTTTGTCTTTTACTCAATATGGCAACTGTCGGTTGGACAGTTGTTTGTACTTGGAAGATTGCCTTTCTGATTTATCCTGAAATAGAAAGATCTTGTAGGACGGTCTTTTGCAGCTTGCAGACTGTCCTCAGACTTGTATGAATATGGCAATACTAAATCTGTTCCCTTGGTATCATTCTCAACAGATACCCGAAATATCTATTTGTGCTGGTCGGTTGTTTATGTTAACCGGATCACTTCCGGTTTTTTCATAGCTTCTGATTGACCGACTGTCTAGTGATTCTGGCCTTCTGATTTGATCGATCTTGTCTTTCTTGTTCGGTCAGGTTTTTGGTCGGTTTGATTACTTAACCGGTTGAGTTTCTTAACCTGTAGAGTTACTTGGCCGGTTCAGTTGCTTGACCGGTTACGTTGCTTGGTCGGTTACTTTGCTTGACCGTTCCTACATAAGAAGTTTGTTTGTGTTAAGTTCTATATAACCGGTCTAATTTTATCTTACAATTTCTCCCTTTTTGATTATTTTACTTAAAATATTCAAAATCAAGTAAGAATGCAAATATAGGCCGGTTTTGTTTTTAAGAGTTTGTTTGGCCGGATATTTGGAAATTAACTTGGGAGAATTTTTCGAAAAAATTTTGGAAAATTTTGAGAAAAATTTTGAAATTTTTTATATTTTATCTTGTCAATTTCTCCCTTTTTGATTATTTTACTTAAAATATTCAAAATCAAGTAAGAATGCAAATGTAGACCGGTTTCTAAAAATCGCTTTATATATATATAAAAAGACACTAAAGCAAAAAGC
Source organism: Impatiens glandulifera (assembly GCF_907164915.1). Taxonomy (NCBI): domain Eukaryota; kingdom Viridiplantae; phylum Streptophyta; class Magnoliopsida; order Ericales; family Balsaminaceae; genus Impatiens; species Impatiens glandulifera. Next base: position 13,399,066 of record NC_061866.1, on the reverse strand, counting down.
TATATATATAAATAACCGAAAATAAAAGTAAAGAAAGCCCCTATTTCTTTGCTCTAGGCGGCAGAAACTATTCCATCAGTTTATCGGTTGTTTGTCCCTTAGCCGGCCTGGAAGAGGGACCTTGACCGCCTGAGGTGCCGGTTTGAGGAGAGAACGGTTGACCGATTGATCTGATTGGAGTCACATTCAAGCACCGCTGTCTTCGAAGTGGTGGCTGAGGCTCGAGCTCTTCCTCGAAATCATCCTCGGTTTGCATAGCCGGGTTGGTGGGTGGAGGGTCGATAATCGTCTCAGTGATTCTGTCCAGCAGCCCGGTGAGTTGCGCCTTCTTTGAAGCAGCTTTCCTCTTTCGGGTGACCGGAACCGAAGAGGAGACAACCGCCTGGGACCTCTTGTGAGCCTTGGCAAAATTGTTGTACGTTTCTTGTTGAGCCTTTAACTGCTTAGCATCTTCGGCTTCTTGAGCCGCTATGGACTTTACGATCGCCGGTGCATTGACTGCCAGGTTTTGCATATGTCCGGCTATGTTCGCATCAGCCGCTGCCGCTTCCTTCTGTGTTTGTGTCTGCTTGTCCAGCGCATCTTGAAGTTGCTGAGCCGCGAGAGTATTCGCCTCCTCAATTGCCTTATCGGCAACCAGCTTAGCCGTTATTAATTCAGCCACCTGTTCGGTGACCTCCTTGAGATCGGCTTCAAGTTTGGCGTTCTTTTCCTCAAGGGTCGTATTCTTTTCTTCAAGAATTATTACCCTGTCAAATGTCGAACCGGCTTGGGAACTTGATTGCGCTAGGTCCTCCTCGACCTTTGTTAGCCGTTGATCGGTCTTTTCTTGAGACCGTTCCATCTCAGCCACCGTTTTGCTGACCGAAGCGAGGTCGGTCACCAGCTTCGGAGTTATAGCCTCCAAATCCTTGGTTCGCTCAAGATGACTACCGTATAGTTGATCTGTATTACCGTAGTTTGTTTCAACCGACGTGATCCGCTTGACCGCCTCGCCTAGATCATCCCTTATTGTTTCGGCTATCTCGACTACTTTAGCCGCGGTTTCTTTTATCTTTTTCTTCCAGGGCTGAACCGCGTCGTTGACAAACTCTTCAATGAGAGTCTTGACCCTCTCTTCCATTACGGCCGGTTCTGAATTCCCAGTTTGAAAAGACCCACGTTGGTCGTTTGAAGGAGTACTTGTCCTCACTTCGGTTATGTTGATAGTTTGATCCGGTGGAGGAGTAGGTAGCTCTTCATCGGTTGGATTCTGACCGCCAACATCCTCAGATTTGGATGAGTTCGACTTTTCTAGGTGAACGACCTGCATTTCGAGCCGTGCCACCTCCTCGGTTATTTCCCTTTCCTTGACCGTAAGAAGTTCGATCACCAAGAGTTGAAGTTGAGAGTTCGGTGTCTCCGGATTATATTTTTCTTGGAGACGTTGAATGTGCTCGGTGAGTCGTTGTAACCGAGCATGCGGTTGAACTATCGAGTTTTGTTCGATGGAGGTTGTGACGTCTGTGGCTTTTGTGAGGCTGAGCACTTCCTCCTCCATTTCAATCAACTTCTCGAATCTCTGGCTGATGGCGAGGTCTAGTAACGTATGATTGTGGAGCACCTGATGCCGGTTTCTGATCTACTGAGAGTACACTTTGGATGCCTCGCGAGCTTGCTGATGGATTTCATCCATGATTCTGCTCACGAGAATCTCGGCCATCTCCCGGGTGTTATCGTCAGCGCGGTTGTCTTCCTCCCCAAGTCCGTCTGCACCGGTGTCAGTATTATCATGACTGACCGATTGGTCCTCGACTACCGGTCCCTTCCCTTTACCGGACTGATCTCCTCCGGAATTTTGCGAAAAGGTTCGGTTAGAGCTGGAGGCCGAATCTTCATCATTGGGGGTTTCTGACTGCGGATCAGCCGATCCAATTGGTTGTCTTTCCTTCTTACTTCCGGATTTTTCTCTGACCGGAGCTGGTTTCTTGCCGGCAGACTTCTTCCTTCGGCCACCTATAGAACCGGAGGCCTTCCTTTTGCTTTTCCTCTCATTGAATTGCTGAGACTTTATAATTTTGCTGGATGAGAGGAGGACACCAGGGCCGATGTTGATGTTGAAATGGTGCATGATTTTCCCAAGTGGGATAGCGTATCCCCATGACCGGGTGGAAGCCGGATCCACCATTTCACATAGGTTAGTAAAAATTACCTTCGCCCAGTTTATTTTGATGCCGTTCACTAAACCGGCAAGCATTTCGATTTTCGCCCAGGTGAGACTATCATAGTTTCCCCCTCTTGCTTCGACCGATTTTGTGAAAATATCACACAATGGTCGGTACTCCGGTCGAAGAGATGATTTCTTTCCGGAGATCTCGATAGGGACCTCGGTTTCCGAAAGAATCTGGCAAGCTGCCTCGAATGTCTCCTAATCCAAGGCCGGTGAGAAGTTGCTTCCTTCGGATGGTAGGTGGAGGATTTCAGCGACTGACTCCTCCGCCAGTTAGAGCTGTTGACCGCCTATGTTTGCAATCATTGTTCTTCCGGTGATGGATGCGGTTCGGAAGAATTCGTTAACCGCTTCTTGGAACAGAACAAATGGACCGCCTAGAAAGTGTTCAAGGCCGGACTCGGAGATCCGGGATAACACCTGCTTTGCCGGAGCCGAACCGTTTGCCTGAATTTCTTCAAAGTCGACCTGGATGATATGTTTGAATAGTACAGAATCGTGACCCATTCTGGATAAACGAACCGAAAGAGCAAGAGAATGATGAATTTGAGAGTTTGAAGAAGTTGAGAGTTAGAGAGAGAAAGCCGATTCGCGTAAGAATGAAATAAAATGATTAAGGACCCTATTTATAGTTGCGGTTTGGAATTCCAATCGTCGCGAACCATCCCATCATGAATTAGGCGGGAATTTTCCCTCCAAAGGCAGTGAGCGGGAAACCATGGGCGACAAACCGAAGGCGGGAAAAGATAGGCGGGAAGCCATAGGAGGGAAAAGATCTGCGGGAAACCATGGGCGGGAAATTTCCCTCCGAAGACTTTGAGCGGTCTTTTGATTTCGGTTATTTTATCCTTTGATGAAGCGGTCCTTCTTGAAACCGTTTATTAAATGATACGATTTATTAACCGCGATGATGCAGTTTTTGACTTTGACCGGATTTTTCAACGAAAAGGAAGTGATTTATCGATATTAACCGGTTATTTAGATGGATGGATATTTTAGTTTTGCGATTTTTGACCCGGTTATTAAGCTTAAACATTGGATATTCATTAAAGAAAAAGTACAAGATAGAAACAGATACATGGATCGGTTTGGAAATAGAAATACATAAGAAATAAAGATACAACTTATGTAATGACTACCCTAGAGAGCTTTTCCTCCACCCCTTCCTCATCAAGAACATTTGATGGGGATGCCGGTGTACCTAGTCCAAATTCTGGACGATACTTAAGAATGAACTGGCTTATATGAGGGGCGTAACCGAGACCTCTTTTGGTCTCCACCATAGTCTTCAGGTTACTGTATATGACCGATGACCAATTTATGGGTGCATAACTCACAATGTAGGTCATCATGTCGTACACCCTCTTAGAGTAGTACTGGTTGGGAGGTTGGCAGATGATGGAACAATTGACAATTTCGTGAAGAAGCTGGATGTGGTGGCGAAGGCGGGATTTTAGTCCGTTGTTCTCCACCGGCACACCGGTTCCGGAGAACAACCAAGCATAAGAGGTCGCGGCTCTGCCCTCCCGGGTCGGAAAGTCGGAAAACCCTTCGGTGGGTAAGTTAAACATTTGGGCGAGTGCATTCTCGTCCATACAGAAGAAATGACCTCTTATCGAGGAGACAATGTGATCTCCTCTCATGGAAGCGTTGTTGAAAAACTCGGTTACCTCAGGAAGGAGTATGGGTCCGGATTCTTCAAGAAAATCTCGAAGACCGGTATCGATCAACGACTTTAACATGAGCTCCTTTGTCTCCAGATCCCAGTGCTGGAGACATGAATCGAAGTTGATGCTCAAGAAGTTCCTTAGAGTGCGGCTCGACATAATTCAAACTTTGCCAAGAGAGAGAGTTCAAAAATTTTGTTTTGAGATGTGTTAAGTTGATAAGGTGGAGTTCCTTATATAGATCCGAATTTGGAGAGAAAATATCAGCATTTAATGTTGAAATTCAGTTTTGTCTTATTAATGAAGAGAATATTTATGTTTCCAAAATTTCTTGGGAATGGGTTACTTTTGACCGATTGCGGAGCTCGAGGTAAGGAATCTAGTTCAAAAATAACTAGGTTAGTTGGATAGTAATTACTCATGTAGTTGGGAGTTGAAAGTTACTTTTCATTAATGACGGATAGTACAAGAAACCGAAAAGTAACTGATTAAAACCGAAGATAACATAAACCAAACCGAAGTGATCATAATAGAGTTGAACAAAGATACAACCGGTGCGTACAGCAAAATGACCGGTTGTAAGAAGGAGTGACTTAATATCCGTTGGAGTTGGCGTGACCGTTGGAGTTGATGTGGCGGTTCCTCCTCTTCCAAGCTTTTTCAAACCGCTCATAAAATGAGTCGGTGACCTCTTTGGTGATTACCTGGGCCTGGCTCAACCCTTCACCAGGACAGGGTGGAACTCCAAGCTCCAGAAGTAGACAACTTAGTTGAGGAACGAGACCGATTGTTCGAATGCCGATCATCCAGATTAGGACATCGAACAACACCCTTGACCAGTTGACTGGCGTACCCGTGGTTATGGCGGTCATCATGTTGAAAGCTTCGGTACAATAGGTGTTGGTCACATCCCTTCCCAGGATGCCTCGACCGATCACATCGTTGAGAAGCTGGTACTCAGCTCTCAACAGTGACTTGGCACCGTGGTCATCAACTGGTTGATTTGACCGAGCAATGGTTAGGGAGATTTCGGCCTTTAGTTCAGCCGAAACGTTAAGGTCGATCAACCCTTGCTTCGGTAGGTCGAAGCATCTTGCAAAGTCGCTTTCGGTGAAGTCAAATACAATCCCTCCCACTTTTGACTGAATATGAGTGTCAAAGTGAGGAGTTCCTCGGAAAATCCTGGCATTATAGAAAAATTCTAGGACTGATTCAGGGTAGATGACATGTTTGTCATCTAGAAAGTGCTGGAGACCGGTGTCTTCAAGTGACTTAATCATCTTGAAGACATCGTAGTGTTCAGTACTTAGAGCAGATTTGAAATCCACTTGAAGGATGTTTGGAAACTAACACATTTTGTCTTAGTGAGAGGATAAGTTATATCTTGTGATTGTTTTGTTTAAGGTTTGCCTAACTTATATATTAGTGGAAGGATGATCTTATTATCCAGTGTGTCACAGGTAATGATGTCTATTAACCATAGGAAAAAGTATTTTGCATAAACTAAACATGTCTACAGCCTAGGATGTTGGTCATAGGCTTGGACGGTGAAAGATATCATATCTTCACGTCTTTTGAGGTATGACTGATTTTACTTTGAAAAGGCAATTTTTCAGAACAGATAAGTTTAAACACATATAATTATTCCACTTTTGTTTGGAGGCCAAATAATCCGAAGTAAACTACTTCCAAGCCGGTTGGTTTTCAGTAACTCGTTCCGATGCGGTTAATTGGTGCATGCACTAAGTAACCGGTCGGTTTACTCTAACTGATAGACCAGGCGGTTCTTCCATAGATACCTTGGTGAATTTGGAATCCGACAATTTAGGAGGAACTATCGGTTTTGTCTGTCCAAACCGATTTCCCTTTTTAAACATTTTTAGGAATAAGCTGACTAATATCGGTTAAACCAAGTGTGAGTCTGAATTGAGAGAACTTAGCTTCCTATAGAGGTTTTGTGAAGATATCGGCTACTTGTTGATCTGTCGATACGTATTCCAGCGGTATATGCTTCAGCATGACATGCTCCCGAATAAAGTGGTGCCTTATGTCAATGTGCTTGGTTCTAGAGTGTAGAAAAGGATTGTAGGTGATAGCTATGGCACTTGTGTTATCACAGAAAATTGGAGATTCTTCGGCTGTGATACCAAAATCCTTCAGTTGTTGTTGGATCCAAAGAAGTTGTGAACAACAACTTCCGGCTGCCAGGTATTCAGCTTCTGCAGTTGATGTGGAAACTGATGTCTGTTTCTTGCTGTGCCATGAAACAAGGCGATCTCCTAGGAATTGGCATGTTCCGCTGGTGCTTTTTCTATCAACCTTGCAACCTGCATAGTCTGCATCTGAATAACTTGTGAGGTTAAAAGATGAGTCCTTTGGATACCACAAGCCGACGTCAGGAGTTCCCTTTAGGTATTTCAAGATTCTCTTTGCGGCTGTGTAGTGAGACTGTTTTGGATTAGCTTGGAATCTTCGACACACACCGACCGCAATAGTATATCCGGTCTACTTGCTGTCAGGTATAGGAGAGAACCGATGATGCTTCTGTAAGCAGTCAGGTCTACTGCTTGACCGTCATCATCCTTGTTCAATTTGACCGATGAGCTCATTGGGGTAGCGGCCGAAGAGCACGTGTCCATCCCAAATTTCTTTAGAAGTTCCTTAGTGTATTTGGGTTGGCTTATGAAAGTTCCTTCTTCGAGTTGCTTAACCTGAAGACCTAGGAAAAAGCTCAATTCTCCCATCATACTCATTTCAAATTTGTTAGTCATCAGGGTTGAGAATTTATCACATAGCTTAGGATCGGTTGAACCGAAAATGATATCATCTACATATATTTGAACAAGTAGGATGTGTTCCTTTTTCTCAAATTTAAACAATGTTTTGTCCACCGAACCGATGGTGAAATCATGTTTTAACAAGAATGCGGTTAATGTGTCATACCAAGCTCTAAGAGCTTGCTTTAAACCATATAGTGCTTTGTTTAACCGATATACATGGTTGGGCAGTTCAGCATTTTGAAAACCGGGTGGTTGTTCAACATACACTTCTTCACGTAGGTCACCATTCAAAAATGCACTTTTAACATCCATTTGAAAAACATTAAAGTTTTTGAATGCAGCAAAAGCTAGAAAAATCCTAATAGCTTCAATCCTAGCTACAGGGGCAAATGATTCTTCAAAATCAATACATTCTTCCTGTTTGTATCCTTGTGCTACTAATCTGGCTTTGTTTCTCGTGACCAACCCGTCTTCATTGAGTTTATTTCTAAATACCCATCTTGTTCCTATGACCGGTTGATCTTTCAGTCTAGGGACTAGGTACCAGACTTTATTACTCTCAAACTAGTTTAACTCTTCTTGCATTCCCAAGATCCAATCCGGATCTGACAATGCTTCATCCAATTTTTTCGGCTCAATCTGGGATATGAAAGCGGAATTAAAGTATTCCTCCAGGATTTGTCGCCAAGTTCGAACGGGTTCTGAAGGGTCACCTATAATTAGCTCAGGAGGATGATTTGTGTTCCTTTTGAGGTTCGGTTCAAGGATGTCTACCAAGTCACCGTTCACTTGATCAAGGCTAGACATATCGGTAGACTGAACAGGTGCTTCAGACCGACCGATTTCCTCGGTTTGAACCGAAGTGTCAGCTTCCTGCCGCGGGACAGCTTGATCCGGCTGGGTTTCATCATTACCTATTTGGTCATGGACAAACCGTCTAAAAACCGGAATCTCATCTTCACTATCAGAATGGATATTGTTATTTTCTAATCTGTTGTGTAGATCAAAGAATGATGTAGTGTTTCTTTCAACCGATTCATCGAAAACAACATGAAGTGATTCCTTCACGGTTAAAGTTCTATTGTTATACACTCTATATGCTTTACTTACTGCTGAGTAACCTAACATGATCCCAACATCGGATTTTGCATCAAAAGTAGATAGATAGGTTTTGCCATTTATGTGAATGTAGCATTTACAACCGAAAATCTTAAGATACCTAAGATTAGGAACCCTATAAAAGTATACCTCATAAGGTGTTTTGTTGTGAAACTTATTAATCAAGGATCGGTTTTGTGTGTGACATGCAGTATTGATAGCCTCAGCCCAGATTTTCGGAGCAATGCCTGAATCGACTATCATTGACCTTGCGACTTCCTTGAGAGTTCGGTTTCTTCTCTTGGCCAGACCGTTCTGTTGAGGAGTCCTAGCACTAGACAACTCGTGTCTAATACCGGATTCATCAAGGAATGCATTTAGAGTACTATTTGTAAATTCAGTTCCTCTATCACTTCTAATGCTATTGATTTGTGTTGATTTTTCATTTCGCAAGCGTTTAAGCAGTGTGATCAAATTTGATGCGGTTTCACGTTTGGATGGTAAGAATATTACACATGTATACCTGGAATAATCATCAACAACTACCATAGTGTAAAGCATACCTCCTAGGCTGACGACCCTAATTGGTCCAAATAAATTCATGTGAAGAAGGTCTAGGCATCGGTTAGATTGAATGTTTCCTTTACTCTTAAAGGTTGACTTAGTTTGTTTACCCATTTGACACGCTGAACAAACCTTATCCTAATTAAACACTATATCAGAACTCCTTCGACTAACTTTTTACCGCGGATATAGTTTAAGGTTTTCATGTTTAAGTGGTTTAGTCTTTTATGCCACAGCCAGGTTTGATCGGTTTTAACTATCATGCAGACAGGATATTCTACTTTAGTTTTCCAGTCTACCTTGTAAATATTTCCTAGCCTATTTCCGGTTAGTAGTATGGTACCTTGAGAGTTTTTAACTAAGCATGCATGTTTAAGAAATTCTACAGTGTATCCAGCATCACACATTTGACTAATGCTTAGTAGGTTAAAACGCAGGTTTTCAACTAAGAGTACATTATCAATTGTTAAGTTACCATGGACGATCTTACCCTTTCCCACAGTTCTACCTTTTGAGTTGTCACCGAAGGTGATCAATGCACCTGTTTCTATTCTGATGTCGGTTAGAAGGTTATTGTTTCCGGTCATATGTCTGGAGCAACCGCTATCCAAGTACCATTCAGAGTTTCCTAGCTGTTTCTTCATATCCTGCAAAATGTACATATTTACAACTATTTGGTACCCACATTTACTTGGGTCCACAAGCGATTAGTCCCTTGGGTATCCAGACTTTGACAAGTCGGACAGCTTTCCTGGTTAAGGTTTTAACTAATTTTCTTGCACTCGGTTTTGAGTCTTTCTGCTTTCCTAAGAAGGCCTTATGTGGGGATGATCTTTGGTTTGTCATATGCGGTTGTGAGTTGGCTTGCCTATTTTTGAACTGGTTGGCTTTCATTTTCTCAGGGTGAAGCCATTTCTCAGAATCAGTTGGACCTACATAGGTTAGTTTGTCTTTCGTATAATAGGCACTTAATTCCTCTTCAGCGGTTAAGGAACTTCTGACAAAACTTACAAAGGGAAGATTATCCTTTGTGAGCCTCATTTTGTCTAAGTGTTTTTGGTTTTTGGATCTATTGTTTTTGTATCCTAGACCAAACATGCAAATAGGGTGTCTTTTATAACTACACATTTTGCTTACCATTTCACTAGATCTTTTCCATTCGGCCATTCTATACTGGAGTCGGGCATTTTCCTCCTCGGACAACTCTTGAACTGACTCCTTGAGTTGTTCGGTCTCAGAGGGTAGTTCAGGTGCTGCCTCGGTTTCTAGGATTTCATCAGGTTCTATGGTCTTTGGTTCGGTCAAGGTGGGTACTATGAGGTCGGTTCTAAAGTTGGGTAGCTTAGGTACTAAGGTTAATAGGTTCTTATACTCTGCTACCATATCATTCAATGCATTATATAACTCATCTTTAGTAAATTCTTCACAAGGAGAGTCAAATACATGTTCCTTATTTTCCATGAGGCATGTGAGTTCATCATCACTGTCACTGTGAGCCCATAAGCTTCCTCCATCATCGGCTATTAGTGCTTTCTGAACTTCACTTCCTTCACCGGTTTGTTGATAGTTATTTCGGTTATTCTGATTGTCCGGTTTCCGGTCATCTCTCCTCGATTTTATGCATTCCCACTTGAAATGTCCCAAACAATTGCAGTTATAGCATCTAACATTAGATTTATCACCGTAGTTGTAGTTGTTTGTCGGTTGGCTTCTCTTCATGAACCTGCCAAATTTCTGTGCAAGCATTGCCATGGCATCCTCGGTGAACTATTCAGCGGTTCTGATCGGTGCGGGAGCAACAGGTTCTGTGGATGTGATCAATGCTCTAGTTGAGGTTGAGGCTGAGACTTCTTCTTCAGTCCTAGATCTCATTTCAAACTCATATGCCTTATGATCTTCGAATACATCGTGTAGCTTCATCTTTCTTAGGAAGTTTGATTTCCTCATCACCATTGTCTTTATGTCCCATGCACTTGGAAGAGATCTTAAAGCTTTCATGACGACTTCCTTGTTATCATACCTCTTGCCAAGAGTTGCTAGCTCGTTGATCACACCTGTGAACCGGTCACTGTATTCTCTCATTGTTTCTCCCGGTTTCATCTTGATGTTTTCAAACTTCTGAGTAGTCACCATTATCTTGTTTTTCTTGTTTCTTTCATTTCCCTCATGAATCAGAATCACGGCTTCCCATGTTTCCTTTGCTGTTTTGTAATCTCTGACCTTGCAATACGTATTTCTGTCCAAACCGTTGGAGATGCGGTTTCTGGCGTGGTTATCTAGATCGTTTCTTCTCCTATCTTCAGCTGTCCAATTCTTCCTATCTTTATCAATGATTATTGGCCCTTCGGCTATAATGAACTGCATCTCGTCATCCATGGTGATTAAGTGCAGATGCATACGTGCCTTCCAGTTGGCAAAGTCGTTACCTTCTAGCATTGGGGGCCTATCGAACGACATGCTTGCTTGAGTATTGAAATTAACTGCTTTGATACCAATTGTTAGGATCTAGGTCGCGGCTGGCGGACCGGGGTCTGGCCAGTTAGTGCGTCTCACTCAAAGGTGGTGATTAATCCGGTTAGAGATTAATACCGGAGTTTCAATACTACACAAACTGTCACAAACCCTTGAACTAGGTTCAAGCGCGGAAGTGGTTTGTTTTAGGTTGAGGCAGCACACTCACAAGATAGGCAGAACCGGTTTTGAATAAGACAGGTTTGGAAATTGCTAGGTCGGTTTTGTAGCTTAGTAATTCGGTTTGGGTAAGGTTGAGTTGGTTGGAGCGGTATTAGTAGATTAGTGCAAATCGGTTATAAAGTAAAGTAAGCAGAAAGCAAGTAACAAGACAGATTTTTATGGATGTTCGGAGATAAAACTCCTACGTCACCCCTTCCTCTCGAAATCGCGAGAAGGATATTCACTAAAGAATACAAACACAATCCGATCGAGACTTATTTCCTGCTCGATAACTCTCGTACAATTTTAACCGAAACTGTAAATACACTTGAAATAAGCCCTTTTAGCTTTCTAGAGATAGAGCACAATCTTTTCACTTAGGCTTTAGAATATTCAAAACTTGTAACCCGCATTTACTCCTCTTCAGCTCCTTCTTTTATAGGTGAAATGTGCCAACGGTCACATTTCATTTCCTTGAATCTGATTGGTTGAGCAGAGGTTCAGTGATTCAGATCTGGCGGTCTAGTCTTCTAGTGTAGGTCAAATCGGCTAGGTTTGTCTTTTACTCAATATGGCAACTGTCGGTTGGACAGTTGTCTGTACTTGGAAGATTGCCTTTCTGATTTATCCTGAAGTAGAAAAATCTTGTAGGACGGTCTTCTGCAGCCTGCAGACTGTCCTCAGACTTGTATGAATATGGCAATACTAAGTCTGTTCCTTTGGTATCATTCTCAACAGATACCCGAAGTATCTATTTGTGCTGGTCGGTTGTTTATGTTAACTGGATCACTTCCGGTTTTTTCATAGCTTCTGATTGACCGAATGTCTAGTGATTCTGACCTTCTAATTTGATCGATCTTGTCTTTCTTGTTCGGTCAGGTTTTTGGTCGGTTTGATTACTTGACCGGTTGAGTTTATTAACCGGTAGAGTTACTTGGCGGGTTTAGTTGCTTGACCGGTTACGTTGCTTGGCCGGTTACTTTGCTTGACCGTTCCTGCATAGGAAGTTTGTTTGTGTTAAGTTCTATTTAACCGGTCTAATTTTATCTAACATGTTTATTCTTCTATCTCTTCCGCCTCCCCTTCAACCCGTTCTCCTCCGCCGCGCAATCAGAAGGACCCCGCCGCCGCTGCTTCCATGAAAGAAGAATCCTCTGAAGGATACAAAGGTATAATAAACTCCTCCTAATCCCCTGCATATGAATATTGTATACAAAAGATTTATTTCTGTTTCTGTTTGATTATAAAAGAATCCGCTGCTTTCTGTTTGAATTCTTGATTTGGTCTGCTTTCTGTTTCTGCTTGAATTAGTCGCTTTCTATTTGATTACAAAAGATTCGTTTAGTGAATAGAAAACCTTCGGAATCTTTTAGTGCATTTGATTACAAAAGGTTTAGTGTATAGAAAACCTTTATTTTTGATGAAATAATGTTTGATTTTTTTAGGCATTTGATTAAGTTTAAATTAGGATGAACATGTGTATAATGATAGGTTTGAAGTCCAAAAACAGTTTGCAATTGATTGAGATCTTTTGATTTTGATGAATAGTGCAAATAATTGATCTCGTCAAACCAGATTTTCATGTTTGACATGAGTGAATTTATTTATGATGGATTTTGTTTGAAGACTTGTGTGAGAAGGGTTAATCCATTAATAAAATATATGTAATGAGTCATAGTTGATGAATTTCTCCATTTGTTTGTTCTTCTCTTCCTAACTTTTACAAACACAAGTGTTATTGATAGAAATGATGGATAACCATGACTGAGTCAATGTTAAGTTGAAAGAATAAGTCTAGCATAGTTATGAGATATCGAATAAGAAAAGATGAAAGCTTTTGAAAGTTTTTTTTAAAGCTTTTGATATTTCTTTGTAATCTCGAGGTAGTTTGGCTAATATAATGGCTGAAGATACATAATAAGTTTGATTTCTCTCATAGATTGCGTTTTGTGTTCAGTGTTCAGGTTCTTTTTTGTAAAACTTTAAATTTTGAAGTGAATTCCTTACAGGAATAGATATTGTTTGTAGGTTCTTCTGTCTGAATCCTTGATTTGGTAATAGTTGATTATGTTATTACTTTAGGATTATAACAATTTAGTATATAGAACACCTTTCTGAATTTGCTTTGTATACGAATGATTTCAATGCTCACTAACCATAAATTAACCTCTCAATCAACTTCTTTCTTTGTTTATCTTTCCTTTTTTTTTTTTTTTGTACAAGTTATATTTTAGGCAAACATGATTGTTGTAGTCACTTTTCATTTTTATATATTTTATTTTTTTAAGTTTGAAGACTCTCTATCGTTGATTGAAGTTGTTGTTGCTGCTTCTACCGCCGCTGTCTTTCGTCGATATACAAGTTAGTCTTCAAATTCTTTTATCTCTATGTTATTGCATTATTGGATTATTTGCATGTTAGGTTACTGTATTATTGTTAGATTATTTGATGTTAGGTTAGATTGTTGGTTAATTATATATGAGATTAAGTTAGATTATTGGAATGTTAGATTATTGGATTGTTAGATGATTGGAATGTTAAATTATTGGAATGTATGTTAGATTATTGGATTATTTGTATGTTAGGTTATTGGAATGTATGTTATATTATTGGAATGTATGTTAGATTATTAGAATGTATGTTAGATTATTGGATTATTTGTATGTTAGGTTATTGGAATGTATGTTAGATTATTGGAATGTATGTTAGATTATTGGATTATTTCTATGAATTATATGTTGATTAAGTTAAGATAGTTGATTGAATTATATGTTAAATAATTGGAATAGTTAGGTTTATGATTCATTAATAAATTAATAACTTTATTTGACTTAGTAATATTTTGTCTAGTCCCAATGGAAGTTCTTGATAAAACATGGATGACTATACTTCGTACTGATCCAAAATATATCGAGGGGGTTGACAAGTTTATAGAATTTTCTGAAAAATCCACGGGTAGATCTTCAATTGCATGTCCTTGTGTAGAGTGTGCAAATCGAATATATGAGAATAAACTTGTTGTTAGAACTCATCTGATTGTATTCGGCATCAGACAAGACTATGGATTTTTGTATTTTCACGGGGAACATAGAATTGAACATGAGAGTGTAATTGCTGCTAGTGAGAGTGATGAAGATGAATCAGATGATGAACTTGTAGAAGAACCAATGAATGATGTACAACAGAATAACGAGACTAATATCATCGACGAACCTGTTGACGTTTGTGAGGATCACCTAATGGAAGATATTATCGCTGATTTGTACCCTAATGACAATGACCATCTTAGTGAAAATGACCATCCCGTTGATGATGCTAAGGAATTTTATAAATTGTTGGATGATTCGAAACTACCTTTGTACATAGGTTCTCGTATTTCCAAAGCCTCATCTATTCTAAAACTTCTTCACATAAAAAATGTAAGCCAATGGACAAACACGTCATTTGATTTATTGTTGGGATTATTGACGGATGAAATTCTACCAGTTCCTAATCAGTTGCCAAAATCGTATTATGAGTGCAAGAAATTCATTACAGACATGGGTCTATCGTACGAAAAAATTGATGCGTGTAAAAATGATTGCATGCTTTTTCATAAACAACATAAGGATTTGCAGAATTATAAAGTTTGTGGTCTGTCCAGATAAAAAATCAATCAATCTAGTAGTGCAATTCGAAAAAAAGTGAATGGCAAGTTTATTCCCAATAAGGTGTTGCGGTATTTTCCATTAAAACCGAGGTTGCAAAGACTTTTCATGTGTTCCAAAACCGCTCCAATGATGACTTGGCATAAAGATAACAATTCCGAAGATGATGTGTTGAGGCATCCGGCTAATTCAATGACGTGGAAGACCTTTGATACCTTGTATCCAGATTTTGCTGCAGACCCTCGAAATGTGCGACTTTCTTTGGCAAGTGACGGATTTCAACCATTTGCTAACGGGAAAACATCGTACAACATTTGGCCAGTAATTCTCATCCCTTATAATGTTGCTCCGACTATATGTTTGAACACTATCAACTTTCTTCTGTCCATGTTAATTCCAGGACCAAAGAGTCCAGGAGATTGTATTAACGTATTTTCTTGAGCCACTTATTGAAGAGATGATGGAATTGTGGCATACCGGTGCGAAGACATACGATGTAAGCAGAAAACATTTTTTTAACTTGCGGGCAGCTCTTATGTGGACTATTAATGATTTCCCCGCATATGCAAAACTTGTCTAGATGGAGTACCAAGGGGAAATTTTCATGTCCATCTTGTAATTAGAACACGACATCATTGAGGCTGACAAATTACCAAAAGGAATGTTACATGAGTCATCGATGATTCCTCCCACCTAATCATCGTTGGCGCAAAGAGACCGATACGTTTGACAGACGTACTAAGCATACAGGTCCTCCTGTTCTACTATCGGATTCCGAAATTCAATTGCAAGCACGAGATCTAAAGGATATTTGTTTGAAAATGTACTTGCCTAAGAAAAGAAAGTTATTCATGAATCCCGGGGAGATAACTGGAACAAATTTAGTATATTTTTCCAATTGCCTTACTGGAAATCGTTGATGTTGAGACATAACTTGGATGTCATACATATTGAGAAGAATATATGTGATAGTTTGTTGGGAACTTTAATGAATTTCAAAGAAAAGACCAAAGATGGGATTAAAGTGAGAAAAGATTTGGTCATATTGAACATAAACCATTCCTTACATCCCGTTGAGGTTGATGGTGTTCTTTGGTGTCCAGCAGTCCCTTATACACTAACAGCAGAACACAAGAAACGATTATGCCAGTTTCTTAAAGATGTTAAAATGTCGGACGATTTTTGTTCAAATATTGGCGTATGTGTAAACATAGATGACAAAAAAAATATCAGGATTGAAGAGTCACAATTGTCACATTTTATTACAGTATCTCATTCCACTAGCTACACGTGGCCTACTTCCCGATGATGTGTATGATGCTGTTGTGAATTTGTCAAGATTTTTCAGTTGCTTTTCAAAAAAGTTACAATGCAATGTATTGGAAAAACTACAGGACGACATTGTCTTGACACTTTGTAAACTGGAGAAGATCTTTCCACCTTCTTTTTTTGATATAAAGGTGCACTTGCCAGTTCATTTAGTTTTTGAGGCTTACCTTGGAGGGCCTGTCCGATATCAATGGATGTATCCAGTTGAACAGTATATGAGAACACTAAAGAAATGTCTAAGGAACATGAACTCTCCAGAAGGTTCAATTAGCGAGAGTTACCTTGTGAATGAGAGTATGAGCATGTGTGCCCGATATTTGGAGGATCAAGAATCACGAGATGCCTCGATACAAACTAGTACAACATTGTCCATATTCTTTGCTATGGAAGAGCTATCTAATGGCACGTCCCATACATACCAACCAGGGGATCGTCAACGTTCTCATTCGTACATCTTAAAAAATTATCGCGAAGCTGAAGAATATTATAAGTAAGTGAAACAATTTCATTACTACTTATATTTGATTTAAGTACTTTTAGAATTAAGTTAATTTAACACTTGTGCAACGATTTCATGAAATCATGTCAACCCAATATTTCAAATGAAGAACGAGATAAACAATACGTTAGTTATTTCAGAGGAAAAGTAAGTAAATCTCAAGATTTACTAAAAAAATTTTACTAGTTATTTAACAATAATTTCTAATGAATAATAGGTGGAACAATTAATCGATGACTCCGATAAAACAATGAATCTTAAGATTTTAGGTGGCGGACCTACAATATATGCTAAAAAGTATAACTCGTGCAAAATAAATGGGTACAAGTTCAACATGGAGAAACACGACGAGAGCTTGACCACCCAAAATAGCGGTGTATTGGTTGTTGGAAATAATGGGACAGAGAAAACTAATTACTATGGAGTGCTCAATAAAATCATAGAAGTATCATATTTTAGTGGAAGACGCATGGTTCTCTTCAAATGTAGATGGTATGATGTTCTTCACAAAGATCGGGACATTAAGGTTGACAAGTACGGTTATGTTAGTATCAATGTGAACAAGACTCTATCAACTCAAATTAGTGACCCATTCATAATGGCAAGCCAGGCACAACAAGTGTTTTACTCTACGGATATGGCATCAAAGATTGGATGGAAAATTGTTACTCCAATAAATCCCCGTTATTCTAAGTAACGGTTATTCCTTCAAGTGTCGTTACAGATAATACTTACAGTAACATATATTCCTTCAAGTGTCGTTACAGATAATACTTACAATAACGGTATTAACGCAGTTATAGATATGTTTATCAATAACGGTGTTGGATAGCCGTTACTAATGAGTCGTAATTATCTATAACGTACGTGTCTGTAACGAACCGTAACGGCGTTTTGTACCCTTACTAAAGATCAATTGTAACGGCTTTTAGTGCTTTCTGTAACAGCGTTAGCTCTTACTGATGCTTGTGTTTTTACTAGTGGAATGATATATATAATTGTTTCTGTAGTTGGGCATAACAAACACTAGTGCAACACTCATCCAAATTAATTTGTAAATTTTTTATATTTCTAAATCTTAAAATGATTTTTGCATACTATAACTTCAAATTTACTTTTTTATGGACATTGTTATAAATATGCTAACTCCTATACTTGGTATACAAAAAAGTGATGTCTTGATGCGATAATAGTTAGGTACATTACAAAATAATTTTTTGAAAAGGTAAAAGTGTTTCAAGCTCTCACACAAACTTACTGTTGGGGAAAAACCCTGACAGAACCACAAAAGAAGAAAACAAAATAATGAACACACTAACAGAATTTGATAACGGAGTTCGGCCAAAATGTTGCCTACGTCTCCGAGCACTAAGGCTATCAATTAATAAGGAAGAAGAGATACAAATTTGGGTGCGATAAACCAAAGAGGGGAGAGTTTCTTTTATACACTAAGAAACTTCCCCAACTCCCATCATCTTCCGATGTGGGATTTATGCTAATTGTGAATATAGTTTCTTTTATATACTAAGAAACTTCTTTCACTCCCATTATCTTCTGATGTGGGATTCTAATTGTGCCAAAAACAACAAATCTCCACCTTGGCACAATATCCAAATACTAATTCTTCAATATTAAAAATAGTCCTTCAGTGCTTCCAATTGGCGCTCTTCAGCGCCGACTCAAACGCGGAAGATGTTTACCAAATCTAAACAATTAGATTTGGTTTTCCCCATGTCTTTCATCTCGAACTCTTTACCCAATTGAGCCTTCAATTTGTCAACTTCATATTGGCTCTTTGATGCTATCAACATATCATCAACGTACAAGAGTAAATAGATATAAGACTCATCTTGCAACTTGCGCAAATACACACATGAACTGAATCTGCTTCTTGTGTACCTGTGCTCCATCATAAACTTGTCAAGTCGCTTGTACCATTGTCTCGACAATTGCTTCAACCTGTACAATGATCTGTTCAACTTGCAAACCCAATTTTCTTTATCAGCAACTTTGAATCCATCTGGTTGATAAATGTAGATTTCTTCATTCAAATGACCGTGTATGTCTGCGGTCTTCACATCTGGTTGAGCTAGCTCCAAATTCATTTGCGCTACCAAGGCCAACAAAATTCTAATGGAAGAGTGTTTAACAACATGAGAAAGTACCTCATTATAATCACCTCCTTCCTTCTGAGCGTAGTCTTTAACTACCAATTTTTCCTTGTAGCGAACATCAAATTTTTCAGGAAATCCTTCTTTCTTAGCAAAGATCCATTTACAACCAATAGCCTTCTTCTCTTTTCGTAGATGTCTCAACCTGCATGTCTCATTCTTCTGAATAGATTGCATCTCATCTTCCATAACACCTCTCCTTTTTCCATTTTCAGTACTTCGACTGACATCTGAAAAAGTGGATGAAACATCATCTACGACTAGAAGTGCATAGGCCGCCATGTCAACAAACCGACCTGGTTTTTGAATAACTCGTCTTGGCCTATTAACAACAATTGATTCACTTTGTTCTGAAGGTTCTTGGGTCAGAACCTCTTCCTCATTTAACTCTTCGTCTGTCGTCGGAGAGTCACTTCTAGTTGGGCTCATCTTTATCTGCTCAAACTCCACCTGTTGCGGAGTACAATCAATTTTGTCTGGTGTTACCTTATTCAACATTGAATAATCATCAAAAGTAACATCTCTACTGATAATGGTTTTCTTTGCATCCAAACACCAGAGGCGATACTCTTTAACTCCCGTAGTAAATCCCATAAAAAGAGCCTTCTTTCCTCGTGGATCCAAATTTGATTCAACTCCATGATAATATGCAGCAGAACCAAAAATATGCAAAAAATCATAATCAGTTGCAGGTTTTCCAGACCATACCTCTAATGGAGTCTTGCCACCAAGTGCAGATGATGGTAGGCGATTTACCAAATGTTGAGCGTATGACACAGCTTCTGCCCAAAATTTCCTGTCTAACCCAGCATTAGACAACATACATCGAACTTTCTCCACCAATGTCCTGTTCATACGTTTCGATACTCCATTCTGTTGTGGTGTTTTTCTAACTGTGAAGTGTCGAACTATGTCACACTCTTGACATAACTTCTGGAATGGATCATTCTTGTATTCTCCACCGTTATCAGTCCGGAGAATTTTGATCTTTCTTCCTGTCTCGTCTTCAACTTGAGTTTTCCATTTAAGAAAAATCTCAAACACTTCACATTTGTTCTTCATCGTAAACACCCATACTCTTCTGGAAAAATCGTCAACAAAAGTAACAAAGTAATGTCTACCTCCAAGAGAAGGAGTCTTGGCAGGTCCCCAGACATCTGAGTGCACATAGTCCAAAATACCCTTGGTATTATGCATAGTAGTGCCAAATTTTACTCGCCTTTGTTTTCCCAGAATACAATTTTCACAAAAATCTAACTTACAAACTTTTGTACCTTTCAACAATCCTTGCTTGACAAGAGTTTGCATAGATTTCTCACCAGCGTGCCCCAATCGCATATGCCATAATTTTGTTGCCTCTAATTCCTTACTGCTCCCGGAAGTTGATACACATGATGTCCCATTAACTGTACTACCTTGATAGTAATACAAATTATTACTCTTCCTGATAGCTTTCAACATCACTAGCGCTCCAGATATTACCTTAAGAACTCCATTTTCCAATTTCACATGTAGGCCTTTCGACTCCAAGGCCCCCAAAGAAATGAGATTCTTTTTCATATTCGGTATGTACCGAACATCTCTAATAATTCTGGTGGATCCGTCATCATTCCTCAGCTTGATTGAACCTATCCCCTTTATTTTACATGTATTAGCATCTCCCATGTAAACAACTCCACCATCTAGCTCCTTAAAGTCAAAGAACCACTTTCGAACTGGTGTCATATGATAAGTGCAGGCTGAGTCCAATATCCACGCATCAGGATGTGATGTTGTGTGTGACATCGATAAAGAGTATTCTGAATCTGCATCACCTTTATTTTCTGCAACATTCGCATCTTCAGAATCTTTCTCTTTTTTCTTCAACTTTGGGCAGTTAATCTTCCAATGTCCTTTCTCACGGCAAAAAGCACATTCATCTTTGGCAACTCTACTTTCAGATCTTCTTCCTTTCCCTTTTGATTTGCTCTGCTGACGGCCCCTGACCATCAATGCTTCATATGTTGTATCTACTTTACTTTTCCTTTTATCCTGCTTTCTCAATTCATTACTATATAAAGCAGAACTTACAGCATCAAGAGAAACATTTCCCTTCCCATGAAGTAACGTTGTTTCTAAGTGTTCAAATTCATCAGGAAGGGACGATAGCAACATCAAAGCCAAATCTTCATCCTCAAACCTAACGTCAAGGTTTAACAAATCTGCTACTAACTGATTAAACTTAGTTATATGCTCATTCATCGTAGTACCTGATTGGTATTCAAACCGGAACAGTCGCTTCTTCATAAGGAGCTTATTCTGACCACTCTTCTTCAGAAACTTGTCCTCCAATGCTTGCCACAGTTTCTGTGCAGAAGTTTCATTCTTCACAGCATACTTCTGCTCTCTGGACAGACACGACCGAATTGTTCCGCACGCCAACCGATTCATGATACTCCACTCTTTTTCTTCTATACCATCTGGCTTTCCGACCTCAATAGCAACATCTAGACCCTGCTGAAAAAGACAATCTAGAACCTCACCTTGCCACATGCCGAAATGCCCAGTTCCATCAAAGATCTCCACCGCAAACTTCAAATTCGACATCGGTGTCCTCGTCCAGAATGACGAAGGAGTTGACGCACCTTTTGAAGACTCCACCATGCCAAGGACGAACCTTCGGCTCTGATACCACTTGTTGGGGAAAAACCCTGACAGAACCACAAAAGAAGAAAACAAAATAATGAACACACTAACAGAATTTGATAACGGAGTTCGGCCAAAATGTTGCCTACGTCTCCGAGCACTAAGGCTATCAATTAATAAGGAAGAAGAGATACAAATTTGGGTGCGATAAACCAAAGAGGGGAGAGTTTCTTTTATACACTAAGAAACTTCCCCAACTCCCATCATCTTCCGATGTGGGATTTATGCTAATTGTGAATATAGTTTCTTTTATATACTAAGAAACTTCTTTCACTCCCATTATCTTCTGATGTGGGATTCTAATTGTGCCAAAAACAACACTTACAAATAATAAATTTCAGTATTTTATGAATTTGATATAATAAATTTCAATTTTTATCAATGAAATAA
Organism: Impatiens glandulifera; assembly: GCF_907164915.1. NCBI lineage: Eukaryota > Viridiplantae > Streptophyta > Magnoliopsida > Ericales > Balsaminaceae > Impatiens > Impatiens glandulifera. Next base: position 13,377,354 of record NC_061866.1, on the reverse strand, counting down.
CACGTCATAAATAATGTTTCGAATCAAAAGTGATACGAATTTGAATGTGGGAGTTAAAAAGATTTAAATGGAGTAGTGTGATAATAATACTTGTTAGAAATTTTATTTCGAAACTTTTATTTTTCAATAGAAATTTGAGCTGACATTAGATAAACAAGAAAAAATTATACTTGAAAATGAGTTTTTTCCCTATAAAATTGTATAAATTATTTATTTGAATAAAAAAAAACATTACAAAATAGTTTTGAAAAGGTAAAAGAATATTAATCTCTCACACAAACTTACAAATGATATGACAATTAAAGTAACTTAAATTAGTTGAACTTGAGTATAGACATTTTGCGAATGACATGTAGGAAGCACCGAGATCCTTATTCAAGGGTTTTGGTTGTTGTTGGCAGATGTAGAGTCAACTTGTCACTCTATAAACACATGCACAAGACAAATGTTGATAATTCAGATCCAGCTGGTTTCAACCTCAATATTTTCACATCCTCATTTAAGCCATTATTCTTCTCTTCCTCCTTTGTATCTAGTTTCTAATTTTTATCCCTTCCCAAATATGAATACAAGAAGAGACGGACCCAGGATTTCGAACAACGAGAAAATTTTGTAAAACACAAGTATATAAAAGTAAACTTTTACCATTTTTTTAATAATTAAATAAAAAAACAATGAATTATATTAAATTTTTTTAAGAAATTAAGGGTAATGTCATTCGGGATGAGCTTTAACCCACCTGAGCCTCTAAATAGATTCGTCCCTGAATACAAGAACAATGACGCTTTTTGGTTCCTAATTCTGCTCCCCGTAAGTCTTTCGTTATGGTCGTATCATCTAACGAAATATTTTTAATTAATTTTCATAAAAATTGACTAATATTCTTAATTTTGACTTATTTTTGTGTGAAGATGGAGAAGATGGTGTGATGGTAGCGGAAGGAAAGCGGTGCAAGTACAAAATCAAAGCTCAATGCTTGATTGACTCACAATGTACAAGTGTTTGTACAAGTAGAGGGTTTGAACTAGGCGATTGTCATGGTCTACGCCGTCTGCGTGCGCCACTGTTAATTTGAACGTTGATCGCTCTCTAGCTTTGGGTTACTAATGTTACATGGTGGTCTTGCTTTCTAACTACTACAATAAATTAAGACCTTAAGAACATAACAAGACAGATCAATAATATTTTATTGAACTTTCAAATTTGCAGATTAAAGAAGAAAACTCTTTAAAGTTTCATTTGATTATTTTTTCTTTTTCCTTTTGTGGCATTATTATTGACTTGCGCTTACGTGCATGTTTAATTGGTTAACATCATCTTCTTCTTTTAATCAAAAAGAAAATCAAAATTTACTTGTGGTTTTGAAAGGAAACAAAAGTCAATAGGTCTTAAAAATGGTAAAAATAAAATTTGTCTAATAAGTGTATTCAGAATTTTTAAATAGAACTAAGTAATTCCTTAGAATGTTTTATATCGTGTAAATTGGTAATGACTCTACCGAATTTGCTTGTTTATCGGATTTTCTTTCATTTATTCATTGAGAACGAAAATATATTTTTTCTCAAAGATTTAACAATATGTTAGAATTATCTTAATTAGATCATAATTTAATGTGTGAGAAATTAAAATCTGAATGACGGAAGCGTACCTTAATTTGATGAATCATGATTCTTCTCTTTCTTAGATTTTGCATTGATTGATTGATTCTTTAATCTCTCTCCTTAAACTTTCCTTATATGGAATGGTTCTTCTATTTGATGAGTATGTCAATAAGTTTCTCTCTGTTGATGAGGACGTAAAAGAGAATTGACCGTACTTCAAATGAGGAACATTACCGTTAAATAAAACTAACATTAAGTTAGTTATTATAGTTAGGTTATTTTTAATTCAGCCCCTTCATAAAATTAGAAATTCCACTTAGGTATCATCACTTTATATTCATGACAAATACATCCATAAACCATAAATTTAATCACATTAGATCACATTATTTTGGCTTATATTAAATATGACATTTGCACAATTATTTATTATACTAGTGACTCTAAAAATTCCAACAATCTCTCATTGGGTCACGTATGTACAAAAATAAATTTAACAACCATAATGCACTTGAAGTTTTATGTCATCTCTTTCATATGTTGTATAAACAATTTTATCAATTAATTATATCAATCTAGGACCAAAGAGCTCGTCGTTGTATTTAAGCACAACTAGACCCAACAATGATCACATAAATCAATACAATTAATTAACAAATTATATAATGAATGTGAGGAATGAAAATTCCATGCAAGGTAATCTTTTCATGTCAATTTTTAACTGGTCCTACTTGACTTTAGTGAGATCATACTTTAAACATAATTATACAAAGTGTAATGAATTGAATAGTACTCAATTTCTAATCAGAATAAAAAATTCATAAATATCTATAAAATAACTAAACTGAAAGACAACCAAACTACAAACTCCCACTGAAGTTAGAGATTATTGATCTCTATGACACTCATACGAGCAATATTCTTTTGAAAGACACTGGACGATAAACCCATTATCACGAGGTTCATAACCATAGAGTTTGTACATAAATATTTTATAGAAATTTATACACTTTGTATCATTTCTTTCCTAACAATAAACTTGATGTCAATATCACTTAATTTGATGCCTAGTAACACGTCATAAATTCTGTTGCAATAGTGGATGATGTCATAAGTGTTTGTTTGACACTTCTTCAAGAAATGACAAAATCGACTAGCGAAAAATATAACCCGAAATGAATTTCATATTGTTTTGACATCCCGTAAGATCAGAGTCAGAACACTCAATGATCTCAAGACTTTCCGACTTTCTATATGTGAGCATTTAATTTTTAATTCTTTTGATCAAATATCTCATAAATATTGGTTACTTAATGTCACTCAAAATTTGTGACAAATAAAATGTCACCCATATATAAAAACATAAATAGATGTTTACTCCCACTAAACTTGTGATACACAAATAATCAATTATATTCACCTCAAACTAAAAGAGAGAATTATTATTTTGTGAAATTTATGATATCACTAACGAGATACTTCTTTACGTCTTTATATTTCAAACCATATTCATTGGTCTCTCCACACAAAGTTTACTCATTGCACGAAATTGTTTTTCAATGTCTCTATTGAAAAACCCTTTACATCTATTTTGATGAAGCTCCATATCAAAATATGTAACGAGTACCATAAATTGTCCTTAAAGAATAATTTAAGTAAACTGGATTGTCACAAAGACACTTGATTTTGAGGTTGTTGAGTTTGTACTTAGTGAATTTGATCAATACTGTCTTGTTACTTTTGATTTTTTAAACATTGTCACCAATATCAATAAAATCTTTATCAATGTCAAAAACACTTGAGATATAAATCAAATCTTGTACAATAGAAATTATTGATCTAAATCATTTTTAAAGACATAATCATTTCTCCCTCAAATTCAATATCCTCAAAAATAAAAATATTACAGTCTCGTCTAAAATAGGAAAAAACTATCTTTAACTTGACATCATAAAAAATTATAGCCCTTAATTATTTAGGATATTCAATAAAGTAGTTGCTCATATTTATAAACACAAGTAACAACTAAATTCAAATAATGATTTATTTCAAAATACTTAATGCAACATTAATATCAAGTCGTTGGAGAGTAATATTAATTGTTAATAGTATTTTGGTGTAATGATCAAACATTAATAATAAAAATGTCAAATAATCAATCTATCTTTGGATGGATTAATTATTCACATGAATAAGACTTTATAATTATTACATGTTCATCATCACAAGTATTAATGTAATTCCGCCAATTAATTATCAGCCTTTGGGCCAAATAATATAATCACATGAATTACACAATACTATCATTCAAATTTTTCTTGAATTAATTTCAACAAACATTGTCACTTTGGTGATTATTTGTATCAATCAATACAATTCAAATAATGAACAATAATATCATTAATATTTATTTAAATGTTATATTACTGTATAACCCAAATTAATAATTTATGATTTTCCAAAAAAACATGTAATTTATTTTGTTATAAAAAATAAAATTATACCGCTAGGCCAAATCTTACTTCCTGAATTTGAAATTTATAATATCTCATATTAATTAAATTAAATATTAAATTTTCAAGATTTATTTGACCAAATTTCAAATATTCTTGGCGTACCTCCAATTATTAATTAATTTATTAATAATCATTAACCTTAATCTTTTAATCCTAAAATAAAGAATATAATTAAAAAAAAATTATTATATATTGATTTATATATACTTAACAATAAAATTATTCTTTAATTTTATTTAAATTTATAATATATAATATATATTATTTAATCCATTAAAAAACATTCCTTCTTTAACTATACTTAAATAGAATAATTAATTATCTTCAAAATATATTACGAAAAAGATTAATTTCCTCAGTATAAACTGATACGATAATTCTATCTTCAATTTCCTCAATTTAAAAAGATATTGTAATCAATCGTAAAATTCCATATTATTCAATGTGATATCATATCTACTCCCAAAATTTAAAGGAAATATCCCTCAATTTAAAAAGATACGGTAATCGATCCAAATTTCTATATTATCAAAAATCAATATATTTATATATTTCGAAATCATGAGAGAATATTCAAATATTTATTTTAGGGATTAAAATTTAATTTTATTTCAGAATATATGAATCTTGAAACATAAATATAAATATAAATATATATATATATATATATTCTATTAAAATTTTCAAATCTAAGATATATAAATTCTTCATTATTGAAAAACTAATATATATTCCTAACATTATGGTTTGAAATTATTTATGCATATAAATTGCATACATATAAATTGCATGCATATTAATTTCATGCATATCTATACGGATATAATTTTCTCACATAATTAAATTAGGATGCCTTTGATACGAATTGTTAGAATTATCTTAATTAGATCCTAATTTAATGTGTGAAAAATTAAATTCTGAAGGACGAAAGGGAAGCGTACCTTAATTTCCTTAATTTGATGAATCATGATTCTTTTATTTCTTAGACTTTGCATGGATTGAATGATTCTTTAATCTCTTTCCTTATATGGAATCAGGGACAGATCCATAAATTCACATTGGGGCGAGCTTAAATTTTTTGTAATGAAATTATATATCAAAAGAAGACGTTATACTATAATAATTAAATAAATTAAACTTTATTGGATTTTAAAACATAAAATCTATCTATAATAAAATATATATTTACATCCTTAGATAAACTATAATTTAGCCTGTGCATTTGCACGAGTAATAATATAAAAATTGAGAAAAAAAATTTACGGTTAAAATGTAATAGCATTTTTAATTTACTCTCGAAACATACCTATAGCATTTTTAATTTTATTTTTAACCGTTTTAAATTTATGTGCGGGTCAACTACAATCCGGCCCAAATATTAATTTACTTTCACATATATAATCAAATTAACCACAGCTCTCGACCCAGCAATCCGGTCACTTGAAAATGAAGCATCATTATATATATATAAATTAGTTAGTTAAAAAGTTGAATTTATATTGTTAAAATGTCCCGCATTCATCAAATTTGGTGTAGAATTTAAAATATAAAGTCTTATTAATCTAGTTGGTTAAAGGGTTGTACTTGTTTTGTTAGGGTAGAATTTCGAAACATACCCATAGCATTTTTAATTTTATTTTTAACCGTTTTAAATTTATGGGAGGTTAACCCACAATCCGACCAAAATATCTATCCAAATTAACCACAACTCTCGACCCGACAATATGGACACTTTGAAAATTAAGCATTATTATATATATATATATATATATATATATATATATATATATATATATATTTCGTTCAATATAGAGTGTTAAAGAGTTGACAAAAAAATTATGTTATATTTTATTTTGAAGTTTTGTCTTCACATTTTCATTACTGAAAATGTTTGCTTTGTATGTATTAGTAAAAGTTGTAATGTTAAAATTAAAAAAAATATTTAATTTATTAAACAGTTATAATAAAATTATAAGAAAAAAAAATAGATGATGTTAACTTGTAATATTAATTAAACATAATAAAATCAAATCAGTTATAAACATAATAAAATTAACTAGTACATATATTAAAAATATTATATTAGGGAAGAGAATTAGAAAAAAAGTAATGATATTCTCTCTTCGAATTAGAAAAATACATATAAAATTTTTAATAAAAATAATTAGATGATAATAAATTAATAGTATATTAAATTAGTGAAATAAAATATAAGTCTAAACAAATCCGAAATAAAATGGTAAGAGAATTAATGATATGAAATTAAGTATATATATAAATTTGTCAATATATAAGTAACGTATATAATATATGTTCTACCACACAAGTTCTTCTGCTACCAAGTATATATGTTCCTCACATAGGAGGGTGCAAATTAGTAAATCATATTTGTTTGATTTTTTTTTGTTTTTTTATAAATAAACAAAATTGTGAGGGAGGAACACAGGGACAGATGAATCAGTAGCATAGGATCTCCTTCCATGTTCTACTTAGTGGAAAGCAAGAGGATTTTTAATTTAATTTTATATGTATATAAAATAAAAATGAAATGGTGTGCTTAAGCCCACCTCAGCCCTTGAATAAGTACGTCCCTGTATTGAATGGTTCTTCCATTTGATGAGTATGTACGTCAATATGTTTCTTTCTCTGATGGGGACGCAAAAGAGAATTGACCGTACTTCAAATGGGGACCATTACCATTACATATAACTAACATTAAGTTAGTTATCATAGTTAGGTTATTTCTAATTCAGCCCTTTCATAAAATTAGAAACGCCACTTAGATATTCTCACTTTATATTAATGACAAATACATCCATAAGTCATAAACTTAATCACATTAGATCACATTATTTTGGCTTATATTAAATATGACATTTTTAAAATTATTTATTATATTAGTCACCCTAAAAATTCCAACATAATCAACCCAAAATGACGAATTTCCAAATTCTTCTTCAAGACTGGACTAATTTGGTTGAGGCTTGTTTCATTAGTCTCCTAGTTAGTATATATTGAGAGCTTGGGGAAAGAAATTGAGAAATTTGAGTGTTTTTGGTTTGAGCCTTTTAGTAGTTGCGGTTTGCTCAATTAATGATCAATAATGATCAATATAACAAATAAAACAATAATGGAGTAGTATTCAATGATCCAAAACTTTAATTTATAATTTATGTAGGAAATAGAGGTGGAGTGAATCTTAGGTCAAATGCAGGATCTTGATGATATGGCTGTTGATAGGAAATCAGGGTCCTTGACCGGGATAAAACACAGTCATAAAATTGCTACCTGTCATGGTCTATCGGGTTTCGAAAATGCTGAGAAGATTGGGTTAGAAGCTGGTTTGGTCATTGATAAATCTGATGGAAAATTGAATATCGGGTCCAGGTCAGATTCAGTATTGAGACAGAATCATGGAATAGGGGGCCAAGATAGCTAATGGTGTGATTAAAAGGTCTTTGACATGGTCTGATGCAGAATTTAGTGTTGAGGAGATTCTTGGTCAGGAAGATTTGGGTCCTTAGCTATTAATCTGATTGGGTCAGATCAACAGAATAATTCATCTTCTAATGTAAGTAGGCTTGCCGATATTACTAAGTCAGATGGAAACCTGGACATATTTAAAAAAACTTGGTCTTACTACTAACAGTATATGCCCGAACACAGAAGATTAGTCAAGAAAGGAGAGCCTTAGTAATGAGCTTGACGACGCTGCTGGTTTCATCATGGGTCTAAATCCTAGGCCTAATACTGCTAAAAATTTGGGTCTGAAACTAGTCATTGCTAACTACACTAACCGGTTAATTTGTGGAATTATGGGTTTGGATCCACTGAAACAAAATTAGATGCAGGCAAGGCATGGTCTCAGAGATTGAGATTGGGTTTGAATCAGATACTAGTACTAACTATGATGAGACTATCATTTATGATTTGGAGTATCATACTACTATTATCAAAACACATGCTGGGAAACTTGGGTCAAAACTGACTGATGCGAAAGGTGATGGTGCTGATGTTGGAAGTGTGGGTCTAAGTACAGAATTGTGCGAAACCAAGCCTGCCAGAAAACCGGAGAAGAATTCAAAATTAAAAGAAAAGAAACTTGCCAAAAAGACAAACTCAAGTCCTAAATCTAATGTTGAACCTAAACTATTTGGAGCCAGAACGCTTGAAGCAATCTTAGAACTTGAGGCTAACTATTTGGGATCTTTTCCCCCTTAATGGTCCTCGATCCTGAAGCAAGAGAATATGATGGAAAACATGGCTTTAGTCAAGAAGGTATACTAGATGAAGATCAAAACGAGGAGATTGAAAATGTTGATCGATCCATGGAATAATAGGGATCATGATGATGAAATTTTAAAGAAAATTGGAATGGCTGAGGGGTAATGGTTTTTCAGGTAATAAAAGAGTCAAATGGGCAGATCAAGTTATCCGTACACTAAGTTATGGTAATATATCTATTGAGGTGATTCCCATAGTTCGCATAGCTCCGGTAGTTTGTGCGTCTGGGAGTGATAATGACCGGAGGGGAAGTAATGGGTCCGAAGGTGATAATTGACCAAGTAGCGCTGGAAATCCTTCAGCTTGGTCCATGAAGAAGAACAAGATTGTAAATCTGGTTGGACTGAGAAATCAGATAAAAAAAAAGATGTTTTCACTTTTTTATGGGAAAAGAGAGAAGTGATCAATTGAATACCCAATCCGATGTTCACTATTTGCAAGATTGGAATCTATTCACTAAGGTCCAGTATGATGAAGTGGTCTAGTGGTCGGTCAATGTCATGATGGAGGTCTTCGAATGCAGTAAAATGAAACTTTACACTATTAGAAACAACACCAACATAACATGACATAACGATAAAGTGTGGTACAAAAGTGTAGCCCTTGATCCGGAAAAACGCAAGTTTTGTTTGGATACAATGTTCCCAAGGGTCATTACACTTAATCACCCACATAGATTTGAACTTCCCTAAGATATTGAGAAGAAGTGTATAAAGGCATGTGAATATGTTATTGTTGGTCATTTCATGGGAAATATGAAAGTCCCATTTGCTTCTATGAGAAACACGTTCATGGGTTAATGGAAAAAATTGGACTAGAAAAAAATCACGGTCAATAATCATGGGTTATATTTTCTATCTTTTTAGGAAAGGAAGTGAAATAAAAATAATCATTGAGAGCCAATACTCGTTTATTAGAGGTCAATGTTTCAAGCTATATAAGTGAAGTGAGGAGTTGAACACCAATCACATGCCACCAGAATTGGAACAGATCTGGGTTAATCTGAAGAATGTCCCGCCACACTTGTGTAACTCTACTGGCCTTGGATATATTGCGAGCATAATTGGAAAGCCATTAATGTTTGATCCTACCATGGAAGGCTATGAGAGAGCGTTTGTTGCTAGTGTCAATGTTAAAATACATCCAGGAAGTTCCCTCCCATTGAAACTAGAATTTAAAGACAGATTATGAAATTTCTTTTAAATTGGAGCTCGTTATGAGTGGCATCCAAAAACATGTTTGAGATGCAATACTTTCACTCATTCAATGAATAAATGTCCAGAGAACAACACGCGAAATTCAAACTCAAACAATCTGACCCATGTAGTTAACGGGAGAGGATAAGATATGAGCAAAAATGATCCGAATGCAGGAGGGAATGGAGAAATTGAAACGACATCAAAGGAAGTTGTTATTGAGAATGTCCAGTTAGAAGATCAGAAATATAAACATAATCAAACCCAAAAAGGAAATGTTGAGCAAATAGAGGTTGTCATTGTTGGCAAGCTGCTGTTGATGATAATTATGCTAATGATCGAATTGAAGGTGAAAAAACTGGAAATTCAGGATAAAATAAGTCTATGGGTCAATTCATGTCAAAAAGAAAATTTCAAAAAAGTGGAAATTGGTTAAAGTTCAGAAAAATGGTGAAAAATCAAAATCGGGTTAGAAATCAGAGGAAATAGATCGTCTCTTTGAGTGAAGATCAAAATCGGGTCGAGGAAACTAATGCTTTGGGTCAAAAGGATAATGAAGGTCGAAGTTATATTGATGATCAGAATGAAAGAAATCCAGGAGTGTAATGGAAACATCGGTCGTGAACAAGAAATCCAGAAACCTCAGGGAGCTAAAAATATTGGTCTTGACCGAGTAGACCAGGAGCCCAGGATGATAATATCGAAAATTTAGATATTCAACGAGAGAATCTGGGTGCTAAGAATTTTGTGGTTATGGGTCATGATCGGGCTTTCCTAGGTCCTAAAAAAGCCACATATCTAGGTCGTGGGTTAGGCCCTCACAATGTTGGGACACTTGGTTATAACCAAGGAATTAGAAATCATAAAAATGGTTGAAATTTGTGTAAGGACCAAGGAAATACGAGTCAGAATATCATAAGGGTTATAAGCGACCAGGGAAATCTAGGAACTAAGGGTACTAGGTTTCTGGATTGCGACCAGGAGAATCCAGGACTTAAGAACATTAAATTCATAGCTAGCGATCATAAAAGTCTAGGCTCTCAAGAGGTTGAATCGCTGGACCACGACCTGGAAAAGCTGGGTTTTCGAGAGATCGAAATTTTGGGTAACGATAAAGATCATAATGCAAGGTCTTGGAGATATATACAAGGTCGAAATACTATACTTTCGAATCATGGACTGGGCCAATTTACTATTACTGACAGGAATAGGTGGAACCACTGTTTATGACCAGGATATTGAAAAAGAGATTGAACAGAGTTGTGCTGCTGATTTGGGATTGGACAAGTGTGGTGAGTTGACTATGGGTTAGGCTACTAATGCTAGGAACCAGACTTGCACAGTTGATACTGAAAGTTTAAGTTCTAATGTGGGCCAAATCAAGATTGGAATCACACATAAGTCTAGTAGTGAGAAGGTTTAAAGATAGAAAAGACCTAATAGAAAAGAACATGCAGATGATCAGGAACAGAATACACAAGATGGGAAAAACAGTGTTGTTGACACTACTCTACAAAGAGAAATAGAACCGGATGCAACAGATCCAATCTCGGATGAAGGTGAATTTCAGGAAACATAGTCCTCATCAATAGAAAACCAAATGCAGTCAATCGTTAGCCATTTAAGATAGTGAACACAGTGATGCCTTTGACTACTCTGATGATGAAGATGATGAAGTTCAAGACAGCTTTGAAACGCAAGAATCAAACCCCTGAATTCATTCATGAATGTCTTAACATGGAATATAAGAGGCATCAATGATCCTCTTAAATTCAAAGAAATTAAGAGGATTATTGAGAACTAGAAAGTAACTATCATGGGATTCTAAAAACGAAAGTCAAGTGCAGGAATGTTGATAAGATTCGCATGTTGTGTTTTGAAAGCAATTGGGAAACTTATACATAATTCAAAATCAAGGACGAGAAGAATTTGGGTAGTATGGGACCTTAAGGTCATTGATGTTAAGTTATTGTTCTCCAATGACCAGGCTATTAAGGTTGAAGTCAAGGATAGGATTGTTGGAATTGAGTTGCAACTTGCTATTGTTTATGGGGCTGAAAGGAGGCTGCTTTGGGGCTGACTTAGGACTTGGATTGATTGAGATAAACCTTGGGCTTTTCTTGATGATTTTAACGCCACAAGAGCTGAGACTGACCGAAGCCTAGAGTTGGATAGTATCCAGAATTTGAACGATTTTACTAACTGCATTAGAGACATGGGCTGCGTCGAACTTACAAATTTAGGAAATTTGTTTACTTGGACATCAACTCGTGGAGATGAGAAAATTATAAAAAGCAGGATTGATAGAATCCTTGTCAATGAGAGATGGATAGCTCAGTTTCCAAGAAGCCAATTGCAAGTCTTGAATCCGGGTATCTCGGACCATTGCCCAATTAAACTTTTGTAGGAGAAAGACAAGAGGTTCAGTATCTCTTTTAAAATTTCAATTTCTAGATGGAAAGCGATAAATTCAAGGACATATTGGGTAGAGTGTGGCTGAACACATTGACGGTTCGAACATGTACCGAGTCTCGGAAAAGCTAAGGCTACTAAAGCTTCAACTACAAAAATTTGACAAGATAATGTTTAGCAATACTTCCAAAAGAGTACAGGTGGCTAGAGTTGAGTTGGAGGACGTCCAAAGCCAATTACTCGAGGGAGATAGTGTAGAACAAGTAAATGATGGTCATGGAAAATTAGAAGATTGAGATTATTAGAAGAGGGTTTTGTGAGACAGAAGTCAAGGTAGAATACAACTTTCTTCTATTGGAAATGAATTGCTAAGAACGTGCAAAACAATGTGTATAGGCTGAAGAAGAATGACAACAAGTACGTGAATGGGCAAAAAGGAGTTCATGAACTTGTTGTCCAGTTCTACAAACAACTTATGGGAACTAAGTTTTGAAAGTCTTGAGCCATTTGAATACCTTGTATCAAATCATTCAAATATTAAGTTTTGAATGTCTTCAGCTGAAATCATTTTGTCAATGATTAGATACAAGGTATTCAAATGACTCAATAATTTCAAAAGTATTTAAGTTGAATGTCTTGAATCATCGACAAAAGGATTTTAGCTGAAGACATTCAAGACTTGGTCAAGGTGGTCACGAGAGAAGACGTCAAATTAGCTTTGTTCAGCATTAACGAGAACAGAAGCCCGGGCCTGGATAGTTTTTTAATGCTCAATTCTTCAAAGAAAATTGGATAGTTGTGGGTCACAATGTTAGAGAAGGGATATTGGAATTCTTATGGAAAAGAAATATGCTTAAGTAGTGGAATACTACAGTGCTAACCTTGATTCCCAAGACTTCGGTTCCTGAAGAAGTTCAAGATTTTAGACCGATATCCTGTTGTAATGTCGTTTATAAAATTAGTTCCAAAATTCTTTCGAAACACTAGTCGAACTATCCAATGCATTCATCCCTAGTCGAACTATTTTTTATAATATTTTGCTCATGTAGAACCTTCTTAAAGGTTACGAGAAAAGAAATATATTCCCGATGGTGGCTTTCAAAATTGATATTAAAATGACTTTTAGCTCGGTTAGATGGGAAACCAACCACGATTTTATGGTTGTATCTGGTTTCCTATGATTTATATTGAATGGATCTTACAATGTATTTCTACCTCGTCAATAAATTTCACAAAGGCTATTTAAAGAGTGAAAACAGTGAGACAGAGGGACCCCCTCTCTTCTTATCTTTTCGTTATCATCATGGAGATCTTTGAGAATATCTTTATGATGTTCCGAAAGAGTTGACCATATAGCTTTCACCCTTTTTGTGAGGAGCATGAGATTACCCACTTATGCTTTGCCAACGACTTGTTCATCCTAGAACATGCAAATGTCGATTCCATCAAAACTGTAAGGGATGCACTATCATTTTTTTAAGGTTACAAGTTTGACTATCAACAAGGATAAAAGCTTGACATTCTACAGCGGTGTGAAGGAGGAGACGAAGACGAATATACACAACATCTTGGGTATTGTGGAGGGAAGCTTTCCGGTCAGATATTTAGGGATCCGCTTATGAAAAAATAGATACAGATTTCACACTATAGGCCATTGATTGAGAAGATAAAGAATAAGATATCAGGTTGGGCAGCAAGGAAACTTACTTACGCTGGAAGGATTGAGTTGATAAAGAGCGTGGTCATGAGAATTATAGGGTATTGGGCACAACAGATTGTTCTCTCGAAAAAAGAGATGAAAGAATTAGATACATTGATGAGAGATTTGGGGCACCAGCGAGAGAGGTGATAAAAAGGTAAAGTGGACAGCCTTATGTAAATCAAAGGAGGAGGGTGGAGTTGGGCTGAAAAATTGTATCGAATGGAATAAGGTGTTCACATTCAAACATCTTTGGGCCAGTGATGTTTTGGCACGACCCTTAGTTTGAAAACCAGTCACTAATTCTCTAGGAGGAATTCTAAGGGAACGAATGAGGAGAGACTGCTTGGCTTCCATGGTTAGAGACATAAGAGATGGGAAATGGAGTTTGCTCCTAAGGAAAATACTGGAAGGGCAACGGATTCTCGAACGCATAAACAACATTCAATTTCATGACAAAGCCGATATACATTCTTGGGAGGGTGAAGAAGACGAGAAGCTAATTTCCAGCAAGGTGTGGAATGCTATTCAGGATAAGGAAAAAGTTGTTAGATGAGCTCCTTTGGTTTAGTTATCTAACGTTATTTTGAGACATCAATTTATTATTTGGTTTACATTTCGGGAAAGATTAAACACAAGGGACTGGGTAAGGAAGTATATGGAGATTCCGGATATGAGTTGCCTATTGTGTGAGGGAAGCGATGAGACAATTGATCACTTATTCGGTTGTTGCATGTTTTCTTCGGAACTATGGAAAAAAATGGTTAAGAATATGGAATTGCATAGCTTTCCAAGGGAATGGGAATATGTAAAGGAAGTTGCTTTGCTCGAGGCAAAAGGTAAAAGTTTCCACTCAAATATGTTCAAGTGCGGTTTCAGTTCAATTGTCTATCATATTTGGCTGGAATGGAATGCAATGCAAGATCGTTTCAAAAATCCGTAGAAGCATTAATGAGAAATGGGAAGACATTGTGTTTGATTGTAGCTCAATTATACAAACGTGGAGGTGTGTTCCCGCAAGTGATAAAAATTGGAGTTTATGTCAAAGTTGGAAGTTCTCTTACAACGAAGTCACTCAAATGGAGAACTTAAAGGCGAAAATGGAACTTTACAAGTGTGTTTGTAATAATTAATTGATTGTAGAATTTTAATACGTTTTTCTTTAAAAAAAAAATCATGTATAGGGATGTCTAGCATGGTACAAACAATTCATGTCAGTTTTTTTCCCCTTTGAGGATTTTTTTATGAAATGACGCTAAGTCATTTTTCAAAAAAAAAAAAACTTCTATTTTTAAATAATTCTTGAATTTGACTTCAATTTGTACGTTTAACATGTGTAAATAAAATCTCAGCATATATATTTGTCCTTCATGTTCATTTCTTGAAACTTGAATAATGATCGAATGAGTTTTCAAATTCTTGAAAAAGAGAAAAACATGAATTTTTTGCGAACATTGTAAGAGGTTTGTGATCTAACCATGACATCCAATTGATCTCCATTTTCTTATAGGTCAGATCACCCTCCTCTATACAATGCTTTATTTATAATAGTTCCAATTTCAGACGATAAAGGTGTCTATCGAAGGGCGCAAAAAAAAAAGTATTCTCAACAAAAACTAGTTTTTGTGTTTTAGTAGACATTTTGAGAATCAATTGTTCTCAAAACATGACATAACTTAGATTAATTATATATTTATAAACATTGGGTTAGTTCATTGTCATAAATTTTATTTTTAAAGATGTCATATAGAGGCCACACAGTAAAGTTTTTGGATTTCTTCATTCTTGTTGTTGTATTCCGGTAGATCATCAATTGTGTATTAGATATTGTTAACAGGCTTAAATGCTGACACCAAAGCATGACAGATATACCTACCAGGTTACTCTATATTTCTCTAACTAATTTGAAATATGACTTAATTATGATACGTACATTATGATTAAAAATTTTGAAACTAATGAAAAACAATAGATTTTGTAACATATTTTTGTAAAATTTTTAACAATTCGATTATGTGCCATACTACTTGATTTTTTTAACAAGAATTCAAATAATTCTATGTTATACTAATTACAGATTATTTAATCAGATTTACATCTGCACTGCACATAATCTCGTTTAAATATCATCTTTAAAACTGCTTTAAAATGAAGTAAGAAAAAAGAAAGACATTAATTATGATATTTAGGTTTTCTGTTTTCTTTACTTTTGTTTGTGGAATTGTAGGTATTTTGGAGTTGTATTTTTGTAACTAGTACCTCTATTTTGTTTTCTCTCTTTTATTCCATTTGCAACACTTAACTTAACTCCTTGTGGCCACAATTCCATTTGCAAAATGATGATACCTAAAAACATGATTAGGGGGAGATTTATGACCAAGTATTTAGAGTAAAGACCGTCAAAAAGACGAATATGAGGGACGAAGCGTCGCGATCATTTTTCAAGTGTCACCAAACACCGAAACAATGACAAAATTAATTTCATTTCCGTTCTATAAAAATGCTACTTTATTTCTCTCGGTTTCTATTGTAGAAAACCGAATGGCAACTCTAAAAAAGTTAAGAGTAGTCAAATTAACCCTTATTCTGTGTTTCTTATCTTATTTTGCTAGATGATCTTCTATGAGTATCAGGGTAGGTCCCGAGAATTAAGAGGCGCAATTCAAATTCAAATTTTGTGGCCCCAAACTTAAAAATAAATATAATAAATATAATAGTAGTACATTTTATTAAAAACATATTAAATATATAACTAGATCATTGATTAAAAAAAAGAAAAAATACTTAGGGTCATATTGATATGCTTTTGGTGATGTTGAAACCTCCTTTGATAATATTTGTGATATATTGTGTATGATATTTCTATAATGAAAAAAAATTATAACTATTTTGAAATAAGAAAAGATTATAAAGATAAACATAAGATTAAGAACAAATAAAAACATAAATTTAAAAGCATTAAAATGGAACATCAAAGATGATTTTCGCAATTAAGTTAAGGTTGAATTTATGATAAGAAAGGTTAAATATTAGAGATGGAAAAACATAAAACAAAAAACGCTACACCATTAACAATCTATATATATATATAATGATTCCTACTTTTTAAAGTGTCCAGATTGCTTGGTCAAGAGCTGTGGGTAATTTGGATATAAATGTGAGAGTTAATGGATACTTGGGTCGGATTGTGAGTTGTTCCGCCCATAAACTTAAAACGGTTAAAAATAAAATTAAAAATGCTATAATTATGGTTCGAACTTGCAACCTAAAAAAAGAAATATAACCCTTTAACCAACTAGACTAATAACATTTTATATTTTAAATTCAACATCAAATTTGATAAACGCGGGACATTTTAACAATATAAGTTCAACTTTTTAACTAACTAATATATATATATATATATATATATATATAATGATGCTTAATTTTTAAAGTGTCCGGATTTCCTGGTCGAGAGATGTGGTTAATTTGGATATATATGTGAGAGTAAATTGATACTTGAGTCGGATTGTGGTTTAACCCGCCCATAAACTTAAAACGGTTAAAAATAAAATTAAAAATATTATATGTATGATTTGAACTTGCAACCTAACAAAACAAATACAACCCTTTAACCAACTAGGCTAATAACTTTATATTGTAAATTCAACACCAAATTTGATGAACACGATAGTTCATAAATAATTTTTAATCGCCATAATTCTCTTTTGACTATGCGTTATAGATTTCACTATTATTAGTGAGTAATAATAATGAAAGAATTATGTCATATTTATAGAGATAGAGGACATAATTCATATGGATATAGTAAGTCTCGTTTGACTACTTTAATGGTAGTCTTCACATTTTTCCTTTCACTCGTAGTATGGGGAAGAAGTGGACTCTAGAGGTGAAACTAAATGAGTTGAGGAATCAAAGTGTATCAATTATTTTAGAGATCGTTCTATAACGTGAGAGTAAATGGATACTTGAGTCGGATTGTGGGTTGACCCGCCCATAAACTTAAAATGGTTAAAAATAAAATTAAAAATGCTATCACATTTTCACCGTAATATTTCTTTCACGGATTTTTATATTATTAATCGTGCAAATGCACGGGATAAATGCTAGTATAATTAAGGTTAGTAATATAAAATGATTATGGAGAGAGTATAAAATTTAATATATTATATTAAATATAATATAATATGAAAAGAGAAAAAATTAATATATTATTATATTATATATAATATAGAGAAATAAGTAATATATATATTATTTTATAATATTGAGTGAGAAATAAAATATTATTATATAGAAAGAAAGTTAACGTATTAAAAAGAAATAAATATAATATAATAAAGTAAAATAAATATTTTATAATATATAATATATAATATATAATATATAATTAATAATAATATATTTTAAGAATTTAAAATTTGGGAGCCTCGAAAAGTGGGGACAATTGCATTGGTTGTATTCTCCTTTGACTGGACTTAAGAGTATCTACTTCTTTTTATTTTTTATTTTTTAATTTTTTTTTATTTGGCGTTACAACTGTCTCAAATTTGAGGGTGTTACCAAATGTGAATGAGATGATAGCTCTACATGCGGATGCTAATGCAAATTTGATACATAATAGGGTTAAATATTGTTTTTTATATTTGAAAATAAGTTTCAACATATTACTTACAATTTAGTGTTATTCGGTGAATTGTATCAAATTCTTTTATTATATGTGTAAATAATAAAAAGATAAAATATATACAGTTTACTATGCTTAGTAATTATTAGAAACAACTTGGCCTTATAAATATTTTACCAAAAAATCATTACAAATAAAAAATGTAAATGAAAAGACAATTAAAGTAACTTAATTTAGTTGAACTTGAGTATAGACCATTTGCGAATGACACGTAGGAAACACAGATGTCCTTATTCAAGGGTTTTGGTTGTTGTTGGCCAAATTTAGACAATACTTGTCACTCTAAAAATACATGCAAAAGATTCAAGACAAATGTTGATAGTTTTTGTATACATCGTACACGTCGCTCATTCAGATCCAGCTGGTTTCAACCTCAGTATTTTCACATCCTTATTTAAGCCATTATTCTTCTCTTGCTCCTTTCTATCTAGTTTATAATTTCTATCCCTTCCCAAATATGGATACAAGAATGAAGCTTTTTGGTTTCCTAATTCTGCTCCTCTTGGTTCCCCGTAAGTCTTTCGTTATGGTCTTTTTCATAAAATGAACTAATAAAACTGTTTAATCATTTTAATCTTCTTGACTTATGTTTGTGTTAAAGATGGAGAAGACGGAATGATGGTAGCGGAAGGAAAGAAGTGTGAGTACAAAATCGAAGTTCATTGCGCGATTGACCATCAGTGTAAAGACGTGTGTAGGAGTCGAGGGTTTGAACGTGGCGATTGTCATGGTCTACGTCGTCGATGCGTGTGCAAGAAGCACTGTTAATTTCGAACTATGACCGTCTCTAGCTTTGTGTTACTAATGTTCATATGATGGTCTTCCTGTCTAACTACTAAAATAAATTAAGACCTTATGAACTTAACAAGAGAGATCAATAATATCTTATTTAAGTTTCAAAGTTGTAGATCAAAGAAGAAAGGTCTTTAAAGTTTCTTTGATTCTATTTTTCCCCCTTTTTTTTTGGCATTACTATTGACTCGCGCTTATGCATGTTTAATTTGTTAACATCATCTCCTTTCTTTAATCAAAAAGAAAACCAAAATGAGTCCATCTTCAGGAACTTGTTGTTCCTGTTCCTGGAATAAAGAAATGATTAGTAGGTGAATAATTATGTTGGGCGACACACGAGTATTGATGTCGTGTACGGTGTACATAAATATCTAGGTAAACGCATAATTTGGGTTTACCTAACCCAAACCCAAAATATTAATTTGAGTGGGTAAATCTAAAATATTGGGTTGGGTTGGGTTGGGTTGGGTTGGGTTGGGTTGGGTTGGGTTGGGTTGGGTTGGGTTGGGTTGGGTTGGGTTGGGTTGGGTTGGGTTGGGTTGGGTTGAGTTGAGTTGGGTTGAGTTGGGTTGAGTTGGGTTGGGTTGAGTTGAGTTGAGTTGGGTTGAGTTGAGTTGAGTTGAGTTGAGTTGAGTTGAGTTGAGTTGAGTTGAGTTGAGTTGAGTTGAGTTGAGTTGAGTTGAGTTGAGTTGAGTTGAGTTGAGTTGAGTTGAGTTGAGTTGGGTTGAGTTGAGTTGAGTTGAGTTGAGTTGAGTTGAGTTGAGTTGAGTTGAGTTGAGTTGAGTTGAGTTGAGTTGAGTTGAGTTGAGTATGGTTGAGTTGAGTATGGTTGAGTTGAGTATGGTTGAGTTGAGTTGAGTTGAGTATGGTTGAGTTGAGTTGAGTATGGTTGAGTTTAATTTGAGTATGGGTTGAGTTGAGTATGGTTGAGTTTAATTTGAGTATGGGTTGAGTTGAGTATGGTTGAGTTTAATTTGTGTATGGGTTGAGTTGAGTATGAGTATGGGTTGAGTTGAGTATGAGTATGGGTTGAGTTGAGTATGGGTTGAGTTGAGTATGGGATGAGTTTAATTTGAGCTGGGTTAGAATTACCTATATTACCTAAATTATATAAATTTAATTTAGTTCTTTATTATTAATCCAATATAAACTCATCATTTCCAATTTTAATTCGAACATGTTTTTAACATATTTAACACGTTTTTCACACGTTTAACACGTTTTTCACACGTTTAACACGTTTTTAATATTTTTAACATATTTTCACACTTATAACACGTTTTTCACACGTTTTTAATATTTTAAACATATTTTCACACTTATAACACATTTTTCACATGTTTAACACGTTTTTACGTTTTGGCAAGTTTAACATGTTTTTGACATTTTTAACACATTTTCACACTAATAACACGTTTTCACGTTTAACACGTTTTTGACATATTTAATACGTTTAACATGTTTTTGAAAAGTTTAACACATTTTTTACGTTTTTGGCACGTTTAACATGTTTTTAACATATTTAATACGTTAACACGTTTTTGATAAGTTTAACATGGTTTTTACGTTTTTTTGCACGTTTTTGACATTTTAATACATTTTTGATATGTTTTACACATTTTTCACTCGTTCAACACATTTTTCACACGTTTAATACGTTTTCACACGTTTAACATGTTTTTCACGTTTTTGGCATATTTAACACATTTTTTTTACATATTTGGCACATTTTTAACATTTTTGGCATGTTTAACACGTTTTTGACATGTTAAACACGTTTAACACGTTTTTGGCTCATTTTACACATTTTTAGCACATTTAACACGTTTGAGTACATTTAACACGTTTTTCACGTTTTTGGCACGTTTTCACGTTTTTGGCACATTTAACACGTTTTTGACATTTTAACACATTTAACACATTTTTGCACATTTAACATATTTTTGACATGTTTAATATATTTTTTTGTACGTTAACACGTTTTGATAAGTTTTAACACGTTTTTGGCATGTTTAACACGTTTTCACGTTTTTGGCACGTTTAACACGTTTTTTATGTTTTGGCACGTCAAACCTGTGAAAAATGTATTAAACATGTTAATAATGTGAGAAACATGTTAAACGTGTCAAAAACGTGTTAAAAGTGTCAAAATGTGCCCAAACGTGGAAAACATTGAAAACGTGCCAACAACGTGAAAAATATGTTAAACGTGTCAAAACGTGCAAAAAATGTGTAAAACATATCAAAATGTGTTAAATGTGTCTTAATCATGAAAAACATGTCAAATGTGTCAAAAACGTGTTAAACATGTCAAAACATGAAAATAGTGTCCAGAATGTCAAAATGTGTTAAACGTGCCAAAAACATGTTAAACGTGTCAAAAACGTGTTAAACATGTTAAACATGTGAAAAACGTATTAACCGTGTCGAAAACATGAAAAATGCGTCGATACGTGAAAAACGTGTCAAAACGTGTCAAAATGTGCCAAAAACGTGAAAACGTATTAAACGTGAAAAACGTGTTAAACATGCCAAAAACGTGAAAAACGTATCAAAACGTGTCAAAAATGTGGAAAACGTGTTTAACATGAAAAACGTGTTAAACGTGTCAAAAATGTGAAAAACTTGTTAAACGTGTCAAAACGTGTTAAACGTGCCAAAAATGTGAAAAACATATCAAAATGTGTCATAATCTTGAAAAACGTGTCAAACGTTTCAAAAATGTGTTAAACGTGTTAAACGTGTTAAACATGTCAAAACATGAAAATAGTGTCCAACATGTCAAAATGTGTTAAATGTGCCAAAAATATGTTTAACGTGTCAAAAACGTGTTAAACGTGTCAAAAACGTATTAAACGTGTCGAAAACGTGAAAAACGTGTCAAAATATGTTAACGTGTAAAAAACGTGGGAAACGTGTCAAAACGTGCCAAAAACATGAAAAACGTGTTAAACGTGACAAAATGTGAAAAACATGTTAAACGTGTCATAATTGCGAAGAATGTGTCAAATGTGTCAAAACGTGTTAAACATGTTAAAAACATGTTAAACATTCCAAAAACATGAAAAACGTGTTCAACTTATCAAAATGTGTTAAACGTTCCAAAAACGTGTTAAACATGTCAAGAACGTGTGAAAAACGTATTAAACATATCAAAAACGTGAAAATGTGGAAAACGTTTTAAACATGTCAAAAATGTGTTAAACGAATAAAAATGTGTTAAATGAGTCAAATACATGTTAAATGAAAAAATAAAAATAAAATAATTTGGGTTACCCAACTCATATTCAACCCAACCCATACCCAACCCACATTAGTAAATAATATGGGTTGAATTATGGGTTGGGTAAATTTAATTTGGGTTGAATATGAGTTGGGTAATACGGGTTGGGTTTACCCGTTTGCTCACCCTTATCAATATCTCGCCAAAATTTGCTTGATTATCCGTCTAACTCTTGAAAAATAAATAGGTTGCTTCTCATTTTTTAATTAGTTATCCATTATTGGATCTTATATATGTTTTTCCCTTAACCAAAATCTTAGCTTGAATAATGTGTTATCCTTCCGAGAAGTTAACCA
Organism: Impatiens glandulifera; assembly: GCF_907164915.1. Lineage (NCBI taxonomy): Eukaryota > Viridiplantae > Streptophyta > Magnoliopsida > Ericales > Balsaminaceae > Impatiens > Impatiens glandulifera. Next base: position 13,354,585 of record NC_061866.1, on the reverse strand, counting down.
AAACCATAGCTTGGATCATGCGCTATCCTTCTTGGAGTTCACCAAAACTCTAGCAATTGTGAATAGACGACATCCAAGTAAATATTTTAAAGTGATGTCTTGGACTATATCTAGTTAATGTGAAAATTTGTTTATTTCTATACGCATAAAATCAAATTGAAGTATATAATATGAAATTGTAATGGTTAATTACTAAGAAAAAATTATAATTGAGAAAACATTAAATGATGTATTAAACTATATTGATTTTTTTTTCCAAGTACTTTCACTTTAATTTAAAACTTTTGTTCTCTTCAAAACCAAACTCGGAATTGTAGAGGGCTTATGTAGTTTATATATTCATTTAACTTATTTAATTAATACTAATTAGTCACATTTCTTATGAGATTAGTTTACTTATCATATATATATATATATATTGATTAGTTGAGTTTAATCTTTACTTAATTTCTTCAAATTCCTCTCATCAAATATTTCTTGTGAGAATAGTTTATTTTAATGTTCAATTATTAGATAAAATAAATTATGAATGCCCAACATCCATTTAATTCATCAAAGTTAGTCTAGGGGAAAGAAGTAACACAAACACAAATTTGATTCAATTTGACAGCTTAAAAAGTTCTTTAATATGAAATTATTCTTAACAATTCTAATTATTATTTTAGTATGACATAAAAACCTAATTAGATTTTGATTGACTATTTTTAATTCTTCATAAAACTTTGTATCGAGATGCATTTGTCTTGGGAAAACACACTTAATATCAATTGGAGAATAATTATTTTTTCCTTTTTAGTACGCCATAATGAAATAACCAAGAGAACTAAACCAAATAATAAACAATAAAATCTTTCACATAAAAACATCTGTTTTAGCGTGCAAAACACCACAGAGTGCAAAACACCATAAACACGTAGACCTCTTAATAAAGATAAAAACCTTTCACATAAAAACATCTGTTTTAGCGTGCAAAACACCACAGAGTACAAAACACCACAAAACACGTAAACCTCTTAATAAAGATAAAACACTGTTAATGGTTGATTATAGAACAATAACAAGAAAATATCTCAAAGAAGTGGAATACTCAAACGAGTATTTGAGAGAAGTTCAAACAAAAATCTGAATCGGTTAGATTGTAGAGAACGCCGCAAAGATTTACCATGTGATTTGAGCCAAAACCGATACCGTTCGACTGCCCAATCGTCTCGTAGAAACTAAGAATATCTAACCCTCCTCTTTTGTTTATATTTTCTATCTCTTTCTTTTTCTCTTCTATTATATCTTTATTACTTTCTTGAAATCCTTACTATCTATTATATATACTATATCTAATATAATATATTATTAATCCAAACCCAATTAGTCAGACACTCCAACACCCATCACATACATTAGCTGGATCCAAGAAACTCCCCAACTAGCCCTCTCTTCGCTGACAAACTTCTCATTCGACAATGGTTTGATCATCATATCAGATTCATTCTTACTTGTATGAACATTTCCTAAGTTCAATTATTTCATCTCTAGCACATCTCGATATTAGTGGTGCTTTAATTTAAAATGCTTGGATCTCGAATGGAATGCAAATTTTTTTGAGAGATTAATAACGCACTAATTATCACTATACAACGTGTATTTTTCTATATTTTTCTTATTACAGACTCAATTCTTTTAAGAATTTTCTCATCCACAATGCTTCCTTACAACCATTAGTGTTCATGGTAGATAAAGAAATATACTTTTACAACTTTGATTGTCAATAGACAGCTCATCTTGCAAAGGTTATCAGAAATTCTGAATTACTCTTAAAATCAACGTCATTAACTATAGTGACTATATCTAAGTTTTTATACTCAACTAAAATAAGTTCATCACTACCAAAACATAAACTTACATTTGAATTGACTTTCGGATACCTCAATATTCACTTAACTCATTCTCAATGCTCTTTTCCCGTATTTGAGAGAAATTTGCTAACAACGCCAACTACGTGAGCGATGTTCGACCTTGTGTAAACCATATCGTACATCAAGCTCTCAATTGTAGATGCGTAAGGAGTTTTTCTCATCTTCTCATCTTATTTCTCATTTGTTTAAAATTGATTTATAGAAATTTTGAAATGACCCGCAAATAGAGAGTTGACTACTTTCTCCTTACTCATGTTGAATTGTTCAAGAACTTTCTCGATGTATATTTTTTAAGATATCCAAGACTTCCGATTTTTGTCACATGAGACCTTCATTCCATGTTTCTTTTACTAACCTTAAGTCTTTAATGGTAAAAGACTTACACAATTCAGTTTTCAATTTGTCAATCTTGGCAACATCATGATCATTATCAACATGTAGTGATCTAATATAGTCTTGTTATATCCATGACTCATCATGAACAAGTCAAAATTCTTGTACCACTGCCTCGAAGTTTACTTGAGTCCATACAAGCTCTTTTCAACTTGTACACAAGTTATTCCTTACCTCTGACTTTGAATCCATAGGGTTGCTCCACATAAATTTCTTCTTCCAATTCACCGTGAAGAAAAAAAAGTTTTTGTTGAAATTTTAAGCTAATTCCATTAATTAAATGAAAATATGAATTTGGATAAATAAATTAAATGTAACTTAATCTAAATAAATATAAATTCATACCAAATTCAAATGTGAATTTCTAGTTAAATTTAATGCTAGTGGATAAGATCGAATGCCAATGGATAAAATTGAATGCCAAGAGTCTTGAAATATCAAGAGTCTGTGAATGGTAGCCGTTGGATTGATAAATGAATTTATTGTGATAGTTTAATTTCCAGCTATAAATATCCCCTCATGTTGGAACTTTTCATTAGTGTTCTTCGAGTTCTTCACTCAATCGAGTGTTATTCAATTTTTCACTCATTCGAGTGTTCTTTGAGTTTTTGACTCGTCATATTTTGTTAAAACCCGATGATCGATTCAGGTAGTTTGTCAAATTCGATGCGTAATAATTTCAATGTTGAATCACTACTAGATTCGTTGTACCTTGGGAGACAAATATTTGCGATAAGCTCTAGCATAATGGGAGACGATGGAACAGTTTTAAGGGAAATATGCTAAGCACAAGCCTCGAATCAATATTGTATTCTAGTGATTTCGATCTTTGTAATATTGTATTTCATTCATTTATTTGTAGCATCATTTAAATATATATTTCTGTTATTTCAAGACAAGATATCAAATAGTTTTGCGTCAAGTTGTTCCACCTCTAAGTTTATGCATGCGGCCAACCCTAATGCAACTTAGATTGAGCAATTCTTTTACCACTAGAGAAAATATTTCTTTAAAATCGATCTTTTTCTTTAGACCAAAACTCTTCACAACTAACGAGCCTTATACATAAGTTGTGAACTATTATTTTCTGTCTTCAACCTATACACCCACTAATTTTTTTTATTTGGTAACTTTACCAAGGAGTACATGTGGTTAACATGTAAGGATTGTATCTCTTTTGCATGAATTCCAATCACTCAACCACTCGTTCTTGTCATTATTTTGGTTGTTTTTTGGTTCTCCTCCATCTGTGAGCTATAAATACTTATTGAAAGGATATCTGAAAAAGGGTTTACTCTCCCTATTAGATCTTTTCAAAAGTTTTTTAACTAGTGTCGGTATAGTTTTTTCCTCAATGTGTTCAACTAGCTTTTCGTCGTTAATACCACCATCGTCGCCTTCCTAAGTGTCTCCCCCATGATCAAAACTAATGGCAGGTGGAGCTGCATCCAATCTAACATAAATTTCAGCAGAGAACTCGCTTCTTCAACCTTGTTACTATCACATTTAACTTGGTCTTCAAGACACACAACATCTCTGTTTTTCATGATCTTCTTCGTCACTGGATTCTATAAATTGTACCTGAACTCTTTGTGACTGTACCCCATGAAGACACATTGTTTTGTCTTATCATCAAGCTTTTATCTTTCATCTTTTGCGATATGAATCAACGTCCTACCACCAAGACACTTATGTTCTTGCGAGAGACATGTTTTAATGTCCAAACTCTATTTAGAACGTCATTGTTCAATATTATTTTAAGAGAGTGTTTTATCAAGTTAATTGTGGTTCTTATTGCGTCTGCCAAAAGGACTTGGAAAACTTTAAATGAGATAACATGTATCACACTCATTCTTCAATCGTTTGGTTCATTCTTTCATCCACACCGTCATGTTGAGGTGTCTTTGAAGGTGTTTTCTTCAATCTTATGTCGTGATCTTTACAATATTGTTCAAATGAACCCTTGTATTCACTGTCATTGTCTGTCATTGTCTGACTCATGCATCACAATTTTCTACATATTTCTCTCTCATTTGTAGCATGAAAATCTTTAAAAGACCTCTAGAACATGATCTTTAGTTTTTAGAGCATAAAACCAAACCTATATAAAGTGATCATTAATAAAGGTTACAAAATAACATGCTACGCCGAAATATTTTTCTTGAATAGAACAAACATATACAAGTATGAATCAAATCAAGAATATTTGATTTTCTACGCGGAGAGAGTGCATGAAATGCAACTCTATGTGTTTGTCTAGCTAAAAAATATCACAAGTTTTTAATGATGTACCTTGCAAACTGGGAAAGAATTGTTTTCTAGCGAGAGCTTAAAGTCCTTTCTCACTGACGTTACCGAGTCTCTTGTGCCACAAATCAATATCCACATTTTTTTGAATTAAGTTAATCTATCTCTTGTACAATTTAGCATGAATTATATAGAACATGTTTATCTTCGTTCTTTTAGCCATCACAAGTGAACATTTGTTGAGCTTCCACTTACCTTCACCGAAATAATTTATGAACCCATCATCGTCGAGTTTGTCTGTAGAAATTAAGTTGAGGCGAATGTCTAGAACGTTCCTTACATCTCCGAGTATTAACTTGCATTAATTTGCAGTTAATAGTAGTCTCTAAGAAAATATTGTTTATACCCATTATCTTACTCATCTATAGTTGAGTGCTTGATTTACGACATGGTTTACACAAGGCCGAACTTTGCTTATGTAGTTGGCGTTGTTAGAAAATTTCTCTCAAATCTTGGAAAATAACATTGAAAAGGTGTCAAGTGAATACTAAAGTATCTAAAAGGCACTTCTAATGTGTGTGCTTATGGTTTTGGTAGTGATGAGTTTATTCTAGTTGGGTACACAAACTCGGATATGACTAGTGACGTTGATTCTAAAATGTCGAATTCATGATTTTTAATAAGTTTCATAGGAGGAGCTGTCTCTTGACAGTCCAAGATGATGAAGTGTGTTTCTTTATCTACCATGGAGGCATATTATATCTTAATCACTAAGGGTTATAAGAAAGCATTGTGGATGAGAAAGTTCTTAAGGCTTTGATGATTACTTCTCGGTTGTCATACTTCTTTCCGAGTGTTTGAAGCTCGTTGACCACACTGGTAAACCGGTTGCTGAATTCCTTCATGTTTTCCCCCGGTTTCATCCTGATATTTTCATATTTCTGTGTAACCACCAAGATTTTGTTCTCCTTTGTTCTTTCGTTTCCCTCATGGATCTGAATGATCGTTTCCCAGGCTTCCTTTGCACTATCACAGTCTGATATTTTGTTCAAGGTGTTATCATCTATAGCCTTGTAGATGTGCCTCATGCAATGGTTGTCCAGGTTACTCCGTCTTCGATCTTCATTTGACCATTGGTCTGCCTCCTTGTTGATCTTGATCGGTCCCTCTTTCAGGACTCGGCTCATCTCATCATCTAACGTAATCAGATGTAGATACATTTGTTTCTTCCAACTGCTAAACGCTTCGCTGTTTAGCATTGGTGGCTTGTCGATGTGGGTCATGCTTCCCATCTTCTTCGGTTGCTTGAGTGCTAAGAACCTTGATCTGATACCACTTGTTAGGATCGGGGACGCCCTTGGAGGACCAGGGTGTTTCCGGTTTTAGGAAGGGTGGCCGCTTACAACACACAACACTCTTTGGTGATAGTCCGGTTAGAGACTGTAACCGTTCTCAGCACTTCGCAAACTGTCACAGACTCTTGAACCGGGTTCAAGGGCGGAAATGTCTGTTTCAGTTTGAAGCAACGTATGCGACTTAGATGATGTTTAGAAGGAGTCGGTTTTAGAGATATGAGTGGACCGGTTTACGGAGTACGATTAATTTGGTTTGAGGTTTTGAGTAAGTAACGAAACGAAAGAAGTGACACGAGACAAAATTTTTATGGATGTTCTGAGCAAACCCTCCTACGTCACCCCTTCTTCTCAGGTTATGAGAAGGATCTCCACTAACTTTTAAAGTTACAACAACACTGTCGGTCGAGCCCAACTCGCTACTCGCCGGTTACACCAACTCACTCTTTGATGTAATACAATAAATCAACACAATAAGACACAGAAAGCTTCCGGTTTATGACACACCGGCTTTGGAACGTAAAAGTTTATCTCTCTAGGATTTTTGTACTTTGTCGCTTTTTCTTAGAAAGATGTGATTCGTGATTGTAGCTCAGATGCCATTAATGAGGTCGATTCATCTTCCTTTTATAGCCTTGAGATCCCAACGGTCATTTTCTTTTCTCTCCTCTGGATTGGTTGATCATTATCACGCCGGTGCAGGGAGGTTACTTGCACGTTTCACCTTCCTCAACACTTGGCAATCATGCAGACAACTCTGAGTGTAGGATGACGTAGTCGGTTTTCATATTTGAACACGTGTCGGGCATGCACCTCAGGTTGTCAATATCGGATCAGCAAATCATCATTGCTTTCCTCGCATGCTTCTGATCGGATCTTATCTTCTTTTATCTCTTCGAGACACGTCTATTACGTCACTCTTGTAAATTGTAGTTTCCGGTTTTGTCTCTTGTGCAATATGATCCGGCTGGTACGTGAACTTTTGTCTTTGCTGGCCGGTCACTTGAGAGAGTAGAAACCGGTTCCTCTAATCTTTGACTTGATCACTTGGAACTGGTTTTTTTGAAGTATTTCAGCAACCGGTTTATGAGGCTCCAGCCGGTTCATACGATTTGGCCTGCACCTGCACATGAAAGTTAACAACTATTTAGTTTTTCTAGCCGGTTCCAAAAATTAACTTTACTTAATTTTTCTTATCAATTTCTCCTTTTTGATTATTTAGAATAAATATTCAAAACTTGTAATGTGTGGCCGATTTGAAAATTAACTTTCTTAATTTTTCTTATCAATTTCTCCCTTTTTGACTATTTAGAATAAATATTCAAAACTTGTAATGTGTGGCCGGTTTGAAAACTTGTTTAGCGATTTCTCCCTTTTTGATTATTTTCAGTTTGAAGAAAATTTTCAAAAACATGTGTTTGAGTTTTTCAGAAGGTATGTAGATACTAATAAATTCAAAAGTATGATAAAACGACTAAGTTCTGAAACAAAGTTAAACATAAGTTTTTTTTTTAAGGAAAGAAAAAGAGACTAAGGCTTGGATGGTCCCCCCTTTTGAAGTTCTTTTTCAAGTTCTTTTTCAAGCCGCCTTTTTTCTTCCTCTTCCTTTGCCTTCCACTCTCTGTCGCGTCTTTCAGCGTCAATCTGAAATCCGGCCCACACACTTGAGATGCCGGGAGTCTTTTTGCCGAATCCAAAACAATACAGACTGGTTTTGGTTGACGAGGCGGTTGAGCAACAATTGGTCTGGAGCTTGGAGTTGCGGTTGACCTTTCAATTGTCCTCTTCTTTCGCCGGTTAAGTTCTTCGATATCCTCTTCTTCTTCCTCTTCTTCTTCTTCTTCTTCATCAACAGGTTGCACGTTCAGCCCGACTGGTACTATTACTCTTTGGCTGCTTTGTTCTGCCCGCTTTATTACCTTCGTAACCGCCTTCCTTTTCTTCTTGTTTCGTGTTTTCATTGCGTGAGACGGTTGAGCCGGTGTGGGTTCCTGGATAGTTGCCTGTTCTTCCTCGTTGCATTTCTAGGCAAACTCATGATCTTTCTCCTCAATTTCCTTCTGCAACCGTTCCCTTTCCCTTTCTTCGTCTTGCAGCCTCTTAGCGGTTTCGGCATCAGACTCGATTTGCTCTTGAGTCTTGCTTATTTGGAGTTTGGACAACTCCCCAATTTGAATAGCCATGGCCTGCAACATATCTACCAGAGGAGCGGTTGCAGTTTGGATGGACTCTGCTATCAAGGATTTTACGGAGGTTTGCACAGCCTCATCTATCATGGATTTGATAGATGTTTGAACGGTGTTGGCTATTTCGGTTTGAACAGATCCCCGTATAGTGTTTGACATATTTGCTTCAGCCGCTGCAATCCTCTCATCGGTTGTATTGTTGTAATTTCCAAGACATGACTCAATGGTATCAATCACCGCCTGCTTCATTTGATCAAGTTCCGGAGCCCTAGCATTTTGAGGAGGATCTCGTTCCCGGTTTTCCGCTGTTCTAGACGTCTCCCCGGCAACAAAGAAGGGCTTACTCTTATATAGGTCGGCATTGCTAAGTTGGTGTCGGCAGCCGTTTCTCCATTGTGCATCAAGATGGTCAAGGCTTTGCAGGAGCTTTTCCCGCACCGGATGAAACCGTTCAGACATTTTCATTTCAATCGGAGTTAGCGTTGCTCCTTCCACTTCCTTTAATGCGTCCTCAACTGCTTGTAACCGAGCGTATTCGCGAATTACCGCGGTTTTGCTGAAGATGGGTTGAATAAGATTGGTGTGTGCCAGCTTGAGGGCCATTTCTTCTAATTTTATGAGTTTATCCCAATGTTTGTTGCCGCTCACCCCTAGAACCATATCCGACAGCTTTGTCTCACAACGAAGCTGTACCCATAGGAGGTATGGTGATATCACATCACTGGTACTTTTGTTCATATCCCTGATGAGTCCCTCGAACAATTCTTCCTCTTATTCTGCTGAGAGAGTGGCCGTGTCCCCGATTAAGATTTCTGGTTGGGGCCGGTTTGTAGAGTACCTTTTCCCGTCACCGTCGAATTTTCAACAAGGACCTCTTTTCCTTTGGTAACTTGAACTGACCCTTCAGGTATGAATGCCGAATCGGTTGTCCCATCTTGAGCCGATTGGTTTGTTGTGACATCTGGAGCTGACTTGTTCCCTGCGGAACTAGATGGTTCCTGTTCTTTAGAGCTACCCTCCTGAGCAGGAGGAGTAATGTTTGCGGTTTTGGCCGTTTCTTCGACCGGTTGAACTTCACTTTGATCGGGTATCTCAACCTGATCAACTGACTTACGACGACTTGACACATCGTCTTCGGTTTCCCTTGCAATGTTTTGGACTATGTCCTCAATAGCTTCAGAGGTATTTAAGCCTACGTCGGCTATTACCTCTTCGATCCTTTTGCTTGGGGACTTGGAGTTTTCAGAGTTGATACTAACCTCTACTTCCTCCTTTGATGCTGACTCGGTTTTGTGGCTTCCCGAGGGTTCGGTTTGCCTTGGTGAGTGAGAGTGAACAGGAATAGGATGAACGGTGTTAATGGGGATGGGTTGAAAAACGTCTCCGGTTCTCTCTGGTGGATTATCCGAGGAAAGGGTTTTCTCGGAGTCCGCCGGCTTGCTGGAGCTCTTCTTTGCGGAAGACTTCTTCCTCCCCTTCGTTTCTTGTGCGGCTTCGGTTTCAACCGCCTTTCTCTTCGGTTTCTTTTGTTTTGAACATTCTTCAGCCGGAGCGGAAGAACTGGTTCCCTTGGAAGACTTCGTTCTGGAAGACTTCGGATTAACCGCTTTATCGGGCTTTTCAATCATCGACTCGGAGTTGAGAATATTGTTAGGTGGGAGCGGTTCACCTTCACCAAGATCTAACTTGAGAAACTTGAGAATCTTGACAATCTGCATTGCGAAGGCCTGAACCCGGCCATCCTTCTGAATCACCATCTCACAGAATTCTTCGAAGATGACGGCTCCCCAATCTACCTTGTCACCGCGGACAATGGCCATCATCATTTTGAGTTTAAGTTTCATCAGGTTATCGAAGTTACCTCCTCTTCCCTGAATTGAACGAGCGATGATGTTCAGCAGCCACTTGAACTCCGGTTTCAGCTTGTTCTTCCGGCTTGAGTGAATCACCAGATCCTGATCTTTAGCCGATATCACCAACCGGAGAGCATTAGATTCTGCATCGGTTAGGTCGGTTTTGAGATCCAAACCGGTGTTGGGCAAACCTAGGGCTTTAGAAAATAACTCCTCGGTGATCAGAATTTCCTTGCCGTTGACGGTGGCGGAGACCTTCCTCTTTGTTAGCGTCACCGTCTCCAGAAACTTCATTACCGCCGTCGGATATACGATGAATGGTCCAGATAAGAACTCCTCCTACCCTGAATTTCTTAGTGATTGAAGAACAACTTTGTTTTTATCTCCAACGTGTTCATCAATATCTGCGAAATCGACCTGCAACATCCATTGGAAGGGTGCTTTGCCTAGAGCCATGGTAGATTTTGAGAAGAAAGGATGAAGAACAGTGATGATCGGAAATTAGAATGCTTTTGAAGATCTGAAAATTTTAGAGAGAGAAAGCATATGTGACGAATGAGCTGATTTGAACTTATATAGAGGGCGGTTCCGAACGGTTGGAAGACGAACCATCATTTGATAGTGTTTTGGGCGCCAATTTTCCCTCCAAAAGTTACTGCAGTAACTTTCGGCGGTAAATGCGGAAAACCAATGGGCGGTAAATTTTTGGAAGGTAAAACCGTGGGCGGTAAGTTTTTCAAATTTTTCGTTTTGCTTGAGATTCCGGTTTTACTTGAAGCATTGTTAACCGAAAGTTTCGTTTAACATTAAGTCTTATGTCTATTAAACTTTAAAGGCCGGAAAGAAAGATATGAACAAAAAACGGAGACTTTAAAATTAGAAATTTTATAAATGATAGAGAGTTAACATCAAGCGGTTTTGGTCGTACAACAAAATGACCAAAAACCGGAAGGAAAGGCAAATAACTTAGTTTTCTTTGAATCAATCCCCTTCCACCATTCTTTCGTACCACTTGTTCACGGTGTTGTCAGGTGTCCGTTCCTCAATCCTCGATATCCATCTGTTCAGCATGGATATGGTGATGGTGTTGGACGGTCCGACCGGAACACCGGGTTCAAGGTGGCGGCGCTGAGCCATCAGAAACCGAGTGATTTGAGGGGCGAAACTGGTCCTTCCCCTTGAAGCGGTTATGAGTAGCTTCAGGTTGTTGAAGAAGTAGGTTGCCCAGTTGATTGACGAGTTGCGGATGATGGCTATCATGATGTCGAAAGCCTCCCGGTTGTAGTTCTGGTTTGGCATTCGGCCCATGATAGACCTTTGAACCAAATCGTGCAAGACTTGGTAGTGAGGGGCAAGTTTCTCTTTCTTCCCGAAGTCCTTGATCGGTACATTGGAAGAAGAGAAGATCTGGAAGAAGTCTTCCTTAGCCGGAAGGAATGGCGTTGGGAAGTCAGAAAAGCCTTCGGTTGGAAGGTGAAAGAAGTTTGCAAATTGATCTTTGGCAATCCGAAGAAATTGACCGTCAATGATGGTGCAAATGCTACCATCGTCTAGAATGTGTCCATTATTGAAGAACTCACACACCTCCTCTACGAGGATAGTGTCTGAGCCTTTGAGGAATCCTTGAAGCCCTGATTCTATGATCGGTTGGAAGATGCATTCATGATATCTACTATCTTTTACGTCTTCGAAATCGACGATGAGAGTGTTCCTAAGTTCAGCAGACATTGTGAGGAAGAGTGAGAAAAGTTGAAGGGATTTTCTGATCTTTCAAGCTTTAGAGAGAAGGATGAAGAAAACGTGTTTTGAAGATGGAAGATTGAGTCCCCTTTTATAGCTTGAAACGGTTGGATGCATTTAATGAGGATATTTGAAAAATCTGACCGTTTATATCTGGTCTTTAATGGCTTGTAAGTTTTCAAGAGAATAAAGACATGTCTTGTCGAATCAAATCAGGCATGCTTATTGAAAATGAAGATTTCTGTTTCAAGGAGTGATTTGATTTGATTTGGTACGACGCATTAAGTGTTTGATCATTTATAATTTTTAGATTGTAGATTAAAGTGGAAGGAAATAAGCTTCATTAATTGTGGTACCAAACCGGTAGTACAACAAAATTACCGGTTTTGGAAAAGAAAAGAAATGAGACAAAAGGAAAGATAGACTAAACGTTAGATGATTCGGCCGTTTGATTTCTTTTAGCCTTAACTGCTTCCCACCGGTCGACCAGCTCTTGCACTCTCTCTTTAGTGAGCACATGCTTTGGATGGAGGGTTACGAAGGGTCCGGAGTGGATGTCCAGACTAGCACAAAAACCGCTCAGCTGAGGAGCGTAGCCGGTTTTGTTTGAACGAAGCATCATCTTCAGGTTGCTGAAGATGATCCAGGACCAGTTGACCGGTGTCCCAACCGTTACAGCGATCATCATTTCGAAAAGCCTTTGGGTGTAATAATAGCTTTTCTCTCTGCCCAAGATGAACTTTCCCAGAATCTCACAGAGAAGCTGGTACTTGTGGGAGAGTTGGCTTTTAGCACCCCAGGGTCTAACCGGGATGTCAGAGTTGGAGAACTGACGACACATTTCTTCCATGGTCACCGGAGAGTAGGTTAAGTCGGTTACCCCTTCAGTGGGCAAACCGCAGTATTCAGAGAAATCCGTCTCGCTGAATAGAAATTTCTGACCGTAAACTTGTGCAACGATTATGTCTTGATGCACTTCTTTTGCGGCCTGGAAGAATTCTTCGACTACTAGGTAGTCGAGAATGAATCTGTTTTTGAGGAATCCTCTTAGCCCGCTTCTTTCAACGGCTAAGAACATTTCTTTAACCTCATGGTCTTCATATTGGTAGATTGAGTTAAAATCCGCCAATAGAATCTTCTTTGCTAGAGAGTTGGAGTTCATGTTCTTGAGAGAGAGTTTTAAGCTCAAGACTGTTTTTGTGAATAGTAATTTTGTGAAGATTTGTGAAGTTTTAAGGGTGGTTTATATAGTCAGGGGTTCGGCTAGATTAGTAGGTTAAGCATGCTTGATGATGTCATCAGTTATTTAATAGGCTTTAACTTGTTGAAGTAAGTAATGTTTATTTCCAAGGCAAAAACTAATTATTACCAAGATATTCATGATGACAAAAATCTGTTGACAAGATGTGAGTCTCCCTTTCTTGATGATGGACACATGTCTTCATCTCGATTGTGGTAGACTGTTTTCATTTATTACAGGCTTCATTTTTCAAGATATGCATGAAAACTCAGTTAGTCATCCCAAGTTAACTAGAGAAGTTCATTCCATCAGACCATAATGCATTTGTACTAAGCGGTTTTCCATGACCGGTTTTAGTTGGATATTTTGTTCCGATTGTGAAAAAATGTTAAGTTACGTCAACATTTGTTCATCTTTGGATTGAGTATATCCACTTTAACCTGGTTATTTCAACCGTATAGTAAGTATACATGTGATTTGACGTTATGAAGTAATCGGGCATAACCGGAGACTTCCTCCCGGTTAGCATTCTTGAGTTATCAATGGCCTATTTGAATATGGTTTGAGAAGCGAGAGCTTCTCCCTGAACACATATCCCGGTTTCTCATTGTTTCTTAGGTAATCAATATGTATGCATAATCATGATATGAGTTGATCAACATTAGTAATTCCCAAAATATTTCGAAAGTGAGAAAACTTAGCTTCCTGTAGCGGTTTTGTGAAGATATCCGCTACTTGTTGCTCGGTGAAGACGTATTCCAGCCGGATGTGTTTCTCCTGAACGTGCTCCCGGATGAAATGATGTCTTATATCAATATGCTTTGTTCTTGAGTGCAACACCGTATTATATGTAATCGCTATAGCACTGGTGTTGTCACAGAAAATTGGAGATTCCTTGGCTTCTATCCCGAAGTCCCTTAGTTGTTGTTGGATCCAAAGAAGTTGTGCATAGCAACTTCCGGCTGCTATGTACTCTGCCTCTGCAGTTGATGTTGCAACGGATGTTTGTTTCTTGCTGCTCCAGGTGACTAACCGGTCACATAAGAACTGGAAGGTTCCACTTGTGCTCTTTCTATCAATCTTGCATCCTGCATAATCGGCGTCTGAGTAGCTTATAAGGTTGAAGCTTGAGTCTTTTGGATACCAAAGTCCCACTTCTTGAGTTCCCTTCAGATATTTTAAGATTGTTTTGGCCGCAGTATAATGTGATTGCTTTGGATTTGCTTGGAATCTTCCGCATACTCCAACCGCAAACAGAATGTAAGGTCGGCTGGCTGTTAGATATAACAGTGATCCGATCATTCCTCGATATGTTGTGATGTCAACGGCTTGACCATCCTCATCTTTGTCCAGTTTTACGGAAGGACTCATTGGCATAGCCGCTTCAGCGCATGTATCCATTCCGAAGTTCTTCAACAGTTCGGCTATATACTTCGGTTGGCTTATGAAGGTTCCGGCTTCAATCTGCTTAACCTGAAGTCCTAGAAAGAAACTCAATTCTCCCATCATACTCATTTGAAATTTGTCAGTCATCATCTTTGAAAACTTATCACATAATTTTGGATCGGTTGATCCGAATATAATATCATCGACATAAATCTGAACAAGTAATATTTGTTCCTTTCTTTCAAATTTGAAAAGTGTTTTGTCTACCGATCATATTGTGAATTTGTGATCAAATAGAAATTGTGTCAATGTATCATACCAAGCTCTTGGAGCTTGTTTCAAACCGTAAAGGGCTTTGTTCAGCCGGTAAACATGATTTTCGTGTTCTGGATTTTTGAAACCTGGAGGTTGATTAACATAGACCTCTTCATTTACTTTACCGTTTAGAAACGCACTCTTAACATCCATTTGAAAAACTTTGAAATTTATAAAAGCTGCATATGCTAAAAATATTCTAATGGCCTCAAGTCTAGCTACAGAGCAAATGATTCTTCAAAATCAACGCCTTCTTCCTGTTTATAGCCTTGAGCCACTAACCGGGCTTTGTTCCTCGTAACTAAACCGTCTTCATTGAGTTTATTTCTGAATATCCATCGTGTTCCTATAACCGGTTTGTTTTTCGGTCTAGGAACTAGGTACCAGACTTTATTTCTCTCAAACTCGTTTAATTCCTCTTGCATTGCTAGGATCCAATCGGGATCTGACAATGCTTCATCCACCTTTTTCGGCTCAATTTGTGATATGAAAGCTGAGTTTTCATAGTGATCCAAATTCTGTTGCCTAGTTTGACGGGTGAGGATATGTTACCTATGACTAGTTCAAGAGGATGATTTTTGTTCCTTCTGAGGTTAATCCGAGACGTGTCTATCAAGCTTTCGGTTGGCTGATCAAGGTTAGACTGATCGGTAGGTTGAACAGAGTCAGACCGACCGATTTCTTCAGTAGAAACTGAAGAGTCAACTTTCTGTAGTAAAACAGCTTGATCAGGCTGAGTTTCAGCATCAACCGCTTGGTCCTTGACAAATCGTCTAAAAACCGAAACCTCGTCTTCATCATCAGAATAGATATTGAAATTTTCCATTCTGTTGTGAAGATCGAAGGGTAATGCAGTGTTTCGTTCAACCGATTCATCGAAAACAACGTGTGCGGTTTCTTCAACTTTTAAAGTCCTAGTATTGTATATTCTGTAGGCTTTACTCACAGCTGAATACCCCAACATTATTCCCTCATCGGATTTAGCATCAAAAGCGGTCAAGTAGTTCTTGCCGTTATTGTGAACAAAACATTTGCTACCAAAAATTCGAAAATACCGTACGCTTGGAATTTGATCATAGTAAATTTCAAAAGGAGTTTTAGAAAAACGTTTAGTTACTAAAGATCGGTTTTGTGTGTAACATGCGGTATTGATAGCTTCAGCCCAAAACTTTTGAGCAATACCCGAATCAGCTATCATTGACCTTGCGGCTTCCTTGAGAGTTCGGTTTCTTCTCTCAGCCAGGCCGTTTTGTTGAGGAGTTCTGGCACTAGACAACTCGTGTCTAATACCGGAATCATCAAGAAAAGTTGTTAAAGTGCTGTTTATAAATTTAGTTCCTCTATCACTTCTGATTTTGTTTACTCGAATAGATTTTTCATTCTGTATTCTCAAAATCAGTTTAATCAGGTTTGGAGTTGCTTGGTTTTTAGAAGCTAGAAAAGTCACCCAAGTAAATTTAGAGTAATCATCAATAACTACCATAGTATAATGCATGCCTCCTAAACTAGTTACTTTGACCGGACCAAACAGATCCATATGCAAAAGTTCTAAGCATCGTTCGGATTGATAGTTTCCTTTACTTTTGAAGGATGATTTTACTTGTTTGCCCATTTGACATGCAACACATACTTTATCTTTTGAAAATTTAACATTTGGAAAACCGTGAACTAGTTCCTTGGAACATATGAAGTTAATTGTTTTGAAATTCAAATGATTTAACCGTTTATGCCAAAGCCAGTTTGGATCATTTCCGGCTATCATACACACAGGTTTTTCAAAATCAGTTTTCCAATTAACTTTGTAAATATTTCTCATCCGGTTACCGGTTAAAAGAATATCATTATCCTGATTCTTAACTAAACATGCATTTTTATGAAATTCAACTTTGTAACCCACATCACACATTTGACTTATACTTAACAAGTTAAAACGCAGTTCTTCTACCAGCAATACATTACTTATGGATAGATTACCATGGATAATCTTACCCTTGCCCACGGTTTTACCTTTCGAGTTGTCCCCAAAGGTTATGATTGCTCCGGTTTCATACTTGATGTCGGTTAGTAGCTCTTCATTTCCAGTCATATGTCTTGAGCATCCACTGTCTAGGTACCATTCCGAATTCTTTAGCCGGTTGCTCCTCCTAACCTGCAACAGAAAATTATTTACACCTTTTTGGTACCCGCATTCAGTTTGAATAAGTCGGATTACTTTCCCGGTATCTGTTTTTATAATATTTGGCTTAACTTCTTGACTGTTGCTCAAGAATGCCTTATGTTGTGATGAGTTTCTTTGAGATCGAGTTTTATTTAGTTTATTTGGTTTTCGGTTGACTTTTCTTCTCTCTCTCAGGATGAAGCCAGTTTTCCAATTCAGTAGGACTTACATACTTAAATTTTTCTTCCGGTTTTAAGTCATTTTCGGTTGTTGAACTCTTGACAAATTTTATGAATGGAAGGTTGTCTTTCGTGAGTTTCATCCCGTTAGGTTGTTTTGATTCGTTTTGTTTATTTGGTTCGTAACCGATACCAAACCTACACTTAGGATGTCTTTTATAATTACACATTTATTTTACAGCTTGACGTGATCTCTCCCACGCAGCCGTGACATACAGTGCTCGTTCATCAGTTTCAGTTACCGGTTGAACTGTCTTCTCACTATCGGAGAATAGTTCATCCGGTTCATACATTTCGGTTTCATATGTTTTAACAGAGACATTATTTGATTGTACGATTTTAGATTCTACCAGAGTCGGTGTGTACGCAGATATGTTTCTGAACTCAGCAACCATTTCGTTGAGTGCAGAAATCAAATCTTCTTTGGTAAACTCGTCAGAAGAGAAATCAAATACCTCTTCATCGTTTGCCATGAAACAGGTCACTCTTTCTTCACTGTCTTCATTATCGGAGTACGTCCACTCGCTTCCACCGTCGGATGCAATGAGTGTCTTCTGAATCTCCTTTCCTTCGTCCGTATGCTGATCATCGTTTCTCTGGTAGTTGTTTCGTTGGTTATCATTTCTTCTGTAGTTATTCCCTTGTTAGTTGTTTCCCTGGTACCGGTTGCCTTGATAGTTGTTTCCTTGATAGTTTCCTTCCGGTTTTCTATCGTCTCTCCATGGTTTTCTACATTATGACCTGAAATGTCCAAAGCCGTCACAGTTATAGCATCGTTTATTTGATTTGTCTACATAATTATAATTAAAATCGTTGTTAGATGGTGGCTGGCTCTTCTTCATGAATCTCCCAAATTTCTGAGCTAGCATCGCCATCACATCTTCAGTGATCTGATCAGTGCTTTTGACTAGAGCCGGAACGGTTGATACTTGGACCGCCGGTTCCACCGATGTAACCAAAACTCTGGTTGCGGTTGATGTGGATGCTTCATCTTCGATCCGAGATTTGATCTCGAACTCGTAGGCTTTTAGATCCTCGAACACATCATGCAACTTCATCTGCCCGAGGGTGCTTGATTCCCTCATCACCATGGTCTTGATATCCCAAGTGCTTGGCAAAGATCTTAAGGCTTTGATGATTACTTCTCGGTTGTCATACTTCTTTCCGAGTGTTTGAAGCTCGTTGACCACACTGGTGAACCGGTTGCTGAATTCCTTCATGTTTTCCCCCGATTTCATCCTGATATTTTCATATTTCTGTGTAGCCACCAAGATTTTGTTCTCCTTTGTTCTTTCGTTTCCCTCATGGATCTGAATGATCGTTTCCCAGGCTTCCTTTGCACTATCACAGTCTGATATTTTGTTCAAGGTGTTATCATCTATAGCTTTGTAGATGTGCCTCATGCAATGGTTGTCCAGGTTACTCCGTCTTCGATCTTCATTTGACCATTGGTCTGCCTCCTTGTTGATCTTGATCGGTCCCTCTTTCAGGACTCGGCTCATCTCATCATCTAACGTAATCAGATGTAGATACATCTGTTTCTTCCAACTGCTAAACGCTTCGCTGTTTAGCATTGGTGGCTTGCGTTGTGGGTCATGCTTCCCATCTTCTTCGGTTGCTTGAGTTCTAAGAACCTTGCTCTGATACCACTTGTTAGGATCGGGGACGCCCTTGGAGGACTGGGGTGTTTCCAGTTTTAGGAAGGGTGGCCGCTTACAATACACAACACTCTTTGGTGATAGTCCGGTTAGAGACTATAACCGTTCTCAGCACTTCGCAAACTGTCACATACTCTTGAACCGGGTTCAAGGGCGGAAATGTCTGTTTCAGTTTGAAGCAACGTATGCGACTTAGATGATGTTTAGAAGGAGTCGGTTTTAGAGATATGAGTGGATCGGTTTACGGAGTACGATTAATTTGGTTTGAGGTTTTGAGTAAGTAATGAAACGAAAGAAGTGACACGAGACAAGATTTTTATGGATGTTCGGAGCAAACCCTCCTACGTCACCCCTTCTTCTCAGGTTATGAGAAGGATCTCCACTAACTTTTAAAGTTACAACAACACTGTCGGTCGAGCCCAACTCGCTACTCGCCGGTTACACCAACTCACTCTTTGATGTAATACAATAACTCAACACAATAAGACACAGAAAGCTTCCGGTTTATGACACACCGGCTTTGGAACGTAAAAGTTTATCTCTCTAGGATTTTTGTACTTTGTCGCTTTTTTTAGAAAGATGTGATTCGTGATTGTAGCTCAGATGCCATTAATGAGGTCGATTCATCTTCCTTTTATAGCCTTGAGATCCCAACGGTCATTTTCTTCTCTCTCCTCTGGATTGGTTGATCATTATCACGCCGGTGCAGGGAGGTTACTTGCACATTTCACCTTCCTCAACACTTGGCAATCATGCAGAGAACTCTGAGTGTAGGATGACGTAGTCGGTTTTCAGATTTGAACACGTGTCGGGCATGCACCTCAGGTTGTCAATATCGGATCAGCAAATCATCATTGCTTTCCTCGCATGCTTCTGATCGGATCTTATCTTCTTTTATCTCTTCGAGACACGTCTATTACGTCACTCTTGTAAATTGTAGTTTCCGATTTTGTCTCTTGTGCAATATGATCTGGTTGGTACGTGAACTTTTGTCTTTGCTGGCCGGTCACTTGAGAGAGTAGAAACCGGTTCCTCTGATCTTTGACTTGATCACTTGGAACTGGTTTCTTTGAAGTATTTCAGCAACCGGTTTATGAGGCTCCAGCCGGTTCATACGATTTGGCCTGCACCTGCACATGAAAGTTAACAACTGTTTAGTTTTTCCAGCCGGTTCCAAAAATTAACTTTACTTAATTTTTCTTATCAATTTCTCCCTTTTTGATTATTTAGAATAAATATTCAAAACTTGTAATGTGTGGCCGGTTTGAAAATTAACTTTCTTAATTTTTCTTATCACGGTGTACAATGATAATTATTGCATTATTAATCTCTCAAAAAAATTCAAATTCCATTCGAGATCCAAGCATATTGAAGTAATCACTAAATTCGAGATGTGTTCGAGATGAAACAATTGAACTTAGAGAAAGTTAATACAAGTGATAAAAATACGATATGATGACCAAACCTTTTTCAATGAGAAATTTGAAGCATGTTGGCAAAGAGAGGGCTTGTTAGAGCCCACCCAATGATCTAGATGGGAGAGTCTGTTGGTCCAACTCATGTGATGAGTGTTGTTGTGTTCAACTTATTTGGAATTGGATTAATAATATAATATATTATAATAGTATATAATTTATATTAAGAATTTCAAGAAAGTAATAAAGATACAATAGAAGAAAGAGAAACCAAAAGAGAGAAAATATAAACAAAAGAGAAGGTTTATATAGTTAGAGTTTCTACGAGAAGATTGGAAAGTCGAACAATATCGGTTTTGGCTTGAATCACATGTAGTGAATCTTAGTGTCCTTCTCTACAATCTAACAAGTCTAGATATTTGTTTAAAATTCTCTCAAATACTTGTTTGAGTATTCTATTTCGGTGAGATCTTTTCTTATTCTTGTTCTGTAATCAACCATTAATGGTGAAGACTTTGTATTAGAGAACCTCTAAAGTACTAAAAAAAACTTTGGTGTAACTCATTATAATATAGTAACGTGTTTTAAGAGGCATATGTTGAAAATGACATGACTATATGTGATTGATTTTATTGCTTATTATTTTGTTTAGTTCATTGTGATATACAAAGAATTAAAGACCAATTATTTCACGTTATTAAAGTGAGTTTTCCTAGCACGAATGTTATCATGTTATAAAGAATAAGAAATAGTAAATCAAAATCCAATTAGTTTTTATGTGATACTAAAATAATAATAATAATAAGATTTTTAAAATTCATTTCATCATAGAACTTGTTAAGTGGTCAAATTGAATCAAATTTGTGTTTGTGTCATTTCTTTCCCCCTAGACTAACTTTGATGAATTAAATGGAAGTTGGGCATTCATAATTTAATTTATCATAATATTGAACAATAAAATAACCAAATCATAAGAAATATTTAAAGAGAGGAATTTGAAGAATGTAAATATTAAAATGAACTCATATATATATATATATATATATATATATATATATATATATATATATATATATATATATATATATATATATATATATATATTAAATGTGTTTTTGTGAGAGTGAATATATTTAAGTAAACTAATCTCATAAGAAATGTGAGTAAACTCATCTCATAAGAAATGTGACTAATTAGTTATTAATTAAACTAGCATAAAAATTAAGTTCAATCCAAATTTATTATTTACTTATATTTTTAAATTCATCGAGTTATATAGTTTGAAAATATCTTTAAAAAAAATGTAATGCATGCGGATCAATATAAATTGACAACATTCAATAGGTAGGAAAAAAAGGTTGTTTAAAAAAAAATCATCAAACATTGAATTCTACATTAAATTACCAATCAAATTATATAAAGTTCGATTAGGGTCTAATGTTCCTTATTATTATATACTTATTTGAAAATAAATATTAAAAAATTATATAACTAATTCATTTAAGTTTTTCATATTTTTATATCTATAATAATTTTAATTATTTAATAACCAAATTTATCAAAAATAAAAAATAAATAAATTGAATATAATTAATTATTTAAAAATAAATAAATTAATATAATAGATAAATGGAAAAACATAAAAAATATTTAAAATTAATATATATACATTTATGTATATAAATAATTAAAAAATATGTGGTAATAAAATTTTGTTTACAATGTCTTAATTTAATTTTTATAATAATAAATTATTATAATACATAATTGAACAAATATTAAAAAATAATTAAATTAATATAATAATTAAATAAAACATATGCTAATAAAAATATTATCATGTCTTAATTTATTTTTTTATAATAAAAAAACTATTTAAAATTAATATATATATATAATTAAATAAAATAATATGTGTGTTAATAAAAAATAAAAGTTTCTAATGTCTTTTTTTTTATGATAATAAATATGGTTCAAATACACTTCTCAATAAATTTAAAACTTAACATATTTAATTAAATATATTTTTAATTATTTAATTTAAATATTTCTATTATTTTATTTTACAGTTTTATTTTTATATTTAACAAATATTTTTTTTATTTAAGTCTTTTTAATTAATAATATATTAAATATATATTGATATTTTTTCTTTTTATATTTTTAGTCAATTATAAAGTATTATTTTAAGTATATAATGTCTTATTTGTTTTTTATAATAATAAATAAATTTAAATAAATTATTAATTTCTAAAAACTTAACTAGTTAAATATATTTTTAATTATTTTTCTAATATATATATATATATATATATATATATATATATATATATAAAGCATTATAAATTAAAATAAGAAATATTTATTCTATTGTTATGGATTATTTTTATGCATAATTATAATTAATGATTTTAATATTAAATTGGAAAAAAATAAATTATTAAAATCTCACCCATATACATCATCTAAATTATATTTCAATGATATATTATTAACCTTAATCATTCTCAATTCACACCATATTTAATTATTCGATTACACCTTTTGGCATGATCTTTGGTTTTGACACACCTTCCGCGGAAAAACTTTGTGGTCTTTATTGGTGCATTTTTAAACATTTGATTACACATTTCGGCATGATCTTATGTCCTGAATCACCCGCCATGGACGAACTCTTAATTTTCTCAATAATATATTTTTTTTCAAGCCGACATTCCAAACATTCAATTATACATTTTGGAAACCTTTTCAATCACAGGCCCTAAATCACCTTCCGTGAACGAACATTTACGTTTTTTCAAAAATATATTATTGGGAAAAAGTAAAATCAAAATAAAGAAAAGAGTTAATTAAGTAAGAAGTAATTAACTTAGAAGTGAAACATTAAACAATAGAAGTTTGATAATGTTTAGAACGAAATTTTGATCATGTTTTGCTATTAACATTACGGAATTTTGATGATGTCTAGTTGTGAATAAAGTTAGATATTCATCTAAGAATAAATCTAAGTTGTCTAATTGTTTATGTGCAGATGCATCAGACTTTTCTAACTTAGACATGGTCTAAGTAGGCTAAATAGACGTGTTGCGAAGTTAGACGTCGAGGTCTAACTCCATTAGACGTGGTAGTCTAATGGGTAACGTAGTTAGACGTTGGCGTTTAACTCTTTCAGACAAGTCTGAAGTGATACGTAGTTAGAAGATATAGTCTAACTCCATTAGACTTGTCAGTCTAATGAAAAACGTAGTTAAACGTTGACGTCCAACTCCCTTAGAGTTGGCAGTCTAATGGAGCACGTCTAATGCCTCGCTTCAGCAATCGTTTGAAGTTAGCATACGTCTACCCACGATCAACTAACTGTCTGCTCCTCTACTCCACTCACTCATGTGCAGTCTGACAAGCCAACTAATTGTATCCAATGAACGAACGCCAAGTACGCAAATGTCCTTCCAACGGTTTGTCTAGTACAAGACAATATCATAGAGGATATTCGGTGCACTACTAGTTCGGTACGACCACAATTCATTTGCTCAGAGTCTGTTGTACTCTTGTCCTATGGGCGACCTTCCAATAGACGATTTCCACGCGTGCCTTCCAATGGACGCTTACCACGTGTCTATGAAGAAGATTCGACCGTTGGTGTCCTTCTACTACAAATAAATGTTCAAGGACAACAGAAGAATCACTAAAACACAGACTCATCACTGATCCACCAGTTATCAATTTTACAAGTTTACTCTTGCCTTACTGATTTCTTACATCATTCAAGCTTAAGAGGGAAATAATCAAAACACTATCTAGTTGTGAGAATATTGTTCATAATATTGTAAGTTGAACAGAGGTTGTTCTGTTCAACAGAGTGTTAGCTAGTTCAGTAAACTGTGTTTGATTTAAAGAGTTTAGTGAAATCCTTCCGGCTGTGGAAGAATGGGTGACGTATGAGAGTTTGCTCTGAACATCCATAAACAACTCTCTGTGTTCTTTACTTTGTGTCATCCATCTTTCATTGGTTCAAAGCTTCAAATCTGACGAACACTTCCGCACTTGAAATTGTTTCAAGAGTTCAAAGAATTTGTTAGGAATAGAAAGCGATTTTAACATCTAACAGAGTTAAAAACGAATCGTTTGTTATAAGTTGTTATCAATAGCCATACCCTAGTCTTTATTGGATACACCGATCCTATCATTTTTGCATCACTCAAGATGACATTCCCTCTATCGACGAACCCTTAGGTTTTATCACCATTGTTTGCGTTACTCAAGCTTACATCCCCTTGTGGACGAATCCTTAGGTTTCTCACAAATGTTTGTGTTACTCAAACAGACATTCTCGCTCCCACTTCATCTACCAATGTTCGTTCACTCACATATAATAATTACTTTTAGAGAGATTTGAACACATGTATTAAGTATGAAAATTTAACATTTTAACCGATAGACCACTTAATTGTTGAAATAATTTTACAATTATATATATATATATAATATAAAATATAGTATATAATATATAATATATAATATAAATATATTTTGTAAGTTACATTTTGAATAACTATTATTTTTTTATACTCATACAAAACAAAATATAATAAAAATAATTATATATCTTATTCTAATATTAAATAAAATTATTTTGTTAATAATGATATATATATATATAATAAAAAAATTAAATTTCTAATCTTAATTTTTCTCAAAATATGATATAAATTTATTAATAAAAATAATAATTTATTTACTTTTTTATTTTTTTTGTTTTTATCTTTTCCGTATTTTATTTATTTATATATATATATATATATATATATATATATATTATTTTAATTAAAAATTAAATAACTAAAATACACATTGAATATATATTTTAAAATTATTGTAATTATTTATTGAATTTATTTTTATATTTTCTGTGCATCTCATGTGAATTTACATAATATTTATTAAAAATATTTAATAATTTTTAGCATTTTTGGGTTTGACTGACCCTCAATGAAGAATTTTGTTGTTTTCAAGGTTGCAATTTTAAACATTAAATTACACATTTTGTCATGATCTTATGCCCTAAATTACCTTTCGTGGACGAATCCTTAGGTTTTCTCACCAGTATTTGGGATGAATTACAAATTTAGTACTATACTTGGACAATTTTGTCAAATTTAAGACTTTTCTAATTTTTTGTCGTTTAAAGAACTCTCTTGGTATCATTTAGTTATATTTAGAACTCTCACTAAATTTCTCACTAACTCCGTTAACTTATTTAATATTATTTATTTCTTTATTATAATTTTTTAACATCAATCAAACAAAACTTAAATTTATTTTAAAAAAAACATAACCAACTCTCTTTTCTCACTAAATTCAATCTCTTCAACGAAATTAATCTCCTCTCTCTCCACATCACTATAGTCGTTTGCTTCAGAGAGGAGCTAAAGTTGGTGCCGAAGACAGATAGGGTAGCACGGTATTCATATTCGATCGATCATCATC
This sequence comes from Impatiens glandulifera, assembly GCF_907164915.1. NCBI lineage: Eukaryota > Viridiplantae > Streptophyta > Magnoliopsida > Ericales > Balsaminaceae > Impatiens > Impatiens glandulifera. The sequence goes on along the minus strand of NC_061866.1, from coordinate 13,329,006 downwards.
TACTAAGGGAAACCCTAACAGACTCCGAGTCAGAGGAAGGATTGGAAGTCAGTGATAGGGATGGACGATACGTACGCTAAAGAAGGGCGGTCATGATGGAAAGTTCAAATGGTTTGATGACGGTTATTCGCTTGTGGAACTAGGGATCCTTGTGGAGACACTGGTGAAAAAGGGGTCAAAACCGAGAGTTAAAACTCTCGGTTTTGACCCTATAACTTTCGTTGAAGACACCTTACCAAAGGTTTTAGTTACTCTCGCCATCCCTCGGTATTGACTCTCTCGGGTTTTCCACAAAGAGAAAAACCGAGAGTTATATGAAAACTTTCGGGTTTTTCTCTTTGTGGAAAAACCAAGGGTTTTAAAAAGACCTTTCGGTTTTCTCTTTGTGGAAAAACCGAGGGTTTTACAAATAACTTTCGGTTTTTCTCTTTGTGGAAAAACCGAGGGTTTTGCAAATAACTTTCGGTTTTTCTCTTTGTGGGAAAACCGAGAGTTTTGATTTAACTTTCGGTTTTCCTCTTCGGGTAAAAACCAAGAGTTTTCTAATAACTCTCGGTTTTCTCCTTTTGAAGAAAACCGAGAGTTTTGTAATAACTATCGGTTTTGTAGCCAAAGAGAAAACCGAGAGTTATATGAAAACTCTCGGTTTTTCTCTTTTGGGTAAAAACCGAGGGTTTGTCATATAACTCTCGGTTTTCTCTTTGGCTAAAATCGATAGTTTTCTAATATCTCTCGGTTTTTCCACAAAGAGAAAAACCGAGAGATTTCAATATTACTTTCGGTTTTTTCCCGTAAATTTTTAAAAATGTGCGAATTATTTTGCTCGCAACCAAAACCTGTTCAGCCAAACCAATATATTAATGATAAAAGAAATGCAACATACATTAAACGATCACATTAATTGATCATGAACATTACAAAATTCGAAACCAAACTAATATTCCGAACAATCTGTTCTAAATTCAACCACTAATGAAAACATGTTCATAATCGAAACAACCTTAGCTTGTGGGGGGGGGGGAGGTGGTTGTTGCCTCAAATACAAGTCGATTCTCTCCATTCTTGCGTTCATCTCTAACTTCTCCCTCTCCATTCTTGTCACAATTTCATCCTTTTCCGCTTCCATTTCTTCCATTTTCCGCCTTCTTTCTTCATCCCTCTTCTCCAGTTCCTCCAGCTTGAGCTTCATTATTTGATTCTCTTCTAACAATCGCTCATTGTTTCGCTGTGAACTATTTCCACTACGACGATCCTCACGAAAGTGTGTGGGCCGGACGTCTGATCCCATTCCGAACACTACCCCGTATTTTTGTTTTCCAAACACCCTCTCCGTCAATTCAAAATCCGATATTCCCGGTTCGTTACTAACAACCTCCTCCATCTCAGCCTGCACAATTCAAATAAAATATCATTTCTATAATAAAAAACTAGGCATATTCAATTCACTTACAATTTTCTCTTGCACGTGTTCGTCCAGGACGGGTGTTGGGTTTTCTTTTGTCGGTTTTGGTGTACGGGTCCTCTTGAATACTTCAATTGCAGACGGTGCCCGTCCCATTTCAATCGCCTGTTGAAATAAATGATTTATATAATTAATAACAATCTTTAGATTAAGTTATTACAAATAATGTACTTACCAACTCGTCTTCAATTTGTGCAAACGGTCTACTTCCCGTTCGATGCGGGAATTTCAGATTCTTCCGGTTCTTAATATTTGTAGAATTGTGTCTCTGTATTTGAAATAACAAATAAAGTTAGATTAATTAATATCAACTTTTATTTGAATTATGAAACCGTACCTTAAACGTTTCTGTGAAGAAATGGTTGCGACACACAAACTCCCAATCATCTCGATCGTAGTCTGGTGGTGGATTAGCCAGTACCGCCGCCTCGTCTCCTTTGTGGACGCGGATATATATCTTGTTCAAATCCGACCGCCATCTATCTCATATCTGATTGGCGTGTCCCAACCCGGTCTTTCGAAAAGACTCAATGTCACCATTAGTCGCTTCGAACGGATCCTGAAAAAAATAACATCCAAATGTTAAAAATAATTATTTAATGACGTAATGTATAATCAAGTAATAAGTATTACCTTGATAGCAGTCCACAGTGAATCCAATTGGTCTGCACTTAAAGCCTTCCACTTGAGAAGACGGTGTGAGACGGCTGCGGGGTTCTAGATAATCGACCCCACATGTCTAGACCACCGTGTTCTTCCCACGTCTGTACCGCCTGGCCTCCCATCCTTCTCTCTAAACGTTAGAGGGATTCTCGTCCCCGCTACCCTCTTAGACAACGCAATATTCTTGTTCTTCCTCCGTCTCTTGCGGGCAGAAGATTCTTCAAAATTATCAAAATCATAATTAAATATGTCAATCAATTGAAACACTAACTAATTTGTAAACGAAATACCTGTCGATGATGGGTCGGGAGTGGTCCCGTGCTCCTCCTCGTCATCCTGCTCCTCGATAGGCTCCTCAAGACCCTCATCTAGATACTAATGAGTAGGTTGATTCCAAGGACCTTAACTACGATGATCATGAATATATCGTCGCTCACCGTTAAGACTTGTTGCTGAAGACGAATCAATGAAAATAAGAAACAAGTGTATCGATTAGGGCTAGAAGCAAAGTAAAATATGCCCTAGATTCAAATAAACCCCTTTATTCGAGATCATATAAATGTAGAACTAGTTAATTGATGTTTCTTAAAGAAATATTAATTATCCTAATCTCAAACAATATGAGATCGATCTATAATAGAAGAGAAAATAACAATCCATCTCGTTTATTAGTAAAAGCAACACAAGTCCCCTTTCCCATTGCTTTGTTGAATTATTAATAACTAGTATAAAATTGTTCGCAGAGAAAACGACCTCTTCTCTGCTTTGGTTTCTATGCCGGTCTCCTCGATCGGCTGCTGCTTTTATCGTAACATTCAATAATGGAGGGTCTCCACCATTTCTTATGTTGAATTTATTTGTTTCTCAATGGTGTCTTGACAGCCTTTACACATTGTTGTTATCCACATTGGAAGTCCACCACCGCTACATGGTACGAAAGGAGACGACAGAAGCAATGGTATGCATTCACAATTGATACATATAGGCTATGCTCATCATCAAATACATATATGCTGTGCTCATCATTAGATCCAATCTTAAAATAATTCAATTAATTTTTTATAAAACGCTCTTTTGTCTTTCGGGCTATAGTGATGATGTGGAGAGAAAGAGACGACAATTAAATTTCATTGAAGAAATTTAAATTCAGTGAGTGGAGAGTGGAGAGGTGATGTTCTAAGTTGTTGTTGAATTAATAATAATAATAAATAAATAAATTTAGGTTACGTTTGTTTGATGTTAATAAAAATACAATAAATAAATAAATAATTAAATGTATCAATAACGTTAAATAAGTTAATAGAGTTAGTTGAAGTTCTAAATATGACTAAATAATGAAAGAAAAGTTCTTTAAATGACAAAAAAATAGGAGAATCCTAAATTTGACAAAACTCTCCAATTTCAGTCCTAAATTTATCATTTATCCCACCAATGTTTGCATTACTCAAGTAGACATTCCCAATATTCGGTTACACCTTTCGACATGATCTTAAGCCCTAAATCACCCTTTGTGGATAAACCTTTAGATTTTCTCACCAATATTTGATTTACTCAAGCCTACATTCTCCGTGTGGACAAACTCTTAGGTTTTATCAACCATGATTGCGCACTCACATATAATAATTACTTTTAGAGGGATATGAACTATGTTCTTAAGTATAAAATGTTAACACTTTAACCTCGATGAATAATTTTAAATTTCGACAATCTTTTAAGGAACGGGAGTCGACTTATTGACAAGGAACTGATAGAGCTCCCACTGAAGCAATTGTAGTAGTTTCAGTACCGATTGATTTAGCTCCTTCTAATCTCTCTTTTTTATAATTTTTTCACGATTGATTATTTGTTATTACTCGTCGATTCTGATCCAGTTATAGTTGGGAAAGCAGGTTTCATCCGAGAGTCTTCTGCTGGAACCCTAGCCCAACCAATTTCGTTGAAAGTTCAACTCCAAAGCTGAACGAATGACTTAAGTCATAAGAACCCACTTATCCAAATTAAGTTAAATGAATATATAAACTACATAAGCCTTTACAATTTATAGAAAGTGTGATATGAGTGACGAGTTTATATACTTATTAAGAGAACAAAAGTTTTAAATGAGAGTGAAATTAATTGAAAAAAAATCAATATATAGTATCAACACAAAAAAACTATCGATTTGCAACAAGTGTACAACAACATTCTTTGCATTGAAAAAGAACTTTAGCAATTATATTAGCGTTATCTGAGATGTTCGCAACTAAATCTGCAAGGATACCAAAAATAATGCAAACACAGCCAAATGCCAATTTGCAATAACGCGTGCAATACTAGTTCCCATCATATTAGCACTAAAACCAAATATGCTGCAAAAAAATCCCTTATTTGATCAAACATATACTAACCAAGGGTAGTATAATTTTCCAACAATATTTACATTAATATTTTTATTAAAATCCTCAGATTTTTGCAATATTATCTTCAATAACTTCATTAATAAATATATTATTACAATTAGTTTGCATTAACATTTCCAAATATTTTCGCACTTGTATATGCAATACATTCCAAATTATATTCAAATACTGAATATTTGAAAATAATGCCATACAATTTGCGGTAATTTATGCATTCTTTTCATCAATATATTTGATAATATATAAATATGATTAATTAGCATTGATATTTGCAAATATATTTACACTCGGTTTTACAATATTTAATTTAATTTATATTCAAATACTGAATATTTTAAAACAATCCAATAAAATTTGCGGTAGTTTATGCAATTATTTATTCAATAACTTCGATAATTTATATATATAAGATTAGTTAGCATTGATATTTGCAAGTGTAACCACATTTGGTTTTGCAATACTCAATTCAATTTATATTCATATACAGAATATTTGAAAATGATCCAATACAATTTGCGGTAATTTATGCAATTATTTCTTCAATATATTCTATAATTTATATATATACGATTAGTTTACATTAACATTTGCAAATGTATCTGCATTTGGTTTTGCAATAATAGTGTTTTTAATATTTGTAATATGTTTTTGAATTAACTACTTTGCACTATATTATTCGAAATATTACAAATCTTTTATATATTATTTTAATTTTATTTATTTTAGCATTAATATTGTGCACTATTTTTATTTTAGCATTAAATTTTCTAAGCCATTTGTAACTTTTTTTTATTTTATTTGAACCTATTATTGAAAAACATAATTTTGAAATATGATAGACAAAAGAAATCATAACCACATAAGCATCCAATTCAAACATCAAACATAACCAATTCAAACATCATAATTAATCACAATTTCAATTCAATTCAAACTTCCCAAAAAATAATTTCCCAAACCTTAAACATAACTAATTCAAACATCATAATTAACTTCAAACATAACCAATTCAAACATCATACATATCAGATTCAATTCAATTCAAACTTTCCAAAATATAATTTATCTAAATCTTGTCCATAAAATAATGAAATCGTCGATCGATATAGTCCAAAAAGATCATCAATGGCATAGAAGATCCATATTTCAGTAATACCTGTGCATATATAGAAAAATAAAAACAAAAAGATAATAAATTCAATGTTTCATTCACAATATTGAAACTATAGTTTTATAGAGGTGATACATAAAAATAATAAATTATATGATTTATTTTCCTTTGATGCCTCAATAATGTCAATATATAACATAACATTTTCAACTAATTACTTACACATGGAATTTCATATTATTAAGAAATAACACTCAATAATGTTAATATATAACATAACATTTTCAACTATAGTTTTCCCCTCAATTAAATTCAATATAATACAACAACTAAAAAATCACATTCCCTTTCCTTCCTAGTGTGATCATGCTTGCCTAATACAATACAATATAACAACTAAGAAATCACATATATGTTTAAACTGTTTAGAATTTGAATAATATCCACAACATGTATGTTTCTACTTCAGTTTTACAAGAAAAGTCTATAGAGAAAGATCATGATTATCTTAGTAGTTACAAATAATATATTCATCTTAATGTTGACCAAATGGATGTAGAATTGAATCTAATTAGGATGATGTCTGCAAAAACTGAAAGTTTTGGAGAAAGAAAGTCACTATTTGGAAATTTTGACTAAAATCACATACTATTGAGAACAATTTATTTTTCCTTTTTTTCAAAATTTTATAAGTAATTCAACATTACAAAATTATCTAAAGTTCACAAAAAATTTTATAATCAGCATATTATTAACAACATCTTTGAAATCTTACGACTTCAAATTCTGTATCAGTATCTTCATCGTCTATCCTCTTTCGTCTAGGTATCCTCTCCTTTTGATGAATTGGGTGAAATAAGCGGTATCAATAACACTACGACAACCAAATCCTGGAGGAAATAGAGAAGTAAATATTCAATTACTAGTTGAAAATTAAGAAGTAAAAGAAACAAAAGCATTGAATCAAAAAGTAAAAGTACTAATTGACCTTAACAAACAAATACCCATCAAGAAATGAGCTAGGAACTCAACCTAGATGAAAAGTTCTAACATTTAAAAAAAAACAATAAATCATAACAAACAAATACACATCAAGAGACAAGCTAAGGAAGCTCAATTGACAAGTGGAATGAATAATACTATGCAGATTATCCACAACAAATTTATTGAAAAATATTATTAATTAACTATAGACATAGTCTGCAGAATCCAAATTCTGAATCAAATCAAATTAGGAGATGAAATGAATGCAAGAAATTAACTTTAATGTTAGACGAAAAATCAAACATAATATCTAAAGGCTCTTATCAAATTCAAATATGGTAACTTTCAGAATTCAACGAATAATATGATCATGTTATTCCTATAAGATCTGAAAGGGATATATATCTATAAGTTTTAGCTTTCTAATGGAAGGTGCTAATGGAAGGTGGGACAAAAATCATCTTTTACCATGTGTATCTTTCTACAAATATGCATAAAAAGCAGTCCTCAAGGTTTTAAATGTTCCTTTTAGATTTGTATAAATAAACAAGGTATTACCAAAGTCTTAATAACTTGTAAACAAAGGTATAATAGGAATTTTAATAGCAAAAAAAGTACAATTTTCTAAAAAGATAATAATCCTGAAAAAGAAATAAACCTTTGATGAAATAAGAACTTTTCTAGTATCAATGGAACAATAAAGTCTTGAATTCCCAACTTTTTTTTGACAATAAAGTCTTGAGATTCCCAATCTGTTTTGTTTCAACTCTTCTAGGCCATATTAAAAATAAAGTACCCACTAGAACAAGAACAGAGAAAAGAGAAGTCTAATGATCGTCACTTGTTTAATGATTACAGATGACTACAAGGAACAAATTGTATAATCCTAAAAAGATAAGTTTGTGACAAATGGTAATAACAATTGCATGCATATGATGATTACAATCGAATTAGCCTAGAATTACCATGTCAAATGAAGGAAGGGTGAAAGGATCAGTGACACCAATGGAGACAGGGTCTAGCTATTGATGACAACTTCGTACAAAAATAGTTTGATAGAAATCCTGTTAGGGATTTAAATCACTTTCTATTCTTCACAAACCCTTGCAAACTCTTAAACGATTCAAGTGTGGAAACGTTTTCTTAGTTTTGAAGTTAATAACCAATGAATAAGAAGATGACAGAATGTAAATAACACAAAGAGTTATTTATGGATGTTCGGAGCAAAATTCTCCTACGGTCACCCCTTCTTCTAACCACTGGAAGGATTCACTATATACTTTCGTTAGAATCAAATACAGTTTCAAAGCTAACTCATTGTTGAACAGTATAGACTCTGTTCAACTTATAATTTTTTGAAGAATATCATTCAGCTAGACAATACTTTGATTCTATCTCTCTCTTGATGTACAAATAGTAAAGCAATAAATCAATTCGTAAGATTGTAAGTTCAGAAAGCAAGGTTTTGTATAAAGTGTCTGGCTCACTAGTGGTTCGTCCATTGTCCTTGAGGATCCTTAAATAGACAGCAGGTACGAACGGTCGAATCTTCTATAATGACACGTGGTGAACTTCCATTGGAAAGCTTCCATAGTTTGCTTACGTGAAATTAATTCATTGGATATAAATAGCTGTCGTACTAATCTGCACGGAATAGTGGAGCAAGAGTAGCATACAACTAGTTGATCGTGGGTAGACGGATGCTAGCTTCAAGCAACTGCTGAAGCATGGCATTAGACGTTCTTCAATTAGATTGACAAGTCAAATGAAGTTAGATGCCCCCGTCTAATAGCATGATCCATTAGACCACCTAGTCTAATGGAGTTAGATGACACGTCTAACTACGAGTCCCTTTAGACTAATCTGAAATAGTTAGACTACATGTCTAACTTTCATCTGTTAGACTGCAAGTCTCACTACGTATCCGTTAGACTGTACTTCTAATTACGTATCTGTTAGACTTCACGTCTAACTATATATCCGTTAGACTGCACGTCTAACTACGTATCCATTAGACTACACGTCTAACTATGTATTTGTTAAACTACACGTCTAACTACGTATCCATTAGACTGCACGCCTAACTACGTATCCGTTAGACTGTACGTCTAACTACTTATCTGTTTGACTACACGTCTAACTACGTATCCGTTAGACTGCACGTCTAACTACGTATCTGTTAGACCGCATGTCTAACTATGTATCTATTAGACTGCACGTCTAACTACGTATCTGTTAGACCGCATGTCTAACTATGTATCTGTTAGACTACACGTCTAACTACGTATCCATTAAACTGCACGTCTAACTACGTATCCGTTAGACTACACGTCTAACTACGTATCTGTTAGACTGCACGTCTAACTATGTATCTGTTAGACTATATGTCTAACTATGTATCAGTTAGACTACACGTCTAACTACGTATCTGTTAGACTACACGTCTAACTACGTATCCGTTAGACTGCACGTTTAACTACGTATCTGTTAGACTACACGTCTAACTACGTATCCGTTAGAATACACGTCTAACTACGTATCTGTTAGACTTCACGTCTAACTACGTATACGTTAGACTACACGTCTAACTACGTATCCGTTAGAATGCACGTCTAACTACGTATCCGTTAGAATGCACGTCTAACTACGTATCCGTTAGAATGCACATCTAATTACGTATCTGTTAGACTGCACATCTAACTACGTATCTATTAGACTACACGTCTAACTACGTATCTGTTAGACTGCACGTCTAATTAAGTATCTGTTAGACTGTACGTTTAACTATATTTGTTAGACTACACATCTAACTACGTATCTGTTAGACTACATGTCTAACTACGTATCTGTTAGACTGCACGTTTAACTACGCATCCGTTAGACTGCATATCTAACTTTCATCTGTTAGACTACACGTCTAACTACGTCTGTTAGACTGCATGTCTAACTACGTCTGTTAGACTGCACGTCTAACTTAATTCGTCTAATAGCCAAGTAAGTCTAATGAACCTCATTCAAACTAAGTCTAATTCAGCACGTTTTAATGCACATGCACAAAAACAATTAGACGACTTAGTTTAAGTTTTATACAAACTCATCATCAAAATTTCATTAGTCAAAGTGATTTGACCCTTAGTCAAAATAATTTGACCCAACAAAGGGTTACAAGGTAAGTTCAGATAGGAAAAAGTAGTAGAATGAAGAATAGACAAAATATTCCATTTAATGGAACTTAGATGTTAACCAAAAGCAAGTAAAGAAACAAAAAACACAGGTCGACTTAAGCAAGGTCTGTCACTCTATACACCTTATGCTAAAGAACGAAAAAAGTATTGACTATATATATGTGATTGATCATTCGCATACAGTCAAGTTTTCCATTGACCTAAAACATTATTTCATCCTATTTTAATCATTGGGAAACTGTAAATAAACAATAACAATGAAATATTAAGATAGAATTAGAGATACCTGGATCGTTATCTTGTAGAGAGTTTCGCAACAAAAGGGTTTTAAATATTCTCGATTAAAGGGTTTTAGGGTTTCGCGACTTGAGGGTTTTAGAGTTTCGTAGCTGGAGACGGCTGGAGATGAAGATAGAAGGAGGCTAGTGGCGGCTGGAGATGAAGATAACCGGAGGCTGGAGGCGGTGGGAGATGAAGATAGATGGAGGTTGAAGGATAGGTTAGAGACGAAGATACTCTGTAAGGGAAGGAAAGAGAAGTATTTTGGTGAAATGAAATTATTTGGGGGGACTTAAGCGGAAAAACAAAATAAATGGGCGGGTAAATTTTTTTAGGGTAATTGGCCTTGCATTAAACTTAGCTCTAAACGAAATTCAGCGCCAATCTGGGCTAAGTTTTGCACTACTTTCCTATAACCAACAATGCAGATTTCAATAGAATTCCAATGACATTTTAAGTAAATATTTTTTCAGCTCTCGGGTAGATTTTTTATATTTGGCCTTGCATTAAACTTAGCTCTAAGCGGAGTTTTCTTTAATCCTCTACGTTAACCCTTCCGGTACTTTCCTTTAACCCTCTGCACTAACCCTTGAAATACTTTCCTTTAATCATAAGTGATAGAAAAATTAAGTAAGTTAATTTTTGGAACCGGCCAGACGAACTAAACAGTTGTTAACTTTCATGTGCAGATACAGATCAAAAACGTATGAACCGGTTGGGGCATCAAAACCGGTTGTTGCTATACTTTAAAGAAACCAGTTTCAAGTGATCAAGTTAAAGATCAGAGGAACCGGCTTTTACTTTCTCAAGCGACCGGTCAGCAAAGACAAAAGCTTACATACCAGCCGGATCATACTGCACAAGAGACAAAACCGGAAGATTCAAACTTCAAGAGTGACGCACCATGACGAAAGAAACGTGTCTTGAAAGAATAAAAGAAGATCAGATCCGATCGGAAGCATGCGAGGAAAGCAATGATGCTTTATTGATCCGAAGTTGACAACCTAAGGTGGATGCCCAACACGTATTCAAATCTGAAAACCGCTTATGTCATCTTCAAATCAGAGCTGCCTGCATGACTGCCAGGTGTTGAGGAAGGTGAAGCGTGCAAGTAATCTTTCTGCACCGGCGTGATAACGATCAACCAATCCAAAGGAGAGAGAAGAAAGTGACCGTTGACTCTTCTCAGCTATAAAAGGCAGCGAAAGCGTCTTCATTCAATGCGAATCGAAAAAGCAAGAAAATAATTCAATACAAGTCAAGCGATAAGTTCTAGAGAGATAAACTTTTATATTCCAAACAGGTGTGTCTAAAACCGGAAGCTCTCTGTATTGTGTTGTGTTGAGTTATTGTATTACATCAAAGAGTGAGTTTGGTGTAACCGGCGAGTAGCGAAGTTGGGCTCGACCGGAAGTGTTGTTGTAACTATAAAAGTTAGTGGAGATCCTTCTCATAACTTGAGAAGAAGGGGTGACGTATGAGAGTTTGCTCCGAACATCCATAAAAATCCTTGTCTCGTGTTCTCTCTTTCGCTTTCTTTACTTACTTACTTAACCTAACCTCAAACCAATCGTACTGCGTAAACCGGTCCACTCAAATCCATAAAACCGACTCCTTCTAAAACATCATCTAAAGTCGCATATGTTGCTTCAACCTGAAACAGACATTTCCGCCCTTGAACCCGGTTCAAGAGTCTGTAACAGTTTGCTTCAACCGCATATGTGCTGAGAACGGTTTTAGTCTCTAACCGGACTATCACCAAAGAGTTGTGTGTTGTAAGCGGCCACCCTTCCTGAAACCGGAAACACCCCGGTCCTCCAAGGGCGTCCCCGATCCTAACAAGTGGTATCAGAGAGCTATTGGACGAATGAAGATCGAAGACGGAGTAACCTGGACAACCATTGCATGAGACACATCTACAAGGCCATAGATGATAACACTTTGAACAAAATATCAGAGTGTGAAAATGCAAAGGAAGCCTGGGAAACGATCATTCAGATCCATGAGGGAAACGAAAGAACTAAAGAGAATAAAATCTTAGTGGCTACACAGAAGTATGAAAACATCAGGATGAAACTGGGGGAAAACATGATGGAATTCAGCAACCGGTTCACCAGTGTAGTCAACGAGCTTCAAACACTCGGAAAGAAATATGACAACCGAGAAGTAATAATCAAAGCCCTAAGATCTCTGCCAAGCACATGGGACATCAAGACCATGGTGATGAGGGAATCGAGCACCCTTGGCCAGATGAAGTTGCATGATGTGTTCAAGGATCTAAAAGCCTACGAGTTCGAGATCAAGTCTCGGATCGAAGACGAAGAATCCACATCAACCGCAACTAGAGCTTTGGTTACATCGGTGGAACCGGCGGTCCACGTATCAACCACACCAGCTCCAGTCAAAAACACCGATCAAATTACTGAAGATGTGATGGCAATGCTAGCTCAGAAATTCGGGAAATTCATGAAGAAGAGCTAGCCACCATCTAATACCAATTTTAATTATAACTATGTAGATAAATCAAACAAAAGATGCTATAACTGTGACGGTTTTGGACATTTCAGGTCAGAATGTAGAAAACCAAGGAGAGACGATAGAAAACCGGAAGGAAACTATCAGGGAAACAACTATCAGGGGAACAACTATCAAAGCAACCGGTACCAGGGAAACAACTACCAAGGGAACAATTACCGGGGATACAACAACCTGACGAAACTTAAACTAAAAATGTTGTTGGCCATTGTCCGCGGTGACAAGGTGGACTGGGGATACGTCATTTTCGAAGAATTCTGCCATATGGTGATCAAGAAGGATGGCCGGGTTCAGGCCTTTGCAATGCAAATCGTCAAAATTCAAACTTCAAATAGGCCATTGATAAATCAACACACAACTCAAACCATATTCAAATAGGCCATTGATAAATCAAAAATGCTAACCGGGAGGAAGTCTCCGGTTATGCCCGATTACTTCATAATTTCAAATCACATGTATATTTACTATACAGTTGAAATAACCGGGTTGAAGTAGATATAATAAATCCAAAGTTGAACAAATGTTGACATAAATAAACATTTCTTCACAATCGGAACAAAATATCCTACTAAAACCGGTCATGGAAAACCGCTTAGTACAAATGCATTCTGGTCTGATAGAATGAACTTCTCCGGTTAATTTGGGATGACTGACTGAGTTTTCATGCATATTTTGAAAAATGAAGCCTATAATAAATAAAATAGTCTACCACAATCGAGATGACGACATGTGTCCATCATCAAGAGAGGAAGACTCATATCTTGTCAATAGATATTTGTCATCATTATTATCTTGGTAATAATTAGATTTTATCTTGGAAATAAACATTAGTTACTTCAACAAGTTAAAGTCTATTAAATAACTGATGACATCATCAAGCATGCTTAAAACTCATTAATCTAGCCGAACCCCTGGCTATATAAACCACCCTTAAACCTTCACAAAACTTCACAAGATCACTATTCACAAGTATCATTCTTGAGATAAACCTTCTCTCTCAAGAACATGAACACCAACTCTCTAGCAAAGAAGATTCTATTGGCAGATTTTAATTCAATCTACCAATATGAAGATCACGAAGTCAAAGAAATGTTCTTAGCCGTAGAAAGAAGCGGGCTAAGAAGCTTCCTCGAGAACAGATTCATTCTTGACTACCTAGTAGTCGAAGAATTCTTCCAAACCGGAAAAGAAGTGCATCGAGATATAATCGTTGCACAAGTCTACGGTTAAAAGTTCTTATTCAGCGAGACGGATTTCGCTGTAGACTACGGTTTGCCCAATGAAGGGGTAACCGACTTAACATACTCCCCGGTGACCATGGAAGAGATGTGTCGCCGGTTCTCAGGATCTGACATCCCGGTTAAACCCTGGGGTGCTAAAATCCAACTTTCTCATAAGTACCAGCTTCACTGCGAGATTCTGGGAAAGTCCGTCTTGGGCAGAGAGAAAAGTTACTATTACACCCAAAGGGTTTTCGAGATGATGATCGCTGTAACGGTTGGGACACCGGTTAACTGGTCCTGGATCATCTTCAGTAACCTGAAGAAGATGCTCCTCTCCAACAAAACCGGCTACGCTCCTCAGCTGAGCGGTTTCTGTGCAAATCTGGACATCCACTCCGGACCATTCGTAACTCTCCATCCAAGACATGTGCTCACCAAGGAAAGAGTACAAGAGATGATCGACCGGTGGTAAGCTGTGAAGGCTAGAAGAAATCAAGCGGCTGAGTCATCTAACGTCTAGCTTGTCCTTTTCTCTGTCCTATTTTATCTTTTTCCCAAAACCGGTAATTTTGCTGTACTACCGGTTTTGCACCTCAATCAATGAATCAAGTTTCCTTCCTCTTTTAAGTTAAAACTTAAAAATCATAAATGATAAAACATTTAATGTGCCGTATCAAAACAAAATCAGATCACTCTTGGAAACACAAATCGTCATTCTCAATTAGCATGCCTGACGTGATTAGACAAGACATGCCATTATTCTATTGGAAAATCACAAAATCATTAATGACTAGACATAAACGGCTAGATTTTTCAAATATTCTCATTAAATGCTCTCAACCATTCCAAGCTATAAAAGGGGATTCATTCCTCCATTTTCAAAACACGCTTCCAGCCTTCCTTCTCTCTAAAACATAAAAGCTCAGAAAAATCATTCCAAAACCTTTCTCAATCCTTTCTCACAATGTCGACCGAACACAGAAATACCCTTATCGTCGATTTCGAAGATATCAAAGACAGTGCATACTATGAATGTATTTTTCAGCATATCATAGATTCGGGACTTCAAGGTTTTCTTAAAGGTTCTGACACTATCCTCGTGGAGGAGGTGTGTGAATTTTTCAACAACGGTCACATTCTAGATGATGGCAGCATCCGCACCATCGTCGACGGTCAATTCCTTCAGTTTACCGAAGAGGAATTCGCCAACTTCTTTCACCTTCCGACCGAAGGTTTTTCGGACTTCCCAACGCCGTTCCTACCGGCTAAGGAAGACTTCTTCCAGATTTTCTCTTCTTCCAACGCTCCGATCAAGGACTTTGGAAAGAAAGAAACACTCGCTCCTCACTACCAAGTCCTGCATGACTTGGTTCACAGGTCTATCATGGGCCAAATGCCTAACCAGAACTACAACCGGGAGGCTTTCGACATCATGATAGCCATCATTCGAAACTCGTCGATCAACTGGGCAACCTACCTCTTCAACAAACTGAAGCGGCTCATGACCGCTGCAAGGGGAAGGACCACTTTCGCTCCTCAAATCACCCGGTTCCTGATGTCTAAACGTCGCAACCTTGGAACCGGTGTTCCGGTTGGACCATCCAACACTATCACCATACTCATGATGCACAGGTGAATAGCAAGAATTGAGGAACGGTCACCCGAAAACACCGTGGAAAAGTGGTACGAAAGGAGGATGGAAGGGGGATGGTTCACAGAAGACTAAATTCTTTGTCTTTTCTCTCCGGTTTTTGGTCATTTTGTTGTACGACCAAAACCGCTCAATGTACACCATTTCCTTTATTTATGAAATATTTAATCTTCAAAGTCTCCGGTTTTTCATTCATATCTTTCTTTCCGGCTTCTTAAACTTATACACAAAAAATCTTAAGGTTAACTTAAAAACTTCCGGTTAACAAGTCCTCAAGTAAAACCGGAACTTCGAGCAAAAGTGAAAAGTTTAAAAAACTTAACCGCCCACGGTTTTACCTCCCAAAATTCACCGCCCATGGGTTTTCCGCACTTACCGCCGAAAGTTACTGCAGTAACTTTTGGAGGGAAAGTTGGCGCCAAAAACATCAAACGACGGTTCGTCTTCCAACCGTTCGGAACCGCCATCTATATAAGTTCACATCATCTCATTCGATACTTGTGCTTTCTCTCTCTACAAATCTCCAGATCTTCAAAAGCTTTCTTCTCTAGAATCTTCATCGTTCTTTATCCTCTCCTCTCAAAACTATCATGGATCTAAGCAAAGCCCCTTTCCAATGGATGCTGCAAGTTGATTTCGCAGATATTGATGAACACGCCGATGACAAAAACAAGGTTGTTCTTCAACTTCTGAGAGATTCTGGGTTAGAAAAGTTCCTATCTGGTCCGTTCATTATTTATCCGGCGGCGGTGACGGAGTTCCTGGCGACGGCGACGCTCACAAAGAGGAAGATCTCCGCCACAGTCAACGGGAAGGCCATTCTAATCACCGAAGAGTTATTTGCTAAAGCTCTCGGTCTGCCCAACACCGGTCTGGACCT
Source organism: Impatiens glandulifera (assembly GCF_907164915.1). NCBI lineage: Eukaryota > Viridiplantae > Streptophyta > Magnoliopsida > Ericales > Balsaminaceae > Impatiens > Impatiens glandulifera. The sequence goes on along the minus strand of NC_061866.1, from coordinate 13,312,634 downwards.
AAAGATTGACCTAACCGATGCAGAATCAAACGCTGTCCGGTTGGTGATCTCTTTCTCAGATCAGGATCTGGTGATTCACTCTAGCCGGAGGAATAAGCTAAAACCGGAATACAGATGGTTGCTGACTGTCATCGCCCGCTCACTCCAGGGAAGAGGAGGTAATTTCGACAACCTGACGAAACTTAAACTAAAAATGTTGTTGGCCATTGTCCGCGGTGACAAGGTGGACTGGGGATACGTCATTTTCGAAGAATTCTGCCAGATGGTGATCAAGAAGGATGGCCGGGTTCATTCCTTTGCAATGCAAATCGTCAAAATTCTTCAGTTTCTTAATGTGGAACTGGGTGAAGGTAAACCGCTTCCAATCATCAATATTCTTGACTCAAAGTCAATGATTGAGAAACCGGAGAAGACGATCAAACCCAAGTCATCTAGAACAAAGTCGTCCAAAGGGACTAGTTCTTCGGCTCCGGCTGAAGAAGAAACCAAGAAGAAGAAACCTAAAAGAAAAGCGGTTGAAACCGAAGCCTCACAAGAACCGAAGGGGAGGAAGAAGGCGGCTGCAAGGAAGAGTTCCAACATACTGGCGGACTCCGAGAAAACTCTTTCCTCGGATAAACCACCAGAAAGAACCGCAGACGTCTTTCAACCCATTACCGTTGTTCCTACCCCCGTTCCATCTAACTCACCAAGGCAAACCGAATCCTCGGGGAGCCAAGAAAACAAGTCGGTTTCAAAGGAGGAAGCAGAGGTTAGTATACACTCTGAAACCTCCAAGTCTCCAAGTAAACGAATTGAAGAGGTAATAGCCGACGTAGGCTTAAATACCTCTGAAGCAATTGAGGATGTTATCCAAGACATTGCAAAGGAAACCAAAGAGGACGATGTGTCAAGTCGTCGCAAGCCAGTTGATCAGGTTGAGATACCTGATTAGAGTGAAGTACAACCGGTCGAAGAAACGACCAAAATAGCAGACATTACACCTTTGGCTCAGGAGGGTAATCTTGAAGAACAGGAACCATCCGGTTCCGCAGGAGAAAAGTCAGTTCCAGAAAACCAATCGGCTCAAGATGGGACATCTGACTCAGCCACAATACCTGAAGGTTCTGTTCAGGTCAACAAAGGAAAAGCGGTTCTCATCGAGGATTCGACGGTAACAGAAAAAGGTACGCTGCAGACCGGTCCTCAACCTGAAGCTGTAACCGGGGACGAGGTTACCTTTACCGCAGAACAAGAAGATGAAGTTTTCGAGGAACTTCTCAGGGACATGAACAAGGGTGCAAGTGATGCATTAGCTCCATACCTCATGTAGGTGAAGCTCAGGTGTGAAACAAAGTTATCCGACATGGCTCCAGGATTGAGCGGCAATAAACATTGGGACAGGCTCATCAGGCTGGAAGAGAGGGCCCTCTAGTTAGCTCACACTGATCTTATCCAACCAGCTTTCAGTAAAACTGCAGTACTTCTTGAAAATGCTCGGTTACAAGCAGTGGAGAATGTTTTTCAAGAAACTAAAGGAGCGACTCTAAATCCGATTGAAATGAGAATGGCCGAACGGTTCATTGCGGTGCGAGAAAAGATCGTACAAAATCTCGATCTTTTTGATATGCAGTGGAGGAAAGGTTGCCGAAGCCAACTCAATAATGCCGACCTATATCAGAGTAAGCCATTTTATGTGATCGGTGAGGCATCCGGAACGACGGAAAACCTGGAACAAGACTCTTCTCAAACTGCTAAGGCTCCGGAAATCGATCAAATAAAGCAAGCGGTGGTTGATACAAGTTGATTCATGCCTTGGAAGTTATAAAACCGCCACTGATGAGAGGATTGCAACGGCTGAAGCTAATCTGTCAAACTCTATCAGGTCCATGATAGATACGGCTATGCAGACCTCAGTCAAAACCTTGATCGCCGAGTCCATCCAAACCGCAACCGCTCCATTATTAGACATGCTGCAGGCAATGGCCATTCAAATTGGGGAGATGTCCAAAGTTCAAGTCAGCACAACTCAAACGCAAATCGAGTCGGATGCTGAAACCGCTAAGAGGCTGTAAGAGGAAGAAATGGAAAGGGAACGGTTGTAGAAGGAAATCGAGGACAAAGACTATGAGTTTGCCCAGAAATGCAACGAGGAGGAACAAGCAAATATCCAGGAACCTCCACCGGTTCAACCGTCCCATTCAATGAACACAAGGAATAAGAAGAAACGGAGCGCGGTTGCGAAGGTAATCAAGCGGGCAGAACAAAGAGCAGTTGTACCAGTCGTGCTAAATGTGCAACCGCTTGATGAAGAAGAAGAAGAAGACATTGAGGAACTTAACCAGCGGAAGAGAAGGGCAACTGCAAGCTCAACCGCAACTCCAAGCTTCAGACCAATAATTACTCCACCGCTTCCTCCACCAAAATTGGTCTGTGCCAATTTTGGGTTCAGCAAAAAGACTCCCGGTCATTCAAGTGTATGGGCCGGAATGCTGATTGACGCTGCAAGACGCGACAGGGAGTGGAAGGAAAGAGAAGAGGAAGAAAGAAGACAACTTGACAAAGAACTGGAAAAAGAGCTTCACAAGGGGGGACCATCCAAGCCTTAATCTTTCTATTTTTATCTTTCAAAACAGTTTTTGTCTAACTATGTTTCTGGAACTCGGATACTTTATCATATTTCTCTCCGCTAGTTTTCACACACCCTCTTCAAAAATCAAACACACGTTTTTGAAATATTTTCTTCATACTCAATCTCTAAATAAAGTTTTTCAAACCGGCCACTCATTACGATTTTTGAATATTTATTCTAAATAATCAAAAAGGGAGAAATTGATAGAAAAATTAAGTAAGTTAATTTTTGGAATCGGCCACTCATTACAAGTTTTGAATATTTATTCTAAATAATCAAAAAGGGAGAAATTGATAGAAAAATTAAGTAAGTTAATTTTCAAACCGGCCACTTATTACGATTTTTGAATATTTATTCTAAATAATCAAAAAGGGATAAATTGATAGAAAAATTAAGTAAGTTAATTTTTGGAACCGGCCAGACGAACTAAACAGTTGTTAACTTTCATGTGCAGATACAGATCAAAAACGTATGAACCGGTTGGGGCATCAAAACCGGTTGCTGCTATACTTCAAAGAAACCAGTTTCAAGTGATCAAGTTAAAGATAAGAGGAACCGGCTTTTACTTTCTCAAGCGACCGGTCAACAAAGACAAAAGCTTACATACCAGTCGGATCATACTGCACAAGAGACAAAACCGGAAGATTCAAACTTCAAGAGTGACGCACCATGACGAAAGAAACGTGTCTTGAAAGAATAAAAGAAGATCAGATCCGATCGGAAGCATGCGAGGAAAGCAATGATGCTTTATTGCTCTGTGTATTGTGTTGTGTTGAGTTATTGTATTACATCAAATAGTGAGTTTGGTGTAACCGGTGAGTAGCGAAGTTGGGCTCGACCGAAGTGTTGTTGTAACTATAAAAGTTAGTGGAGATCCTTCTCATAACCTGAGAAGAAGTGGTGACGTAGGAGAGTTTGCTCCGAACATCCATAAAAATCCTTGTCTCGTGTTCTCTCTTTCGCTTTCTTTACTTACTTACTTAACCTAACCTCAAACCAATCGTACTGCGTAAACCGGTCCACTCAAATCCATAAAACCGACTCCTTCTAAAACATCATCTAAAGTCGCATACGTTGCTTCAACCTAAAACAGACATTTCCGCCCTTGAACCCGGTTCAAGAGTCTGTAACAGTTTGTGTAGTGCTGAGAACGGTTTTAGTCTCTAACCGGACTATCACCAAAGAGTTTTGTGTTGTAAGCGGCCACCCTTCCTGAAACCGGAAACACCCCGGTCCTCCAAGGGCGTCCCCGATCCTAACAATAAGTAATTCTTATATGCGTTAAGGCTTGCAATACTCTCTTTATAGTGTCAATGCCGAAGATAGTGCAAGATCTCTTTTGCACTAAAATTAACCATAATATACTATAAAATTCACCAATATATACCATAAAATTCACCATAATATACCATAAAAATCTTTAAAATATACCATAAAATTCACCATAATACACCATAAAAAGTCACCATAATATACCATAAAATTTACAATAATATAACATTAAAATCCTTAAAATATACCATAAAATTCACCATAATATATCATAATATACCATAAAAATCCTTAAAATATACCATAAAATTCACCATAATATACCATAAAAGAAACAATAATATACCATAAAATTCACCATAATATATCATAAAAATCCTTAAAATATATACCATAAAGTTCACCATAATATAACATAAAAGTCACCATAATATACCATAAAATTCACCATAATATTCATTAAAATATAACATAAAATTCACCATAATATATCATAATATAAATCATTTTACTCGCTAGCAATCTAAAGCATGTTATCTCCGGATTGTTCTTCCTCTAATATAGGTTCAACATCTTCATTTGTACTATAATATGAATCGCTTACGTTTTCAGTTTTCTCCGAACCACTCTCATGCGATTCATTTTCATCTGATCCATCTAACTCAACATTCAAAATATTTGGGTCACTCAAATCATTAACATTGTACAACGGTATATCAAGGGGAAAATACAATTCAATGGTTGGATACTCTCGTTGATACTCCACCTCCACTTCATTTTTCCACATTTCCTCAATCTTTCCCCTTGCTTTTGTTTTACAAACGGTCAACCATTCACAATTATGATTATTCATTGGGGTTGGATAGTTCGAATAATAAACTTGCATGGCTTGTTGTGCAAGAACAAATGGATCGTATTTCCTCAATCTTTGTTTCATGTTAACGTCAATCAATTTGTAGGTAGGATTAACTCTAGTACCTCTTGTCGGATCAAACCATATGTATCGGAATAGAAAAACACGTAAACATGGAATTGGGTATTGTAATTCAATAATCTCTTCCAAAAGTCCATAGTAATTGACATCGTTGGCATGAACGCAAATACCACTATTTATCGTTGATCTATTAGAACCATAATCACCTTCCCTCCACACATAATCATTGATGAAGTAAGTTGAATATGTGGTTGCAAGCGTTTTAGGACCAAATGAGATGAAATAAGGTAGATCTTTTTCCGTATTCCGTCGATTGTCTTGTACAACCTGAAAAACTAATTTAATGAACACCATGTGTTGAACTAAATAAGATCAATTTTCAATCAAAGTGAAATCATTATTTCATCACCTTTGATCGGAACCATGACGAGAATTGACAAACTATTTCACTTGGATCTAACCCGACATTCATGTCACAAAAGGCCCTACACTCATGATATAAATTTTAAGCAATCTAATTTATAATTGAAATTCAAATTAATCATTCGCTCCCTATAATATGGATCCACCTCTAGACAATTTAATATGACATAATTGTGAGCCAATAAAGTTTCTTTGCTTGACATAAATCTCTTTGATGAACCACCAGTTCCACGTCCAAGTTAATTGAAAATCGAAATCGGTGGTTCTGTTTTGTTTACATACCCTTCAGTGTTCCTTCGTGGTTGTTTTTGTTTGCAACTCACCTTCGATTCAAAATAATATGAAGCAAACGTGGATTTTTCTTCTAGAATATAGGCATTGCATATGGACGCTTCTATTCAAGCTTTGTTTTTCACCTTTTGCTTCACACTCTTTAGAAACCTAAATAGAAATTTGGAAAATGTATTACAACTATAAATAAAAATGTGAGAAAAATATAATTTAAATATAGGCAACATACATTTCGAATGGATACATCCATCTGTATTGTACAGGACCACCTATTTTTGCTTCATATGGTAAATGTATCAAAAGATGTTCCATTGAATCAATAAAGGAGGATGGAAAAATCTTCTCCAAGTTGCATAAAATTACTAGAATTTAGAGTGCAAGTTATCCACTTGGTCTGAGATCAAAGTTCTACCACTTAGGTCATTTATGAAATTATTTAAATTTGCAAGTGTTCCCCATACAAATTTAGGTAATAATCTCCTAAACGCAATAAGAAACAATCTTTCTAAAAAAACATGACAATCGTGGCTTTTGAATCCAATCAACCTTGATTCGGTTGTGTCAACGCACCGTAACAAATTTGACGTATAACCATCTGAAAATTTCAAGGTCTTCACCCATTTGCAAATTATCATATTTTCTGTTTTTGTCAAACTATATGAAGCCTTGTTAGGCTTTCGAGAAGTTGTATTAGGATCAACATGTGGCTATGGGTGATTGCAAACAAGAAACATATTCTTACTAGCGTTAAGGTTATCTTTCGTCTTTGCCTTCACATTCATAACCATATTTATGATGTTTTCAAACACGTTATTTCGATATGCATAAAATCCAAGTAGTGTCGAATTAGAAGTTTACCCCAATATGGAAGTTCCCAGAAGATACTTCTCTTAGTCCACTTGTGATAATCACCGAATCCATGAGGATATTCATTGGGAGCTTCACTATCAAGCTTCAAATGGGAAATTTCTGTCCATATTTTATATCCATCCTTAATATGAGGATGAATAGTTCTTTCCACCCGGTTTTTTATAAAATATTGTGTGTCATGTCTGTAAGGATGCTCCAATGGCAAGAATTGTCTATGATAATCAAAGTATCAAGCTTTTCGACTGTATTTCAATCAGAAGGATTTAGACTTTTTTATGCATATCGGACAACTATCGATTACATGTATACTCCAGCCTGATAACATTCCATAAGCCGGAAAATCACTAACAGTCCATAACAACATTGCCTTCATGATAAACGTGTCACCTCGAGAAACATCATAAGTAGGAATACCTACATTCCATAACATTTTTAGGTCATCTATCAACGGTTGAAGGAAAATATCGATTTTTCTTTGAGGACTTTTTGGCCCGGGAATAATTAATGAAATAAACATATAAGGTGATTTCATGCACATCCCCGGTGGTAGATTGTACGGTGTTAGAATAACTAGTGAGCATGAATATACTTTTCCATATTGTTCAAAAGGAGCAAATCCATCTGGAATATTTCTATGTTCGAGTGCAAATATTGGATGATGATGATCAAACATATTCCAAGCCTCTCCATCTGACGCATGACACATGATCTCGTGTTTGTTAACATGACGACCATGCCATGTCATGTGAGGTGTTGTCACATTTGAGGCATACAACCTTTGCAATCTAGGAGCTAGTGGTAAATAAAATAGTTGTTTATGGGGCTTCGGTTTATGAACATTTTCTTTGTATCAAGATTGATGACAAAAGCTACATGATTGTTTTTCCCCCAAAAATAGCATGCAACCATCTCTACATACATCTATTCTAATCACGAGCAAACCCAAATCTTCAACCAATTTCTTCATGCTATAATAACTATCCGGCATGCAATTGTCTTTGGGTAACATTGATCTAATGTATTCAAGATTTTGATTGACAGCATGTTTGGACCAATTGTTCTCGGATTCCATGTTAAGATGTTTCACAGTTGCAGATAGTTTACTCTCGCTATCATTACCAGGCCAGATTGGTTGATGTGCCACGTTCAATACTTTCCAAAACCTTTCTGATAAAATATATGTGTTAAAATTGGAAGAGGATGATGCTTCATTTTCCACATTTGTTTGGTAACTAGAACCCATGTCTTGTATCATTGACTCGTACTGATTTGTTATTCTTTCATTATAACTGAGCGAAGGTCTTTTTCGTCGAAAGGTGTATACATTCGAGGTTTGACTAGATTCCTCATTAGCATACTACGTATGATAGTTTGCCATGAATCCATGCTTAATCAAATGACTAAGGCACAAATCCGACTTAATGTACATTTGAATACGACATTTTAAGCAAAGGCACCTTATTTTTTCACCATCCATATAATCGAGTTGAGCTGTGGCAAATGAAATGAACTCTTGCACTCCTTTTAAAAAATCTTACATACTTTCAGAGTTTCTCGTATACATCCAATCACGGTCAGACCTCATTTGTAATTATGTATATAATTTAGATGCACTTTTATTGAAACAATACCTACTAAAAGTAAGAAAACAATGGTTATCGATTATTATAGATTAAAAGATCTTCATTCACTAAATCAATATGTTTTTATATAAGTCAATGAATATATATATATATATATATATAAACATAATTAGTCAATGAATAAATAAAGTAAGTGATATTGGAGTTTGTAGAAATAATTACCTTGAAATGCAAAACCAATGTATTGATGTTCTTCATCTTGGTGATCAATGTTTGAAGATCCTCTATAAGGTGGTAATGAAAGATGGAGTTTTGGAAAAGACAATGATAGATGAATGATGTATAATGATAAAGAATGTAAGAAAAATGTAGAGAAAAGATGGAGATAGAATAAAGGAAAATGAAGAAGAAGAATAAATAACGTTGGTAAAGAAGTACATGGGTAGATGTGGTTGGTGAGAAATAATTAATAGGATATGCACTAATTCTTGCACGGGAAGAATGCCAATTTTACACACCAAGTTGTAGGAAGGTGTCAAATTTACTTATTAAGTATCAAAATTCTATTTATATGTATGAACTTGTCAAAAAGTGTCAAATATATTTAAAATAACAGAAATGTTAAACGGTGTTAAAATTTTTGCCACATGTAATATCCACATATTTTTTATTTTTTTAAATTGACATTATTTTAATTATTTTTCCATTTAAACAAAACTTATTTTTACTTTCTCTCTCATCCCTCCACAACTCTCCATTTTTTTCTAATTTTTCTCTCTTTGATTAACTCAAGTTCTTTTGGATTTTTACATTCTTCTAACCCCCAAATGCTCCTTAACTGAATTTTAAATAGTCATCATCCTTGGTGGAAGTTTTTGTTGGCCGATTCCTAAATCATAGACGTTGTGGCCAATATCTTCATTAGTCGAACCCTAAATCATTGTCGCCATTAGCGGACAATGTCGAATCAAGGTAAAATCTCCCTTAACCGACTTGTTTTAATTTTAGTTTTCATAATACTCACCCTGTTAAACTTTATCAGCTCCTAGACGTAACCCTCAAATCCAAGTCTTTCTCAGTTAAATCTTACACTATCATCATCATTGGTTGAAACATTCATTGATCGAATCCTAAATTGTCAATGTTGTGGTGAAGTCTTTGTTGGCCGAATCCTAAATTGTCAGTGCTGTGGCGAAGTCTTAATAACTCGTTACTTTTTAGAACAATTTTTATAATTAATCAATTAAATATTATTATTAATAATAAAATTACTCATAGATGAATAAATGAAGAGAGAAATATTAAAAGAAAATGGTAAGTTGTGAGAGTAAAGAAAGAGAAAATAAATAAGAAAAGATTTTAATGTTTTGTTTGAATAAAAAATAATTAAAGTAATGTCAATTTAAAAAAATAAAAAATATGTGGATATTACATGTGACAAAAAATTTAACACCGTTTAATATTTCTGTTATTTTAAATATATTTGACACTTTTTGACAAGTTCATACATATAAATGGAATTTTGATACTTAATAAGTAAATTTGACACCTTCTTACAACTTGGTGTGTAAAATTGGCATTCTTCCCATTCTTGCACTAAACATCATATTTGTTAATGCAAATACTAATGTAGTATAATTTTCTAAATGAGATAGTGCAAATATTAGTGCACACTAATACAGGGGATTTTTATCCGACAGTTCAAAAATAATTTTAATTTATTACATTCAATCTACACTAGTTCTCGCAATACACATCCAAATTATTAGTGCAAAGGCTAATGCAATATAATTTTCAAAATGAGTTAGTGCAAATATTAGTGCACACTGATATAGGAGATTTCTACCCGAGAGTTAAAAAATAATTACAATTTATGTCATTCGATCTGCACTATTTCTCGTAATACACATCCAAATTGTGAGCGCAAATACTAATGCAGTATAATTTTATAAATGAGTTAGTGCAAATATTAGTGCACACTAATATAGGAGATTTCTAACCAAGAGTTCAAAAATAATAATAATTTATGTCATTCGATTTTCATTAATTCTCCCAATACACAGTCAAATTGTTAGTGCAAACATTAATGAAATATAATTTTCTAAATTAGTGCACACTAATATAGGAGATTTGTAGTTAAGAGTTCAAAAATATAAATTTATATACCTTATTGTAAATGTTGTTGCGGAAAGATCATGATCATTTTTATCTAATAGGTATAGCAACTACGTTTGCACTGATGGGTATGAAAACGTTTGAAATTATATCCTAAGTATAAATGTATATAACTTACTACAAATGTAATTGCGAACAATTTCTAAACGATTATGTTTAATAGGAATAACAATTATATTTGCACTAATGGGTATGAAAACATTTGAAAATATATTCTTAAGTATAAATTTATATATATTAATGCAAATCCTATTGCGAACAGTTTATGAACAATTATATTTAATAGTACTAACAATTACGTTTGCATTGATTGGTATTAAATTTAATAACTTATTGTAAATTATATTGCGAACTAATTATAAACGATTATTTTCAATATGGATAGCATTTATATTTGCACTGATGGGTATGAAAACGTTTGAAAATATATCATAAGTATAAATGTATATAACTTACTGCAAATGTAATTGCGAACAATTTATAAACGATTATGTTTAATAGGAATAGCAATTATATTTGCTCTAATGGGTATGAAAACATTTGAAAATATATTCTAAGTATAAATTTATATATATTAATGCAAATCCTATTGCGAACAGTTTATGAACAATTATATTTAATAGCACTAACAATTACGTTTGCATTGATTGGTATTAAATTTAATAACTTACTGTAAATTATATTGCGAACTAATTATAAACGATTATTTTTAATATGGATAGCATTTATATTTGCACTGAAGGGTGTGAAAACGTTTGAAAATATATCCTAAATATAAATGTATTTAACTTACTGCAAATGTAATTGCGAACAATTTATAAACTATTATGTTTAATAGGAATTGCAATTATATTTGCACTAATGGGTATGAAAACATTTGAAAATATATTCTAAGTATAAGTTTATATATATTAATGCAAATCCTATTGTGAACAATTTATGAACAATTATATTTATTAGCACTAGCAATTACGTTTGCACTAATTGGTATTAACTTTAATAACTTAAAGTAAATTATATTGCGAACTAATTATAAACGATTATTTTCAATATTGATAGCATTTATATTTGCACTGATGGGTATGCAAATAATTGATAAATAGAAATTTATATAAATTAATGCAAATCGTATTGCGAAAGGATTTCGAATACTTAAAAAGATATTTTAAAAAGTATAAAATACTGTGTAATATATTTTGCAATGATATTTTATCAGTGAAAAAAATTATTTATTTGTGTTACTGCAACCCTATGTGTATTTTATTTGATACAATAGTTAATGGAAATATAACTTATTGCTAAATATTTTGCAAACATTAAAGTTTAATAAATTATGCGAAAATATTTACATCGTCTGTAATATTTCTTATTACTATATTTAATGCATACTTATATTCACAAAACTTTTGAAAAATATTATATTTTTTCATTTATAGTGATATATTTTGTAATATATATTTTCCTAATTTTATTTTAAAATATATATTTCCTAATTTTATTTTAAAATATCTACTTGGATGCCGTCTATTCACAATTGGTAGAGCTATGGTTTTGGTGAACTGCCGGAAGAATAGCACATCCTCCCAGCTAAGGTTTTGGTTAACCTTTCAGAAGGATAGGATAGCACATTATTCAAGCTAAGATTTTTTTAAGGGAAAAGCACAAGATCCAATAATGGATAGTTAATTAAAAAACAAAAAGCAACCCTATTTATTTTTCAAGAATTAAACGGATAATCAAGCAAATTTAGGCGAGATATTGATGTACACGTCATCACCCTCGTGTCGCCAGACATAATTATAAACTTCTTTTTTCCAGGAACCACAAGTTCAGGAAGATGGACTCTTGAAAATTTTGGTTTTCTATTCTATTAAAGGAATGAGACGATGTTAACAAATTAAAAATGCATGTAACCGCGAGTCAATCGTAATGCAAAAAAAAATGGAAAAAAAAGAATCAAAGAAACTTTAAAGACCTTTTTCTTTAATCTGTAAATTTGAAACTTAAATAAGATATTATTGATTTCTCTTGCTACATTCTCAAGGTCTTAATTTATTTTAGTAGTTAGAAAGTAAGACCACCATGTGAACATTATTAACACAAAGCTAGATAGCTATCATAGTTCGAAATTAACATTGTTTCGAACAGACGCATCGACGACGTACACCATGACAATCACCACGTTCAAACCCTCGACTCCTACAATCGTCTTTACACTGCGAGTCAATCGCGCAATGAGTTTCAATTTTGTACTCGCATCTCTTTCCTTCCGCTACCATCACTCCATCTTCTTCATCTTTAACACAAAAATAAGTCAAGAAGATTAAAATGATTAAACAGTTTTATTAGTTCATTTTATGAAAATGAATTACAAACATTTTGTTAGATGATATGACCATAACGAAAGACTTACGGGGAACCAAGAGGAGCAGAATTAGGAAACAAAAAAGCTTCATTGCTCTTGTATCCATATTTGGGAAGGGATAGAAATTAGAAACTAGATAGAAAGGAGCTGGCTTATATGAGGATGTGAAAATACTGAGGTTGAAACCAGCTGGATCAGAATGAGCGACGTGTACGATGTATACAAAAACCATCAACATTTGTCTTGACTCTTTTGCATGTATTTTTAGAGTGACAAGTAGAGTCTTCATCTTCCAACAACAACCAAAACCCTCGAATTTAGGACCTTGGTGCTTCATACGTGTCATTGGCAAATTGTCTATACTCAAATTCAACTAATTTAATTTACTTTAATTGTCTTTTCATTTTCATTTTTATTTGGGATGATTTTTTGGTAAAATATTTATAAGGCCAAGTTGTTTCTAATAATTACTAAGCATAGTAAAATGTATATATTTTAACATTTTAGTTTACACCTATAATAAAAAGGATTTGTCTCAAAACTCATTAGTCTTGGACAATCAGCTTTCATCCCTGGCAGGTCTATCTCCCATAATATCTTACTCATGCAGGGTCTCCTTAAGGGTTACGATAGTAAGTCCATCTCACCGCGTGTGGCTTTTAAGGTGGACATCAAAAAGGATTTTGACTCCATCAATTGGAGCTCCATTCACGATTCTTTAACCGCCTCTGGTTTCCCTTGTATCTTTATTGACTGAATTATGCAGTGTGTCTTGACACCCCACTTCATTGTAAGCATAAACGGTATCCATGATGGGTTTTCAGAGGGGAAAATGGAGTTAGACAAGGGGATCCTCTCTCCTCCTACATTTTCGTCCTTATTATGGAGGTCTCTGAGTGCATTGTTAAAATGCTCCTAAAATACCGACCTTTCACTCATCACCCATATTGCAAGCAATAATCTATCAACCATATTTGTTTTGCAAACGATCTCTTCATCCTGTCGCATGTTGACGCTGACTCTATTAGAACTATCAAGGAGGCTCTAACCATTTTTTCTAGTGTTACAGGTCTCAAAATTAATCAGGGCAAAAGTCTTGCTTTCTATGGCAGGGTCAAGGAGGAAAACCAAAGCCAGCATATTTGGGATCATGGGCATTGAATAAGGATCGTTCTCCGTCCGATACCTATGCATCCCGCTCTCCTCTAAACAACTCCAAATTTCGCACTGTCTACCTCTAATTGAAAAATGTAAAAAAAATGTTATTCTGGGATGGGCTACTAAAATACTTTCTTATGCAGATCGCATTGAGCTGGTCACAAGAGTCATTATGGGTATTATCTTATACTGGGCGCAGCAGATCGTCCTCCCGAAGAAAGTCATGAAATAATTTAATCACCTTATGAGGAATTTCATTTGGGGGACTCAAGGGCGTGGTGGAGAAAAGATCAAATGGACGGACACATACAAGCCCAAAAATGAAGGCGGAATCGACATCAATGATAGTGTCTCCTAGAATAAAATACTCACCTACATGCACTTTTGGGCGTTGGAAAAGAAACAGGATTCGCTTTAGGTTGGATGGGTACACTCGAGTTTTATTAGAAAATACATCAACATCTGGACATGCAAGATTAGAATGGGTATGGCGTGGTCCCTTAAAAAAAATTGAAGCTTAGAGACAGCACGGGCAAAATGATCAACATTCAAATTGGAAACGGTAATGACACTCTGTTCTAACATGACCCCTAGTTCGAAACAGATCCATCCTTCATAATAGTGTCTTCTCCATCACTCAAATCAGGCGAGAATGTCAATTGGCCACAGTTCAATAACTCAAAAGAGGTGATTGGAACAGCCTTCTGAGAACTATTCAAGAAGGTGCGAGAATCCTTGATGCACTTTCATCCTATCATCTGAATAACCATGAGCATTCTCGTGTTTGGAGTGTCGAGAACAATGGTAGGTTCAACTTAGAGTTTTCTTGGGATTGTGTTCGTGATTATGGGGACGTTGTACCATGGTCCCACTTATTGTCGTCTACCAAAGTGATCCCCAGACACCAATTAATTTTATGGCTCGCATTTCGTGAGAGACTCAATAACCATGATCGGATAAAGAAGTACATGAGCATTCTCGATCCTAATTGTCTTCTTTGCTTGGGAAATGAGGAGTCCATTGAACACCTCATTGGGAACTGCCCTTTTGCCTCCTTGCTTTGGCACAAATTCTCCTCATCAATGAGCTTCCTAAGCTTCGCAAACGAATGGACCGACATCAAGGACCTCCCAATCATAAAGACCAAAGGCAACAACTTCAACTCTAATACCTTAAAGTGTTTTTTCGCCAATATTGTTCATCACATTTGGATGGAGAGGAATGCTAGATCCTTCTCAAGTGTCCGCAACAATGCAGATACAGGCTGGAACAATATTATCACCGACGACAACTCCCTCATCCGAACGTGGAGACGTACTCCTACAGGCGAGAAGAATTGGTTAATTTGTAAAAACTGGAACACACTCCTCATTCAGTTTATTTTTACTCTGATTTTTCTTTGAACTCATTAACTCCTTTGTCTTTTTATGAATTTTATTATATCGATGCTACGTCATCTTTCAAAAAAAAAAAAAGAATTGATACAATTCACAGATAACACTTTACTCTAAGTAAATTTGTTAAAACTCATTTTCAATATAAAAAAAATGCTTAACTCCTCCTATGTATCAAATTCTTATTATCACCCACATATATGCTATCATTCTCATTTACATAACTCCTTCAAATTCTTAGACACTCATGGGAGGTCGTCTCGCAAAATAAGATAATGAACACAAAATAAATTTGAATGATTTTTTTGTGGCATCCCTGGATTCCATCTTTCGAGTCCAAAATATTTAAGCTATTATAAAATTTATAATTTTATTTATTTTAATGTAGGAAACACATATAATTCATACAACCAAATATTTCTCCAAAATAATTCATACAACAAAATATTTCTCCAAAATAATTCATACAACTCGATTCCTCCAAATATAAATATTAAAAGGGGTAAGATGTATAATGCGCTTTAGACACATTTAACTAAGTTTTAAATATCTCCTTATACATGACCTTAATTATATATTTATATTTATTTGAAATTTCTTCTTATATATTTATTTGTGTTTGAATTTTCACTGTAAATATCTAAAACTATTTAAAATATTATAAAAACGTTATTTGTGTTGAAAATTGACACGGATTTCTCTTTTATATATATATATATATATATAATATATATATATCAAACATTCACATTCGTCTTGATATTACTTCTTCCACCTAAATCACAAACGACATCGTATGTGTTATATTTTATTTTCAAACAAAGATGTTGCAGATTAAAGCGACGATAAAGTTGTTACTCATTTCTCTCTTCCATATTTAAATATTATTATTGACGTTGAAGGAGAGAAAATGTCTGATAATCTTATAATTAAAATATAGTAATATGTTAAAAATTACGAAATATAAAATATAGTATTGTAATGCAAAACTCGTAATAGGTTTGAATCGGTCAGCTAGTTATGACTTACACTAAAAGAGCGGTTATACCTTTAGTGACATTTAATTAGGAGTGATAAAAATGTAATTTTATTTGAAAACAAAATAAGTTTATAGTCAAAATAAGCTTTAACTCAAATCTATGAAACACAACATAAATAGAACTTTAAACGAAAGATAGTTTAAATTATTTATTAAGAGAGTTCATGTTTTGATAATAGAATAAGAATTATTCATACATGGAGTTATATTCTTACTTTTTAACTATTTGAATTGACCTAACTATTTCAAACAAAAATTAATGTACAAGATGCGCTTTGAGTTTAAGCAGGAAGTCATGGTTGTGAGGTGACATGCTAGCTCTCCTTTATTCAAAAAGAAATGTATAAGAAATAATTACAAACAAAAATAAATGTAAAATGAACAATTTTAAAATCATGTTAAAGGAGATATTTTATTTGGGAAAAATGACTTAGCGTTATTTCATTAAAAATTCCCAAAAACGGGAAAGACACTACGAGTTTAAGAGATCATTCTAGACAGACCTAGAATAATTTTGAAATTGTATCATTCTGAATAAACCCTAATTACAATAAACTATCTGATTACAATATTTTCATTTCTAATTTTTTAAGTAAATAGTAAATCTAATTCCTACTGATATTCAAATTTTGCTCCGTACTTGGAACTTTTCTCCATGTTCCTGCAAGTGCTCCACAATCTGAGACTATGCTTCTCCATAATTCTTCAACACTTCTGCGGGTTCTACTATAGACTCTCGCATTACGTTCTTGCCAAATATTGTAAAATACTACTCCAAAGCCCCACTTGAATATGTTTATTGCGAATCTGTTTCCTTTGGCTTTGACTAGTGCCGCTTCTTTGATTTTTTTCTATTCCTTCGGGAAACTAATCAGCTCTAGACTTTTAGAAAATATGTCACAAATTTCCAATGTTATACTGCAGCTCCCAAATGGATGATCAATGGTTTCTTCACTTCCGTTACATAGAAGACAGATCACGTCTGAGATGCTCATATACTTACTGATACGGTCACGAGTGCAGAGTCTTTCTTAGAAGGTAAGCCATACGATGAATTGGTGTTGAGGATTGATCATGGTTGATCAAACGAGAGGAGCCCATTCTACTTTCTACGCTTTTTCTCGGATTACCTTCCATATTCTCTTTGAGAACAGCTTCCCATTGTCTTTTGCATTCCATTCATGAATGTCGGGTCTGTCTTGGAGTTGTATGTTACTGATGTGATCCAGTATCCTCTGTTCTTCTAGATTTCTATTCAAAAGTGAGTCCCAATCTTCGTCTTTTATGTCTCTGATTTTCACCACTACACAGTCCCTTCTGATACATGTGTTTTTGAACTCCTCTTTTTGAATAATTAGCTGGGTTTTGAACCAGAGATCGTTCCAGAACAGAGCGCCTTTCCCGTCCCCTAGCCGAATGTCGTAAAAGTCTGCAATATCACTTCTCAGTTTAAGAATTTTCTTTATTGACCAGCTCATACCTTCATTGATTTACACGTCCATATACTGGTTTCTTGTTTCATAAATTGCGTGTGTGCCCATTTCATTCATAATGATTCCTGGTTGCGTTCCAATGCCCACAGATGCTTGAAGGTTAGAGCCTTGTTCCACTTGACGTAGTTCATCAGGCCAATGCCTCCCTCCTCTTTCGGCTTACAGAGAGCAATCCATTTGATTTTCTTTCCTTCTCTTCCGCTACTGTCACAAATGAAGTTCCTCATTAGCGTGTGTAGCTCCTTCATAACCTTCTTCGAAATGACCATTTGTTGCGCCCATTATCCAATTATGCCCATGACTACGGTTTTGATAAGCTCGATCCTCCCTACATAAGAAAGTTTCTTCGCCGCCCAGCCAGATATCGTGGTTTTTACCTTTTCAATCAGCGGCTTATAATATGAGATCTCGATCTGTTTCGCGGTTAAAGGAATCCCTAAATACCTTACAGGAAAACTACCTTCCGCAATGCCCATGATGGTGAATATGTTCTGCTTTATTTCATCCTTCACTCCTTGTAAAATAATGTAATAAAAACAATTAGTTTATGAGTTCATTTTGAATGTACTGATATAATACAAGAACTATTGTAATATTTTAATATAATATAAATACCAGATTAAAGTAAATAGGCACATCTGGATTTTCACGTTTTCAATCTCATTTTTCCCTAATTTAATGTCTTGATCTTTAATCAAGAAATTTACAGTGTATCAAAGCGAGAAAAACAAAGTAATCAAGAAGTTGTAGAAGAAGCTGAATCTCCAGAGTCTTCATCATCCGATCAGAGTGATCAAGAAGTTGTAGAAGAAGAGTCAAAAGAAAAAGGTGAATCTCCTAAATCTTCATCAACTTATTATTCTTCATCATCCTCATCAAATTGTTTGAGAGATACAACTACAAGAATGATCGGCAAGAAGAAACAAGACAATGATTTGTACACTATGCATAACTCTGATAATACAGGTGGGATAATTTGTACAATTGTTTTCAATGGTAGAAATTATATAGGTTGGAGTAGTGGTGTTCGTTTAGCCTTAGAAGAAAAATCGAAATTAGGGTTTATAGATGAGTCATTGATAGTTCCAAGAGAAGCACATGACTTCGATTGATGGAAAAAGATGGTCTATTTAGTTCAATCTTGGATTCTAAATACGGTGTTTGATGAAATCAAGGCTTACTACTCCTCCACGACTACAGTCTTGAATTTGTGGACAGATATCAAAGAAAGATATCAAGAAAATAATGGTCCAGAAGCATATCAAATCCAGAAGGCCATTAGTAATCTACGATAAGGAAATTTGATACTTGAAAAGTATTTTTGAAGCTATGGGATGAACTGATGGTTCTTGATCCATTTCCTACTTGAGAATGCGATCCAAGAACTCATTGTTGCTGTAGAATGAAAAAGTTAGTAATTGAGTTAGATACTTCTAACAAGCTTACACAATTTCTAATGGGACTGAATGAATATTTCGATAACGCAAGACAACATATAATTCTTATGGATCCAAAACCAAGTTTGAACAAAGCCTAGGCAATGTTGTTGAGCATTAAAAGACAAATGGAAGTTAAAACATTAATGTCTGAACAGACTGATAATTTTGCAAACAGACTGATAACTTTGCAATGCTAATGAAAGATAGTTCATATTAACAAAGGGATCAAAATAATTCAAGAAACAATAGAGGAAGAGGAGGAAACAACAAATGAAGAAATGGGAAGGCAACAAAAAATCTGTTTTGTACTCATTGTAGAATGGAAGGGCATAACCAAGAATGGTGGAAAACAAAATTTCTAGAAAAAGAAAATGTAGCAACTAACAATCCCTTCTCGTATTGTGATGAATAACCTGAGTCCTCCTCAGGGTTATAGTTGATGGTTGTTTCTAAATTTCATCTTACCTTGGGATCAAATTGGCTATCAAAGTTCAGTAACATAGGCATTGAAGCAGTGGTGAAAGAAGTTATGAAAGGATTACAAACAGAAGGCAAGGGTAAAGAAAAATATTACGAAGGTATGTTTTCTTCTAAAAACCTTACCAATACTTGTAGTTTGAATGTACATAATAACTCTAAGGATAAACATGTTTAGATAATAGACAACGGTGCTAGTTGTCACATATGTGCTGAATAGAGTATGATGACTGATCTTAGAAAAGTAAATAATATGCCATTATTTCTACCTGATGGAACAATAAAACATATAAAACAAATAGAAAATGTTAGATTAATTAGAAACTTGATATTGTATGATGTAATGTATGTAAAAGACTTTACTTATAACCTAGTTTCAGTTTAAAACTTAATACAATAAACAATATTAGTTGTCAATTTTCTTCTACTGGTTGTCTATTGCAAGATGTTAGAGACAATACAATCATAGGACGATGAGATTTTTCTCAAAAGCTGTACCTATTAGAAACTGATTTAGAGAACAAAATCTTCCATACATGTACTATTTTACTTTACTGCATAGAATATTTGGTCATCTTTCTGATATTACTTTAAAAAATGTTTTTAATTTAGATAAGTATGAGAATTTTCATTGTAGTGCTTGTCCAATTTCAAAAATGAAAAGATTACCTTTCAATAATAGTCAATCTAAAACCACTAAGTGTTTCGAATTGATTCATATGGACATTTGGGGCCCAAATAAAGAAAAATCTTTCATTGATTGTCCTTAATTGCTTACAATTGTAGATGACTATAGTAGGTTTACTTGGACATACATGCTCAAAATTAAAAATCTTGTTTGCCAAATATTTTTTGATTTTTATGCTATGGTCAAAACACAATTTAAATTGTTCTTTAAAATTATAAGAACTGACAATGGAAGTGAGTTCTGATGTTTTGAATCTCAGAATTTTTTTCAAAAGAAATGGAATATTGCATAAAAAATCTTGCCCTTAAACCCCACAACAAAATGGGGTGGTAGAGCGAAAACACTAGCACCATCTTCAAATTTCCCATTCTATTCTATTTCAAGCAAGTTTACCTTCATGTTTTTGGTCTTTTTCACTGCTAATGACAACACATATTGTTAATAGGACTCCCACATAAATTTTAAATTGGAAAACTCCATTTTTTAAACTGCATAAAAAACAACCAGATTTTTCACAATTAAGAGTTTTTGAATGTTTGTGCTATGCCAAAAACAACACTCCTCACAAAACTTAATTTGAACCAAGAGGAAAAAAATGCATTGGATATTGTCCAGGACAAAAAGGATTTAGAGTTTTTGACACTACAACTGAAAATATTTTTGTCACAAGAGATTATTTTTTATGAAAATATCTTCCATATCAAAGGAAAATAAAAAATTTAGAAAAGATAAATGATTCTATAAATATAGATCATTTTGATGAATCTAATGAAGAATCAGAAGACTCAATTACAGGAGATTCAACTTCTATAAATTATGATGCTGATTATGATTCAAAATTTTGTGAAAACTCTAAACGAAATTCGTTTATACAACTAAGGGAAACCAATGTTTTACAAAATCAACAAAGAAACCGTAATAGGGAAAAGAAGACCCATGTTTGGAATAATACTTATGTTGTTAATTCAAATACAAATCTTAAAAGTGGAACTTCTTATACTCAAAATACTTTTCCATATACAACTAAATGTATTAATAATGAACACTTAGATTTTTTAGGAACTATTTCCACAGTTAAAGAACCACAATCTTAAAAAGAAGCTGAAAAAATTAAACATTGACAGATTACCATGAATGAGGAACTAACTGCCTTAAAACACAATAATACCTGGAATCTAGTTAAACTTCCAAATGGAAAGAAACCAATTGGATTCAGATGGATTTACAAGACAAAATTGAACAGTGGAAAAGTACAAAGCGAGGCTAGTAGTAAAGGGATACAACCAAAGAGATGGGATTGACTTCCACGATAGCTTCTCTCCAGTTGCAAAAGCAGTCATGGTAAGAATTTTACTCGCTTTGACAACCTCTAACAATTGGTTTTTGTAGCAGTTTGACATTAACAATTCCTTTATCCACAGTGACCTAGATGAAGATGTATACATGCACATTCCAGAAGGGATAATTGGAGCAAAAAAAATCAGGTATGTCATCTTAATAAAAGCCTTTATGGCTTAAAACAATCCTCAAGGCAGTGGAACAGAGAGTTTTCAAAAAAATTGATTGAATTTGGCTTTGTTCAGTCAATAAATGGTAACTGTTTGTTTATTTTAAAAACTGAAAAAACATTCACCGACTTATTAGTATATGTAGATGATATACTCGTTGCTGAAAATTGTTTATAGACTACTAATAATGTTAAACAATATCTAGATTCAAAATTCACAATCAAATATTTAGGTAATGCTAAGTATTTCCTTAGACTAGAATTACAACGCACTTGTGCTGGTTTGTTTGTAAATCAACGCAAGTATATACTTGACATACTAGCTCACATAGGATTATCTGGGTGCAAACCAGTTGAAATTCCCATAAAAAGGGGGATAATGTTCAATGAATCGGACAATCCAAAATTAGTTGAACCAGAAAAATTTAGAAGACTACTTGAACGACTTATTTACTTAAACTTCTCTCGACCAGATATTTTTTTTAGTGTTAGCTGAGTCAATATATGCATAAACCATTAGAAGTTTATTGGGAGGCAACTTTATATGTAGTTAAATACTTAAAGGGCACGCCTTAACTAGGACTTTTTTACCATTGTAATTCTAACTAATATGATTGAGGATTTTTCAGATGTCGATTGGGCAACATGTACAGATAGTCGAAGATCTCTCATAGGTTATTGCATCAAACTTGGAGGAGCTTTGGTATCATGGAAGACAAAAAAACAAACTATGATATCACGGTCGACCGCTGAAGAAGAATACCAGAGTATGGCCGCTACTTTTTTTGAGCTAAAGTGGATATCTTATTTGTTGAACGATTTTAACACAAAAGTGAGTTTGTCGATTCCACTTCGATGTGATAATAAAGCTGCAATTCAGATTGCTAAAAATCCGGTCTTCAACGAGAGAACAAGCATTTAGATATAGATTGTCACCTTGTTAGAGATAACTTTAAACAAGGTTTTATTCAACCTTTACATGTCTATTCAAAGATGCAGGAAGATGACATATTCACAAAAACTTTAGATTGTGGTTTATTTTTTAGCCTCTGAGACAAGATGAACTTGAGAGATGTCCATCTTGAGAAAGGGATGTAAAATAATGTAATAAAAACAATTAGTTTATGAATTCATTTTGAATGTACTAATATAATACAAGGATTATTGTAATATTTTAATATAATATAAATACAAAAATAAAAGTCAAATAGGCACATCTGGATTTTCACGTTTTTAATCTCATTCTGCCCTAATTATATGTCCTGATCTTTAATCAAGAAATTTACACTCCTCCATAACATGTCATACTTTTGATTTCATTAATACTAAGACTAGTAACCTCAAAAAACGTTAGTGCAACCCTAATAGTATTAATGGAATCGACATCTGCGTGCGCTAGAATGAACTAATCGTCAGCAAAGCATAAATTGGTTACCTCATCTATCTCACAGAAAGGATGAAAAATGTATGGACGATTCTTTTAGAACATCGTGAAGATGTCTCAAAGATTGTCATGATAGCTACGAAAAGGTAAGAAGAGAGGGGTTCCCCTTGCCTTACCTCGTTTTCACCTTTAAAGTAGCCTCTGCTGACTCCATTGATGCTAACAACAAAACATTATGAAGAAACACATTGCATATCCAATCAATAAAAATCATAGGAAAAGCAGATACAACCAAAAAATCCTGAATGACTTCCTATCTAACAGAGTCGAAAACTTTCTTGATATCTATTTTAAAAGTCACTCTCGGGGATATTTTCTTTTCCCGTATCCTTTTAAAAAGCTCTATATGAAAAGAATATTATGAGAGATTGTCCTACCATGGATAAATACAGATTTATTAAGATTTATTATTTTTCCTATGACATTTTTAAAACGATTAGAAATTATTTTTGAAATTATTTTCTAAACCACATTGCAACAAGAAATGGTCTGAAATCTTGTACTTTTTCGGGCACCGTAGTTTTGGGATCAAGGTAAGGACCGATGTATTCCATTACTTTAACATCTTTCTGTTCTTGAAAAACTCCAGAACCCCATCAGTAATATCTTTACCCACAATCGAACAATTGTCTTTGAAGAACTTCACATTAAAATCATCCGACCCGGGTTTTTATTCCCATCAATACAGAATAGAGCTTCTTTAACCTCAACCCTCGTGACAACCCTTATTAACTCGCAACTATCCTCAACAGAAATTTTTCTATCGATAATCTGATACAAGGTATTCAGGTGACTATGATGCTACTTTCTTGTACCCATTTGCTTCTTATAGAACTCGATAGCCAGATTTTGTACACCCTTTTGACCCTGAACATATTCGTCATCATTATTCTTCAGTCTGTACACGTTGTTTCTCATTCTTCTAAATTGCATTTTCCTGCAGAAGAAAGATGTATTTTTATCACCCAACCAAAGCCAGCTTTGTTAGAGGAGATATTATCCCATTTTAAAATTAATAAAAAAATAGATAATAGAGAAAAAAACTAATGAGATAAAAAAATATTATTGAATTAAAATATTAAATAATTTAATATAAAAAATAAATGTATCATATTTTTAAGATAAATTGTAAAATATTAACTCATTATACCCACTTGCAATCTCATTCCTCTTATTATATGGCCAAATGTAATGTTATTTGAGGCTCCAATTTAGGTAAAAACTTTTTTATCAAAATTGACCAAATATTTTATTATTTTAGTAAAGTATTTTCATTTCTTAATTAATTTATAATACTTGTAAAAAAATAAAATCTATTCTCTCTTCTATTGTTTGTAACTATTTCCACGTATTAAATATTTTCTAAAGCATTTAAATTGTATTTGACAATTTAGAACTCATACATCTCATAAAAAAAACTAAATTTAAAATATAAAAAAAATGTTTAAATTGATAGAATATATACAAAAATTATGTTGTTTCAAAAATTTATTAAATAATAATACTAAAAATCTATCATTTTTCTATTTTTCTCAAATAATTTGTACATCTCGAAACAATAAATAATTTTTAAAAAAAATAATAGGTTAGAATAACACTATGAACATTTTGTCAATTTATAAAAAGACTCAAATAATTATAAAAATGGTGATAATTGAGTCTCATCTTATATAATTCAAAATTCAAGCTACATTTATAAAAATGACTTCTAATCTCAAATAATAATTGACCCTTATTTTATATTAATACTTGTTTTTGTACTGGTAATTGAGATTTATTCATTATTATAGCGTTTTTTCGTTTTTCTATTTTTACTTATTCTTAGGATTTATACTTAGTCTATATTTATATCCATTTTCGGTTAAAAATGTTAAAACAATTATTAAAAATAACAGTTTAAAACATAAATATTTCAATCATCCACATTTTATAATCATATATTAGTTCATTTATACCTCTTCTTAAGTTCCTTAAAAAAAGCATAATACTCGGTCAAAAGTTAATCATTATACCGCAGTCTTCTTTCAACAATAAACCCTAATCATAAAAGGTTAAAGCACCAGAATTGAAGGGAAAAAAGAGAGAAAACCAATATGGCTTTCAATTATTATAAGCTTCTGCAAGTTAACAATACAGCTAAAGATGATGAAATTAAAAAGGCTTACCATAAGCTTGCTATGAAATGGCATCCAGATAAAAACCCTAATAACAAGAAGGAAGCTGAAGCTAAGTTCAAACAGATCTCTGAAGCCTATGCAGTAATATATATATATTTTTTACAATTTCATTTAAAACATATCTTAAGCTGAAGTTTTAGCCCACGGGAATATTAGTTTTCTACATTCAAAATATTTTTTATTTTTTTATTTTTTCTTGATACTAATCTAAATTGTTCCTTCTTAATTAGGTTTTAAGTAACTCTGAAAAAAGAGTAATTTATGATCGGCATGGTGAAGGAAGGAATAATCGGACGTCTAGTTCGGCGCCTAAGGCATCGGACTATAATCGGGGTCAAGGGAGGAGTAATCCGACACCTAGTCCGCCGCCTAAGGCGTCAGACAATTCCTCTGAGAATTCTAAGAGCGCTGAAGACATATTTACAGATTTCTTCGGGTCATCATTTTCTGAAAACAATTTCGGCAATGCTAATTGGTTTAGTGCAAGAGTTAAAGAGGAAGCTCCCATTGAGAAGACTCTACATTATTCTCTTGAGGATCTGTATAATGGATCAACTAAGAAGATGAGAATTTCAAGAGAAGTCCTTGATTCCAATGGGTAAGTATATATTGGATTATTTGAAACATATGTATTATCTCATTTAGAAATATTTTTAAACTAACATCAAAAATATGTTTATAAATGACCATATAATTTATTTTTACACATAAAACTTTTAAGATTTGGTCTAATTTGGCCTCAATATAGCAGGACATTGATACAAGTGGAGGAACTCCTAGCTATTAAACTAAAGCCGTTTTGGAAGAATGGAACGAAGGTTTTCTTCCCCGGGAAAGGAAACGAGCGACGAAACATGTTTCCATCGGATATGGTAGTTCTTTTAGAAGAAAAACCTCATCCTATATTCAAACGTGAAGGAAATGATCTTGTGGTTACGATCAATATATCTTTGAAAGAGGCATTGACAGGTTATACGACAATTCTCACAACTTTGGATGGACGATTATTGAGGATTCCAATCAATAAGGTGATTCATCCTAACTACGAGGAAGTTGTTCCAAGGGAAGGAATGCGGTTTGCAAAAGATCCGTCCCAGAAAGGAAATTTGAGAATTCAATTCAATATTAAGTTTCCAAGTCTCAATTCGGAACAGAAGGTTAGTTTAAGGAAAATATTGCCTTGAAGAATAATGGTATTTGTTCTTATTATCTTATTGGTTCATGAAGCACAACATATTGATCATGATTCATGACTAAAAGTTTATGTTTGTCTTAGTATATTATTAGATTGGATTTGAAATTTGAGGTTCAATTTCAAATACTTACTTGTTTGTCTACATCAAATAATGAATTCAATTAGAATAATAATAAATAAATACATAAAATTAAAATACACATTATTTTGAAGTTTTAATTTCACCTCATAATTCAAATTCCATCTTTGTCTTATTTATTTATTCTCACTTTTTCCACTTTTCTTTATTTTCAACTTTATTTTTTTTCCACTCACAATAATTCACTTTTAAACATATATTCAAAGTGAGATTAATTTTTTATTTATTCATTTAGAGCTTGTTTGTTTGATATTGAATAATTTAAGATTTTTATTGAAAATTTTGTTTTTTTGTTTGAATGAATACGTAGCTATTTAAGTTTTATTTGTTAGTTAAAATAAAATTTTGTATTTATTAAACAAAATAAAAATATTTTAATTAATAAATAAAATCTTTCAATAGTTGAAACTAAATAAGATGTGATAGCAAAATTTTAAATAAAAAACCAAAAAAATAAACAATAAATTTTCCTCATGGTGCCTTAACCCAAATCAACTCGAATTAGTTCAATGCACACGCGAAACCCAAATCATTTAAAAAATGAACAACCAAATGGAGGTCCAAATTTTATGTTACTCCAAAGATCTTGCCTAGCCCCACCCAAGTGTTGGATGGGGCTAGCCACAAACAGAGAATATTTCAATTCTTTCAATAAGCAACACTCACATTTAAACACTTTAATATTTTGAACTATGTGATAACCCAACACCCAATTAATTTTAAAGACTCTAATATTTGGAACTAAGTGATGGAAAGATGCCGCTTAGCATTGAAATAAACGAGAGAAAAATTTCCAACGCGTAAAATAGAGGATTACTTGCATTCGTTTTCAGTTTTGAAGCCTCTACACAAAAATCACAATAAGAATATTATTAGATGGATCTGTGATACTCACTTCACTCCACAACCCTGCAATGAGAGCGACAATACTATTAACCATGATCAATTTATTCTCAAGACGGAAACCCTAATCTCTTATCCCAAGTAATTAGCAAAACACGTGATTCTCAACCAATATCAAAATTTTAAAACTAAAGATTTTGAAATGACATTGTAGGGATTACCAACCTTCTTAATGAAATATTTTTTCATTAGGTGAAAATTACAATTAACAGATTATGGGTTAAATTTGAAATGGAAGATGACCAAATTATATTTAGTTTTAAAAAATGAATTATACATGAATTCAATGCAATTTTTTATGAAAATAGCACACAATAAATTATTTAATATTAGAGCTGGTTAGAAAGAGCATAAATTTAAAAAATAATCATAAAATCTTTAGTTTATATATTATAAAATGAAATGTTACTTTCATCAATACTACATCGGTAATTAAACCCACTCAAAATAAGAAACAAGGAAACAATAGTTATCATAACATATAAATAAAATTGATGAACTAAAAAAAACTCAGAAAAACATGAATATCTCCAATTTTAATCATGTCTAGAAGGATGCGTATCATCATTATTGTTGATAGGAGATCCATTAGGAAATTGGAGTTTAACATCATCATCAGGGACGCCGCCGTCTTCGTTAGCATGATTATTCATGCTTTGGGATTGATTTATATTTTTGATCTCTTGAAACTTTTCAACTACGACTTGATTCATGCAATAGAGTGTTCGTTCTTCAATTTGATTAAATTCAATACTACCTTCAAAAACTTTGCACAAGAATTCGAGACCTTCAGATCGGATGTTCTTCTCCTTCAAAATTTTCAATTCGGAAGATTCTTTAGTGATCCTTTCAGAAATGTAGGTGTATTGAGTTGTTGCCTTTTGAGTACGTTCAATAAGTGGCATGTTCATGACATGAGACATAACATCCTTCACAGCATTAAGGGATGGAAACATTTCGAATGGATCAACTTCATTGATGTTAAAGAAAGCAAACACAACACTCACACCAAAAAGAATTTCAAGTTCAGTTGACTTTTTGGAAATAACAACTGTCCTCTTTGTTAAGGCTATTTTTCTTGCAATGGAATTCTCAATGAATCCGAGCTTAACTTTTCCCTTCCTCATTTTTTTTTCTTCTAAAAATATTTGGATCTTAAGTTATTACTTGTTTATATGGGAGAAAATTATAGTAAATCATACAACTATTTTTTAAATGTGTTTCAAAATGTCAATGAATTTTCATTTGACTAAATGTTTTAAATTCTTTCTTTCTTAAAACATTTTACATTTACAATTTTATTATAATTAATCATTCAATGGTCAAATCTTATATATTACTATTTTTATATATAATTAGTCCCACTGATTAATATTTATATTTTTCTTATTAAATTTTATTTGATAAATTTATATTTTCATTAATTTTAAAATTTTATACAACCGATTTCAAACAAATCAATTGACCTATATTTAAGTTAATTGAGGTATATTTGAACGCATAATTGTAAAGTCATAGTAAATTCATTTTAACCTCTATAATGAATTTTGTTTAATTAATTATTTTTCTTTCTTAATAGAGAGCTTAAATTTAGTTAAATAAAAAAAATTGTAAGATAGA
The DNA here is from genome assembly GCF_907164915.1 of Impatiens glandulifera. Taxonomy (NCBI): domain Eukaryota; kingdom Viridiplantae; phylum Streptophyta; class Magnoliopsida; order Ericales; family Balsaminaceae; genus Impatiens; species Impatiens glandulifera. The sequence goes on along the minus strand of NC_061866.1, from coordinate 13,283,437 downwards.
TAATTACCTAATAAGACTACTTAATATAGTTATAAACTATTTAAATTAACTTAATGAAAATAATATAAATTATAAACAAACTCAATTAAAATCTAGCCAATAATATTGAACGTATGATTAATAGAATAGTTATTTAATGAATTAATTGACACAAATTTAATATAAATAATATATTTTTAAAGAATTTATCCATTTTCATTACATATCTAAATTAAGTAAAATTTAAACAACATATATTAATATCAACTTTTTAAACTCAAAATTTTGAAATAATATTGTGTTAATATTGTCAACTTCATTAATTGTATATTTGTTTCTAATCCATGATATCGTGAAGATTATATTCAACATATTATAGGTAAAAATTTTAAAATCAAAACAATAAAATCCATAAATAAGATGCCATGAATGAAAAAAAAACAACTGAACTAAATTTAAATAGATGCACGCAACTAAACATAATCAAAATTACAATAATAATGTTATAGTCAAATCAATTTCAAATACCAAATTGTTGACTACGACCACGAGATTAATCACCTATATTGTTGATTGCGGCGATATTACTTGAATCAAATCTATAGTGCGATATAACTATAATTAAACCTACATTTATTAAGTAATATACACTCAATAAAATATTTAAACTTATTCATATCAAAATTTACTTCTGAATCTGATTTAATATTTAAACTTATTCATATCAAAATTTACTTCTATTATATTCTTTTTCTTTTTAGTAAGATATGTGAAATGAAATGAATAACTACATTGCAAGTTTCTCAATCTAATTAAAATTTTAATTAGGCTAAGTAAAATTTCAAATTCAAGTGTAAGCATTATCTCCCTTTGCCATTTATTGTGTTGGTACACGAATTTTTAAATTTATAATAATTATTTGTATAAATTTTAATTTGGAGTATGTTCAATTGCTAATTTGGAATAGATTTTATTTCAAATTACAATTTTATATGAGATTGGTTAAATTTGCTCCAGTTATACTTTGCTAAATCTTCCATCAGTATAGAAATATATTTTTTGAAAAAATGGTTAAAATTATTTCATTAAAATCTCAAAAGTGGGAGATCAAGAATCAAAGCTAGAAAATCTTAGACTCTTAGTTATGATTAAAAGATGACAATCAAACGACCCTAAAGAACCTGATTAGTAGCAATCAAACATACAACAAAACAAATGAAGGTAAAAAATACGATATCTGGCTGGGCAGTGAAAAAACTTTCTTATGCAGGGAGGATCGAACTTATCAAAATCGTGGTCATGGGCATAGTTGGCTATTGGGCGTAGCAAATGGTCATTCCAAAGAAGGTAATGAAGGGGCTCGATAAACTGATGAGGAACTTTATCTGAGGCAGTACCGGAAGAGGAGGAAAAAAAGACAAATGGACCACTCTCTAAAACCGAAGGACGAGGGAGGCATCGACTTGAAGAACTGTATCGAGTGGAACAAGGCTCTCACTTTTCAAGTATTTATGGGCTTTGGAGCGCAATCAGGAGTCACTATGGATCAAATGGGTGCATACGAGGTTTATAAAATACGAAACTAGCATTTGGACCTGCAAAATTCATGAAGGTATGAGCTGGTCCTTAAAAAAGATTCTTAAACTAAGAAGCGATATTGTAGATCTTTATGACATCCGGCTAGGGGACGGGAAATGCATTCTATTCTGGAACGACCTCTAGTTCGAAAACTAGTCTATCATCCACAAGGAGGAGTTTCAAAATACCCGCATCAGAAGGGACTGCACAAAAGCGAAAATCAGAGACATTAAAGACGGGAATTGGGACTCACTCCTGAGAAGAAATCCAGAAGGACAGAGGATACTTGATCATATAAGTAACATACAACTACACGACATATCGGATATTCATGAATGAAAAGCTGAGGACAATGGGAAGCTGGTATTGAAGAAAATATGGGAGGTAACACGGGGAAAAGCACAGAAACTAGAATGGGCTCCTCTTGTATGGTCAACGAAGATTATCCTTGGACACCAGTTCATCCTATGTCTCGCCTTATGGGAAAGACTCGGCACTCGTGATCGTATCAACAAATGTATGAGCATCCCGGACACGAACTGTCTTCTATGTAGAGGAAATGAAGAAATCATAAATCACCTATTTGGGAGCTGATGTATTACTTCAGAGCTTTGGGACAGATTCTATAAAATCCTGGAGCTGATCAGTTTCCCGAGCAAATGGAATGAAATCAAAGATGTAGCACTACTCAAAACCAAGGGAAATAGATTTGCAACAAACGTGTTCAAGTGTAGTGGTGTATAACATTTGGCAAGAACAGAATGCAAGGATATATGGCAGAACCCGTAGGAGCGTTGAAGTGTTATGGAAAGTTATTGTATCGGATTGCAGCGCCCTCGCGGGAACGTGGACAAGAATTCCAAGCACGGAGCAGAGCTGAAATATCTATAGGAACTGGAATTTACCGTTTTTTAAACTTATTAGAATTAAAAGCATTGTAATCAGATAATTTATATACGTTTTTAGATTTTTAGCTTTTTTTTAGAATGTTACGACTTCAAAATCATTCTAGGCCTGTCTAAAATGATCTCTTAAACTCGTGGGTTTTTTTTTCCCATTTTTAGGAATTTTTAATGAAATGACGCTAAGTCGTTTTCCCAAAAAAAAACATACAATAAATAAAGATTACAAACTGTATCAAATCCTAATTATCCCAATTGGGATTTCTATTTCCATACCATCTTGATGTTTTAACAGGTTGTCTTTCTCTTCCCCTTATTCTTCCACTATCCCTTTCCCTTCCTCTTGTAATGAAGTGGATGAACTGAAGAGGTTGATGAATACTGCCTATTTTTATTTTGATTTTTTCCTTATATGAACCCGTTCTGATTTAATATAAAGAAATATTGTTCAGGATTTTTTGGCTCTTCACTTTGTTGTTCTCAACTTGAATTTCGAGATCACTATTTTTATTTCCTTCAGCTTCAACTTTGGAATCCTCAGCAACTTTGGCTTCCTCTGTATCAACCTTAAAATTCTCTTCTTCATCTTGATTAGCTGAGTATCTTCCTCTCTATTTACACCAACAATAACTTCAACTTGATTTTATTGATAATCCTCAATTATCTCTTCAACATTATTAGGTTGAGGTTCCACCTCCTTCTTCGTACTACTTTCTTCTTGTACAAAATTTTCTTCATCTTCTTTTTCCTGTTCTTTAACCACATTTTTTTTTGAAAATAGGCACCTCTGTTTTGTTTTCCTGCATATTTACTTTCTGGCCTTTATGAATTGTCTGATCTTCTACCTTAGCCAAATCACATTTTGGGCTTGAATGCTGGAAGGCATTGCAGAAAGAGCATCTGTCTAGCCTCCACTCATTAGTGATTTCCATGAAAGTAGATTTTCTTTTTCTATCTACTACTGTCATACTTTTCGGCAATGTGATTTTAAGATGCACCTCAATCCTAATTCAAGCAAATGATAGGTGCTCTCCTCCTACAGTAATTAGGTCAATGTATAATGGTCTACCCAATAAACCTGCAAAATGACTAAGGCCTTCAGAATTGTACATATGTGTAGGTATATTCCAGAGCTTGAACCATATATGTGCAGTTTCTTTTGGATTACTCAATAGGTTCAAGTCTTCAGACCATTTTTCCAACTTTATACAGTTGGATCTAGGGGTGGGAAAATTACTGATATTAAAGGTATATCGAAAATATCGTACCGCAATATATCGAAAATATCGATTTTTAAGGTATACTTAAAAAAAGTAAGGTATGATACATATACCGAAATTTAATACGGTAAAGGTATGAGATTTTTTATAATTTTGGTATATCGAGATATACCGAAATCCCAAATAGTACTTATAAGTTAAAATATATCATATATATATAATACTTATAAGGAAAGAATTAAATAGATTTTATATTAAGTTAATTATAGAAATATAATTTTTGAAATATTATTCAATATATGCAATCTCTACCTTATCGATGAGATTGATTTTGTTTAAGTTAATATGGTTTTTAGGTATTAAAGGTATAATATCGATACTATACCGAAATTAAGGTATACCGAAATTAAGGTAAGGTAAAGATATGAATTTTTTGTATACAGAAATTAAGGTATATTGAAATAAGGTATATCGAAATCAAGGTAAGGTAAAGGTATGTATTTTTTGCATACCAAAATTTTAGGTAAGGTATAAGGTATGGATAAAACATTAAGGTATACCGTATCGACCCACCCCTAGTTGGATCCTATATATGTATGCCCATTTTCTAGAATTTTCTCCAAATTAGATCCTTCTTGAGTTTAAGGAAATATAAATAATGGACATTTATTGAAATCTTCTCGAGCCCTTTCTCTTCCCATTGCTTCAATAAGGCATCTTTAGTAATTGGGAAGGATACTTTGTTTTTCACTATGTAGTTTCCCAAAACTACATTTTCTCATTTCTTTATACAATTTTCCTCTACTTCAGTAGACAATTTAAATTTAAATGGAGAATTCAGTACCTCCACTTTTGTCTGTGTATTACCCAAGTAGATTTCCTTTTATAGGCATGATCTTTTGACTTTTTTGCATTGTTGTTTTTTCAGACTTCATTAGTTTTCCATGTCGAGTTTCTCCTTATAGTATATGACTTAAATTTGTGAGCCTTCATCAGCTCTTTCATTGTAGCAACTGACCAATGAACAATTTCTTCATATTCTTCTTTTTTCAGCAGATTTCAGTCTTGAAGATAATGAATTTTGAGTTAATTGTAATTTGTTGTGCTTTCTCCTTATTGATGACAATTTCTCCCTTTTGACATACATAAGGAACTTTGTAATCTAATTCTTGAGCTCAAACAGATTAACTGTTTCATTATAGCGTATCTTCCAAGCTCTTTCATTATCCCCCTGTTTTTCTGTATTATTTTCAACAGAAATTTTCCAAACAGCAGTTGGAGCAGATTTCTTACTTGTGTTGGTATCCTATTGTTCTTTGATAATTTCTTCAGCAATTTTTTCAATTTATTTGAAAGATAATTCCTTAATTATTTCTAGCACAAAATCCCTAACTTCTTTAGATTTATTACTTTTATTCTTTCCTTCCCCATAATGACAGAAATAAAGTAATTGAAGAAACCCTAAGAGATGGTCACAGATAAACCACAATCGAGGGAAAATTTTCAGTGGCGCTTACAAATGCACAAGAAACCCTAGACTAGAGAAACTTATTGAACGACATAAGACAAAACTGTGTCGCCCGTGCCGTGTCGTTTGTGCCGATTGTGCTTCTTTTGATTAATGGTGATTTCGATGACGATTTGATGACATACGGTGGTGTTGGACAATATCGTGTCTCTTGTACCGGTCGTGCCTTTCTTCCCGTGCCTATCGTGCCGCTGTGTCGATCGTGTTGTCTGTGTCAATCGTGCCTTTCTTCCCGTGCCTATCGTGCAATATAGAAATATTATGCATATAACTAGATGATCAACTAAGATTCTTAGTTATCTAGCTATATGTAGATAGATATTCCTTATACTAATTAATAGAATCTATCACTAGTAATAAGTAAAATTTTAAATCCAATCATAAACATCACCTTTCCCATTTATTGCATTGGAACATGAATTTGAAAATTTATATAGATTTATTTGTATTAAGTTTAAATCTGATTATGTTCAATTGCTAATTGTGTATGAATTTTATTTCTAAAAATAATTTTATATGAGATTATTTAAACTATTAGGATTTTCGTACATTTGCATGTATAATGATATAAACAAAATACGAAACATTATATCTTTCAAATATAATTTTTCTAACGAACATTTTACATTCAACTATCTTATCATATTATTCACATTTTTACTACGGTCTACAAATAATCTCATTAACAAATTTAACCACCATTATCTCTCCTCAATAGTCCTTTAACAATTAATTTTGTGACCTCATTCCAAATAACGCCTAACTATCTCATCATATTACTCATTTACAAATTTAATCACCATTAATAAATTTAACCACCATTATCTACTCATTTACAAATTTAAACAAAAAAATCTCATTAACAAAATTAACCACCATTATCTACTCATTTTGGTTGAACTAACAGTTATATATTTTTCTCTAATTAACATTTTAGTACTTAGTCTCGTCCCCTCCCTCTGAGGATTTTGTACATCAACTATCTCATCATATTACTGATATTTTACCATCAGTTCATCCATCCAACCATCAAATTTACATTATTTAACCACAAGTATCTCTTGTTTCTCCATTGACCTCTCACAATTAATCTCGTGACATCATTCCAAGCATTTTACACCCCAATTATCTCATCATATTACTTACCTCTCCACACTTTAGTTAAATGAACAATTTCCTTCACATATTAAACACAATTTCTTTATGACATCCGGCTAGGGGACGGGAAAGACACTCTATTCTAGCACGACACCTAGTTCGAATACCAGCCTATTATCCACAATGAGGAGTTTCAAAATACTCGCATCAGAAGGGACTGCACAGAAGCGAAAATCAGAAACATTAAAGACGGGATTTAGGACTCACTCCTAAGAAGAAATCCAGAAGGACAGAGGATATTTGATCATATAAGTAACATAAAACTATACGACAGACCGGATATTTATGAATGGAAAGCCGAGGACAATGGGAAGCAGGTATTGAAGAAAACATGGGAGGTAACACGGGAAAAAGCACAGAAACTAGAATGGGCTCCTCTTGTATGGTCAACGAAGATTATCCCTAGACACCAGTTCATCTTATGGCTCAACTTCTGTGAAAGACTCAGCACTCGTGATCGTATCAGCAAGTATATGAGCATCCTGAACATGAACTGTCTTCTATGTAGAAGAAATAAAGAAACCATAGATCACCTATTCGGGACTTGGTGTATTGCTTTAGAGCTTTGGAACAGATTCTATAAAAGTCTGGAGCTTATTAGTTTCCCGAGCGAATGGAATGAAATCAAAGATGCAACACTACTCTAAGCCAAAGGAAATAGATTTACAACAAGCGTGTTCAAGTGCAGCTTTGGAGTAGTGGTGTATAACATTTGTCAAGAATGGAATGCAAGGGTATATGGAAGAACCCGTAGGAGCGTTTAAGTGTTCTGGAAAGATATTGTATCGGATTGCAGCGCTCTCGCGGGAACGTGGACAAGAATTCCAAGCACGAAGCAGAACTGAAATATCTGTAGGAACTAGAATTTACCGTTTTTTAAACTCACTAGAATTGAAAGCATTGTAATCAGATAATTCATTTACGTTTTTAGCTTTTTTGCTTTTATTCATAATGTTATGACTTCAAAATCATTTTAGGCCTGTCTAGAATCATCTCTTAAACTCGTGATTTTTTTCCCATTTTTGAAATTTTTAATGAAATGATGCTAATTCGTTTTTCCAAAAAAAACACAAATATCTTTTTTTACTCAATTGACCATTCAATACTTAATCACTATGAATTTGTACCTAAGTATCTCATCATTACCGACCAAATTAAATAAAAATTCGAACATTTTAAGAAACTAAAATGGATTAAATAAATAAATAAATGAAAAAAAGACCAAGACTTTATTGTATATAAATATTAATCTTGTGATTTTTTGTTGCATGAAAATATAAATAAATAACATTTGGCCCATAAAGCCACTACGAACCACTATGGGGCCGAGTAGAGGCAATAAAGTAAAAGGGATTGGGCTCGGCCATAACCGAACCCTAGTGAAAAGGCTCAATCCTAGGCAAACCCCGGTTTGGGCGAATGCATCGAGGCACGGACAATTCCAAGCCAAAATGATGGTTGATGGACGAAACATGAGTTAACAGATCATCAGTACATTGATTAAACGCGTAGAAGCTAACAGTATTCACGTTTACGACCGCTCCACGTCCATCGCGACCAATGACCAAAGATATTTCTCTTAGATTTTCTTGTCTTATTTTAATCTTGATCTATTAACGGTAAGTTTTCTTTAGTCATGATCTATAATTTTAAACATTATATTAATATTTATTTAGATAAAACAAGATCATGATTCTCTATGTCATTGACACATATTTTGAGTTACCACCGGTTGGCTCTTTCAATTCATTAGACCGTCTCTCTTACTTCTATCTAACGATGAAGGTTATGAAAAATGAAACCTACACCTTTGAATCGGGGACCACAACTCTATTTAATTATTATTTATCACGAATATCAACGTAATCAACTGACATAGATCTATTATATATGTGTAGTATAGAAATGACATCTAATGTCATCAATCATGTCAACTTCTAGCTGGTCCTTTATGATATCAAAGTTTTCAAGAAAACAGAGTGTTACAAAATTCTTTATTATTCATAAACTGTAGTAATAATACATGTGTATTACATTTATACATATAGTAACAAACTTCCACTAAAACTAAATATCTTTAAATGACATAACACCCATTTGAGTAGTATGCTCCGAAAAGACCTTAGGTGGTAGTGCCTTAGTTAACGGAATCACAATCATACAGTTTGTACCAATATGTTCTATATATAAATGACCACTCTAAACTCTTTCATTAACAGCTAGGAATTTTATGTCAATATGCATTGACTTAGTTGACCTCCTATTGTTGTTCGAATACATGACTATTGATTTATTGTCACAAAATAATTTGAATGGTCTTTCAATTCTTTTCATAATTTTTAGCCTAGTGAAAAAATTTCGCAGCCACATTCCATGATTAAATACATCATGACATATTATAAATTCAGTGACCATATAAGAAGAAGCTATGAGTGTTTGTTTAACACGCTTCCATGAGATTGCTCTTTCCGTAAGTATGAAGATATAACCTGAAGTAGATCTGTGACTGTCCTGCCACTCAACAAATCTGAATTCGAATATCCAACGATCTCCAACTAGTCTTATTTCATATATGTGAGCATGAAGTCTTTATGTCACATCCTAAAATTACACTTTTCACGACCGAGAATCTTCGGTCATGGCTGAGACTTAGGAACGAGGATACTAGAACCCATGACCGAGTGGTCCGACCGATGATCTTATAGATTAGGAATTATCAGATCAACACTCTTTCTATAATGTTTTCTAAACCCACACAATGTTATTTATTCATGTATTTTATATAAACGATGCATAACGTTTTCAAAGCATGTATTCATTGCATGTACATGATTTCTAAGAATGATGATTTTATAGAAAGAATATGGAATCAAAGTGATAATGATGAAGGAATTAACGGATATGGGAGGATGACTACCAACATGAGCTCTGGTAGTCCGATTCCAAAATATGACTGACGAATTGACGGATATGGATTCCTCACCTTGAGGATCAGCTCTCAAGGTCTAAGGTCAAAATATCTGCTCAAGATGTAACTGTACCTTCGCTAATGATGATATATCTTTAAAAAACCTCATGGATGCAGTGGAATTAAAATGTATTTTATGTATTCTTTTAAATGTTTGATGGATCTCTAGACTCACTATGCTTGTGTGGTGCAGGAACCCAACCACAGGTTTTTAGATGACAGGTGAAGGGAGACTTGGAGTGGAGTATGGTATAGGATATGCGTGTGGAAGGAGGGATCGAGACCGTACGACCGACTTTTATAGCACAATTTTAATAGAAATGTTAAAAAGGCACCTTATCTCTTTTGTATATATGACCAAATTTATGTTGATTTAGGCGTACGAAATTAGGATTTTATGGCCTTACAATTTAGTATTAGAGCAATGGTTCAGAACCTTAGCACTTTCACACACATGCTCCTGTGGATGCACCTCCTAGAGCTTACCTTCAGGTTTGAAAATTGTTTTAAATAATGTTTTGCATGACATGAAACTGTTTTCATTATGATTTTAAATAAGGTTATTCATGAAACTATTTTAATAAATCACAAAAGTAGCACGACCCATAGTTTTGAAATTCGGGTCGAAATTCCTTATTAGGTGGGTAGTTTGTCACATCCTAAAATTACACTTTTCACTACCGAAAATCTTCGGTCCTAGCTGAGACTTCTGACCGAGGATACTGGAACCCAGGACCGAGTGGTCCGACCGATGATCTTGCATATTAGGAATTATAAGGCAATCAATCTTTCTATACTATTTTCTAAACTCACACAATGCTATTTATTCATGTATTTTATATAAATGATGCATAATATTTTCAAAGCATGTTTTCATTATATGTCCATGATTTATAAAGAATGATGATTTTATAGAAGGGATATGGAATCAAAGTGATAATGATGAAGGAATTGAAGGATATGGGAGGATGACTATCAACATGAGCTCTAGTAGTCCGATTCCAAAATATGGCTGACGAATTGATGGATATGGGTTCCTCACCTTGATGATCAATTCTCAAAGTCTAGGGTCAAAATATATGCTCAAGATGTAACTGTACCTTCACTAATGATGATATATCCTTAAAACCCCTCATGGATGCAATGAAGTTAAAATGTCTTTTATGTATTCTTTTAAATGTTTTCTATGTCTCTAGACTCACTATGTTTGTGGGGTGTAGAACCTAGGTACAGGTTTTTAGATGACAGGTGAAGGGAGACTTGGAGTGGAGCATAGTGTAGGAGATGCGTGTGGAAGGAGGGACCGAGATCATACGACCAAATTTTATAGAACCATTTTAATAGAAATGTTAAAAAGGCACCATATCGTTTCCGCATATATGACAAAATTTACATTGATTTAGGTGTAGGAAATTAGGATTTTAGGACCTGACACTTTAGTTCTATTCAAATAACGCATAACACTCTTGTTTGATACCCAATGATCCATATCAGGGTTACTCAGATATCTGCTTAAAATTCTTACAATGTATGTCAAATTTGGTTGAGTACAAACTTGTGCTTACATCAAACTCCCTATTGTAAATGCGTAAGGAATTTTCTATATATGTTTAACTTTAAGATCATTCTTAGGGCATTGTTAGAGACAAAATTTATCTCATTAACAACGTGGTAATTCCTGATTTACATTCCTACATGACATATATTTTTAGTACATTTCAATGTAGCTCTTTTGTGACAATCCAAGTATATCTCGAGAACGATCTTGATGGTATCTGTATTCCTAATACTAAAGAGGCATCACCAAGATCTTACATCTCAAACTAAGTTGAAAGAAATTTCTTAGCTTCACGTAGTAAACCAATATCATTGCTAGAAAACAATATATCATCAACAAATAAAATCTAAAAAATATGTTTGCTCCCACTAAGCTTGTGGTATACACAATCATTAGTTGCATTACTCTCAAAACCAAATAAGATAATGATTTCATAAAAAAATTATATTTTTGACAAAAACTTTTTGAGACCATATATGGATTTCTTTAGTTTACAAATAATTTTGTTTGGGTTTTCCACCACAAAATTTTCTGGTTCGTTCATAATTTTTTTCATCAATGTTATCATTTAGAAACGCAGTCTTTACATCCATTTGATGTAGCTCAAAATCAAAATGCGGCACTAATGCCATGATCGTCATAAATGAGTGCTTAATTGAAACAGGGCAAAAAGTTCTTGTAAATTCAATACCTTCTCTTTAAGTGAAACCCTTTGCAATAAGATGTGCCTTATATATTTTTATATCACACTTTGAATCTCTTTTGGTTTTGAATATCCACTTACAACCAATAGGTTTCGCATTTTTAGGTAATGATACTAGATTCCAAATATTTTGTATTTCATGGAATTATTTTTTTCATTCATTTCAATAATCCATTTATTAGAATTAGAATTATGCATTCCTTGATTTAAGTTGATTGGATCATCTTCTATTATTTCAATACCATCCTCATGTTCTTGGAGAAATATAACATAGTCATCTGAAATAACATTTCTTCTTTCTCTTGTGGATCTTCGCAATAACATTTCTTCATGAGATTGTTGAGTTTGTTATTTAGAAATGTTTACCTCATTTTTAATGGGAAGATTTATATTAATGTCTTGAAGTTCTGGAATTATTTCTTGATTAATATCATTAATAAATTCATGACTATCATTAGTATCAATAGTAAGAATTTGAACAAATCCAAATTCCTTAGTATCTCTCCCCTCAAACTCAAAATCCTCAAAGAACACCGCATTTTCCTTTTAAAAAAAGGTTATGTTCGTGATTACATAAAACTTATAACCCTTTGATTTCTCAAAATATCCAATAAAGTAATAATTAACTGTTTTGGAGTCCAATTTCTTTTTCTTATTTTTTTTGAAAAATAGCTTAGTTTCATTTCATTAAAAAACCCAAAAGAGGGAAAAAAATACAAAAGTAAAAGATCAGATCTCGACAATTTCTAGATTTTATAATGAAACAATAATTGAATTAAAGACAATAACAACAATAAATTAACGCCTATAGAGTTTTTACTTTTATTCTACTTGTGACTTTCTCAAATGAAATATCCCATATCTGGCAGAGCTTTCTATTCTCTTAATTTCTTTCGATTCTTTCCAAGGTTGAATGAGTGCAGTTCCATTTGAAGTTATATCTCTCCAAATATATCTTCAGCGGTTCTATTTCTTCCACTGTATGTTCTTGAATTTCTTTCTTTCTAAATATTATAGATTACAGCTCCAAAGTAACATTTCAACATACTTACATAGAAGGATCTTCCTTTTGCTTTATTCTTCATCCACCAGAAAAGGTGAGTATTAGATATTGGTTGGCCAAACATTGTGGCCCAATCTCTAGTAACTCACTTACTAGACTTGACCTAATAATATAAATAGATACTACTCTCTTGGTGAGAGGAAAAAATCAAGCTCTTTTGCGGTGTTTGGAGACTAGAGAAAGGGTTGCTGTCTTTGGTTAAGTAGTGGTGCAACGGAATCGATAAACAAGAGGAACTGATCCAAACTTCAATCGTATTCACACCCAACATTGATATCAAAGCTTAGGTTTAGGGTTTGTAGTTGGAGTATAATATTGGGTTGGATGATATGAATTATCTTCACCAATAAGCGCAGATTTTTTCTTCTTTCATCATGCTACTTTTATTTTGTACTTCTACTGCTACTGGAGGAAGAAGAAAGTCGCCGCCTCTGGAGAAGAAGACGTTGATGTCCTGTTCAACCGTTGTCAGTGTCGCATTTGTCGCGACCGCTGAGAGTCAAAGTCGTCGCCAATTGATTTCGCAAGGTATCATAACTTGAACCCTCTTATTAATTCATGCCAATTGATTGTTGATTGCTTTTAATTTGTTTGATAGCATGTCTGGTGTTAATCAATATGGTATGGTTCCTTTTGACGGAAAAATAGATTTTAGCAATTGGAAACAAAAAATGAAATGTGTTTTGATTCATAAAAAATGTTTTAAAGTTGTTAGTCAAGTTTATGTTGTTGCTAATACCGTTGAGAAAAATAGTGAAATGAATGAAAATGCATGTGCCTCTATATGCTTGAACTTATTTGATTCTGTGATGAGAAAAATTAGTAATTTAGAGTGTACAAAATCCCTGTGGGATAAATTGTCTAAACTTTATACTGAAACTTCTCTTCCTAATTGGATATGTCCAAGGAAATTGAAGATAATCTAGATATTTTCACTAAACTTATTTATGATATTAAGTTGTGTGCTGATAAGAACATTGATGAGTATGTCCTCATTGTCCTATTGAATGTTATTCCTGATTCTTTTAATGATGTGAAGTACGCCATTAAGTATGGTAGAGACAGTGTCACTCTTGATATTATTGTCAATGGTTTTAAGAGTAATAAGTTAGATTTGAGACACTCTGAGAGGGGTAAATAGTCTGGTGGGGGAAGTCATGCATGTGAGTGCCCAAAAGAATGTTAGTAGTGAGAGTTTTAGAAAGAAATCTCATCCTGTTAGTAAAAGCAGATCTAAGTCTAGGTTTAGTGCTAGAAAGTGTTATAATTGTCATGAGTCTGGTCATCTTATCAAGGACTGTCCTAAGCCTAAGAGAAATCAGCATGACGAAAATGTTAATGTGGCTGTTTGTGAGGGAAATATGGGTGATATTTTTATGATTAATAATCTATGTGATTATGCTAGCTTGAACTCTGTGTTATCTGATTCTTTGTGCAAATCTGATTGGCTAGTTGACTCTGGTTTCACTTTCCATGTGACTCCATTTATAAATTTGTTTTCTAACTATAAAGAGATTGAACATGGTTTTGTGTCTATAGCAAATTTGAAAATTTGCAATGTGTTAGGAATAGGTGTTGTATTCCTAAGGTTCTCTTGTGGTTCTGTGTTCACTTTGAAGAATGTGAGGCATGTTCCTGATTTGCGTTATAATTTGTTGTCTTGTGCATCTCTTGAGAATGATGGTTTGGAGAGAAAGTGGGGGAAATGTGTTATAAAAAAATTTGGTGGTCTCTTGTTATCTTTACTGCTAAAAAGATGAACAATTTATATGTGTGTCATGTTGAGACTATTTATGACTCTATGAACTCTGTGATTGGTGATAAATTTGTTCTTTAACATAATAGTTTAGGTCACATGAGTAACAAAGTCTAGAAATTTAGCATAAAGATGGTCACTTTGGTAGTAATAAATTGTCCCACATCCCCTTCTATGAATGATCATGTGTTCTAGGAAAACGGCATAAGGTGAGTTTTCCCATCTCCTCTTACACAAACGTGTCTAAGTGTACTGATATCCTTGAATATTTGTATGTTGATGTGTGGGGTCCCTCTAGTGTTACTACACATGGGGGAACCAATATTTTATGTGCATCATTAATGATTATTCTAGGAAAGTATGGGTGTTACTTTTGAAACATAAGTCTGATATTTTTAAAAAGTTTAAGGAGTGGAATATTTTGATTGAGAATCAAACAAGTAAGAGAATCTAAACTCTTAGGACAGATAATGGTCTTGAATTCTGTAATAAATAGATGAATGATTTATGTATTACCTGGGGTATTAAAAGACATAGGTTTGTGTCGTACACACCATAACAGAATGGTGTTGCTGAGAGAATGAATAGGAAACTTCTGAAGAGGGTGAGAATTATGTTAGCATCATTTGTCTAAGAAGTTTTGGGGGATGCTTTGCATACTACTTCTTATTTAATAAATAGGTCCCTTAGTGTTCCCTTAGGAGGAAAATGTCATGAATCTGTGTTATTAGGTAAACCTCTTGATTTGAGCAAATTGAATGTTTTTGGCTATGCGCATCTGAAGGTTGACAAGTTGGAGCCTAGGTCCAAGAAATGTGTGTTCTTAGGCTATCCTGAAGGGGTAAAAGGTTATAGGCTTTGGGATAGGAGTGAACATGGACTTAGGATTGTGATAAGTAGAGATGTTTTCTTTAATGAGAATGATTTTTCTTGCTTACATATGTCCCTCAATCCTGTTAATGATGCTCCTAATAAGGTGGAGTATGTGCTTGTAGTTTTTTATCAACCTGCTGAACATGATGTGAATGTTCTCAATGAGGTGGAGCATGATAATGTGCATGATATTGATGATTTACATAATTCAAATGTTTTGTCTGATTCACATGATTTTCTTGATGATTTGAATGATTCAAATGTGTTGTCTGATTCATATGATTTGTCTAATGATTTCCATGACTATCAACTTGCTAGGGATAAAAGTAGAAGAACTGTTAGAATGCCTGCTATTAGGGATGATAATTTGAATAATTGTAATATGTCTGAATTTGTTTTTAACATGTTTGAATCCCTAGACTGTAATGAGCCTAGCTCTTACAAAGAAGCTTTGAGGTCTAAGTTTTCTACTAAATAGATTGTTGCTATAAATAATGAGATTAATTCTCTGAGAATCAATTGTACTTGGAAACTTGTTCCTAAACCTCATAATTGCCTCTTAGTGGATTGCAAGTGGTTGTATAAGGTGAAACAAGAGTTTGAAAAAGTTAGATTCAAGGCTAGGTTAGTAGCCAAGGGATTTACTCAAAAGGAGGGAATAGAGTATGCTAAATTTTTTGCTCATCTTGTCAAATTCACTACTGTTATAATTATGATTGCTTTAGTTTCTCACTTTGATTGGGAATTGAAGCAAATGGGTGTTACTACTGCTTTTTTAAATGGTGAACTTGATAAGAATATTTATATGCATCAACTTGAGGGGTTTGTTGACCCCAATTGTCGGATCATGTTTATTTGTTAAACAAAGCCTTGTATGGTTTCAAACAATCTCCTAGGCAATGGAATATTAAGTTCAATAAGTGCATACAATCTTTGATGTTTTAAAGAACTCCTTCTAATCATTGCCTTTACTTCAAGAATATAGACTCTATGTCTATATTTCTTTTATTGTATGTGGATGACATGTTGATTATTAGCCCATGTCTGAAGTCTGTTATGCATGTGCAAAAATCGTTTTGTGAAAATTTTGACATGAAAGACTTAGGTGATGCTAAGAAGATTTTGGGCATGAATATCATTAGAGATAGAACAAAATTTTCTCTTCTGTTGAATCAAAGTACATATGTTGCTAAAATTTTGAGTAAATTTTCTATGTCTGATGCTAAATCTGTGAATGTGCCTCTTGCTTTCCACTTTGTGTTAAGTAAGGATTAGTCTCCTAAGACTAAAACTAAAATAACTGAAATAAAGAATGTGCCTTATTCCAATGTTGTAGGGTCTGTTATGTATCTCATGATTAGTACTAGGCCTGATATTGCATATACAGTTAGTTGCTTGAGTAGATTTATGTCTAACCCTAGTATGCCTCATTGGAATGCTTTGAAATGACTTTTGAGATATCTAAAAATCACGGTTGATGTTGGCTTGACTTTCTCTAAATGTTCTGTAGGTACTAAGTTAGTTGGTTATGTGGATTCCAATTATGCTAATAATAAGGATAATAGAAAGTCTACTACTTCTTATTTGTTTAATTTATAAGATTTATTTGTATTCATTTTAAATTGGAGAAGGTTTAATTGCTAATTGGGTATAAATTTTAATTAAAAAACACTTTTATATAAGATTAGTTAAATTCTCTCTCAGTGTAGAAATATTATGCATATAATTAGATGATCAATTGAGATTCTTAGTTACCTAGATGTATAGATATTCCTTGGACTAATTCATAGAATCTATCACTAGTAATAAGTAAAATTTTAAATCCAAGCATAAGCATCATCTCGCTTTTGCAATTTATTTGGGTTGGAACATGATTTTGTAAAATTATATAGATTTATTTCTATATAATTTAAATTGGAGTAAGTTTAATTTCTAATTGGGTATGAATTTTATTTCTAATAATAAGATTTCGTACATTTTCACGGATAATGATACAAACAAAATATGAAACATTATATCTTTCAAATATCCTTTTTTTAATGAGTATTTTACACTCAACTGTCTTATTATATTACTAACATATTTTACAACGGTTAGCCAACAATCTCATTAACAAATTTAACCATCATTATCTCTCCTCAATCTACTTCTCTCACAATTAATCTTGTGATCTCTCCAAGTATTTTAAGCTCAATTAATCTACTTCTCTCACAATTAATCTTGTGATCTCTCCAAGTATTTTAAGCTCAATTATTTCATCATATTAATCACTTCCACTTATTTTGGTTAAACTAACAATTATATCTTTTTTTCCAATCTTCATTTCAGTACTTAGTCTCATGAAGTCGCGACATCTTACCATCACTTCGTCCAACCAACCATCTCATTCAGATTATTTAACTACAATTATCTCTTGTTTCTAAATCGACCTCATTCAATTAATCTCGCGACTTCATTCCGAACATTTTACAACTCAATTATCTCATCATATTACTTACCTCTCCTCACTTCGGTTAAATGAACAATCTCGTTCACATATTAAACATAATTATCTCTTTTTACTCAATCGACCTTTCGATACTCAATCTTGTGACTTCAATCCGAACTTTACTTAACTATCTCATCATTACCGACCCAATTAAATAAAAATCCTAACATTGTAAGTAAAACTAAAATGGATTTAATAAATAAATGAATAAATAGATAACGCCTTTATTGTATATAAATATTAATATTGTGTTATTTTGGTGTTGCATGGAAATATAAATAAATAAATATTATTTGGTCGAAAAGACTCCACGAACCACCAACCGCGGAGCCGAGTAGAGGCAAACGGGCGGAAGGGACTAGACTCGGCCAGAGCTGAACCCTAGTGAAAAGGCCCAGTCATAGGAAAACTCATGTTTGGGAAAATGCATCTAGGCACAGACAAATCCAATCCTAAACGATGGCTGACGGAAGAAGCGTGGAGGCCGAAATGCGAGCTAACGGATCATTAGTACATTGATTAAACGCGTATAAGCCAACAGAACTCACGCCTACGACTGTCCCACGTTCAAAGTGGCCAACGACCAAAGATCCTTCTTCTTCCCCGATGCACCTACAAGCAACCAGTGGACACACATAAGAATTTCAAAATTCGATAAAGATTTCACCAAAGATATAATATATAGGTAAGATAGTATCACAATATAATAAATTTTGATAATATCAATATTATATTATTATATAATATTAATTTTGTAAAAGTCTAATCTGTTGTAACTCTAAATAATAATTCAATATAATGTTTCCTCTATTCTAACATTGTATCAAAGACAAATTTTGTTCTTGAGCTATAAATTTTAGTTTTTTGGTGTCTCCATCAATGGTTACTTTAGTCATTGATGGAGGGCTCTAATAATGCTTAAATAATAATTATTATTATATGTTTTAATAATATTTTTCTTTCAATTAATAATGTTGATGACCTTATTTTTTTCGATAATCATATTCTTTAAGTTTTATTTTCGGTTTTTGTTTTATCCAAGTAGTAAATATCCATATTTTTATTGGTTTTAATCCAATTATATGTACTTCTTTACTAGTTATTTAGTCAACACACTGTCATTATTTTTGTTATGATGAATTTTTTCTTAATATATTATTTCACCCATCTGTCTATGCTCATGGGATTCTACCTTTTTCATCGGTTTCTTTTATGCAACAAACTGTCATCTCGTCGTTGGATCTCGAGATTAATGAGTAATTTCGGAGTTCATTCGGTTGTTGTTTCACCCAAGTATTCAATGCTCATGGGATTTTATATCTTCGCTAGATTATCAGTTAACACACTGTCATCCTGTAATTGGATGGAACTCACGAGTTTCTGAAACTTAAAAAATATATCATCAACATTTCAACATCTCATCTTCAACCTTAAGTTGTTCAAACGTTTTCCATCTTGAGTTTGAGAAGGGATGTTAAAAGATAAATTGTGATAATATCATTATTATATTATATTAGTTTTTTTATAAGTCTAATGTAATGTCTATATAATAGTCATAACCTATGTAACTCAATATCATTCAAATTTTAATACAACTCATCTCTTTATTCTTTATTCAAACACTCCCCGTAAAAAAACAAATGCTCGGGAGTTAAGGGGAGTGTCTATGAATCCTCTAGGAGCTCGATTAAATCTCGAGCAAGTCAGATTTTGAGCAAGAATAAACATAATTTTTTTTGGGAACTTCAAAATTCGAAATTCATATTTAAAATTAGACTAGGGAGTTAGTCTAGAAGAGGTTAGAGACTAAGTGGATAGAATGTATAGAAAGAATCAAAGAGAACACGGACTAATTGACATTGAAGACCGAGTTTGAAGTTGTTATGATCATAGTTGATTAAATCTTGATCGAAAGGCTCACGAGCAACCACGTGGAAGTATAAGGCGATTACATCTATTCTATTTTAATTGTTTATCTTAATTTTGTTTAGTCCTTAAACTTTTTATTTTGTTATTTTGGCCATTAGGTTATTAGGCCATTTCATCAATATCCTAACAGAATTAGAGCAGTATTATGAGAGGATTGTTATTTAACTTAGGCATATCTGGTCAGGATTTAGGATATGTAATGACAGGTTATACTACAATTCTAACAACTTTGGAGGGACGTTTATTGAGGATTCCAATCAATAAGGTGATTCATCCTAATTACGGGAAAGTTGTTCCCAGGGAAGGAATGCGGTTTGCAAAAGATCCGTCCCATAAAGGAAATTTGAGAATTCAATTCGGAACAGAAGGTAAGTTTAAGGAAAATATTTCCTTGAAGAATAATGGTATTTTTTCTTGTTATCTTATTGGTTCATGAAGCACAACATATTGATCATGATTCATGACTAAAAGTTTATGTTTGTCTTAGTATATTATTAGATTGGATTTGAAATTAGAAGTTCAAATTCATATCCTTACTTGTTTGTCTACATCAAACAATGAATTCAATTAGAATAATAATTAATAAATACATAAAATAAAATTATACATTATTTTGAAGTTTTAATTTCACCTCATAATTCAAAATCCCTCTTAGTCTTATTTATTTATTTTCTCACTTTTTCTTCTTTTCTTTATTTTAAACTTAATTTTTTTTTCCACTCACAATAATTCATTTTTAAACATATATTCAAAGTGAGATTAGTTTTTTTATTTATTCATTTAGAGCTTTGATATTGAGTAATTTAATATTTTTATTGAAAATTTTGATTTTTTTTATGAATGAGTAACTATTTAAGTTTTATTTGTTAGTTAAAATAAAATAAAAATATTTTAATTAATAAATGAAATCTTTCAATAGTTTTAACTAAATATGATGTGATAGGCAAAATTTTAAATAAGAAAAATAATAATAAATTTTCCTCATGGTGCCTTAACCCAAATCAAATCTGAATGTGTTGAATGCACATGCCAAACCCAAATGGTTTAAACAATAAACAACAAAATGGAGGTCCAAATTTTATATTACTCCAAAGATCCTGCCTAGCCCCACCCAAGTAGAGAATATTTCAATTTTTCAATAAGCAACACTCAAATTTAAACACTTTAACATTTTGAACTATGTGATAACCCAACACCGAATTAATTTTAAAGACTTTAACATTTGGAAATAAGTGATGGGAAAATGCCACTTAGCAATGAAATAAACGATCAATAGGTCGAAAGGACAATTTCCAACGCAGAAAACGTAGGATTACTTGCATTCGTTGCCAGTTTTGAAGCCCCTACAAGAAGATCACAATAAGAATATTATTAGATGGATCCGCGTTACTCACTTCACTCCACAACCTGCAATGAAAGCGATGATACTATTAACCATGATCAATTTATTCTCAAGATGGAAGCCCTAATCTCTCATCTCAAGTAATTAGTAAACCACGTGATTCTCAACCAATATCATATTTTTAAAACTCAAGATTTTGAAATGACATTGTAGGGATTATCAACCTTCTAAATGAAATATTTTTTCATAAGGTGAAAATTACAATTAACAGATTATGGGTTAAATTTGAAATGGAAGATGACCAAATTATATTTAGTTTTAAAAAATGAATTATATATGAATTTAGTGCAATTTTATATGAAAATAGCGCACAATAAATTATTTAATATTAGAACTAGTTAGAAAGAGCATAAATTTAAAAAATAAACATAAAATCTTTAGTTTATATATTATAAAATGAAATGTTAATTTGACCAATACTACATCGGTAATTAAACCCACCCAAAATAAGAAACAAGGAAACAATAGTTATCCTAACGATATAAATAAAATTGATGAACTAAAAAAAGTCAGAAAAACATGAATATCTCCAATTTTAATCACGTCTAGAAGGATGCGTATCATCATTATTGTTGCTTGGAGATCCACCGTAGGTACTCCAATTATCACTAGGTTCCGCCTTTGTTGGGTCATACTGAATCTGCAATGTTGGCTGCATTGACCATGGTACACTTACCATTTTGTTGAAGATTGCTCCACCTTGTTGGGGTCCAGGAGGATAATAGACATTACCATGATAGGATGAATGATCATAATGGACAATGTTACCAATGCTATTACCAAATTGGCCGGGTGGAAGGGAAGGAACAAAGTTACCATTACCAATAAAATGACCTTGTGGAGGATTACAATATGGAACGATATTATCATCGCCATTAGGAAATTGGAGTTTAACATCATCATCAGGAACGCCGCCTTCTTCGTTAGCATGATTATTCATGCTTTGGGAATGGTTTATATTTTCGATCTCTTGAAACTTTTCATCTATGACCTGATTCATGCAATAGATTGTTCGTTCTTCAATTTGATTAAATTCAATACTACCTTCAAAAACTTTGCACAAGAATTCGAGACCTTCAGATCGGATGTTCTTCTTCTTCAAAATTTCCAATTCGGAAGATTCTTTAGTGATCCTTTCAGAAATGTAGGCGTATTGAGTTGTTGCCTTTTGAGTACGTTCAATAAGTGGCATGTTCATGACATGAGACATAACATCCTTCACAGCATTAAGGGATGGAAACACTTCAAATGGATCAACTTCATTGATGTTAAAGAAAGCAAACACAACACTCACACCACAAAGAATTTCAAGTTCAGTTGACTTTTTGGAAATAGCAACTGTCCTCTTTGTTAAGGCTACTTTTCTTGCAATGGAATTCTCAATAAATCCGAGCTTAACTTTTCCCCTTCTCATCTTTTCTTCTTCTAAAAATATTTGGATCTTAAGTTATTACTTGTTTATATAGGAGAAAATTTTAGTAAATCATACAACTTTTTTAAAAATGTGTTACAAAATTTCAATGAATTTTCATTTGACTAAATGTTTTAGATTCTTTCTTTTTTAAAACATTTTACATTTATATTTTTATTATAATTAATCATTCAATGGTCAAATCTTATATATTACTATTTTTATATAAAATTAGTCCCACTAATTCATATTAATATTTTTCTTATTATATTATATTTGATAAATTTAATATTTTTTTATTTAGTTTTTAAATTTTATACGACCGATTTCAAATTGAGGTATATTTCAACGCATAATTATACCGTTGAACTTAGATTTTATCATTATGTGGTGCATTTTAAACTTTATGTAGTCTAAAACGTTTCTTTAAGTGTATTCGAATTTGAAGTGATGTGGAAGTCATAGTAAATTCATATTAACCTCTATAATGAATTTTGTTTAATTAATTATTTTTTCTTTTTCAATAGAGAACTTAAATTTAGTTAAATAAAAAAAATTATAAGATAATAATTACCTAATAAAACTACTTAATATAGTTATCAACTATTTAAATTAACTTAATGAAAATAATAGTATAGATAAATTATAAACAAACTCAATCAAAATCTAGCAAATAATATTAAACATATGATTACTAGAATAGTTATTTAATGAATTAATTGACACAAATTTAATATAAATAATATATTTTTAAAGAATTTATCCATTTTCATTACATATCTAAATTAAGTAAAATTTAAACAACATATATTAATATCAACATTTTTAAATTCAAAATTTTGAAATAATATTGTGTTAATAATGTCAACCTCATTAATTGCATATTTGTTTCTAATCCATGATATCGTGAAGATTATAGTCAACAGATTATAGGTAAAATTTTCAATATCAAAACAATAAAATCCATAAATGAGATGCCAGGAGTGAAAAAAAAACAACTGAAATAGATGCACACAACTAAACACAATCAAAATTACAATAATAATGTTATAGTCAAATCAATTTCAAATACCAAATTGTTGATTACAACCATCGCGAGACTAATCACCTATATTGTTGATTGCGGCGATATTACTTGAATCAAATCTATAGTTTTATATAACTACAATTAAACCTACATTTATTAAGTAATATATACTCAATAAAATATTTATCAATATAATTTTCTGAATCTAATTTTAATATTTAAATTTATTCATATCAAAATTGACTTCTAATTTTATAGTTCTTTTTAGTAAGATAGTTGAAATGAAATGAGTAACTACATTGAAAGTTTCACAATCTAATTACAATTTTAGTTAGGCTAAGTGAAATCTTAAATTCAAGTGTAAGCATTATCTCCCTTTGCCATTTACAGCGTTGATACACGAATTTATAAATATATGAGATTTATTTGTATAAATTTTAATTTGGAGTATGTTTAATTGCTAATTGGGAATAGATTTTATTTCAAAATACAATTTTATATGAGATTAGTTAAATTTGCTCAAGATATGTTTTGCTAAATCTTCTATCAGTATATAAATATTATGCATATAGTTAGATGATCAACTTAGATTTTTAGTTATCTAGTTATATGTAGATATTCCTTATACTAATTCATAGAATCTACCACTAGTAATAAGTAAACTTTTAAATCCAAGAATAAACATCATCTTTGCCATTTATTGCATTGGTACATTGCATTGGTACATGAGTTTGTAAATTTATATAGATTTATTTGTATACAATTTAAATTGGAGTATGTTTAATTGCTAATTGTGTATGAATTTTATTTCTAAAAATAATTTTATATGAGATTAATTAAACTAGTAGGATTTTCGTACAATTGCTTGAATAATGATATAAACAAAATACGAAACACTATCACTAGTAAGAAAAAGGTCTTCTGTAACGACTGCTAGTAACGGCGTTCGAACGCCCTTACTAATAATTTTTATCAGTAACGGTTATATTAAACCGTTACAATTATTATGGAATCAGTAACGGTTATATAAACCGTTACAGATAAGACATCAGTTACATTCTTTGGTTAGAGTTATCTGTAACGACGTTAGATGAAAATCGTTACTGTTATAGAATCTGTAACGGTTTATACGAAAACCGTTACAGATACTTAACCGCCTTTTCCTATTTTCTACAAGTATCTGTAACGGTTTTCGACAAAACCGTTACAGATATGTCCTCAGTTAAAGTATTTGGTAAGGGATATCAGTAACGATGTTATTTAAGCCGTCTTTTCTTATTCTCTATTCGTATTTGTAACGGTTTATAAGTAAACCGTTATAGATAAGACCTCAGTTAAAGTTTCTGATAAGGGTTTTCTATAACGGTTTTAGTCAAATGCTGTTACTAATAGAGTATCTGTAACGGTTAATCTAAAAACCGTTACAGATACTTAACCTTCTTTTCATCTTCTCTGCTAGTATTAGTAACGGTTTTGTTCAAATGTCGTTACTGATATATAGTATCTGTAACGGTTTCTATATAACCGTTACAGATAGCCTCTAATAACTCCCGCAAGTTCTTTCTTTTTTCCTTCTTTCTTTCTTTTTTCTTTCTTTCTTTCTTCTTCTGTGCTCCCGTTCTTCTGTCGTTCTCACTGCCGATCATTCGTCGCCGCTAGTAGAAGACGTCAGCTGATCATCCACCGCTAACAGGTAAGTTTCTCTTCTCTCTTTTCTTCCTCCCATTCCGCCGGTCGACACTTTTGCCGCCGCCGCCTGCATACAAAATTTCGCTATCAGGTAATATATTTCTTCTTCGTTATCTTTGTGCAAAATTTCGTATTCTTTACGCGTTTTAAATAAAATATTTCTTCTTCCAGATCAGCACCTCCCATTCTCGAGAGCTCTTCCGGTTGATCGTCCGCCTCTTTTGCCTCCGCCTGCAGAAATTAAGGTATGTCACTTAAACAATCTTGTTTTTGTTTTGCATGATGTATTGCTTACCGTTTTCTTATTGTGATTAGATTGCGGTTTTGTTGTTTTGGTGTCTTACAGTCAATTGAGCGAATATATGTTGTATTAGTATTCTTAGATGAAATATATAAATAGGTAGAGAACTTGTATTAGAGGCAGTTATGTTGAATAAGTTTTTCTGTTCTCACATCTCTTTATCTTTTGTTTTACCCTTTTCTCGTATTTTCTCGTAAAGCCTCAATTCTTATTTAATTTCTTGATGTGGTACATATGAATGGTTTAAGAACAAGATTTCCTTCACTTAGGAACAACTCAGTCATTATGGTGCAACACATATATCTATGTTTTCTCATTTAGGTATGAGTTAGTTGAAGGTTATTTGGCCTCATGTTTAGATTTTTTAGGTCTGTGGTGTCTGGTGATTTGACCAGTTATGATAACATTGTATGAACTTGCAATGAATTGATTTTTTACCATTCTTTTTTTACTTACTGTTCTCTTGTTTGAAAATCTGATATACATATAGACATTTCTGAATTGGGCATCACATTGGATTAGTTTTTATTTAGTTACTTCAATGTATGATCCGGTTATACTTCAATGTAGTTTTTATCACATTATTTAGATACTTAATTACCTAATTAGTTTGTGAATGGATTGGCTCAATATGAGTTGACTAAATAGATTGATTAGTTTGTGAATGGATTGGTAAACTATGCTTAATAGATTTTCATTAGATTGATTCACTTTTTGCGTTTGAATTATTGAATCAGGTTGCATAAATTTCAATTATTACTGTTTAAATTTGTCATTGTCTTTGCTTCCGCGGATTGTAGTTTACACTTCAAAATCCAGTTTAGTTCTTATTCACAATCAATGTTAGATTGTTAGTAGATTATTGATGTTAGGTTAGTGGATAATTTGTATGTTAGGTTAGTGTATAATTTGTATGTTAGGTTAGTGGATAATTTGTATGTTAGGTTAGTGGATAATTTGTATGTTAGGTTAGTAGATAATTTGTATGTTAGGTTATTCAATGATAATTTGTATGTTATGTTAGTGGATAATATTTGATGTTAGATTTAGGTAAATTATTTGAATGTTAAATTATTGGATTGGTATATTAAGTTAGATTATTTGTATGTTAGATTATTGATGGATTGTTGGTTTATTTGATTAAGTTAGATTATAGGATTATTATATTAATAAATTATTTGTATGTTTGATTATTGATGTTAGGTTGTTTGATTATTAATTTGTATGTTAGGTTAGATGGAAATCCCAGACAAAACACGGATGACTATACTTCGTACCGATCCTAAATATAGCGAGGGGGTTGACAAATTCATAGAATTTGCTGAAAGGTCTACGGGTAGATCATTGATTGCATGTCCTTGTGTAAGGTGTGCAAATCGAGTATATGAGAATAAGAGTGTGGTTAGATCCTATATGATTGTATACGGAATAAGACAAAATTATGTTTTTTGGTATTTTCATGGTGAAAAGAGATCAATTGGACGTCAAAATGTAAATACTGTTACCGAGAATGTGGAGGAAGATGAATCAGATGATGAAATTGAAGACGAACCGATCAATGAACCACCAAATAACGAGACTAATATCATGGAAGACAAACCTGTTGAAGTTTGTGAGGATCATCTAATGGAAGATATTATTGTTGATTTGTATCATATGTCAACAATCATAATGAACATCCGAGTGAAAAAGAGCCTCTCGTTGATGATGCTAAGACGTTTTACAAATTGTTGGACGATTCGAAACTACCTTTGTATGAAGGTTCGTTTTATCATTGAATAACAAAGTTTATAATGTTATTACATTTTTATCAATTATTAAATTTGTATAGGAGAAGACTACCGGTACCTCGCCTAATTTTGCGGAATTATTTCTCCACACTCATACAAAAAAACCAACTCTGTAAGATCCAAATCCAGAGGTTCCCCCTATTATTCAAGAAAAAGTGGTAAGTCGTGTTTATTAGTTTTATTTATTTTATGTATGTAATCAAATGTAATTTGTGTTTGTAGACTGTCTTGCGAACTGCTATAGAAGAAGACCCGACTAGGAATGACCTGCAGTTGGCTGAGTATGCGTTCGGGTCTCAGGGACATGGGCGAGTCGTGGGTATGGGCTCAGGTGACACACCTACATGTTTTAGAGCAGATGCTCGTGGGGGTTCTAGCACACCGTGTAGTGACACGCAACATTTCTGTGAAGAAAACCGAGTTTTACTTCAGGAGATGTAGAGGATGCGAGAGGAGCGTGAAGCGGAGAAACTTCAGTCACAGAGAGAGCGCGAAGAAGCCTTACTCGAGCGTCAGATGGAGCGTGAGGAAGCACAAAGGCAGCGTCAAATGGAGCGCGAAGAATTACAAAGGCAGCGTGAAATGGAATGTGAAGAAGCTCGAAGGGAGAGACAACAAGGATTTGTCGAGCGTGATAGAATGCGGGATGAGATGCCATAGATGAGGGAGATGGTGAACTTCTTATCATCCATGATTCCCGGTGCTCGTCCTCAACGTCCACCTGCCCCTCCCACTAGAGATGATGCCCCTTCCACTTGATCGTCGCTTTCCCACTTGAATTCTGGTTAGTTGAAATGTTATTTGAAGTACGTTAATTAATGGTTTTTGTGGATTTGTGATATGATTGTAGTTTGTGATATGATTGTAGTTTTTGGATGGATAGTAGTTTGTGGATGGATTGTAGTTTGTGGATGATTATTGTTTTGAATTAATGATTGTGGTTTTGGATTTTTGGTTATTGATGATTGATGATTGTGCTTTTTGGTTTTTGGTTATTGATGATTGTGGTTTTATATAGGTAAAAATTTGGAGAAAAAAAAACGATTATGGTTTAGTAACGGTTTAATGAATTAAAAAGCCATTACTATAAAATTTTCTATAACGGTTTAACAAATAAAAAACCGTCACAGAAACTTCACTGGTGTCAGTAACGGTTTTCGAAAACCGTTACTAATACTAATGCCTTTCAGTAACGGTCTGAAGTCGGCTAGAACCGTTACTGTTATTCATTTACTATCAGTAACGGTTTTCGAAAGCCGTTACTGATACTAATGCCTTTCAGTAACGGTTTTAAGTCGGCTAGAACCGTTACTGTTGTCCATTGACTATCAGTAACGAATTTCGAAAGCCGTTATTGATACCTGTGAAGTTTTTGTAACGTATTTTTTAGTAACGATTCGTAACGGTTTTATTTGTCATTACAATTATGTTTCAGTAACGGCATTGGATGCTTTCAGTAACGATTTTCGCCTTAGTGATACCTCTTTTTCTACTAGTCTTTCAAAATATTATTTTTCTATCAAGCTTTTTATACTCAACTATCTTATCATATTATTAAAAAATTTCACTACTGTCAACAAACAATCTCATTAACACCATTATAATCCTCTCAAAGTTAATTTTGTGACCTCATTATAAATATTTTACTCATAACTATCTCATTATATTACTAATATCTCCTCATTTTGGTTAAACTAACAATTATATTTTTTTCTCTAATTTATATTTCAGTACTTAATCTCGTCACCTCATTCTGAGAATTTTGTACCTCAACTATCTCATCATATTACTGATATCTTATCCACTTAGTCCAACCAATCATTTCATTTACATTATTTAACCACAATTAATCTCGTGACTATATTATGAGCATTTTACACTCCAATTATCTCATCATATTACTCACCTCTCCTCACCTTCCATTACATGAACATTTTTTTTCACATATTAAACACAGTTTACACAATTGACCTTCAATACTTAATCTCGCGACTTCACTCAGAACTTGTACCCAACTATTCCATCATTACCGACCAAATTAAATAAAAATATGAACATTTTAAGAAACTAAAATGGATTAAATAGATGAATAAATAGATCGAGCCTTTATTGAATATAAATATTAATATTGTTTTTTTGTTGCATGAAAATATAAATAAATAATATTTGGCCGAAAAAGCCACCACGAACCACCAACAGTGGAGTCGAGTAGAGGCAATCGGGTAGAAGGGATTGGGCTCAGCCAGAACCGAACCCTGGTGAAAAAGCTCAGTCCTAGGCAAACCCAGGTTTTTTTTTTGGAAAAATGACTTAGCGTTATTTCATTAAATATTTCCAAAAATGGGGAAAAAAACCACGAGTTTAAGAGATCATTCTAGATAGGCCTAGAATGATTTTGAAGTCGTAACATTCTGAGTAAAAGTTAAAAAGCTAAAAACGTAAATGAATTATCTGATTACAATGCTTTCAATTCTAGTGAGTTTAAAAAACGGTATATTCCAGTTCCTACAGATATTCCAGTTCTACCCCGTGCTTGGAATTCTTGACCACGTTACCGCGAGGGCGCTGCAATCCGATACAATATCTTTTCATAACTCTTCAATGCTCCTGCGGGTTCTGACATATACCCTTGCATTCCGTTCCCGCCAAATGTTATATACCACTGCTCCAAAACCGCACTTGAACACGCTTGCTTCAAATCTATTTCCCTTGACTTTGAGTAGTGATATATCTTTGATTTCATTCCATTCGCTCGAAAAACTGATCAGCTCCAGGCTTTTATAGAATCTGTCCCAAAGCTCTGAAGCAATACAACAGCTCCCGAATAAGTGATCTATGGTTTCTTCATTTCCTCTATATAGAAGACAGTTCGTGTCCGGGATGCTCATATAAACCCAGGTTTGAGCGAATGCATAGAGGCACAGACAAACCCAAGCCAAAACGACGGATGACGGAAGAAGAGTTAAAGTCAGAAACGGGAGCTAACGGTTAGTACATTGATTAAACGTGCAGAAGCTAACAGAACTCACGTCTACGATCGTCCCACGTCCGTAGAAGCCAATAACCACAGATCTTTCTGTTAGATTTCCTTGTCTTATTTTAGTTTTGATCTATTATCTATTAGTTTTCTTTAGTAATTATCTATAATTTTAAATATTATATTAGTGTTTATCTAGACAAAGCAAGATCATGATTTTTTATGTTAATAAGTCGAGATAATTAACTAAGCAGAAGCGTACCTGAATTCATTGACAAATATTTTGAATTACCACCGGTTGGCTCTTTCAATTCTCTTTTGCTTCTCTCTAACGATGGAGGTTATGAGAAATGAAACTGACACCTATGAATCGGGGACCATAACCCTATTTATAATTATATTTTTATATTATTTAATCCATCATAAATAATAAATAAATGATCGATTTTCACACATATTAAAACTTACCATACTAATAATTAAATGTGACTTTAACCTAATAACTAAAATACTTTAGTACATAACCTTATTAATTGGGTTCTAAATAAATAATAGTCCAATAATATTATTTACATATACTAGCCCAATAATATAACAATCTCCCACTTGGGCAATATATGTAACCATATGTATTCATTTTTATGCGCAAGTAATATAGCTATAATTATTTAAGTCACTCCATTATGTTATTAGGCCATTTCATTAATATCCTAACAGAATTAGGGCAGTATTCAGAGAGGATTGTTATTTAACTTAGACATATCTGCTCAGAATTTGGGATATGTAATGACAGGTTATACTACAATTCTCACAACTTTGGATGGACGTTTATTGAAGATTTCAATCAATAAGGTGATTCATCGGATTCCAATCAATAAGGTGATTCATCCTAACTACGGGGAAGTTGTTCCAAGGGAAGGAATGTGTTTTGCAAAAGATCCGTCCCAGAAAGGAAATTTGAGAATTCAATTCAATATTAAGTTTCCAAGTCTCAATTAGGAACAGAAGGTTAGTTTAAGGAAAATATTGCCTTGAAGAATAATGGTATTTGTTCTTGTTATCTTATTGGTTCATGAAGAACAACATATTGATCATGATTCATGACTAAAAGTTTATGTTTGTCTTAGTATATTATTAGATTGGATTTGAAATTTGAGGTTCAATTTCATATCCTTACTTGTTTGTCTACATCAAATAATGAATTCAATTAGAATAATAATAAATAAATAAATACATAAAATTAAAATATACATTATTTTGAAGTTTTAATTTCACCTCATAATTCAAATTCCCTCCTAGTCTTATTTATTTATTTTCTCACTTTTTCTTCTTTTCTTTATTTTAAACATAATTTTTTTTTTCAATCACATTAATTCACTTTTAAACATATATTCAAAGTGAGATTAGTATTTTAATTTATTCATTTAGAACTTGTTTGTTTGATATTGAGTAATTTAAGATTTTTATTGAAAATCTTGATTTTCTTATGAATGAGTAGCTATTTAAGTTTTATTTGTTAGTTAAAATAAAATAAAATTGTTTTAATTAATAAATGAAGTCTTTCAATAGTTTTAACTAAATATGATGTGATAGGCAAAATTTTAATTAAGAAAAATAATAATAAATTTTCCTCATGGTGCCTTAACCCAAATCAAATCTGAATTTGTTGAATGCACATGCCAAACCCAAATGGTTTAAACAATAAACAACAAAATGGAGGTCCAAATTTTATATTACTACAAAGATCCTGCCTAGCCCCACCCAAGTAGAGAATATTTCAATCCTTTCAACAAGAAACACTCAAATTTAAACACTTTAACATTTTGAACTATGATAACCCAACACCCAATTAATTTTAGAGACTTTAACATTTGGAACTAAGTAATGGGAAAATGCCGCTTAGTAATGAAATAAACAAGCAATAAGTCGAGAGGACAATTTCCAATGCAGAAAATGGAGGATTACTTGCATTCGTTGTCAGTTTTGAAGCCCCTACAAAAAGATCACAATATGAATATTATTAGATGGATCAGCGTTACTCACTTCACTCCACAACCTGCAATGAGAGCGATGATACTATTAACCATGATCAATTTATTCTCAAGATGGAAGCCCTTATCTCTTATCCCAAGTAATTAGCAAACCACGTGATTCTCAACCAATATCAAATTTTTAAAACTCAAGATTTTGAAATGACATTGTAGGGATTATAAACCTTCTTAATGAAATATTTTTTCATAAGGTGAAAATTACAATTAACAGATTATGGGTTAAATTTGAAATGGAAGATGACCAAATTATATTTAGTTTTAAAAAATGAATTATACATGAATTAAGTGCAATTTTATATGAAAATAGCGCAAAATAAATTATTTAATAGAAAGAGCATAAATTTAAAAAATAAACATAAAATCTTTAGTTTATATATTATAAAATGAAATGTTACTTTGACCAATACTACATATGTAATTAAACCCACTCAAAATAAGAAACAAGGAAGTAATAGTTATCATAACGATATAAATAAAATTGATGAACTAAAAAAAGTCAGAAAAACATGAATATCTCCAATTTTAATCACGTCTAGAAGTATGCGTATCATCATTATTGTTGCTAGGAGATCCACCGTAGGTACTCCAATTATCACTAGGTTCCGCCTTTGTTGGGTCATACTGAATCTGCAATGTTGGCTGCATTGACCATGGTACACTTACCATTTTGTTGAAGATTGCTCCACCTTGTTGGGGTCCAGGAGGATAATAGACATTACCATGATAGGATGGATGATCATAATGGAGAATGTTACCAATGCTATTACCAAATTGGCTGGGTGGAAGGAAAGGAACAAAGTTACCATTACCAATAAAATGACCTTGTGGAGGATTAAAATATGGAACGATATTATCATTGCCATTAGGAAATTGGAGTTTAACATCATCATCAGGAACGCCGCCTTCGTTAGCATGATTATTCATGCTTTGGGAATGGTTTATATTTTCGATCTCTTGAAACTTTTCATCTATGACTTGATTCATGCAATAGATTGTTCGTTCTTCAATTTGATTAAATTCAATACTACCTTCAAAAACTTTGCACAAGAATTCGAGACCTTCAGATCGGATGTTCTTCTTCTTCAAAATTTCCAATTCGGAAGATTCTTTAGTGATCCTTTTAGAAATGTAGGCGTATTGAGTTGTTGCCTTTTGAGTACGTTCAATAAGTGGCATGTTCATGACATGAGACATAACATCCTTCACAGCATTAAGGGATGGAAACACTTCAAATGGATCAACTTCATTGATGTTAAAGAAAGCAAACATAACACTCACACCACAAAGAATTTCAAGTTCAGTCGACTTTTTGGAAATAGCAACTGTCCTCTTTGTTAAGGCTACTTTTCTTGCAATGGAATTCTCAATGAATCCGAGCCTAACTTTTCCCCTCCTCATCTTTTTTTTCTTCTAAAAATATTTGGATCTTAAGTTATTACTTGTTTATATAGGAAAAGATTTTAGTAAATCATACAATTTTTTTTAAATGTGTTACAAAATTTCAATGAATTTTCATTTGACTAAATGTTTTAGATTCTTTCTTTTTTAAAACATATTACATTTATATTTTTATTATAATTAATCATTCAATGGTCAAATCTTGTATATTACTATTTTTATATAAAATTAGTCCCACTGATTCATATTAATATTTTTCTTATTATATTTTATTTGATAAATTTAATATTTTTATTTAGTTTTTAAATTTTATACGACCGATTTCAAACAAATCAATTGACCTATATTTAAGTTAATTGAGTTATATTTGAATGCATAATTGTACCGTTGAACTTAGCTTTTAACATTATGTGGTGCATTTTAAACTTTATGTAGTCTAAAACGTTTCTTTAAGTGTATTCGAACTTGAAGTGACGAAGTCATAACCATTTCATTTTAACCTCCATAATGAATTTTGTTTAATTAATTATTTTTTCTTTCTTAATAGAGAAATTAAATTTAGTTAAATAAAAAAATTGTAAGATAAATAATTACCTAATAAGACTACCTAATAGAGTTATAAACTATTTAAATTAACTTAATAAAAATAATAGTATAGATAAATTATAAACAAACTCAATCAAAATCTAGCAAATAATGTTAAACATATGATTAATAGAATAGTTATTTAATGAATTAATTGACAAAAATTTAATATAAATAATATATTTTTAATGAATTTATCCATTTTCATTACATATCTAAATTAAGTAAAATTTAAACAACATATATTAATATCAACATTTTTAAACTCAAAATTTTGAAATAATATTGTGTTAATATTGTCAACCTCATTAATTGTATATTTGTTTCTAATCCATGATATCGTGAAGATTATAGTCAACAGATTATAGGTAAAATTTTCAATATCAAAACAATAAAATCCATAAATGAGATGCCATGAGTGAAACAAAAAACAACGGAAATAGATGCACGCAACTAAACACAATCAAAATTACAATAATAATGTTATAGTCAAATCAATTTCATATACCAAATTGTTGATTACAACCATCGCGAGACTAATCACCTATGTTGTTGATTACGGCGATATTACTTGAATCAAATCTATAGTGTGATATAACTTAAACCTACATTTATTAAGTAATATATACTCAATAAAATATTTAGCATAAATAAGATTATCAATATAATTATCTGAATCTGATTTTAATATTTAAGTTTATTCATATCAAAATTTACGTCTAATATTATAGTTCTTTTTAGTAAGATAGCTGAAATGAAATGAGTAACTACATTCAAAGTTTCACAATCTAATTACAATTTTAATTAGGCTAAGTAAAATCTTAAATTCAAGTGTAAGCTTTATCTCCCTTTGCCATTTACTGCGTTGATACACGAATTTATAAATATATGAGATTTATTTGTGTAAATTTTAATTTGGAGTATGTTTAGTTGCTAATTGGGAATAGATTTTATTTCAAAATACAATTTTATATGAGATTAGTTAAATTTGCTCAAGATATGCTTTGCTAAATCTTCCATCAGTATATAAATATTATGCATAATATTAGATGATCAACTGAGATTCTTAGTTATCTAGTTATATGTAGATATTCCTTATACTAATTCATAGAATCTACCACTAGTAATAAGTAAAATTTTAAATCCAAGCATATACATCATCTTTGCCATTTATTGCATTGGAGCCTGAGTTTGTAAATTTATATAGATTTATTTGTATTAAATTTAAATTGGAGTATGTTTAATTTCTAATTGTGTATGAATTTTAATTCTAAAAATAATTTTATTTGAGATTAATTAAACTAGTAGGATTTTCGTACAATTGCTTGAATAATGATATAAACAAAATACGAAACATTATTTCTTTCAAATATTATTTTTCTATCAAGCATTTTATACTCAACTATCTTATCATATTATTGAAATTTTTCACTAGAGTCAACAAAAAAATCTCATTAACAAATTTAAACACCATTATCTCTCTTAAATAGTCTTCTCACAGTTAATTTTGTGACCTCATTCTAAATATTTTACTCATAACTATCTCATTATATTACTCATCTCTCCTCATTTTGGTTAAACTAACAATTATATTTTTTTTTCTCTAATTTATATTTCAGTACTTAATCTAACACTTTCTTCCTCCCTATGCACCTTGTCATGGCCCAATCTTCCTGGCCCAAGAAGAGGAGGCTTAAGGAGAATGTCACGACCCAATATTCCAGTCCCAATTAGAGGATGAGGCTTAAGCCCGCTTAAGACAACGCAAATATAATTTTCTAGCTGGAAGACAAGTGCTTGATTAACGCATCACTAATTGAGAGTTGAAAGGCATGTCCTTGATTAGCGCATCACTAATTGATACTTAAAAGGAATGTCCTTGATTAGTCCATCACTAATTGACAATTAGAAGGAATTCCTAAATTAGTGCATCATTGATTGACATTTATAAGGAATGCCCTAAATTAGTGTATCATTAATGTAATAGCTAGAATTAGTCCTATAAATACCTGTGAGGTATTACATTGTAAATCACCAAGTATTCAAGTGATATAATATTATTCTTTGTAAGAGTTTACTCTCTCTCTAGAATTCTTGTGTCAATTCTATTAAACGTCGAGTGTTGCGTCGAGTAAGGCTGACTAGTTACTCGTTCTTACGAAGATCGTAACTAGTGCCACACGGATCGTTAGTGAAAAGACTGAGCCCGTGACAATTTGTATTAGAGCTGAAATGACGAAGAGATCGTAAGAAAATTCAAAGGTCGTGAACGAAGTAGATAATCTTCCCCACGGGACCGTAGAAGATGGTAGGAACTCTCGCAAAGTTCAGGCAGGAGGAACCAAAGCTACCAAAGAAAGAGAAAGATCAAGAGACGCTATCGTTGACATTATCGCCAGGCTGGATAAGGTAGAACTCACCGTGGCATACGGACAAGATAATGTCGGGGACCTAGAGGAATGCATTGCCGAGCTTAAAAAGGAGAGAGACGAACTCCGAGAAGGAATGCAAGGTGCCCTGAACGAAGATTTGTTCAAATATCAAGAGAAAACTCAGATCGTGGAGTAGACCCTCCTTGGTGAAATTAATACCTTGACTGAGAAACTCGAGGTAATGTCATCTAAATTACAAGCCACCGAAGAGGATGTGGCGTTACTCAAGAAGGAGGTTGCGCAAGAGTGCAGACGTGCGCCTGTATGAGTCCCCAATCCGATAAGGATAGACGTTCCAAGGCCTAAAGCGTATTTAAGCGAGAGGAATGCGAAGGAGATCGACAACTTTGTATGGAGTCTAAACCAGTATTTCAAAGCACTCGGCCTAGTAGAAGAGGCGAGGAAGATAGATATTGCCACGACATACTTGGAAGACACTGTAATGTTGTGGTGGAGGAGGAGTAGTAGTGACATAGAAAGAGGTCTATGTTCTATCAATACCTATAGTGAATTTAAGGAGGAACATAAGACACAGTTCTATCCTGAAAACGCCATTTGAGAAGCAAGGGCCAAGTTGCGGCGGCTCTCACACAAAGGGAGTATTAAGGAGTTCATAGCTACTCTCCTTGAAATCCTTAACTACTCAGACGACGAAGCCTTGTTCGCCTTCACTGATGGTCTACAAATGTGGGCGAAGCTGAAATTGAAACGGCGTGGTGTCCAAGATCTAAACACCGTTATTGCCGTGGCTGAATCACTTTTCAAATGAGAAGGCAAGAGAAACTAAAGTCGACCTATGAGAGTAATGACAAGGAGGGAAATGGTGGAAACCATATCTACAACAATAAAGACCCAATTAAGTCTACCAAATCCAATGGTAGAGAATATCGGGAGGAGAAACATGTAGAGAGACTCCGGATAAAGTGTTTAATTTGTGAAGAGCCGCACAAAGCAAGAGAGTGCCCTATGAAGAATAAACTATCAACATTGATGGAGGAGCAAGAACGCGTTCACGTTGAAGCTCAATTGGGGTCGTTAAACTTACTTAGTGTCGTTACAACAAATTTTGATGAGGCAAAGTTCGCGAAGAAAGAACGACTATTTGCGGAAACAAAAGTAAGAAACCACATGGTTAAAGTTTTGCTGGATACGGGAGCCAACCATAATTTTCTAGGGGTAAAGGAGGCGGGAAGACTGGAGATCAGGTACACTAAGGAGCAAGGATGGCTTAAAGAAGTCAAATCGGCACCAAGTGTAACTTATGGAGTTGCTCGTAATGTAAAGATAAACTTGGGGGAGTGGACTGGCCTTCTGAATTTCTCCATTATTGACATGGACGACTACAAAATGGTTATCGGCATAGAGTTTCCAAACAAGGTAAATTCCATCCTACTCCCTTTTGCCAATATGATGTACATTCTAGAGCAAGGTAATACTCGCACAATACTTTTAACAAGAGAGGGAAAGAGAGAAACTAGGCACATATCTGCCATGCAACTCTTAAAAGGTGTGGAAAAGACATACCCATCATCTTTTGTCACTTTGAAAGAAGATGAGAAAACTGCGTCTAAAGAGAAGATACCTCCAGAAGTTACAACTGTCCTAGAGAAAGGTCACGATGTAATGCCCACTGGATAATCATAGAAACCCCACCATAAGAGAGAGGTGGATCACAAAGAAGAGTTAGTCAAATGTACTAAACCATCGGCAGCGGTTCTTTATTGCATGAAACCTCTCAAATTTGAGGAATTCAAGAGGCAACCGGAGGAGTTTCCCTTCAAGAAAGAGAAGTGCGAAATAGCCAAGACCGACAAAAGAATGAATAAATGGGAGGACAAGAAGAGAAGACACTTGCAGTTCGGAGGAAACCGAGTGATAATAAAACTTCTCCTCCATCAAGAGAGACGATTTTCCAAATTTCACAAAGGGCTTGTGAGGAAATACGAAGGCCCTTTCTTAGAGAAGAAATGGGTTGGAAAGCCAGCATGTCGCTCAAAACTTTTATCCTATGTGGAGACACCATCCAACCATACAAGAAGGAAGCGACGAGGATGTCGCCAGATTGAGTGGGGGAGAATGTCACGGCCCAATCTTTCCTGGCCCAAGAAGATGAGGCATAAGGAGAATGTCACGACCCAATATTCCAGGCCCAAAAAGAGGATGAGGCTTAAGCTCGCTTAAGCTAACACAAGGAATATTCTAGCTGGAAGGCATGTGCTTGATTAACGCATCATTAATTGAGAGTTGAAAGGCATGTCCTTGATTAGCGCATCATTAATTTATACTTAAAAGGATGTCCTTGATTATTCCATCACTAATTGACAATTAGAAGAATCCCTAAATTAGTGCATCACTGATTGACACTTATAAGGAATGCCCTAAATTAGTGTGTCATTAATGTAATAGATAAGATTAGTCCTATAAATACATGTGAGGTATTACATTATAAATCACCAAGTATTCAAGTGATATAATATTATTATTCTTTGTAAGAGTTTACACTCTGTTTAGAATTTCTTGTGTCAATTCTATTAAGCGTCGAGTGTTGCGTTGAGTAAGGCTGACTAGTTACTCGTTCTTGCGAAGATCGTAACTAGTGCCGCACGGATCGTCAATGAAAAGACTGAGCCCGTAATAAGTTAAATATGTGTGACTCAATTGTTTCTATCAATACACAAAATTGAAAGTTAACCTCTACTCACATTTTAATACTCAACTCTCATCACTTCTCATCCATATGCATTAAAGCTCTACTCCCATTTTAGTAGTCATCTACAACTCATTTGCTCCAACTCTCCTCACTTCATCAATATTCATTAGAGGGACTTGTGAACAACAAAATTATGCAAGTCAATTATATAACCCTACAAAAAAAATGAATATCTTATATTCCAACTAAGTAGAGAACTCGTAAATAACACTTATCATCACTTTTTTTTTCAATTTATGATATTGAAATTTATGTTAGTCAAATCCTAATTGTGCCAAAATAGATAAGGTTTTACCTAAATCCACTCCTTTGGAGAGTAGCTCATCAGCTTCTTTTGCTTGCTTGTACACCAATTTTACCTATAAATTTGTTACGATCATATTTAGCATAGGCTAACAAACATGACTACATAAATGAAAATATGTTCATTGTTTACTACTTTAATCTCCTCAAGAAAATTTATGTCAGTTCCTTGGAAGTAATTTTCTTCATCCTAATAAGTTGCCCAACTTCAAGAATCTAATGAAGGTACAAATTTTATTCGTGATCAATAAATGACAAATAATTAAGACTCATGGAAATGATAAGCATTCAACTCACTATTTGGCATCTAGACACCATGAGCAAGAGGATAAGTGAAATAGGAAATAATCTAATCCAAATAAAATACATTTAGAAATTAGCCAGGAAAAAGGACTAATAACGGTTACGACGCCTGGAGGACCTCTCTGGACTCCGTCTCTTCCACTATAAACAAGAATACAATTGAGTCTCAAGCAACTCGAGAATAAGTTATTTCTTCCATAACAGATAATCTGAATAAATAATCAGGACAAGCAGAGTTTTAACTTGGGCGCATGACCCTACGCATTTCTTGAGGAGTGTTTCGGTTCTTTTCAGATAAAATAATTCGTATCTCGCGTCCTACAATGACTGTACAATTCAGATGTTCCTTGGCTGCAACTGCATCATTACCATATTTGAACTTCACAAATCCAAAGCCACGTGGTTCCATAAAACATTTACAATAATTTGTTAATTACAGTGAGGAAGAAAATACAAAATTGAACCGTACGAAACCCATAAAAGTGAGCAATACTGAAACTAGTATAAAGCTACTTTTGAGTAGTTACTAGGAACTGAAATTCGAACTCCATTTTATTTTTCTCATAATTGGATATCTTTCAAATCACATGTTTGAAAAAAAAATATTAGAATTGTAATTCCAAAAGTGGAGAATGGAATTGGGATGGAAGAAAATGTAAAGGTTTTATGTTTAGTTGAAAACTAGAAACAAAACTAACATTTGAGAGATTATTTTTTCAACAACGGGTACGATAGGAAATTGACATACCTAGTATATTAATCTTTTGGTAGGTAAATATCCTTAATTGGACCAAATCGTTCAAATGGGATCCTAAGATCTTCTTACCTGCGAAACATGAAGCTTTAAATATGAGATAGAATATTACAAATACTCAACAAAATGAAAAGTAGAAGAAACAGGTCAATAAAATAGTATTGTTCTATTTGGACAAAACAGCAACTGATGTAGGTTGAGCTATAGGAGTTTTCCGACACACCTACTAGGAGAGCTAAAAGTTCAACTAATTCTTACTCAAGGAAAAGCAAATGCATCATCTCTTAAGAGATCAGAATCTTACTAAATCTAATAAATTAGGTAACATTTATCAAGATTTAATCAATGGAAAAAACCAAGACACGCTCAAGAATTCTGATAGAATCAAAATCCGTCGGAAAGTTATAGTAGGAAAATTTCCTATATTTTGTGACATAAGTTTACTTTGCATATTACCTATGAAAATGGAACAGGCTAAATTTGCTTAATTTTTTTCTACATTTTTTCCTTCTTCTATTAATTATTTTTGACGTTTTTTAATTCCGTCTCAAATTTTAGGGGTAAAATCGTTGGAAAATTCTGACATCGTCGGTAAGCTTTCGCCAAAAACACCTTTTTTGTAGTGTTATGAACATTTTTGAATCTTTTGTAAGTCATACTTTAAGATTTTAATAAGATTTATCAATCAAAGTTACTTTCTTTTTTTTACAATATTTGAGTTCTTAGATGTTCATCCTTTGATTGATTATTTGAGTGGACTATGCATATATCCTCTAAATATGGTAAAACAACTAATAATCGAGGCACAATTCGATAAATCAACATAAACCAAATTTGCTTAAAAAAAGTGGGATCATTGTTCTCTAGCTCTTGCCCGTAGGGATGATCCAAAAATCATCCAAGTCTTATTTGAAGTCGATTGAAGGTAATTCAAAATAACTGTAGTCATCCTAACAATAATTCACTAAATTTGGTATAAAAATGAGATCTCGAAAAACGATGTTCTAAAATGTCTTAGATATGGATTGAGGTCTCTGAGTTTGAATTCCATGACTCCTAAGAAACTGTTGAGTGATTTCCAAATTATTTTCATACTCTAAATATCTAATTCACAAATCTCGAATGAGTTTTTTTTTAATTCTCCAGTCGTTCTCCGACGAGGGTCTTCAATGATGGAATGACATGTTGAGTGCAACCCGAGCACGTTACAAATTCTTCCAAGAAGAGACTTGTGTTCTTGGATTTCATAATGGAGTCGTATAGCGAAATCGAACGTTATGCCATATTTTGGTTTGCTACAATACGAAGAAGAGGAAATCGACCTTGTAACCGATGTCCCGATTGAGGAATTGAAAGTTGGTGACCGAGAAGAGGAACCAACAGCCCATAGACCCTTTAAAGAAAATGATGTCGCGTGACCGAGGAAAAAGAAAGGGTAAAGAGTGCGTCTCGAACACCTAACTTGTAAAAACATTGTGCCTAGTCAAGAAATCAAAAAGAAAGAAAAATTAATGTGAGGTCAAGGACTAAAACCCGCGACCTCCCTTCTACTTCCCAGTTCTTAGCCCTTATCCAAACCTCCTCGTTCAAACCTAGTTTGAGTCTCTCGAACCTCTTGTCCAGTCCATGCCGATTTTTGAAAATTCTAGAAAATATAAAATTTGATTTAAAATATTTTACTAAATAAATTGAGAAATAATTTTAATTTTCAGAGTTGTTCAGAATATTATCTCTATTTTTACAATCCTCTCTAGCACATAACTTCATATCATAATAATATACCTGGTCAAAATAAGCTAATTAAATTATCTCATAAGTTAATTAAAAAATACGGAAAAAAAACAAAAATTAAGAGTAATTCTTATAAATAAGATGTTATATTTAGATAAATGTTGATGAGAAGTTGAGTAGTTTAGGTTAGGTAACAAATTGTGTTTATGTCGCTTCATGTGTATACTCGTGTTTGTGTCTATAATTGTGTCATTTCCTTATCAACTTGTGACCGTGTTACGATCATATATATCATAATTGTGTCGTGATCGTGTTGTCTCGTACTTGTTTCGTGTCCAACCCACGACCTGAGTGAGATAATATTGCATCGTGTCGTTCCGTACTATTATCGTTTTGAATCATGTCGGTTCGTGTTGATCCAAATCATTATTCATCTCTAATATGAACATTAAATTTTATGTGTGGTGTGCCCAATTTCACCTTTGTATAATATAAATGGTAATAAATAAAATGAACAAAATATTAATTTAAAACACAATATTTCATAGTTAGTTAAACTATGTACTAAAAGTTATATACCCCGCTATATTGGGCGGATAGGCTCTAGAGAGTTTTAAATTGACGAGACCTTCAAATCTCTTTTTAAGTAAAATATTGTCGCGTGATCTAAGTTCTTCTAATAAAACATTATGTGTCGTAAAGATTCGGTGCAACGGTATCATCACATTTGTTGGTTGGACAATTTTCATGACAATATAAGTCATAATCAATATCCAACTAAATTTGATGAATATCAAAATTTTAAGAGAAGACATAATCTTGATGATCTTCATGGCTCCTTTAACCTTAACAATTATTATAGAAACATTAATAAGAGTGATATCTAATGAGAATTATTTTATAAAAAAAGTAAAAGAATATAAGAGTAATTCTTATAAATAAGATGTTATATTTAGATAAAATATTAATGTAAAGTTGAGTAGTTTTGGTCATATGACTAATTGTGCTTATGTCGTTTTGTGTGCTTACTCGTGCTCGTGTTTATAATCGTGTCATGTCCTTATCTTAACAACTCGTTATCGTGTTACAATCGTATAAAATTATAATTGTGTTGTGATCGTGTCGTTCCGAACTAATATCGTGTTGAATTGTGTCGGTTCATGTTGATCCAAACAATTGCCCAACACAAATCTGAACATTAAATTTTAACGTGTGGTGTGCCAAATTTCACCTTTTATAATATAACCTGTAATAAATAATAATGAACAAAATATTAATTTAAAACACAATATTTCATAGTTCGTTAAATTATGTACTAAAAGTTATATAGCCCGCTATATTGGGCGGATAGGCTCTAGAGAGTTTTAAATTCACTAGACCTTCAAATCACTTTTTATGTAAAATATTCTCGCGTGATCTAAGGTCTTCTAAAGAAACTTTAAGTGTCGTAAAAATTCGGTGCAACGGTATCATCACATTTATTGGTTGAAAAATTTTCATGACGATAATCAATATCCAACTAAATTTGATGAATATCAAAACTTTAAGAGAAGACATACTCTTGATGATCTTTATTGCTCCTTTAACCTTAGCAATTATTATAGAAACATTAATAAGAGTGATATCCAATGAGAGTAGTTCTTATAAATAAGATGTTATATTTAGATAAAATGTTAATATGAAGTTGAGTAGTTTAAGTCATGTGACTAATTTTGTTTATGTCATTATGTGTGTATACTCGTCTTTGTGTCGATACTTGTGTTGTGTCCGTATCGACTCGTGATCGTGTTACGATTGTATAAACTCGTTATTGTGCCGTAATCGTGTCGTCTTGTGCTTGTATCGTGTCTAACCTACGACCCGAGTGAGATAATATCGTATTGTGTCATTCTGTACTAATATAATGTTAGATCGTATTAGTTCGTGTTAATCTAACCCATTACCCAACTCTATTCTGAGCATTAAATTCTACTAATGGTGTGCCCAATTTTACCTTTATATAATATAAACTCTCTTTTTATATAAAATGGTGTCACGTGATCTAAGTTCTTCTAAAGAAAAATTATATGTCGCAAAATATGAAGGTTGATAGTCTGTCATCCAGAACGCATGACCAACTTAAATTTTGTTAATATCAATGTTTTATTATATATATTTAATTTAATTAATTTTGAATTCTTAATTTTATTAAAATACATTTTTAATTTAAAATTAATCTTACGTTTAACCATTATAAATAATATA
Source organism: Impatiens glandulifera (assembly GCF_907164915.1). NCBI lineage: Eukaryota > Viridiplantae > Streptophyta > Magnoliopsida > Ericales > Balsaminaceae > Impatiens > Impatiens glandulifera. The sequence goes on along the minus strand of NC_061866.1, from coordinate 13,238,626 downwards.
TACAAATCTAAATTATTAAAAAAATCACAATGTACCAAAAAGGTTCAAAAGTGAATCGTATTGGGACAATCTTTGGGCCAATCCTAGAAACCGCCAAGATACTATTAAATATAAAACTAGAAGTGGAACATAGGTGTTAATTTTTTTTCGTGTATAAACCATCGTAAAGCAATTCGTGTCAGACTTTTAATCGTATCATTTAATGTCGAAACTTATTCTAATCTATGTCGTATTGTACCTTAACCCGTTCAAAATATAATAATCCACATGCTCACTCGTGTCGTGCTAACTTGTTCCAACATGTTTATTAGTGTCATGTTAATACGTGTTTAAACTCGTATGTCGTGTTGTGTGGACTAGAGTTGGTTATCGTGTCGGCACAATGATTTCGTGTCTATTAATTTATTAATTCAACTAAATGAATTAATTAATTTAATATAATATGTGTTGTTTTAAATTATTAATTTATTATTATTTAATATATTAATTTATTGATTTATTAGTAATTAAATATAAATTTTAGATAAATATCAATTATTGTGTATTTATTTTATTAATATTATGATTTATTTTAATATTTTGCATATTATCACTCATTATCCTGAAGACATGCAAGTAACTTACTGCCTTTTATATTTGCCTTTTTATATTTGTATTTGTGTGATCAACTTAATCAAGTTAGGAAATATGGATAGATGCCTACAAGTTCCAACAATTAATTATTGATGAAGATCTTTAATTAATATTAAATATTTTTTTAATTAATAATATCTATACTTATTTAATTTATCCTTGTGCCCTTTAATTTTGAAATTAATCTAATTAATGTCAATTAAAAATAATAATTTCTAATTAGATCAACTATATATTAGAGATATGTGTTAATTTAATTTGTGTCCTATTTATTATAGTTGGACATTGTGCTTAAATAATCGTATTCGACTCAGACAATTCGTGTTAGATTTTAATCGTGTTGTGTTGAAATTCATTCAATGTGTCTTATCGTGTATAACCGGTTTAAAATATAATAATCTCATTTATGTTGTGATAACTCATGATCAAACTTGTGTGTCGTGTTGTGTCGATTATTGTTAGTTATCGTGTCAGCATAATGGTGATGTTACTATTCATTTTTTAATTCAAATAAATGAGTTAAGTTAGTTTAATATGGTATGTTTTTTTTTTAAATTATTAATTTATTATTAATTATTATACTTGGCTAGTAATATACAATTTTATAATATTTACAATTGTAGATATAATACCACATGAATAAAGATTAAACTCAATGTAATACATACATGTTTGATCGAAATTAAACTAGAAATGAAATACACCGAGATGACAATAGGGGAGTATAGACAGTATCATCATCCATAATTTCTCCAAGAACCAGTACTCCTCATCCTATCCTCGCCAGCAGTGTGAAAAAATATTTTGTAATGAGCCGGCGTGAAGTTTGACCATATATATATATTATATTTTTTGTTGTTTTAATTACTAGAGTTGGGCGTCGTGCCTAAACAGACGGATTCAATTACTCGACAATTCATGTTAAAATTTCAATCATGTTGTTTCGTGTCGAAACACAATCTCATTCATATTGTATTGTGTCTTAACTCATTTAAAATATAATAATTCATAGATATATTTATGTCGTGTTAACTCGTGTTCAAACACGTGTCTACCCAACAACTTTCATGTCCTATGGGATCTTCAAAATAAACATTCACTTGTATTATTCTGATTAATTTATATGTCCTCTAGTCGATCCATCAAAGAAATAGTCTGAAATCCATGTAGAGGATTCAGAATGTTGTTTGATACTACTAGGATTTGAGGAGTGAGAGTAGATATGTTTTCAGTATTAGGGCATAAAATAAATTGTGAGAGGACTAATTTAATATTAACAATTGTGAGCTTACTTATTAAAACTAGTTATGAACTAAATTAATATCATTATATATAAAATAATATATAATGAAGAAATCCAAATAGGTTACAATCTTCCACTTATTAGAACAGATTATTGAACTAAATTAATAACATTATATTTATATATAATAAATATGATCAAGAAATCCAAATAGTGTGTAGTCAACCGTCGTAACTCATCATTCGGGTAGATTTTCCCATAGATTGAGACTTGTACCAGTTTTGAACCTACACTAGTTTTTGTAAAGAATGAACAACATGGTACTGATAGAAGAAGACTGGCTAGTTTTCAGTATTGGTAAAGAGTTAATTATTTAATGACCCACAATCATAGTTGGACCAACTAGAGGTTAGCGTTCCAACTCTACAATTATTTTATCCTTTAAAACCAGATATGCAAAATTAAAATAAACTCAAATAAAATGGGTTATTTTTGTGGCGTGTGCTAAAGTTGGGTATCATACCTAAGAAATTTTATTCGACTCGAGTAATTCGTGTTAAACTTTCAATCGTGTCATTCTGTGTTAAAACTCATTCTGATTCATGTCGTATTGTGTCTTAACCCTTTCAAAATATAATATTCAACAGAATCATTATAAGTGTCTTACTAACTCGTGTCAACATATGCTTATTCGTTTTTGTTAACTTATCTGTCGTATTGTGACGATTAGAGTTGGTTATCGTGTCGGAACAATATTATCGTGTCAATTAATTTATTAATCAAACTGAGTGAAATTAGTTTAATATCGTATTTGTTTATTTTTTATTATTAATTTTTTATTTATTAATATTTTAAGTTATTAAATATAACAAAATTTATTGAATAGTGTATCTTTTTTTATGTTTTAAATATTATTTTTAATTCATGATAGTGTAGTGTCCTTAAATAAAAAAATTGTGAATATTTGTATCAATATGATAGGATAATCCTCGGGTGCTTGAGAGACAAAGTTTTATATAGAATTTTGGAGACGAAATTATTAGTAACCGTTCAAAATGATTAGGGCCACATTTGTTTATAGCATGACATTGTTTCCATGCAATCACATGATAACTCTTAGAGAGGTCTAAAGAATTATCAAATAAACAAATGATAAATGTACTTGAACAATGAATACTTAAAATAACAAATTGTTCAATAACCAAAAAGACACACTTTACCTAGAAAAGACACTTGAGGTTAACATTACTTCTGGTGTAAGTATGAGAAAGTTTAAAAAAATATATAAATAAGGCCTCATTTGATCTTTGGATTTTAGGATATTGTCTGGGTTTCTTCTAAAAAAACCCATGTTTGATCAAAGTAGGTAAAATTTGTTTGATCAAATTAGGTAAAATTTTAGGTTTTTAAATTTTGTTCCTATTTTACCCTATCTCTCCCCCTCTCACACCTCCTCTCTCCTTTTATATATATATATATATATATATATATATATATATATATATATATATATATATTATGATTAATAATATTTTTTAAATGAAATAATTTAATTTATATTAAATTTTTTTTTAAATATAAATAAATATTAAAAGACTATAAATATATTAATATCAACTTTTATTAATATATAATTAAAAATTTAAATAAATACTAATTTTATAAATAACTACTATTATAATTTAAATATTACATCAAATAATATAGTATATTATAATCTTATTTATATTGTGTATTTATTTTTATTTAATATAATTAATATAAAAAATTTACATGAAATTAATGTTATAAGATAATAACTAAAATTCAAATTTATTAAAATATTTATTTAGAATAATAGTTTAAAGTTAGTTTATATTAAAAAAATTAAATAAATTTATTTATAAATATTTAATTTAAATGAAATATATTTATAAATTAATTAATATTTTTATTTAAATATATTTCACTTTATTTTCTAATATAATTATTTATTTAAACTATTTAAAATTTAAATGGTATTTTAGATAATATAGTAGGTTATAATTTTATTTATATTTAATATAATTTTTTTAAATAAAATAATTTATTAATTTAATTTATATGAAAATAAATTTTATAATGTAATAAAATAATATAAAATATATATACATATATATTATTTTTTATTAATATAAAATAAAATATTTAAGTAAGGGTAATTTAGGTATTTTAATTAATAAAATGATTGATTTGATTTATGATGGAATTGTTGGGTTTTGGGATAAAACTTGGGTTTTATCACAAAAACCCAATGATCAAACGAGGTCTAAGAGAAATGATAACAAACCATTATGATGTAACGATCACTACAAAAATATGGTATTTTGCATGGCATGTACAACAACAAAAAAAATAGTCACTTTTATAATAATTTTGGCAACACGTAATAAAATTACAATAAATAATCACTCATTAAAAATAATGCAGAATGGACCAGTCCTTCTAAATTTTTGGCAACTGAACAATTAGAAGTTATGGAATATTTTTTTATATAAAAGATGTGATTTTATATATATATATATATATATATATATATATATATATATATATATATATATATATATATATATATATATATATATATTAAAACATTTAAATTAACAGGATGGATGGGTCAACTTACAAGCTGAGGGTTCAATTCTCACCGTACAAAAAGTGAAAATTACAAATTACCTTTGGTTTATCAGAGGAGAAGTAGTAAGTGCATGCATGATACAGAATAATCGATCATGTTACTTTCACGTAGTTCATTATCATCATTTGTGTTTTATCGTGCTTTATCCTATTCAAAATATAATAATTTACGGATTCATTTGTGTTGTGTTAACTCGTGTCAGCATAAACATATTAAATATAATTGATTATTGTGTTGGTACAATGGATTTGTGTCTTACTCAAACTAAATGAGTTAAGTTATTTTAGTATGGTATGGTATGGTATGGTATGGTATGGGTTATTTAAACGGAATTATTAACTAATTTTATTTAAATAATTTACAAATTTAATATATTTTAAATAATTGACACTCAAATTATTATGTTAAAATTTATATCTACACATCTTACATATCTAACATATTAATTAGTTTTTTAAATAATATATTTAACATATTTAACTTATTAAATTAATTAAGTTTTCTAAATTAAATTAAATAAACATATTTTATAATTTTTATTAACAATATAATTTAATATATAAATAAATAATTAATTAATATGAGTGTGTCAATAAACGACATGACACGCATGAAAACGGACATCGACACGATACGATTGAGTCGGAATAACACGAAACACGAATTTAAACGCGACTTAACTCGATACTAATAAACTCGTGGATACAAATTAACACGACACGAAAAAGTCTGTGGATCATAATATATTGAGTGGGTCAAAACACGATACGACACGCATAAGATTAAGACACGATACAACACGATACGATTGAGAGTCTAACACGACTTGTTCGAGTCGAATACGACCGTTTAGACACGATATCCCACTCTATTGGCATCTGTGACGTCCAGTTGAATAGAAAATGCCCCGATGTTTGGTGAGTGGATTATTTCAAAACAAAACATCCATGCATGCAAGAACAGTAGCTTTCAAATTGAGTTCAACCATATTCTTAAAGTCTTGTTTGATTAGTTTTTTTTTTTTCTAAATTAAAAGCTAACAAATATTGTTTTTAATTTTCATCAATAGCATAATCATTATTATTATTATTATTATTATATTTTAGGTTTATCTTATTATCATCATTATTATATATTTATTTATTTTACAACTATCAATATATTATTACATTTTTTGTTTTATTATTATTATTTATTTTTGAATTTTATATTTATATTATTTTAATTAATTAAAATTTTTATTTTTATTACAAAAAAATATCCATTAACTAGACATTTATCGGCTTTGAACGGATTTTATTTTTTAAAATTAACAATATGGTAATGTTTGAAATAATTACTACTTTTCAATATTTCTTTCTAAAGAGTAAATTAACTCACAATTCTAGAGATGAACAATGAGTTGAATCAATACAAACCGACACAATAAAACACGATATTAGTACGGAACGACATGATACGATATTATCGCATTCGGGTCGTGAGTTAGACACGACACAAGCACAAGATAACATGATCACAACACGATTATGAGTTTATACGATCATAAAACGATCACGAATCGACATGGACACAACACGAGTATAGACACAAGCACAAGTATACACACGAAACGACATAAACACAATTAGTTACAAGACCAAAGCTACTCAACTTAACATTAACATTTTCACTAAAACTATTTACATCCTCATTCAAATAATTAATTATTTAATTTTATAATTGTAATATATATAATTAAAACTAAACCTCCTAAATTAAAATATTAAAATAATTTATTATCTTAAATAATATAAATTAAAATAAATATAAATATAAAATAAATATAAAATAAATAAATATGTTATATGAATAGAAATGTGAGTTTTCAAATAATTATCTCTGATATTATTTTTATTAATTTATTAATTTATTTATTTTTAAAATTTTAAATAATTTTATAATTTCAATTATTATTAATACATTAAATAATAAATATATTATAATAATTTAATTTTAATAATATAATAATATATATTTATAATTTTTACCCAGTTTTCCATTAAATTATTATATAATAATATATATTTATAAATATGTCAATAAAAATTCATTAAATTTTTACCCACCTTTCATATTTTCTTCCTCAAACTACCCACATCTTTCTTATTTCTTTTCCCAAACTACTCACTTTTACATTAACATTTTAAACAAAATATATTTAAATTTTCATTCAATTAATAAATTATTAACTAATTTTATTTGAATAATTATTTGCAAGTTTAATATATTTTAAATAATTGACATTCAAATTATTATGTTAAAATTTATAACTACACATCTTACATATTTAACATATTAATTAGTTTTTTAAATAATATAATTAACATATTTAACTTATTAAATTAATTTTTGCTTTCTAAATTAAATTAAATAAACATATTTTATAATTTTTATTAACAATATAATTTAATATAAAAATAAATAAATAATTAATATGAGTGTGTCAATAAACGACATGACACGAATGAAAACAGACGTCGACACGATACGATTGAGTCGGAATAACACCAAATACGAATTTAAACGCGACTTAACTTGACACAAATAAACTCGTGGATATGAATTAACACGACACAAAAAAACCTGTGGATCATAATATGTTGAGTGGTCAAAACATGATACGACACGCATAAGATTAAGACACGACACAACACGATACGATTAAGAGTCTAACACAACTTGTCCGAGTCGAATACGACCGTTTAGGTACAATGCTCAGCACTAGTGGTATCTGTGAGGTCCAGTTGAATAGAAAAAGCCCCTGTTGGTTGGATTATTTCAACAATATTCTTAAAGTCTTGTTTTATTAGTTTTTTTTTAAATTAAAAGCTAACAAATATTGTTTTTAATTTTCATCAATAATAGCATCATAGCCATTATTATTATTATTATTATTATTATTATTATAATTATTATTATTATATTTTAGGTTTATCTTATTATTATCATTATTGTTTATTTATTTATTTATTTTACAACTATCATTATATTATTACATTTTTTTGATTTTATTATTATTTATTTTTGGATTTTATATTTCTTTTATTTTATTTTAATTAATTAATTTATTTTTGTTTGATTTTATTTTAAAAAAAATTCCATTAACCAAGACATTTACTGGTTTTGGACGGTTTTATTTTTTAAAATTAATAATATCTTATCGTTTTAAATAATTAGTATTTTCCAATATATCTTTTTAAAGAGTAAATTAACTCACAATTTTAGAGGTGGACAATAAGTTTGATTAATACGAACTGATACGATATTAGTACGGAACAACGCGATACAATATTATCTCATTCGGATCGTGGGTTGGAACGACACAAGTACGAGATGACACGATTATGAGTTTATACGATCGGAACACGGTCACGAGTTGACACTGACACAACACAAGTATAGACACGAACACGGGTATACACACGAAACGACAAAAACATAATTAGTTACAAGACCTAAGCTACTCAACTTAACATTAACATTTTCTCTAAATCTATTTACATTCTCATTTATTTCATTAATTATTTAATTTTATAATGGTAATATATATAATTAAAATTAAACCTACTGAATTAAAATATTAAAATAATTTGTTAATTTAAATAATATTAATTAAATTAATATAAATATAAAATAAATATATAAATTATATGAATAGAAAGGTGAGATTTGAAATAATTATTTCAGATATTATTTTTATTAATTTATTTATTTATTTATTTTTAAAATTTTAAATAATTTTATTATTTCAGTTATTATTAATACATTAAATAATAAATATATTATAATAATTTAATTTTGATAATATAATAATATATATTTATAATTTTTACCAACTTTTCATTAAATTATAATATAATAATATATATTTATAAATAAGTCCATTACAAATACATTAAATTTTTACCCACCTTTCACGTTTCCTTCCTCAAACTACTCACATCTTTCTTATTTCTTTCTCCAAATTACCTACTTTTATATTAATATTCAATTAATAAATTATTAACTAATTTTATTTGAATAATTATTTACAAGTTTTAAAATATATTTTAAATAATTGACATTTAAATTACTGTTTATGATTTACACACCTTACATATCTAACATATTAATTAGTTTTTTAAATAATATATTAATCACATTTAATTTATTAAATTAATTTAAGTTTTCTAAATTAAATTAAAATAAATTAAATAAACATATTTTATATTTTTTTACTAATAATATAATTTAATATATAAATAATTAATTAATTAATATGAACTTGTCAATGAACGACATGACACACATGAAAACGGTATCGACACGATAAGATTGACCAAAAACACGAATTTAAACACGACTTAATTCGACACGAATAAATTCATGGATATGAATTAATACGACATGATAAACCTCATGGATCATAATATTTTGAGTGGGTCAAGACACAATACGACACGCATAAGATTAAGACACGACACAACACGATACGATTGAGAGTTTAATATGACTTGTCTAAGTCAAATACGCCCAACTTTAATTCCAACTAAGGCATTTCTATTCCAAATCATATACAATTATTTTATCTTTTAAAACCAAATCTGCACAAAAAAAAATTAAGACCCTAAAATTTTCTAATATTGTTTGACTGGTCATAACTCTTAAAATTGTCCTAATATTATTTGACTGGTCATATTTTTTTTAGCTTGCACTTAAAAAAAATACAATTCAATTTTTCAAATATTATATTTTATAAAATAAATTAGAATTTGAAATATATATATATATAAAAGTATATATATTGTTTTATAAAATAAATAATTTGAATTTTAAACTATTGGAAATATTAAACTGATAACTCATGAATTTTACGTCCTGCTCACTATTTATTTATTCTCTCTCATTCTCCTCTGATCAACCCAAATTAATTTTTAATTTTCTCTTTTGTAATTATATATATAAATTAATAATTTATAACAATTATTAAATAATAACATTTACAAATGACACACACCTGGTTACCAAAATTGAAGTCCTTGACCACAGCTGTCCAACAGAATTGGTCAAATTCATAAGAGCATAACAAGATGAAGGCTCAAAATATAACTAATGTTAAGATCATATCAAGAACAATTAAAATATTTACACTTAGAAGATGAACATACTGTCTGATTTAAACTGAAACCACCGTCGTCAAGCTAGAGGTAACAAACAAACACATAGCTAGAGGTAACAAACAAACACATAGTTGGATTAGCATACATACACGTAGATCTCTATTACGAAATGACACACCCCTGAGATACCTGCTGGAGGTAACTAGTTCTTCACTGAAACCGTGGACTAGGGATGGGCATTGGGTGGTTTAATCCGAAATCCAATCCAATCCGATTCTTAAATACTAATTCGGATTGGATATTTCGGATTGGACTGAGATTGGACCGGATTGAGTTCGGATTGAATTAAATCGGATTAGATTAGGATTATCCAAATTTTCCAAACTATCTAAATAACAATATTTTTTTTAATTATTTTTTTTAAATTAAATTTCATCTCAATATAATATATATTTTACTTATCAAGTGAATCACTTTACAACGATATTTATTTTTATTTTTATTTTTTTATTATTTTTTTTATATTCAAATTTAATAATAATAAAAAATTCGAAATTTTTTTTAAAAAAAAATTTGAAAAAAAATTTTGTTGACTTATTTCAAGCGGATATATATAAATATTTTTTAGTTTGAATTATCCAAATCATTTCAATCCAATCCGTATCCGATCCATATTAATTAGTAAAATGGTTTGGATTACGGATTGGATAAAGTTAGTTTGGATTTAATACGAATCGGACAAAATGGATTGATTTTACCCATTTGCTCACCCCTACCGTGGACAATCAAGCAAGCTATTAAGTAACAGCTTAGAGTGTTTGTTTTAATACCAGGATAATCGAATATTCCACCAAGATAGATGAAGCTGAGCCGTTGTTAATCAAGTTAGAGAATTCTTTGTTCGAGGCCGTGGTCGAGGAAGTGAACTTTGAAGGATTGTTGAAACTCCCGACGGGTCTGGTGGTGTTGCCGGCCGGCCAGCCTACGTATGGAGAGGAGTACTTTTGTCCGATGAACTACCATAAGGATTTCAAAGTAAATAATTACTATTACTTATTAAAAATTAACCTATGAACTCATCTATTAATGACATTTTATTACATTTCATACAATTTGCTAGGTTTGGATCCGCTCTCGGCTTCATCAAAAGTTACGTCCTGTTTCTTTAATGCTTAAGTTGGATTTCTATTGGACATAAATGGTCTCAATTTCTTCCTTTAAACTCATGTAACTCATTTGCCCGTTTGTGCCTTTTTATTTAACTACGCAAGGGCGGAGCCACGTTTGGGCTAGAGTGGACACTAGGGTGGACTCCAGCTACAGTTAAATTAAAAAAAATAAAAATAAGGCAATTACCCCTTTCTTTCTCCCTACTATTAACAAAATTCTTTTTTTACTTTTTATTTTTATAAATTAAATAAAAATAACATTTTATGTTTTTCTGATGTTCGAATAAGTCCATGTATAAGTTAATTTCGCATTTTTAATACCATTTTTTTTCTCCACATCAAAATTTATTTGAATTAGCAATTTAGTGACAATGATTCATAAGACGTCATAAGACGTAGTTTTGTTGAAAAACATTTTTTTGAAATATTTGGTTAATCTTTTTTAATATGATTAAAAAAATGCTTTTTATCCTTACCTAACTTAATTATAATATTTTTTATTTGTCAAATAATTAATAAATGTGTTCTAAGTCATTGCTAGTTAGGTTATTTATTTTTTTAATTATTAAAATAGAAGTGATTTGAGTTAAAAAATATTAAAAGTACAAATATATAATAAAAAATAACTATAAAAGAAAATTTAATAATTTAATTTTTTTAGTTAATTCAATAAATAATTGGTATGTTTTCTCTTTAAATTTTATGTAAATTCACAAATTATTTTTAAGGTATATATTATCTAATTTTGATGAATGATAAGTCTAATTTAAAAGTTAAAATGATTAATTAAATATATTTTTAATTTTTTATTTAAATATTTTTTAATGTTTTACTTTTTTAATTTATTTTTATAAGAAAAGTAGAAACGCAAAACTATTGTATGCTAAATGTTTTGAATATACTGTTTTATTTCATAATTTTATAAAGTAAATTTCAGAAAAAAAAAAATATAGCATATATAGCTGAGTAGCTGAGGTGCTGAGGATTTGGTTTGCGAAAAAATTTGAGTCAAGCCCCTGATAATTTTTTTATTCTGACTCCGCCTATGTCGTCTTTTACAACTAAAAAAAAGTCACAATTTAAACCCGAAACCTTAACTCTGGTTAGTTGAACTACCATAAGGATTTCAATGTAAATAATTAATATTACTTATTAAAAAATAACCTATGATCTCATCTATTAATGACATTTTACTACATTTCATACAATTGCTAGGTTTGGTGGTACCAATGGCATGGTGAGATCAATCTCCATTAGAAGGTACAACAGAACCCCAACGGTCCCAAAGTTTCTGCTAGCTACCTGTTTATTTCTTCTCACCAGTCCTGTTGTGTGATAGGAAAAAGAAGAAAAGGGTGCCCAGTTGCATCCAAACAGAAGATTCTTCTGTACTGACTTCTCCCTTTAACTGCCTGCCACCATCTCCATTCTCATAAAGAAAGAAAGAAAGTAATGAGGTTATGGTGAATTTTCCACTACATATTTTTTTTCATTTCCATCGTGTGTTGTTGGGAGAATGAGTCATTATTAAATTAATCTAGGAGAAAGCAAATGGGCATTAATGTAAGTTGCTTTAATTTAATTAATTTTACAAATGAAAATTAGTCAAGACTTAGGAGGGACCACTTAGTATAGTTCAGATGGGTGGGTTTTTTTCTTAACATGCTCTGCTCCCCTTTATTTTCTAATCCTCGGAGAGAAATAAGGCATTATCATGATCATGAAGATCAAGATGAAGATGATGACAGGGGTCAATGGCGGACCCCTTAGATGATGAAGGAGAATTCAGCAAGGTGCGGCAGTGATGGTGGTGGTCGGTGGTCCACATTAGTCACAGGGAAGAGTTGTACTATTGTAGTTGGGATTAATTGGATGAACTCAAGTTCAATATCCTCTTCTCAGTGGCGGACCCAGAAATATTTTCTCGGGGGGGCCAAATACATAGTAACGTAACATTTTTTTGCTATCAAATAAATGTATTTTTTAATTAAATTTTTACTCTATAATTACATAAAAATACTAACAAGCACAATTACTAAATTATTCTTGTCCATGAGTTGGTACAAAAGAAGACAAAATATATTCATTACGTTGATTATACCAATCAATCAATTCAAGAAAATTAACTTTATTTGATGAACTACTTGACTCATATGTTCTCGAAAAGGTAATCCTTGCCTCAATATTGTCGTTAAATGGGTGCGATAATTTATTTCTATATCACGATCATGTGTACGTAAAACGTTTCTCACGTTATGTCTTTGATATTAAAATGATTCAAATTGAACTCTAGTTTCATTATGACAACTATTTGAAGTTCTCATATGATGATTGAATCTTTCTAATGCCTTTTCCAATTTTTGTACCAATCTCTTATAAATGTATCATCTACGTTTTCTCTATTTAAAAGCTTGAAAAGATAACACCAAAAAAAAATGATGCATCTTTTGATATACTATATTCTAACCATGTATATTTGATCAGTAACATTAGGCTCATTAGTAGGCTCATTAATTAATTGAGAAGACTCATGTTGGTCATGTGATGTAGAAGTACAAATTCGTTTATAGAACATCTCCATTATTCTATATCCTACATAAAATAAATAATTAAAAATAAATATGTGTCAACCCTAGGCCCCTAAATAAAATCTAACAAATACATTTATTTGTTGAAATAATTTAAAACTATTTTAAAATTAAGAAATATAAATTAATATTTTACCCTTATATTTATAAATAATTTGTATTATTAATTTTATTAAAATTAATAATATATATATATATATATAAATAAATTATAATATAAATGTAGTTTTAAAATAAATAATAATATTATATGATTTTCATTATTTTATATATAATTCTTTATATTTTAATTTAAATAAATAAATTTTATTTATATATTAACTAAAATTTATGTATTATTATAAATATAGTATCTTAGAAAATATTTTTTTTTTTGTATAAAATAAAATATTAATAATAATTACTTTAATAAAATTATATTTGAAATTAGAATAATATAATTATGAATTAGTTTTTTTTTTATAAAAAAAAGTGTTAGTTTATTATAAATATTAGAAAATAGTGTTGGTATAAAATAAAAATTTTATAAAAAGAAGTGTGAGGTTATTATAAAAAAATGTGAGAGTGAGGGGATTTGATCACATGACCTCTAATATAGATTTAAGCTCCAAAACCAACAAGACAAAGCCCTATTTGATAAACATATATATAAAATATCTTAAAAGTTTTACCCTCGTTGGGGGAGGCCAAGGCTTTTAGGTCCGCCACTGCCTCTTCTTCTTTTTATTCTTTTCTTAGTTTGTATCAAGAATATTCCTTTAATGCAGTTTAAAAAAAAAGGTGTGCTTAATGTTACAATTTTCTCTCTGCTATTTGAACCACAACAATAATAATTATCATTTGAGGCAATATTGTTTCGTATGTTTGTATTGATTATGGTAATTTGATATAATGTCTTGTATAATTCGGTGCAACTTGTAGACGATAGCATGTCTTGTTTTAATGTTTTATGTAAATCGAAAAAGAAAAAAAAGAGGCTTAAATAGGGTTGTAAAATATGTCATTTAGGAAACAAATTAACAAGACACTGAGGTAGTTATGATTTTGTTTGGAGCTTTTTTTAACAACCCGTGTTCTTAAAGTGACTGCTCTATACATAGTTTTGATCATTCTTTGTAAATCCATTCAGTTGTATTTTTCCTTAGCATTATATAAGATTTCTATAATAATTTATTATAAATATTGATATATATATATATATATATATATATATATATATATATATATATTGCAGGAATTAAGAATAATATAAAATATAACCATTTAAAAAACATAAATTATTCAATAAAAAGGAATAACTTTTTTTAAATAGAGTTCATTTCATTAAAAATAAAAAAAATAAAAAATTTGATTAAAATAATGGTTAAACTAAGGACCTATTTGAAATCTAATATTAACCATAACTTTTAAAATGAGATTTTAACTATTAATCGAAACAAATGGTACAAGTAAGAATGAAATTTAGCCACCCTAATTTATAAAAAAAATATTATTAATTTTAATAATAAATAAATTATATTTTGAATTTTTAAATTTAAAATAGTCGGAATATAAACCAAATTTATAATCTATTATTGTGATAATTAAACTCTAATTAGGAAAATTATTCTAAAATTTAAAAATAGTTTGAAGTTAAAATATCATATTTATTTTTCCCAAATTAGACTAAAGAAGAGGTTAAGAAATTTAATTGTGATTTAATAATGAATTATGTTTAATTTATAACTTAAAATAATTAAATAAATATCTTAAAATTTTCAAAAACAATTAAAATATGATCCATAATTTTATTATGATTCTAAAAATATTTTTTATGAAATTTTTGGTGAAAAAAAAAATGTAAAATAAAGGGATTAAAAATCAATTTTAAATAACTTTTTTTATAAAAAATAAATAAATCTGATAATCTAGTGTAGAAGAAATTATGTTTAATTTTTGTATCAGCATCCGTGGTCATCAGATGAGCACCCAAGCATCATCCAACGCCCAGGAACGTACCACACACCCGCTGTAACGGAACAAGTGCGCGTCCGCTCACACTGAAACAACTAACAGGACAAAATAACTTTGTTAGTCAAAACCGCTAACCGCGGACGGAACACAATAAGCGTCCAACGAAACGACGTCGTGTCGATCTTCTTCTTCGCCGAGACCAGACGTTCCCCGGATTCGTTATTGTCGCCTGGCGTTTCTTCCAGAAAGGATAACTTTGTCATTTTTCCACCTTATCCATTGATTTCTTCACCCTTATCCTCCCCTCGTCATCGTCTACAATAACCCTATACCTAAATTAGACAGCTCGCCCTAAATCTTGGTTGCCACGAATGGATGAGAACTTAGGGATAAGCTCGTCGGAGATCAATTTCGACTTAAATTGCTCTACTTCAACCGAATACAAACCAAATTAACTCTAATTAACAATTGTAGAGTTTATTATAACTCAACAATCTCCCACTTGGAGACTAACTTCATCATCTCTCGATCGGTAGCGGTTTTCTATCCGGTGTCTTAACGAAGAAGACCAACTGAAGTTGCACACAACTTCAGTTTCTCATTTGTCACAGCTTTCGTCAGCATATCAACTGAATTCACACTCTCGAGAATCTTCTTAAGAGCTAATACTCCATCTTTTAAAGTTGACCGAATGAAATAATAAAGAACCTTTATATACTTTGTCCTTTTGACATAGTATCCTTGTAGGTGGAACAACTCTCTCTTAAGCCATTTCTAATTTTAGAAAAAAGCCAAAAAGCCAATTCTGCCAAGTCGTTGCCTCGTCTCGTCCTGTCAAGAAACAAAGTCACGTCACGAAGCCCTTTACTTTAATACTATATATATGATAAATACATGTATGCATATAGATATTTCTAGGCATTTAGTTTATCCATTATAAGATTTAAAATTCCATGAAATATGTGTACAATTTCGAAATTTTGAGGCTAAAGGAAGAAAATCGAGAAAACCTAGAAAAGCTAAAAGAGGAATTTAATTTAACTAGTTTTTCTTTCTTTGTGTCTTTATTACTTAGATTCTAGGCGTAAGCATGGTCAAGAAATACACCATCGAGGAGCGTAGACAGAATTTGAGCACTCAAAGGCTCGAAGCCATGAGAGCCAAGAAATTATCAATAGCATCGAAAGATCTCGAGGCATGGAAAAGAAACGCATATTTCTCGGAGGAATTCCATAAAAGATGAGAGAGGCATGAGGAGATCTTGTCCACTTGGAACAACGCAAGAATACATCTCTCTATTTAAACCATATCGTTCTTGAGAGCAAAGCTTGTAATGAGAGGATGAGGGGTGCTTATTTTCATTTTATGTCTTTTGTTTGCGATTTTATCCATAACACTTAAGATTTTAATAAAATAACTCATTCTTATTCTACTCATCATTTTCTACATGTTATACATTGTAAATGGGTTAATTGAGCGTCTATTGCGTGTTAAGGATTATGTGCATACAAGTAACACTTTGTTTGTCTTATCTTACTAAAGGTTTTAAACTCTTTGTATTCCTTTAAATTCAGATCTTTAATCTATGGCAACCTCATGTGATCTAATCACAGGTCGCTACTTTATACGTGACCTAGTTTCCGGACGTTACACAAGAGTTATGTCTAACTCGGAGGAGCAACCCACGCCAAGTCGAAGGACATGTCACTTACTAGCATCCAAGAAGAATCTATTGCCAAAACCAAATACAAACCCAATAAACTCTAATTAACAATTGTAAAGTTTATTATAAGTGTAGGCTCCATAACTCAACAATCTCCCACTTGGAGACTAACTTCATCATCTCTTGATCGGTAGCGGCTTTCCATCCGGTGTCTTAACGAAGAAGACCAACTGAAATTGCACACAACTTCAGTTTCTCATTTGTCAGAGCTTTCGTCAGCATATCAACTGAATTCACACTCTCGAGAATCTTCTTAAGAGCTAATACTCCATCTTTTAAAGTTGACCGGATGAAATAATAACGAACCTTTATATACTTTGTCCTTTCATGATAAACTAGATTCTTTGCCAAATGAATGACATTCTGACTGTCGCATCACAACACACTTCCCTCGTAGTCTTGACCCAATTCTCGCAAAAAGAGTTGTAACCACATCATCTCCTTAGCAGCCTATGTCACAACAACATACTCTCCCTCACAACTGGAAAGAGCAACAATTTTCTGCAATTTTGAAACCCAATTGATTGCAGTACCTCTTAGAGTATAAATGTATCATGTTGTGCTCTTCTTGCTATCAATATCACCACCATTGTCAGCATCAGCGTATCCTTCCAAACCCATATTAGACTTTCTAAAACATAAAGAGAGACATGCACTTCCTCTTAAGTATCGTAGTATCCACTTTACTACTTCCCAATGTTTTCTACCCAGGTTGCTCATGAATTTGCTAACAACTCCCACTGCATGTGCTATGTCTGGTCTTGTGCAAACCATCACATACATAATACAACCAATGGAAGAGGCATACCGAACAGTGGCCATGTAATTTTTCTCCTCCTTTGTTGAAGGAGACTGATCTTTAAATAGTTTGAAGTGACTAGCTAAGGGGGTAGTAACTGGTTTTGCATCATACAAGTTGAACCTACTAAGAACTTTCTTCACATATTCTTCTTGTGAAAGCTTGAGAAATTCTTCATCCCTGAAAATTCTCATCCCAATGATTTGTTTTGCAGCACCAAAATCCTTCATTGTAAACTTTTTAGACAACTCTTTCTTGAGCTTGTTAATCTCATACAAGCTTGCTCCAGCAATCAACATGTCATCAACGTAGAGTAGCATAATAATGTACAATTTATCAAACCTCTTGATATAGCAACAATGATCCAGTTTCACATCTCAGAAAATTGTTACTTTTCATGAAGTTATCGAACTTCTTGTACTATTGCCTTAAAGCCTATTTCAAACCATACAGACTCTTCTAAAGCTTACACACAAGCTCATCTTTTCCTTTGATTTCAAATCCTTTTGGTTGTCGCATGTAAATCTCTTCATCTAAATCACCATGAAGAAAGATAGTTTTGACATCCATTTATTGAAGATGAAGGTCTTCTTTCACAACAAAACTAAAAATAGTGCTTAATGTCATCAATTTAACTATTATAGAGAATATCTCATTGTAGTCAATACCTTATTTTTGTTGAAATCCTTTCACAACCAATCTTGCCTTGTACCTCATGGTTTTATCATGTTCTTCTTTAATCTTGAAAGTCCATTTGTTGTGAAGTGATTTCTTTCCCTTTGTAGCTCAGTGAGCTCCCAAGTCTAATTCAATGTCAAAGAGTCCATCTCATCTTTCATCGCAGACTCCCACTTAATAGATTCATCAGATTGTATTTCTTTCTCATAGCATTCAGGTTCACCTCTATCTGTCAACAAGATTTAGTTTAGAGATGGAGACCACATCTCGATTGGTTTTCAATTCCTTGACGATCTATTTAACTATATAACCGGTGTTTGCTGATTTACTTCTAGGGCCACATTCTCAACGATTTCATCTTCAACAACACATTGTTCTTCTTAGATAGTCGATATATATATTCATCTAAAAATTCTCTTAAATCGACTGTACTAGTCTCTTCCAACTTGTAATCACCATCTGATGTCTTCTTAACACAATCTCTATAGAGAATTTGTTCATTAAATATAACATTTCTGCTACAAATGATCTTCCGATTTTGATTATCCTAGAAACGATAACTAAACTCGATATCGCCATAACCAATGAAAAAACATTTATTAGACCTTGGATCAAGCTTGCTCATATCACATTCATTAATATGAACATATGATAAACAACTAAACACTTTTAAATAAGAAATGTTTACCTTTTTATTGCTCTAGACTTCTTCGGGAATTCTAAATTCAAGTGGAACAGAGAGTCCATGTTTATCAAATAGGCAGCAGTATTGATAACTTCTTTCCAGAAGGTTTTAGGCAGCCCTACATGCAATCTTATGCTTCTAGCACGCTCGTTCAATGTTCGATTCATTCGTTCAGCTACTACATTCTTTTGAAGCGTTTGTGAAACAGTCTTCACCATACTCATCCCATTTACAACATGAGATTCTCTGAAATCCGAATTGATATATTCACCTCCGTTTTCATATCTCAAGCACTTAACCTTCTTATTTGTTTTATTTAGTTTCAATTAAAGTCTTCCACTTCTTGAAAATAACAAATACTTCAGACTTGTGCTTCATAAAGTAAACTCATAATTTTCTTGTCGAATCATCTATCAAAATCACATATTAGTATGATTCGCCAACAGAAGAAATAGGTACAAGTCCCCATACATCAATGTGTACCAACTCTAGCATTTCTTTCTTGAGCTCCTTCCCAATTTTTAAGAAACTCACTCGTTTCTGTTTTCCAATAATGCAATTTTCACATAACTGATGTTCAACAAACTTCAGTTCTGAAATCTGACAATTTTTCAAAAGAATTTTCATCATTTTTTCTCTCATATGACCCAACTTGCAATGCCACAACTCACTGTTCTTTGAGTCATCAACTACAACATGAATTGTTTCTCTACAAATTGAAGTCGTGTATAACGTTCCAATTTTATGACCTCAAGCAACAACTATTGATCCTTTAGTCACCTTCCATACACCATTCCACAACTGTAATTATGACCTTCTTCATCAAGTTGTGTAACAGGTATTAGATTGTGCATTAAACTTGGAATATGTCTTACCTTATTAATCTTTCAAACATAACCATTTATCATTTTCAATTTAATGTCCCACATGCCAACAATATTCAGTGGCTTACCATCTACGAGATAAACTTTTCCACAGTTCCAACCACATAATTATCCATTAATTCTTTATAGACAGTGGTGTGTAAAGACGATCCCGAGTCCAAAACCCACGAATCTATCGGGATATCAACAGACATAAGTAATGCATTAGTTATAGTTTCTGTAACAACGTTGACTACATCACTTTTATTATCACCATTTCTCTTCAGTGCTTTGCAGTTCTCTTCAAATGACCCTACTTACCACAATTCCAACACTCAAATATCATCCCAGGCTTGGATTGACTCAACCTGCTCCTCGACATAGATCTGTCTTACCTCGATTGAAATTTCTATCATTTCGTCTGCCCTTGTTTTCTACATTTGTAGCTGAACCTTTGAATGTTTCACTAGAATCAATTTTATGAACCGTTTCAGCAAGAATACGATCTCTAACTTTAACAAATTTCAGTTTAGCATTTCCAACTGAATTACTAATTGTTGCCCTCATAGGTTGCCAACTATTTGGTAGAGATGCTATCAAAATCAGGGCATTAACTTCATCCCCAAAATCAATCTCAACAGATAGCAATAGATTCACAATTGTATTGAATTCATTCAAATGAGTAATGACAGAAAAACTATCAATAATTCTTAAGTAAAAGAGTCTTTTCATTAAGGGTACATTGTTGTTAGTAGATGGCTTCTCATACATATCAAAAAGAGCTTTCATCGGACTTGTGATGGTCTTCTCCATTGCTATATTTTGAGCAACCTTCTTGGATAGCATCAATCGGACAACTCCCAAAACATGTCTATCAAAGAGTTTCTATTTAGTTTCATCCATCTTCTCTAGTTTCTCACTAAAAGGAACATGAAGCTTCTTTCCATAGAGATAATCTTCAATCTGTATTCTCTAGAAGACATAATCTGTCTCATCAAACTTCCAATCCCATGTCCTATACTATTCTTGCTTGCCATCATTTCCAGTGTTTAGATCTAGCCTAGCTACCCTGATACTAGTTGTTAGGATTTGGATCCCCCAAATTCGACCTACTTGAAACGATTTGTAAAAACAAGAAGACATAAATTTATAGTGGTTCACTCAAATTGAGCTACGTCCACTTCAACCAGCACCAGATTTCACTATGAAGAAGAAGGAATACAGAGTTTTTGCCTCACACTTTATCTCTCTAGAATTATGTCTTGTTCATGTAAATCCTTAATAATCACATATTTATAAGGTAAACATTCAGGTAATAAAATCTAAATAACTCTTGGTCAGGCCAAGCCCAAAACCAAATACAAACCCAGTAAACTTTAATTAACAATTGTAGAGTTTATTATAAGTGTAGGCTTCATAACTCAACACATCATGGGTATCCTTGACACATGTTTAGGAACTGGTCAGATAGACCCTTAGACATAGGCTAGAAATATGCTTTAAATCGTAGATACATATACATATGTTCTGGATATTGAGTAAAGTGTAATTTTTGTAATGTTTTGAAAATGTCAACGGTTTCGGAGTAGAGACCATCCACTGGATGGGTGTGTGACTCATAGTATAATTTTTCATGCGTAACCATGAATCGGACCTAAAAGAATTTTTTTAAATTATTTTTGTTCATAATTTCTTAAATAACAAATTAGTTGACGACTATCTTGAGCCAAAAATAGTTTATAATTGGTTATCATAGGGATGAGCTCAATTTGAGTCAACTCCACTGCCGGTCAATTAATAGTACATCCTTGAAAATAAATCCGGACATGAAGCCTACCATTTTAGTTTCTCATGTCACTTGGAATTTAAGAAAAGTAAGGCATGTGGCTA
Source organism: Impatiens glandulifera (assembly GCF_907164915.1). NCBI lineage: Eukaryota > Viridiplantae > Streptophyta > Magnoliopsida > Ericales > Balsaminaceae > Impatiens > Impatiens glandulifera. Next base: position 13,216,605 of record NC_061866.1, on the reverse strand, counting down.
ATTGTGTCTTGAGTCAATTTTTTGAGATTAACATTTGTAAACGCGTAAACCGTGCAATTAGCCCGTATATGATTTAAGAAAGAAAAAAATATGTTCGAAATTACTTTAAAAATGAAAAATTATGGTGAAAAAAATAAGTGTGAGATATTGAAGGTAAAGAAAAACATTGGTTCCTCCTCACGTATCAATTGATTTTTTTTTTCATTTTAAAAATAACCTACTTTTGATCTAAATGTTCAAATCCAATTCATTAAAATGAGCATGTCCATGGATTTTCATGATCAATTCCGTAGTTATTCAAAGAAAGGTCATTCACCCGTACAAGACGATTTTTCCCTTAAAGTTTCTAAAGTAATAAGGAAAAAGACAACTTGCCACAACAAACGAATCATTTCGGCTAAGGTTGTTTAGATAGCATCCTAGGGTCATTTTGGAATGGGGAGAACAAATGTAGAGCAAGAGATAGAGAGTTTAACAATTCGCCCATTAATGGTGGATAAAAGCTCAAAATTTAGGTTTCCAGTTTGACTGCATTTCAGGTTGAGTAGTTGAGCGAGAGGTTGCATTTTTTCTTTTCTTTAGTTTAAACTTATTTTTTTTCACTCACAATAATTCATTTTTAATTATACTTTAAGCTTTTATTTATTTATTTATTTAGACCTTATTTATTTTATATTGAGTAAATAAGATTTTTATTAAAAGTGGTGATTTTTTTTTTGGTAAAAATGAATAAGTAATTTAAGTTTTTTTTTTTTTGTTAATTAAAATAAATTGTTATATTTAATTAAATTTTATAAAAATAAAATATAAATATTTTAATTAATAAATAAAGTTAAAAAAAATTACTTATAGTGTGTTGACCAAAATCAAATCTGAATTGGTTGACTCTACACTCTAAACCCAAATATATATATATATATATAAGGATGCTTAATTTTGAAAATATCCGGATTGCCGGGTCGAGAGTTGTGATTAATTTGAATATATATGTAAGAGTAAATGAATATTTGGGTCGGATACTGAGTTGACCCGTCCATAAACTTAAAACGATTAAAAATAAAATTAAAAAATCTATAGGTATGTTTCGAACTCGCAACTTAATAAAACAAGTACAACTCTTTTACCAACTAGGTTAATATCACTTTATATTTTAAATTCAACACGAAATTTGATAAACGCGGGACGTGGTAACAATATATTTTTATCTGTTTGCATCGCACGGGAATCTTCCTAGTATTTTAAAAGGTCATAATTTTATATTACTATCCTGCCTAGCCCCACCCAAGTTATGAAGAGGCTAGACACGAATCAAGAATATTTCAATCCTTTCAATAACAACCACCCAAATTTAAAGACTAACATTTGGAAGTAAGCGGTAACACCAAATAAATGATGGAGAGATGCCGCTTAACATTGATGAAATAAACAAATAATATTTTGAGAGCACAAATTTCAACGGAGAAAATGAAAGATTATTTATATACGTCATCAGTTTTGAAGCCCCGAAAAAATATCACGATGAGAATACTAAAAGATAAAAAGTTATTTAATGAACTAATTGACACAATACAATTATAAATCATTTAATTTTTTTAATAAAATTTATCAATTTTCATTACATATTTAAACCAAGTAAAACTTAAGCAACAATATATAATTTGCACATTATACCAAACATTATCAAATTTTTAGATCTCAAGATTTTAAAATGACAATGTTGAGATTGTCAACATTCTTTTATGATATATTTTTTCATAAGGTGAAAATTACAATTAACAGATTATGGGTTAAATTTAGAATGGAAGATGACCAAATCTATATATATATATATAATGATGCTTAATTTTTAAAGTGTCCAGATTGACAGGTCGAGAGTTGTGGTTAATTTGGATATATATGTGAGAGTAAATGAATATTTGGGTTGAATTGTAGGTTGACCCGTCATAAACTTATTTATAAAGGTTAAAAATAAAATTAAAAATGTTATAGGTATGTTTTGAACTTGTAACCTAACATATTAAGTACAACCTTTTAACCAACTACACTAATAACAATTTATATTTAAAATTCAACACTAAATTAGATGAACGTGAGACATTTTAACAATATAAGTTCAATTTTTTAACTAACTAATATATATATATATATATATATATATATATATATATATATAATGATGCTTCATTTTTAAAGTGTTCGGATTGTCGAGTCGATAGATGTGGTTAATTTGAATATATATGTGAGAGTAAATGTATATACTTGGGTCGGATTGTGGGTTGGTCTGCCCATACACTTAAAATGGTTAAAATTAAATTAAAAATGTTATATGTATGTTTCGAACTTTCAACCTAACAAAACAAGTAAAACTTCTTAACCAAGTGTGATTGGGATGTGGTTTGCCGAGGGATAATAGGCTGATATAAATTGAAAGTGTTTTAAAAAATATTTATTAAATATTTAATTGAATAAAGCATGAGGTCACGATATTAAATAATAAAAAATATGAATCAAATATTTGATTGACCAAAGTGAAAGTGTAAGGTCACGAGATGAGATGTTCATTCGAAAAAAATATGTGATGAGATATGTGAGAAGATAAGATGTTTTACCGAAATGAATAAAATGTAGGATTAGAGCGTTCTATTTTTTATTTTAATATATTATTCATAATTTATTGAGAATTTTAAACATTGAATACATATTATTATTATTTTTTAAATAAATTTATTTTATTTATATTTTTCACTACAACAAAAAAAAGACCAACCGCGACGCTTAAAAGATCTTTTCCAACCCTTAAAAGCATCGCCAAAAATATTACCGACACTTATTCTTGCGTCGCCGAAAGCAGGGTGGACGCAAATTTTAACAACGCTTATTTAAGCGTCGGTATTAAAATTTTAAGCGTTGCCGAAGGGAGGAATATTTAACGATGCTTATTTAAGCGTTGGTAACAGTAATTAAACGTCGTCAAAAGTCTAATTTATTTTTAACCTATTATTTTAACAATTCTTTTAAAATTGTATTTATTTTTATTTATAATTCTATATTTTTTAAGATGTTTTTATTTTATTTTTATTATAAATTAAATAATTAAAGAAAAACATCATTACAATTTTCAAAGGTAATAAAAAAAACTTTAATAATTAAATAAAAAGAACATTAATTAGTTAACTTACATTTAATGTTCAATTTATTTAAATAAAATACATTAAATTTCAAATAAATAGTTCCTGAAAATAACTTAACTACTTTCTGTCACACTTTCATTTAGATCCTTTGGCGATCTCAGGCGATTTGAGATCTTCATTTAGTGTTGGTATAATTGCTTCAGCTTCTATTAATAGAACAATTCCCTCAACTTGCTTATCAACTTCTATTAATGAAGTTGTGAAAACATATTAGACAAAATTACTCAATACCATTAATGTTAAGATAACTACAAGTTTTTACCTCACTTTGCAGTCTGGCATTGTCACTTGCAAAACCTCTATATCTTCACCTTAATTAAATATAGAACATAAATTAGAAAGCAAAAGAATTCAGACAATTGAAAACAAGAAAATAGTCATAGTTAATGTCAGGTTTGGTTATACTTTCGTATTTTATCACAAGTAACGAAATCATTTATTTTCAAAGAAAGAAAAAGGAGTATGACTAAGACATGCACTGCAAACATGAAGAAACATTTTCTCCTAGAACACATGATGTAGGCATGTAGAATAATAAATCATAATAAATGAGGTTTACTAACCAGTCTTCTTGAAGAAGGTATAGCCTTTTTCGCTAACATAAGTACGAGGATTAGGCGCTAGATGGTTTCTTAAATACTTTGTTTGTCCCTGTAAAGATTGTTCACAATCAAACATTAGGGCCCATCATAATTCACTTCATTATCAACCAAACTATCAAAAAATTATCCTTCATATAACATCAAACAAACTCTAGATGTCTAATATAAAACCTAAAATAACTGACATTAAGAAAGTGTTTCTTCAAAATGGTAAAAATGGTCATCTTTGTATGTCTCCTAAAACAAAGTGAGAAAGTGAACTAACCTTTGTGATCACACGAACATCAACATTGCTTCCACTGCCCAAGTCATTGAATATACTAGAGCAAATAGCCTTAGTTACCAACTTGACCCCTTCCTCCTACTGAGGACCAAAGGCCATAATCAAGAAAAATAATTCAAATGACTTTTTTTAATAAGTGATAACAGAATCTTACTTACAGTAAAACCTTCACGATATTTCGTTCAAATATCGCCATAGCAGCAAGTGAACCAGAACTCATCGTGGCTAATGGAAGAGTATCGGTTGATCCATTAGGATAATTCTGGAAACCGATTATTGCATCAAAATAACATTTTCTTATATAGTTGATTATTTTTCTGTAGATATAACTCACAGTGTGTAAATGTGGACCAGTAATGTTAACTCCACCAAGAACCAAAGCACCAAGAACCAAAGCAGTAGAGACATGTCCTTGGTAACTAAATAATCATCAAATCTAAGTTTATAAACTAATCTAAACAAAAAACATTCAAATAACAAGATAATATTAATACCCGAAAAGACGACTTTTCAACAATGTAAGAGAAGTCACCACTCTCAAATTACGACCAGTATGGAATCGATATAACTTCAACTGTGAACTAACCATATTTAAACTGACAATAGAAACGACAAAAGACGTTTAACATTTTGTAAATAGATGCTATCATAATAACATATAAAAAACTATAACATCACCTGTAACAGCCTCGGTATCATCCGTAGTACCAGCTCCACAACAATAGATATTAGGAGCCATGTAATGAATTTTCTCACAATTTTTATCAGCCACAATTGGTCCTTCAGTACCTTGGGTATCAGATCCAAGAATAACACCATCCTGCAAATCAATTCAGAAACGATAATTAATGCTTGTTCAATAGAGAGAAGTCAGAGAATTGTGAAGAAAACAAGTTACCTAGATGATTAAGCCAACAATGGTAGTTCCAGTCTTAAGGAAAGACAAAGACTTCAGGATTTTGTTCAATAGCATTTCATTTCACCGACATAGGTCGGGATTAAATCCACCTTTAGGAGGAACATCAATAGCTGTTGACATCTTCGGTTCAAAAAACACCTAATTATCACAAATCGTGAGAAGAATTCATCATTTGATTTTAACCTATGGTATATACATTTCTAATTCATATAAGATCGAGAAATCGAGATTGAAAATGGATAAAGCTCGAATCAACTTGTGATCGATTTTTTTAAAAAATATTTTAATCGACTAGTTTGAAAATTCTGGGACGCTCTTTTTAAAAAATATTATTTTGAAAACGTGAGGGGAATTAATTTTATTGTTTGAAAAATTGAAGTTTTAAAAATGAGGTTTTGTAGACAACTCCATATCTTACCTTCCCGTCGAATCTGGGAGAAATTGGGAGTTTTTTAATGGGAAGTATGTCATAGGCTTTTTTTTACTTTTTTCAATATTAATTAACCTCACGACTAGAGAGTCGCCACCTAATTTCAAAAATTAGGAAATTAAGAGATGTGAGTTCGGCGTTTTGTTACGTGTGGGAAAGGGTTTTTTAGACGCTATATCCCACAACGCCCTAAGGTCTCTACTAATTAATTTTGACCTTTTTTAAATTTCTTACGCTTTACTTTTTAGAAATTTTCCATTTTAAACATTTAAAGATTTTTCATGAGATAAACAAAAAAGAAAGAATAAACAAAGACAAAAGAAAAAAATAAAGCAAATAACTTACACATAAAGTTATCCTAAAAATCAACACTAGACAAGTTATTAATCAAAAATTAATTAGTCTAAGTCTAGATTAATTTTCAAGAACTTTAGTGAATTATGTAATGGATCTAAATTTTTTTTTTATTTTTTGGTTTTTAATTTTTTTTTTAAAAGTCCTAAGTCTAAGGAAAATCCTAAGTATAAGTTTGGGATAGGTTCAATTTTAGTTAGGGTTTAATTTTAATTTTTTTTTCTAACCTAGGATCAATCAAGCCACATACTCTTAACTAAGCAAAATAAAAAATGTCAAACAAACAAACCCTAAGACTAAAGAAAACTGAAAAAAAATAAAAAATAAATAAAATAAAACAAATAAATAAATGCAGCTATGTCCTCCATCTTTGGGTGTAGAAATCTTCGGTCTTTATGTGCACAAATGCATCCTGAAGTGCTGGAAATGTCGGGAAAGCATCAGATCTTTTCATGTGAAGAGGCTCCTTGGTCGGATGACACACAAATATGGTCCATTGTGCCGTTTTGACATAATCCTACTAACTAACACTTGGTGATCCAAATGGATCCCAAATTACAAAATAAATAAATAAATCCAGCAAGGTTTTAAAATATATAAACACCTATATTAGGATCTAGGTCGCGGCTGGTAGACCGGGGTCTGGCCGGTTAATGCGTTTCACTCAAAGGTTGGTGGTTAATCCGGTTAGAGATTAACACCGGGGTTTCAATACTACACAAACTGTCACAAACCCTTGAACCGAGTTCAAGCGCGGAAGTTGTTTGTTTCAGGTTGAAGCAGCACACACACTAAGTGGGCAAAACCGGATTTAGATTAGGTCGGTTTGGAGTTGGGTGGGTCGGTTTTGGGACTCAGTAGGTCGGTTTAGGTGATATCGGTTAGAATGTTAGGCCGACATAAATTAAATAACAAGACAGAATTTTATGGATGTTCGGAGATAAACTCCTACGTCACCCCTTCCTCTCGAAACCGCGAGAAGGATATTCACTAAGGAATACACAAACACAATCTGATCGAGACTAATTTTCTGCTCGATAACACTCGTACAATTCTCACCGAGATTGTAATCACACTTCAAATACACACTTAAGCTCTAAATCTTGTAGAGAGGTAAACTTGCAATAAATCTTAGAACTTGTAGTGGGTAGAGCTTATGACCGTTATTCACTTGTTGTTGGAGCTTGGTAACCGTACGATCAAAGCTTGGGTAGTTGAAATCTCTTAGAACTGCATTTACTCCTCTTCAGTTCCTCCTTTTATAGGTGAAATGTACCTACTATCACATTTCATTTCCTTGAATCTGATTGGTTGAGCAGAGGTTCAGTGATTCAGACCTGACGTCTTGATTCAGACCTGGCGGTCTAAATTTCCAGTGTGTAGGTCAAACCGGCTAGGTTTGTCTTTTACTCAATATGGCAACTGTCGGTTGGACAGTTGCCTGTACCTGGAAGAGTTCGTCTCTAATTTATCTTGGAGTGGAAAGATCTTGTCGGACTATCTTCTACAGCCTTCAGACTATCTTCAGACTTGTATGAATATGACAATACTAAAGTCTGTTCCTTCGGTATCATCCTCGACAGATACTAGAAGTATCTATTTGTACTGGTCGGTTGTTTATGTTAATCGGATGACTTCCGGTTTTTCCATAGCTTCTGATTGACCGCATGTTCAATGATTTTGGCCTTCTGATTTGACCGGTCTTATCTTCTTGTTTGGTTAGGTTCTTGTTCGGTTGGATTGCTTGACCGATTGAGTAACTTGGCCGGTTGAGTAACTTGACCGGTTGAGTAACTTGGCCGGTTGAGTAACTTGGCCGTTTCCTGCACAAGAAGTTTGTTTTTGTTAAGTTCTTTTTAACCGATCTAATTTTATCTAACAATTTCTCCATTTTCGATTATTTTATTTAAAATATTTAAAACTCTGTAAGAATGCAAAAGTAGGCCGGTTTCCAAAAATATTTGAAATATAGATGAAATATACTAAGGTAAAAGTACTTTATATATATATAACTGAAGTAAACATAGGAAATATAAATAAAGCCCTTATTTCTTCGATCTGGGCAGCAAGAATTTTTCCAGCTGTTCATTAGTCGCTTTTCCCTTGACCGCTGGAACCGGCCTGGATGAGGATCCTTGACCGCCTGAAATGCTGGTGAAGGGAGAGATCGGTTGAGCGAATGATCTAATTGGAACCGCATCGAAACCCCGCTGTCTTCTAAGCTGTGGCTCGACTTCTTCCTCGAAATCTTCATCGGCTTGCAAAACTGGGTTGAATGAAGGATCAACAACCGTATCAGTGACTCTGTCCAATAGTGTCGTGATTTCCTCCCTCTTCGAAGCAGCCTTCCTTTTTCGTGTAACCGGAGCGGAAGGGGAAGCAACCGCTTTGGACTTTTTGTGAGCCTTGGCGAACTCATTGTATGTTTCTTGTTGGACGAGTAACCGAATAACATATTTATTTTGTTGAATTGCGATGGACGGTGCACTGTTCTCGATTGTTTGTATATGACCGGCCAGGTTCGCATCTGTCAGTACCGTTTCCTTCTGAATCCGGACCTGCTTGTCCAGGGCATCTTGGAGCTTTTGGGCTGCGAGAGCATTTGCCTCCTCAAGTGCCTTATCGGCAGCCAGCTTTGCCTCTATTAACTCCGCCACCTGTTCGGTGACCGCTTTTAGATCGGCTTCGATCTTGGCATGCTTTTCTTCAAGCGATACCACCCTTTCAAGTGTAGTTCCGGCTTGGGCACCGGATTGAGCCAGGTCCTCATCAACCCTCTTCAGCATTTGATCGGTTGTTTCTTGAGATTGTTCCACCATAGCGACCTTTTGGCTGACAGAAGCGAGGTCGGTCACCAGCTTCGGAGTTGTCTCCTCCAATGCATTGGTTCTGTCAAGATGACCGCTGTACAACTGATCTGTATTGCCGTAATTTACTTCAACGGACGTGATCCGGTCGACCGCGGATTTGAGCTCCTTGTTTGTCGACTCAATCATCTCAACTGATTTAGCCGCAGTTTCTTTGATCTTCTTTTGCCACGGCCGGATCGCGGTATTGACAAATTACTCGATGAAGTTCTTTACCCTATCTTCCGTTATGGCCGGTACTGAATCCCCGGTTTGAGCATATACTCGCTGGTCGGTGAGCGGTGTACCCGTCCTGGGTTCGGTCATGTTGATGTCCTGTTCCGGTGGAGGAGAGGAGTACTCATTGTCGGTCGGATTCGGACCGCCATCATCCTCAGGTGGGGATCTGGAGAAGGTCGACATCTCCTAGTGCTCAGGCTCCGCTTCTAGCCGTGCCATCTCCTCGGTCAGTTCCCGTTCCCTGACCGCAAGCAATTCTAACACCAAGAGCTCAAGTTGAGAGTCCGGTGTCCCTGGAATATGTTTTTCTTGGAGACGTCGAATGTGTTCGGTGAGCCCCAGTAACTGAGCATGCGGTTCGACCATCCTACTTCGTCCTAGGGCGGTCATGACGCTCTGAGCCTTTGTGAGGCTGACTACCTCCTCCATCTCAACCAGCTTCTCGAATTTCTAGTTAACAGTGAGATCCGGAAGTATGTTTTTGTAGAATATTTGATGCCGGTGCAGGGCCCATTGATAGTATACGTTAGTTGCCGCGTGAGCCTGCTCATGAATCTCGTCCATGATTCTGCTGACGAGATCCTCGGCCGTTTGCCGGGTATGTTCATCCGCGGATTCATCGTCCTCCCGAAGTCTGTCCGAGCCGGCATCAACATCATCATGTCGGACTGATTGTTCTTCGACTATTGGTCCTTACCCTTTACCGATCTGATCTTCTCCAGTGTGTTGTGAAGTGGTTCGGCCAGAGCTGGATGCCGAGTTTTCATTGTTGGGGGTGTCGGACCGCGGATCAGCCGATCCGGTTGGTTGCCTATCCCCCTTGGTTCCAGATTTTTATTTGACCGGAACTGTTTTCTTACTTGCTCCTTTCTTCTTTCGGCCGCTTGTAGAACCGGAGGCCTTCTTCCTGCCTTGCTTGTCCTCCGGTTTAATAAACTGATGGGATTTTAAAACTTTGCTGGGGGCGAGAAGACCCCAGGGCCGGTGTTTATTTTGAAGTGACGCATCAGTTTACCGAGTGGGATGGCGTATCCCCATGACCGATTGGATGTCGGATCCACCATCTCACATAGGTTTGTGAAAACCACTTTCACCCAGTTGATTTTTATGCCGTTGACCAAACCGACAATCATTTCAATCTTTATCCGGGTGAGGCTGTCAAAGTTGCCCCCTCTCGCTTGAACCGATTTGGTGAAGATATCGCACAGCGGTCTATATTCCGGTTTAAGAGATGATTTCTTACCGGATACCGCGATAGGGACCACTATATCCGAAAGATCCCGGCAAGCCGCCTGGAAGATTTCCTCGTCTGTGGCCACCGAGAAGTCGCTCCCCTCTGATGGAAGATGCAGTATTTCAGCAACCGACTCCTCCGTCAGTGTGAGCCGTTGACCGCATATAGTTGGGATGATTGTTCCCTCGGTGAGGAATGCGGTTAGGAAGAATTCGTTGACCGCTTCCTGATATAAGACGAATGGTCCGTTCAGAAAGTGTTCGAGACCGGACTCGGATATCTGGGTTAACACCCGCTTTGCCTCCGCCGAACCGTTCGCCCGAACTTCATCGAAGTCAACTTGGACGATGTGTTTGAACAGCACGGATTCGCGACCCATTTTCGTTGGAATAAAACGTGAGATCGAAAGATTGAGATTTTATGAAATGTTTGAGAGCTAGAGAGAGAAAGCCGATTCGCGTGAGAGTTAAAGAAAATGGCTAAGGACCCTATTTATAGTCGCGGGTTGGAATTCCAACCGCCGCGAACCGTCACATCAGGATTGAGCGGGAATTTTCCCTCCAAAGGCTATGGGCGGGAAACAAAGGGCGGGAAGTGATGGGCGGGAGATTTGAGCGGGCTTTTGATGCGGTTATTTAACCGGCGATGAAGCGGTTTGTCTTGTAACCGTTTATTAGGTGAGTCGGTTATTTAACCGTGAGGATACGGTTTTCGATTTTGACCGAGTTTTTAACGAAGTAATTTAGCGATATCAGCCGGTTAGTCAGTTAGATAGATATTATGATATTGCGATTTTTGACCCGGTTATCAAGCCTAAAAATCAGATAATCATTGAAAGAAAAGATACATGATAGAAACTGATACATTGATCGGTTTGAAAAACAAAAGATACATAATTATGACTTATGTAATAACGATTCTAGAGAGCTTGTCCTCTACCCCATCCTCATTGAGAACGTTTGATAGGTATGCCGGTGTACCCGGTCCAAAATCTGAATTGTGTTCAAGAATGAGCCGGCTTATGTGGGGGGCGTAGCCGAGACCTTTCTTTGTCTCGACCATAGTCCTCAGGTTTTGGAAGAGGACTGATGACCAATTTATGGGGTGTTGCTGACAATGTAGGTCATCATGTCGAAGACCCTCTTGGAGTAGTGTTGGTTCGGAGATTGGCAAATGATGGATCGGTTGACAATCTCGTAAAGAAGTTGGATGTGGTGGGCAAGGCGGGTTTTCATACCGTGGTTCTCCACCGGCACCTTGGTTCCGGAGAACAGTTCCGAATAGTCGGTCGCGGCGCTTCCCACCCTGGATGGGAAGTCGGAAAACCCTTCAGTGGGCAGATTAAACATTTGAGCAAATTCGGATTCGCTCAGAGAGATGGTGTGCCTTCTCACCATGGAGACAATGACATCGTCACTTATGTACGCATTGTTGAAGAATTCCAGTACTTCTGGAATGAGCATAGGCCCGAATTCTTCGAGAAAATCACGAAGACCGGTGTCGATTAGTGATTCAAACATGAGTTCCTTTGTTTCCAGATCATCATGTTGAAGGACTGAGTCGAAATCAATGCTCAAATAGTTCATTAGTGTTCGGCTCGACATGTTTTCAGACTTTACTAAGAGAGAGAGAGTTTAAGAAATTTTGATATGTTTGAAGGTATGGTGTATTGATAAGGTGGGGTTCCTTATATAGATCTGAAATTGGAGGGAAAATAGGGGCATTTAATACAGAAATTCAGTTTTGTCTCATTTATGAAGGGAATATTTATGTTTCCAAAACTCCTTGGGAAGGAGTTACTTTTGACTGGTTGCGGAGCTCGAGGTAGAGAATCTAGTTAGAAAGTAACTAAGTTTGTGTAATTTCCCATGTAGTTGGAAGTTGAAAGTTTACTTTTCATTAAATGAAAGAGAGATACAAGAAACCGAAGTGGACATAGTTAAAACCGAAAAGAGACGTAGTCTAAGCAGAAATGATCATAGCGATACAACCGGTTCGTGCAGCAAAATGACCGGTTGTAGGAAGGAGTGACTTAATTGCAGGAGGAGTTGAGGACTCGGTTCTTCCTTTTCCAGGCCTTCTCGAACCGCTCATAGGATGAGTCGGCAACTTCCTTGGTTATGACTTGGGCCTGGTTCAGTTCTTCACCCGGACAGAGTGGAACCCCAAGTTCCAAAAGTAGGCAGCTGATCTGGGATGAGGCCGGTTTGGCGAATGCCAATCATCCAGATCAGGACATCGATTAGTACCCTGGACCAGTTGATCGGCGTATCTGTTGTGATGGCCGTCATCATGTTAAAAACTGTAGCACAGTAGGTGTTGGTCACATCCTTACCTAGGATGCCTCGACCGATGATGTCATTGAGCAGCTGGTATTCAGCCCTCAATGATGACCTAGCACCATGATCACTGACCGGACGGTTTGACCGAGAGAAGCTTAAGGAAATTTCGGCCACTAGTTTAGCCGGAACGTTTAGGTTAGTGAGCCCTTACTTCGGAAGATTGAAGCATCTGGCAAAGTCACTTTCTGTGAAATCAAAAACGGTTCCTCCGACCTTGGACTGAATGTGGGTGTCGAAATGAGGTGTACCTCGAAAAACTCTGGCGTTGTAGAAAAATTCCAGAACAGTTTCGGGAAAAATGACATGTTTATCATCTAGAAAGTGTTTTAGACCGGTGTCTTCAAGTGACTTAATTATCTTGAAGACTTCATAGTGCTCTGTACCTTGAGCTGAATCGAAGTCCACTTAGAAGAATGTTTGGAAACTGAGACATTTTGTCTTAGTGAGAGGATAGTTGGATACTTGTGAGTGTTTTGTCTGATGTTTACCTAACTTAAATATTGGTGGAGGGATGATAGTATTATCCAGTAGGTACCAAGTGATCGGATCTATTAACTGTAGGATAAATCATATTGAATGAAATAAGCATGTCTACAACCTAGGATGTGAGTCATAGGCCTGGACGGTGAAAGATATCATATCTTCACGTCTTTTGAGGTATGACCATTTTGCTTTGAAAAGGTAACTTTTCAGAACAGATAATCCTAAACACAGATAATTATTCCACTTTTGTTCGGAGGCCAAATAATCCGAAGTAAGCTATTTCCAAACCGGTTGATTTTCAATCATTCGTTCTGATGCGGTTAATTGGTGCATGCACTAAGTAACTGGTCGGTTTACTGTAACCGATAGACAAAGCAATTCTTCAATAAATACCTTGGTGAATTCGGGATCCGACAATTTAGGAAGAACTACCGGTTTTGTCTGTTCGAACCGATTTTCCTTTTAAACATTTCTAGAGATAAGTTGATTAATATCGGTTAAACCAAGTATGAGTCTGAAGTGAGAAAACTTAGCTTCCTACAGAGGCTTTGTGAAGATATCGGTCACTTGTTGTTCTGTTGATACGTATTCTAACCGGATATGCTTCAACATGACATGTTCCCGGATGAAGTGATGCCTTATGTCGATGTGCTTGGTTCTTGAATGTAGAACCGGATTGTATGTGATTGCTATTGCACTTGTGTTATCACAGAATATCGGAGATTCTTTGGCTGTGATACCGAAGTCTTTTAGTTGTTGTTAAATCCATAGAAGTTGTGAACAGCAACTTCCGGCTGCGAGATATTCATCTTCTACGGTTGACGTGGCAACCGATGTCTGTTTCTTGTTGTGCCATGAGACAAGCCGATCACCTAGGAATTGGCATGTTCCACTGGTACTTTTTCTGTCAACTTTACAACCTGCATAGTCTGCATCTGAGTAACTTGTGAGGTTAAAAGATGAGTCCTTTGGATACCACAGACCGACTTCAGGAGTTCCCTTTAGGTATTTCAAGATTCGCTTTGCGGCTGTGTAATGAGACTGTTTTGGGTTAGCCTGGAATCTTTCACACACACCGACCGTGAATAGTATATTCGGTCTACTTGCTGTCAGGTATAGGAGAGAACCGATGATTCCTCGGTAAGCTGTCAAGTCTATTGCTTGAACGTCATCATCCTTGTCCAATTTGACCGATGAGCTCATTGGAGTAGCGGCTGAGGAGCATGTATCCATCCCAAATTTCTTTAGAAGTTCCTTTGTGTATTTAGGTTGGCTGATGAAAGTTCCTCCATCGAGTTGCTTAACCTGAAGGCCTAGGAAGAAACTCAATTCTCCCATCATACTCATTTCAAATTTGTTAGTCATCAAGGTTGAGAATTTATCACATAGCTTGGGATCGGTTGAACCGAAGATAATATCATCTACATATATTTGAACAAGTAGGATGTGTTCCTTTTTCTCAAACATAAAAAGTGTTTTGTCCACCGAACCGATGGTGAAATCATGTTTTAATAAAAATGCGTTTAGTGTATCATATCAGGCTCTAGGAGCTTGCTTTAAACCGTATAATGCTTTGTTTAAGCGATATACATGATTAGGAAGGTCAGCATTTTTGAAACCGGGTGGTTGTTCAACGTATACTTCTTCACGTAGTTCACCATTCAAAAATGTACTTTTGACATCCATTTGAAAAACTTTAAAATTTTTGAAAGCAGCAAAAGCCAGAAAAATCCTAATGGCTTCAATCCTAGCTACAGGGGCAAATTATTCTTCAAAATCAATGTCTTCTTCCTGTTTGTATCCTTGTGCCACTAGTCTGGCTTTGTTCCTCGTGACCAAACCGTCTTCATTGAGTTTATTTCTAAATACTCATCTTGTTCCTATGACCGGTTGATCTTTCGGTCTAGGGACTAGGTATCAGACTTTATTACTCTCAAACTAGTTTAACTCTTCTTGCATTCCCAAGATCCAATCCGGATCTGACAATGCTTCATCCACTCTTTTCGGCTCAATCTGGGATATGAAAAAGGAATTGAAATATTCCTCCATGATTTGTCGCCTAGTTCGAACGGGTTTTGAAGGATCACCTATAATTAGCTCAGGAGGATGATTTGTATTCCTTTTGAGATCCGGTTCAGGAGTGTCTACCAAATCACCGTTTACTTGATCAAGGCTAGACATGTCGGTAGGCTGAACAAGAGTGTCAGACCGACCGATTTCCTCAGTTTGAACCGAGGTGTCAGCTTCCTTCCGTGTGACAGCTTGATCCGGTTGGGTTTCATTATTACCCATTTGGTCATGGACAAACCGTCTGAAAACTGGGATTTCATCTTCACTATCAGAATGGATATTGTTATTTTCCAATCTGTTGTGTAGATCAAAGGATGATGCAGTGTTACTTTCAACCGATTCATCGAAAACGACATGAAGTGATTCCTCCACGGTTAAAGTTCTAGTATTGTATACTCTATAAGCCTTACTGACTGCTGAATAACCTAACATGATCTCAATATCGAATTTTGCATCAAAAGCAGATATGTAGGTTTTACCATTTATGTGAATGTAACATTTACAACCGAAGATCTTAAGGTACTTGACATTAGGAACCCTATCAAAGTATACTTCATAAGGTGTTTTGTTGTGAAACTTGTTAATTAGAGACCGGTTTTGTGTGTGACATGCAGTATTGATAGCCTCAGCCCAGAATTTCTGGGCAATACCTGAATCGGCTATCATGGACCGTGCGGCTTCCTTGAGAGTTCGGTTTCTTCTCTCTGCCAGGCCATTCTGTTGAGGAGTCCTAGCACTAGACAACTCGTGTCTAATACCGGATTCATCAAGGAATGCATTTAGAGTACTATTTATAAATTCGGTTCCTCTATCACTCCTAATGTTGTTGATGCGTGTTGATTTTTCATTTTGTAAACGTTTGAGCAGTGTAATTAAATTTGAGGCGGTTTCACGTTTGGATGCCAAGAATATTACCCATGTATACCTAGAATAATCATCAGCAACTATCATAGTGTAGAGCATACCACCTAGGCTGACGACCCTAATCGGTCCAAATAAGTCCATGTGAAGAAGATCTAAGCATCGGTTATATTGAATGTGTCCTTTACTCTTAAAGGTTGACTTATTTTGTTTACCCATTTGACATGCTGAACAGACTTTATCCTTGTTGAATACTATATTAGGAATTCCTTCAACTAGCTTTTTACCGCGGATATAGTTTAAAGTTTTCAGGTTTAAGTGGTTCAACCTTTTATGCCACAGCCAGGTTTGATCGGTTTTAGCCACCATGCAAATAGAGTATTCTACTTTATTTTTCCAATCTACCTTGTAAATATTTCCTAACCTATTTCCGGTTAGTAGTATGATACCTTGAGAGTTTTTAACTAAGCATGCATGTTTAAGGAATTCTACAGTGTATCCAACAACACACATTTGGCTAATGCTTAACAAGTTAAAATGAAGGTTTTCAACTAAGAGTACATTATCAATTGTTAAGTTACCATGGACAATCTTACCCTTGCCCACAATTCTACCTTTTGAGTTGTCACCGAAGGTGATCATTGCACCGGTTTCTATTCTGATGTCGGTTAGAAGATTGTTGTTTCCAGTCATGTGTCTGGAGCAACCGCTATCCAGGTACCATTCAGAGTTTCCTAGTCGTTTCTTCATATCCTGCAAAATATACATATTTACAACTATTTGGTACCCACATTTACTTGGGTCCACAAGCGATTAGTCCCTTAGGTATCCAGACTTTAATAAGTCGGACAGCTTTCCCGGTTATGGTTCTAACTAGTTTTCCTGCACTCGGTTTGGAGTCTTTCTGCTTTCCTAAAGGTGCCTTATTCGGAGGTGGTCTTTGGTTTATCCTATGCGGTTCGGCTTTCTTACTTTTGGGCTGGTTGGCTTTCCTCTTCTCAAGGTGAAGCCATTTTTCGGAATCAGTTGGACCTACATAGATTAGTTTGTCTTCCGGTATGAGGCACTTAATTCCTCTTCGTCGGTTAAGGAACTCTTGACAAAGCTTACAAAGGGAAGGTTATCCTTTGTGAGCCTCATGTTGTAGGATTGGTTCCGGTTGCTGGATCTATGGTTCTTGTATCCAAGACCGAACATGCACTTAGGATGTTTATTATAGTTACACATTCTATTCACCATTTCACTGGATATTTTCCATGCGGCTATTCGATACTGGATTCGGGCCTCATCCTCTTCGGTCAGCTCTTGAACTGATTCCTCAAACTGTTTGGTCTCAGAGGGTAGTTCCGGTGCTATCTCGGTTTCCAGGATTCTATCAGGTTGTATGGTTTTTGGTTCGGTCAAGGTAGGTGTTATGGGGTCGGTTCTAAAGTTGAGTAATAATGTTAATAGGTTTTTATACTCTACTAACCATATCATTTAGTGCATTAAATAACTCATCTTTAGTAAATTCATCACAGGGAGAGTCAAATATCTGTTCCTCGTTTGTCATGAGACATGTGAGTTCATCATCGTTGTCACTGTGAGCCCATAAACTTCCTCCATCATCGGCTATCAGTGCTTTCTGAACTTCACTTCCTTCACCGGTTTGTTGATAGTTATTTCGGTGATTATGATCGTCGGTTTCTAGTCATCTCGTATTGGTTTTCTACATTCCCACCTGAAATGTCTCAAACAATTGCAGTTATAACATCTAACATTAGATTTATCACCGTAGTTATAGTTGTTGTTTGTTGGTTGGCTTCTCTTCATGAATCTCCAGAACTTTTGTGCAAGCATTGCCATGGCATCCTCGGTAAACTGTTCAGCGGTTCTAATCGGTGCAGGAGCAACTGGTTCTGTGGATGTGACCAATGCTCTGGTTGATGTTGAGGCTGAGACTTCTTCTTCAGTCCTAGATCTCATTTCAAACTAATATGCTTTAAGATCTTCGAATACATCGTGTAGCTTCATCTTGCTTAGATAGTTTGATTACATCATCACCATTGTCTTTATATCCCATGCACTTGGAAGAGATCTTAGCGCTTTCATGATGACTTCTTTGTTGTCATACTTTTGTCAAGAGTTGATAGCTCGTCTATCACATCTGTGAACCGGTCACTGTATTCTCTCATTGTTTCTCTCGGTCTCATCTTGATGTTTTCAAACTTCTGGGTAGCCACCATTATCTTGTTTTCCTTGGTTCTTTCATTTCCCTCATGAATTTGAATCACCGCTTCCCATATTTCCTTTGCGGTTTTGTAATCTCGGACCTTGCAAAACGTATTTCTATCCAAACCGTTAGAGATGCGGTTTCTGGCATGGTTGTCCAGATTGTTTCTTCTCTTGTTTTCAGTTGTCCAGTCCTTTCTGTCTTTATCAATCTTTACCGGTCCTTCAGATAGGATAAACTGCATCTCGTCATCTATGGTGATTAAATGCAGGTGCATGCATGCCTTCCGATTGGCAAAGTCGTCACCTTCTAGCATTGGGGGCCTATCAAACGACATGCTTGCTTGAGTATTGAAACTAACTGCTCTGATATCAATTGTTAGGATTTAGGTCGCGGCTGGCGGACCGAGGTCTGGCCGGTTAGTGCGTTTTACTCAAAGGTTGGTGGTTAATCAGGTTAGAGATTAACACCGGGGTTTCAATACTACACAAACTGTCACAAACCCTTGAATCGAGTTCAAGCGCGGAAGTGGTTTGTTTCAGGTTGAAGCAGCACACACACTAGGCGGGCAGAACCGATTTAGATTAGGTCGGTTTGGAGTTGGGTGGGTCGGTTTTGGGACTCAGTAGGTCGGTTTAGGTGATATCGGTTAGAATGTTAGGCTGGCAGAAATTAAATAACAAGACAGAATTTTATGGATGTTTGGAGGTAAACTCCTACGTCACCCCTTCCTCTCGAAACCGCGAGAAGGATATTCACTAAGGAATACACAAATACAATCCGATCGAGACTTATTTTCTGCTCGATAACACTCGTACAATTCTCATCGAGATTGTAATCACACTTCAAATACACACTTAAGCTCTAAATCTTGTAGAGAGGTAAACTTGCAATAAATCTTAGAACTTGTAGTTGGTAGAGCTTATGATCGTTATTCACTTGTTGCTGGAGCTTGGTAACCGTACGATCAAAGCTTGGGTAGTTGAAATCTCTTAGAACTGCATTTACTCCTCTTCAGCTCCTCCTTTTATAGGTGAAATGTGCCAACGGTCACATTTCATTTCCTTGAATCTGATTGGTTGAGTAGAGGTTCAGTGATTCAGACCTGGCAGTCTTGATTCAGACCTGGCGGTCTAAATTTCCAGTGTGTAGGTCAAACCGGCTAGGTTTGTCTTTTACTCAATATGGCAACTGTCGGTTGGACAGTTGCCTGTACCTGGAAGATTTCGTCTCTGATTTATCTTGGAGTGGAAAGATCTTGTCGGACGATCTTCTGCAGCCTTCAGACTTGTATGAATATGGCAATACTAAAGTCTGTTCCTTCGGTATCATCCTCAACAGATATTCGAAGTATCTATTTGTACTGGTCGGTTGTTTATGTTAACCGGATGACTTCTGGTTTTTCCATAGCTTCTGATTGACCGAATGTTCAATGATTTTGGCCTTCTAATTTGACCGATCTTATCTTCTTGTTCGGTTAGGTTCTTGTTCGGTTGGATTGCTTGACCGATTGAGTAACTTGGCCGGTTGAGTAACTTGACTGGTTGAGTAACTTGGCTGGTTGAGTAACTTGATCGGTTGAGTAACTTGGCCGTTTCCTGCACAAGAAGTTTGTTTTTGTTAAGTTCTTTTTAACCGATCTAATTTTATATAACAACCTATATACATAAAAAAACCTAATCCTAACAATTATAAAATAAATAAATAAAAATAAAAAATAAAATAAAAGCAGATTGCTTCTTTGTTTTGGCTTTAATTTTTATATTTTTATTTTTGAAATGGCCAATTTAAGGGCCGGTTTTGGTTTTAAAGAAATTTTAGGTCAATGACCTTTATATACATTAATTTTTTTTATTTAGATTACATATTTATAACAAGAAAAGTAAAAATCCTAAACACCTATCAAAATAGAAAGCTTAAAGAAACAATATATGGAATTAAAAAAAGAAAAGCAAAAAAGATTCAAATTCAAATTCAAGAAGAAAAAAAAGACAAAAGAACTTACATGGGGCTGCTCTTTTGATGTTAAGGGTGGTATTTTATCTAAGATTTCTTAAGCAAATCTTGTGACCAACTTACCAAGGGTGGTGTTTTCTTAGGATTTTCAAATAGGCAGCCTAGAGAGAAGGAGGGGAAGAGAGAGCTCCAGTCGTCTTGATAGGGTGTTGGTATTTATGTTGATATTTATAGGCAAAGCTATGAAACCATAGGGCCCAAATGCCCATTTAACACACTTGACCGTTGGGAAAAAAACTATTTTAAACATTTACAAATGTTTAAAATAATGGAGCAATCTCCACTTGACATGTCAATAAATGTCAAGTTTTCATCCAATGGGATTTAATCTTTATTTAATAATGATGTAATACTTGGTCATTTTAATTTTATAATTAAAAAAAATAACCAAATCTTCAATCTTTTCTTCTACACACGCTGAAACTTTCTCTCTTGCCACTTCCTCCTCTTTTTTAGCAACATCTTTTATTTTCTTTTGACAACACATGATAGAATCGTCATTTCAAGATTTGTGGTTGTCACCATCAAGAAGATGACCTCTTCCTTCACCTAACTCTTTTAAAATTTGATTTCATAGGTCGAATCTTGGGCATGGGTCGGTCCATTAGTCGGGTGACCAATCGGATCCGTCAATTGGATCCTTTCCTTGGCCTTACTTCGGGTTGACTTGCCTTTGATTTGGATCTTCCTCTCCCTATTCACAAATCTGATCCGGATCTTGCATATGGATCATGGATTTACCCATTTCCCTTAATCCTACAAAATAAATAAAATTAAAACAAACAATTAAAAAAAGCAATTATATTATTATTAATTATTCCTATTTCTAAGGAACAGTTATAATTATAATAAAATACTAACTATATTCAAGAAATCAAATTGCAAAATCTAATCTAACTAATCTAACAAACTAATCTAACTAACCTAATTAAAAATGACAAAATCATATATAACGAATTTTTACTTTTAAATTAAAAAAAAATCGTTAATATATATATTTTGTAAAAGTTTTTTTTATTTATTTATAAATATCTAAGTTATTAATTTAAATGCAATGTTGAATATTCAAATTATAATAATTTCTCCAAGTGTTGTAACTTAGACAAATTACTACCTTAACTTTATCAAGAATCCAAAATCAATTACTTTCAAAAACTCAATTGTTCTAAAAATAAATCGTGCAATGAGCCTGTGAATGAATTCAAGAAACTTGTATAGGCTCAGATTTATTAAAAGCATAAACTATAAAATTGGGGGGTGAAAAGTGAGTGTCTACACAACTTAATAGAGATGATAATATAATACATGGATAAATGCAGATCTATAAATAGAAATTTTATGAAATGAAGGAGGAATACTTACAAATCACGAAATGGGAAGAACAGAGAGTGATGAAGATCTTTTATTCATACTGATGAAGAATAGTATTGTCCCAAACAATGCCGACTCTAAACAAAAAACGAAAAAATGACCATCAATTATGTTCCTTATATTGAATCATAAAGAGAAAATGGACTGTTATTTGTACTTGTGTAAACCTAAAAAAAGTTGACCATATTCTTTTTTGTCATCACCGTAGTTGTAGAAGTCGTACAAGATTGGAGTGACTATCAATTTGTGAAGAAGCTGAAACAGAACTAAACTGTGAGATGAATTAAATATCAAATTCTGATAAAAAAAGAAAAATATTATACCCACTACAGACCAGCAAATAGGCTTCAATTGAACTCCAAAAGATGAAAAGAAAGCTTCTCAATCCCTTCCTAACAATTGAAGCTGCAATTAAATGTTTGATCTGTCAAATAAAAGAACAATCATATCAGAAAACAATTACGTTTTTTTCAAAACCATCTTATATTAGATTGACTAGTTGATTATTATTTCAACATCTGACTTTTTCAAACAAGTATGATCAGTCGCATGCTTTAAGAAGATGTTGAACTTTGGTTTCAGGGTCTTGGCCGCTGGTCCACCATCAACCCCAAATTCACTAAACCCCTGAGAGCCAACATCAATGGTTTATTAGAAAAATATTATCATCATTATCTTCCATTTGCTTAAAGGGAAAGATGAATACTAATATATTAACATATATAAAAGGCTACCATGTTCCTTTTGTTGCCTTCAGAATCAACAACTTATAAAAACTTAGATAAGAAGATCTACAAAGTTGTGTTACAAATATACTAAAGAAGATCAGATAAACCTAGGCCGAGACCTTCATAGCCATGAAATTTGAGAAATTACAGTCAATGTTCATCTTCAACAGAGACTAAACAAAACAACAATCATATATATATACTATATTTTATCACAAAAGAATACACCCTAGAGGGTAACTAAAACATACAAAAATTAGATCTATTGTACAAGTATTAGCGATCAATGGACAGGAAAATAAACAAATGCGCTACTACACCAACGAGATCTATTGATTAGAATTTGCATCATGATAAGCGGAAACTAGCTAAACAAT
The DNA here is from genome assembly GCF_907164915.1 of Impatiens glandulifera. NCBI lineage: Eukaryota > Viridiplantae > Streptophyta > Magnoliopsida > Ericales > Balsaminaceae > Impatiens > Impatiens glandulifera. The sequence goes on along the minus strand of NC_061866.1, from coordinate 13,194,046 downwards.
ATTCTTGAAGGAAGAGTTCATCTCATCTGTATCATTCAACAGCAAACTACGAAGCAATAATAAAATATGAGATGAAACTAAGGAATCGAGAAAAGAACGTACTTAGAGCATCTCCAACGGGCACGCAAATCCCATTATGCGTGCCCTTTTTCACTCCAATTGGACACCATTCGCAAACCCAAAATGTGTTTGGGCGTCTCTCTCTCCTCCAGCCAACGCATATTTGCGTTGGTACCGTTCATTCCCCCATTTTGGCCATTTTTTCAAAATGGCCCTCAATCTTTTTATATATATATATAACCTTATATATCTATAATCAAAATTAAGCCTTAAACTTATTTTTTTTCTTTTTAAGATAAAAGTTATAATATTTTTAAATGTATAGTTAAATCATTAAATTATATTATATTTAAAATTTTATGTAATTTATTTATATTTTATAATTGTTTTTATAGTTACGAATAAACATATAAATTTATTGTTTTTATTAATAATGTTTGTTTTAATATATTATGTTTGTTTATTTAAATGTATTATTTAATTATTTTTGTTATGTATGAATTATTGATATATAATTAATTTTATTAAATGATTAAGAAAAGATTAGGATTAAATATGTGAAGTTGATAAATATATAGATAATATTAATAAGGTTAAAAAGTTAGTGTAAAAAAAGAATATTCTAAGAATATTCTTTTGAGTTTGGAAATGGGTTTTTGGGTTGGAGATGAATTAATGTTTGATGTGACGTTTACTATATTTTGCGTTTGAGAATGAGTTTGTGGGTTGGAGATGATCTTAAACAAGAAGAGCGAAAGAATAACATGATGAATCTGATTAAAGAAGGGAAAGAAGTTAGCTTACTCTTGCCAAGCTGAGAGGATGAAGACGGAAACGAAAAGAAGTTTGCCAATAAAAGAAATGAAAGTCATTGATGCAGAAATTCGCAACTTAAAAGAATTTAGATCAACCTCTTACTCTTCTCTGAATCTCGATGTGTAAAGTTGAAGGAGAGATGGTGTCCGGGGAAGACGAAGCGGCGCGGATAGATGGTGATGTTAGTCAGCAAAATTAAAGAAACCTAGTGGAGAGAAAATATTAATAGTTGTTCTGAACTTTTCAGTTTATTGGTGCAAGTCCAAATTAGTAAATCCATTAAAAAGGCACCATTAAAATAGCCTATATATCATTTGAAAAAAGTCCCTACAAAATTCACAATACCATTAATATAGCCCGATTATAAATTTATTAAATTTAACTTGAAATTATAAATAATTTATTTAGTAACTAATTTTATTATATTATTTATTTAAAAAAATATTTATTTTATTTAATAGAGTATTAATTCTATTTAATTAATTTAATATTAATAATGAATTTATATTTAATTAACTCAAAATATTAATAAATTTTAGGTTTGAGATAAAAATAAGTATATAATTTGATTTAAAAAAATAATAGTCTATATTATTACAAAATAAAATTTAAAACAAAAAATTATAAAATACAATTATAAAATATTAAAACAAAATTTTATCTAATTATTTGCTTATAAATTTTTTTAAAGGATTAATAAAATAAGGGTTGGCAAAGATATTGAAAGGTTGGCAATAACATTTTTTTCCTGACTTCTGCCAACGCTTAATATGGGTTGGCGATTATGTGTCACCCAAAACCTATTTTGTTGTAGTGTTTATCCGTATGTATCGCACATAAATCTTCCTAGTTATATTTAGTTTCACAAAAAAAAATGAATTATACATGAATTTAATGTAATTTTATATGAAAATAATGCATAATAAATTATTTTATATAAGAGTTGGTTAGAAAGAACATAAATTTAAAAAATAAACATAAAATCTTTAGTTATATATTATAAAATGAGACGGTACTTTGACCAATATTACTCAAAATAAGAAAAAAAAATAATAGTTATCATAACTTACCTAAATAAAATTGATGAAAAAAAGTCAAATAAGGGAAAAACAAGAATATCTCAAATTTCAATCACATCTAGATTGATGAGTATCATTATTAGTGTTGCTAGAAGATCCACTGTATGTAATCCAATTATTACTAGGTCCATCCTTGGTTTGGTCATACTGAATCTGTAATGTTGGTTGCATTGAACAGGGTAAGTGAGCCATGTTGTTGAAGATTGCTGCTCCTTGTTGGGGTGCAGGAGGATAATAGACATTAGTACGATGGGATGGACAAGCATAATCGATAATGTTACCAATACCATTAATAAATTGGCCTGGTGGAAGGTCAGAAACAAAGTTACCATAACCAATAAAATTTCCTTGTGAAGGATTAAAATAAGGAACAGTATTACCCTCGTCATTAGGAAGTTGGAGTTGAACATCATCATCGAGCGCATTGTCGTCTTCATCGGCATGACTATTCATGTTTTGGGATTGGTTTTTATTTCTAATATCCTTAAACTTTTCAACTATAACTTGATTCATGCAATAAAGAGTTCGTCCTTCAATTTGATTAAATTCAATACTACCTTCAAAAAGTTTGCACAAGAATTCTAGACCTTCAGATAGGATGTTCTTCTCCTTCAAAGTTTCCAATTTGGAGTAATCTTTAGTGATCCTTTCAGAAAGGTAGGCTTCTTGAGTCGTTGCCTTTTGGGTACGTTCAACAGGTGTCATGTTCATTACATGAGACATAATATCCTTCACGACTGTAAGAGATGGAAACACTTCGAATGGCTCAACCTCATTGATGTTAAAGAAAGCATATACAATACTCACCTCACAAAGAATTTCGAGTTCAGTTGACTTCTTTGAAATGGCAGTTGCCCTCTTTGTTAATGCTACTTTTCTTGCAATTGAATTCTCAATGAACTCGAGCTTAATTTTTCCTCTCTTCATTTTTTTTCCTTCTGATAATATTTGGATCTTAGGTTGGTACTTGTTTAAATAGGAGAAAAAATTAGTATCTCATATAACCGTTTTTAAATAGGAGTTAATAAATTTCAGTGAATCATGAATTGACTAAATGTTTTAGATTCTTTCTTTTTTAAAACATTTTACATTTATTTTTTTAAAATAATTAATGAGTCAATGGTCAATTCTTATATTACTAATTTTTATATAAAATTAGTCTTACTAATTAATATTAATATTTTTCTTATTATATTTGATAAAATTAATAATTTTAAATAAATTTTAATAATGTGTACAACCGGTCTCAAACCAAACAATTAACCTATATTTAAATTAATTGAGGTATATTTGAACGCATAATTGTACGAACATATAATTTAACATTGTGTAGTGCATTTTAAATTTTATGTAGTCTAAAACATTTCGTTAAGTGTTTTCGAATTTGAGGTGACGAAGTAATAGTAAATAAATTTTAACCTCTGCAATAAATTTTAATTAATTAATTAATTTTTCTTTGTTAACAGAGAACTTCAATTTAGTTAAATAAAAAAAAATTGTAAGCTAAATAATTACCTAATATAATTATAAACAATTTAAATTAACTTAATGAAAATAATATTATAGATAAATTATAAACAAGCTCAATCAAAATCTAGCAAATGATATTGAACATATGATTAATAGAATAGTTATTTAATCAACTAATTGACACAAAATTAATATAAATAATATATTTTAAAAAAATTTATTCATTTTCATTACATGTCTAAATTAAGTAAAACTTAACATATAATAATATCAACATTTTAAAGCTCAAAATTTTGAAATAATACTGCATTAATATTGTCAACCTCATTAATATAGTATATTTGTTTTTAATCCATGATATCGTGAATATTACAATTAATAGATTATAATAGGTAAAAATTTCAAAATCAAAACAATAAATTCGGTCATAAGTTAAACAAAACACAACGGGATAAAATTTAAATAGATGCATGCAACTAAACACAATCGAAATTACAATAATAATATTATAGTCAAATCAATTTAGAATTCCAATTTGTTGATTACAACAATCGCGAGACTAATCTCCAATATTGTTAATTGTGGCAATATTATTTGAATCAGATCTATAGTATGATTTAGCTACAATTAAACTTACATTTATCATGTGAAATTTACTAAATAAAATATTTAGTATAAATTGAGATACTGTACATATAAAGGTAACAAAAATTTTGTCATGCAAAAATGTATATTTTTACCTTAATGCTCTTTTTTTATAAGAAACATATATTCATATCAGAATTTACATCTATGATAAAAAAAAAAATTAAGTAAGATAGTTGAAATTAAATGAGTAACTGCATTGCAAGTTTCTCAATCTAATTATAATTTTAATTAGGCTAAGTAAAATTTTAAATCAAAACGTTAGCATTATCTCCATTTGCCATTTATTGTGTTGGTACATGAATTTGTCAATTCATAAGATTTATTTGTATTAATTTTAAATTGGAGAAAGTTTAATTGCTAATTGGGTATAAATTTTAATTAAAAAACAATTTTATATGAGATTAGTTAAATTTGCTCTCAGCAATTGAGATTCTTAGTTACCTAGTTTTATAGATATTCCTTAGACTAATTCATAGAATCTATGATCAGTAGTAATAAGTAAAATTTAAATTGTAGTAAGTTTAATTTCTAATTGGGTATAAATTTTATTTCTAGTAATAGGAATTCGTACATTTGTACAGATAAATAATATAAATAAATTACGAAATATTATATCTTTCAAATACCATTCATTTTTTTAATAAACATTTTACACTCAACTATCTTATCATTCTTTCTCTTCAATCGACCACTCTCACAATTAATCTTGTGATCTCATTCCTAGTATTTTTCGCTCAATTATTTCATCATATTAACCACTTCTACTTATTTTGGTTAAACTAACAATTATATCTTTTTTCCAATCTACATTTCAGTACTTAGTCTCGTGACTTCACTCCGAGCATTTGTACCTCAACTATCTCATCATATTATCGACATCTTACCATCACTTTGTCCAATCAACCATCTCATTCAAATTATTTAACCACAATTAATTATCTCTTGTATCTAAATCGACATCTCTCAATTAATCTCGTGACTTCATTCCGAGCATTTTACACCTCAAATATCTCATCATATTACTTAACTCTCCTCACTTCGGTTAAATGAACAATCTCCTTCACATATTAAACACAATTTTCTCTTTTTAATTAATCGACCTTTCAATACTCAATCTTGTGATTTCAATCCGAACTTTACCCAACTATCTCATCATTACCGACCCAATTAATTAAAAATTCGAACATTTTAAGTAAAACTAAAATGGATTAAATAAATAAATAAATGAATAAATAGACAATGCCTTTATTGTATATAAATATTAATATTGTGTTATTTTGGTGTTGCATGGAAATATAAATAAATAAATAACATTTGGCCGAAAAGACTCCACAAACCACCAAAAGCGGAGCCGAGTAGAGGCAATCGGGCGGAAGGGATTGGGCTCGGCCAGAACCGAACCATGATGAAAAGGCTCAATCATAGGAAAACTCATGTTTGGGCGAATGCATCGAGGCACAGACAAACCCAAGCCTAAACGACGGCTGACAAAAGAAGCATGAAGGTCGAAATGGGAGCTAACGAATCATTAGTATATTGATTAAACGCGTAGAAGCCAACAGAACTCACACCTACGACTGTCCTACGTTCGAAGCGGCCAACGACTAAAGATCCTTCTTCCTCTCGATGCACCTGCAAGTTGATAAGATAAAGAAAAAACTAGAGTTTCTTATTAGCAAACATAAATAAACTGAATGTAATGAAAGAGTTTATATATGGTGAAATACTATAAAGTGCTAATAAAGATAATATAATAATATTTCTAACATCCCCTCTCAAACTCACGATGCAACAATAATAAATATTGAGAGTTTGTCAGATAGAAAACGAATGCGCGAAGTCGAGTGCACTTTTGTAAATATATCAGCAATCTGCAAGGAGCAAGGAAAATATGGCAAAGTAATGGTGTGAGTTTTTAGATGATCACGAGTGACATGACAATCAATCTCGATATGTTTGGTTCTCTCATGAAGGACAAAATTCCGTGCAATCTGAATAACACTCTGATTATCGCAATGTAGCGGAGTAGAGAGAAAAAGAGAAATACCCATATCAATAATTAATCGACGTAACTAAACAATTTCAAAGGTAGTCAAGGCCATAACACAATACTCAGATTATGTACAAGATCGAGAGATGATATTTTATTTCTTTCCCTTCCACGAAATAAGCAAATCACCGAGAAAAATACAATATCTAGTGGTCGACTTGCGGTCCGTAGGATCACCAACCCAATTCACATTAGAGTATGCGTGCAAGTCTAATGAAGGCGTGGAAGGATATATGAGACTATGAAATTGAATACCCCGAACATACATGAGAAGACGAAGAACAGCATACCAATGAACTGTAGTAGGGGAACTAACAAACTAATTAACCACATGAACTGCATTCGCAATGTCTGGGTGAGTTACAGTAAGATATACCAAGTTGCCAACAATGGTACGATAAAGACCAGAATCCTCCAAATGAGTGCCATTAGATAGAGAATATCTAGCATTGGTCTAAAGGGGTGTATCAACAGTTCGATTGTCAATTAGTCGAGCGCGCTCAAACAAATCAGTAATGTATTTTGATTGAGATAAGAGATAACGTTCTTTATGTGAATAGACTACCTCAGTTCTCAAAAAATAACGTAGCATGCCCAAATCTTTCATAGAAAAAGAATGTGCCAACTCAGACTTTAATGATTCAATATCATCATGATCATCACCTGTAATAATCATATCATCAACATACAAGGATAAAAGAATACGTCGTGTCGTTGTACGCTTGACAAATAAGTTAAATCATGGTGATTAGGATGAAAGTCAAGTGAAGTGATCACTATAGAAATTTTTTCAAACCAGACATGTGGTGTTTGTTTGAGACCATAAAGAGCTTTGCGAATCTTACAAACTTCACAGAGTTGATGAGGAACACCCGGGGGAGGCATCTTATAAACCTTTTAATTCCGTTAGGCTATAAGAGGGGATAAAAAAGGATTATACATAAATTCAATACAATTTTATATGAAAATAGCACGCAATAAATCATTTAATATTAGAGCTGGTTAGAAAGAGTATAAATTTAACAAATAAACATAAAATCTTTAGTTTATATTATAAAATGAAATGGTACTTTTGACCAATACTACAAGGGTAATTAAAACCTCTCAAAATAAAAAACAAAGAAGCAATAGTTATCATAACAACATAAATAAAATTGATGAAAAAAGTCAAATTAGAGAAAAACATGAATATCTCCAATTTCAATCGCGTCTAGAAGGATGGTGTTAGATAAATTAGACCGGTTAAAATAAGAACTTAACAAAAACAAACTTCCTGTGCAGGAACGGTTAAGAACCAGGATCGGTCAAAAAATCTGACCGGTCAAGAATCCAATCGATCAAGAAGACAGGACCGGTTAGAAGACGAGGCAAAAGATGTATCAAAATCCGGAAGTCATCCGGTTAACCAGAAGCTATGAACAACCGGTAGACATCCCAAACCGACTTTATCCAAACCTATCTTTATTCATCATGTGTGTGTGTTGCTTTAACCTGAAACAAACCACTTCCGCACTTGAACTCGGCTCAAGGGTTTGTGACAGTTTGTGTAGTATTGAAACCCGGTGTTAATCTCTAACCGGATTAGCACCAACCGTTGAGTGAAAGGTGTAAACCGGCCAGACCCCGGTTTGTTAGCCCCGACCTAAATCCTAACAATTTGCATCAGAACTATGTAGTTTCAATACTCAAGAAACCCGAAGCAAGCAAGCATGAATTTCGATAAGCCCCTGATGCTAGAAGGTGATGATTTTGCCAACTGGAAGGTATGCATGCACTTGCACCTAATCACCATGGATGTGAAATGCCGCTTATCCTAACTGAAGGACCGGTAATAATTGATAAAGATAGAAAGGATTGGACAGCTGAGGATAAAAGGAGAAACAATCTAGACAATCACGCCAGAAAACATATTTTTAAAGGTTTGACAGAAACACCCTCTATATGGTCAGAGATTGTAAAACCTCAAAGGAAGTATGGGAAACCGTGATTCAACTTCATGAAGGGAATGAAAGAACCAGGGAAAACAAGATAATGGTGGCTACCCAGAAGTTTGAAAACATCAAGATGAAGCCATGAGAAACCATGAGGGAGTACAGTGACTGGTTTACAAATGTGGTAAACGAGCTTTCAACTCTTGGAAAGAAGTATGATAACAAGGAAACTATCATCAAAGCTTTAATATCTCTTCCGAGTGCATGGGACATAAAGACGATGGTGATGAGTGAATCAAACTTCCTAAGCAAGATGAAGCTACACGATGTATTCGAAGATCTGAAGGCATATGAGTTTGAAATGAGATCTAGGATTGAAGATGAAGTTTTAGCCTCAACCTCTACTAAAGCATTAGTCACATCTATAGAGTCGGTTGCTCCTGCACCGATTAGAACCGCTGAACAGTTCCCTGAGGATGCTATGGCAATGCTTGCACAGAAGTTTGGCAGATTCATGAAGAAAAGTCAACCGACAAACAACAACTATAACTACGGTGATAAATATAATGTTAGATGTTATAATTGCAATTGTTTGGGACATTTCAGGTGGGAATGCAGAAAACCAAGACGGGATGACTGGAAATCGGATGATCAGAACCAAAGAAACAACAACTATCCACAAACTGGTGAAGGAAGGGAAGTTTAGAAAGCACTAATAGTCGATGATGGAGGAAGTTTATGGGCTCATAGTGATAATGATGATGAACTCACCTGTCTCATGGAAAACGAAGAACAGGTATGTGATTCTTCTTGCGAAGAATTTACTAAAGATGAGTTATTTAATGCACTCAATGATGTGGTAGTAGAGTACAAGAACCTATTAACATTAATACCAACCCGACTTAACTTTGGAACCGAACCTATAGCACCAATCCGGTCCGAACCTAAAACCAATGGTATCCAACCTGATGAAATATTAGAAACCGAGGCAGCACCTGAACTATCCTCTGAGACTGAACAACTCAAGGAGTCAGTTCAAAAGTTGACTGAAGAGGAAGATGCTCGAACCAGGTATAGAATAGCCGCATGGAAAAGGTCCAGTGAAATGGTGAACCAGTTGTCTAAGTATAAGAGACATCCCAAGTGTAAATTTGGTTTTGGATACAAAAACAACAAATTCGCCAACCGGAATCATTCAGACAAAATGAAGCTCACAAAAGACAATCTTCCCTTTGTAAGATTTGTCAAGAGTTCTTCCACCGACAACGATGAACAAAGTAACTCAAAACCGGAAGAATAAATAACCTATGTAAGTCCAAATGACTCCGAAAAATGGCTTCATCCTAAGAGAAGGAAAGCCAACCGGCCAAAAGGTAAGCAAGCCGATCCACGACCACATAGAATAAACCAAAGGCCACCACAAAACAAGGCAATCTTAGGAAAACAGACAGAAGTTAGACCGAGTACAGGAAAATTAGTTAGAACCATAACCGGGAAAGTTGTCAGACTTATCAAAGTCTGGATACCCAAGGGACTAATCAAGTGTGGACCCAAGTAAATGTGGGTACCAAATAGTTGTAAATATGTATATTTTGCATGATATGAAGAAACGGCTAGGAAACTCTGAATGGTACCTGGACAGCGGTTGCTCTAGACACGTGATTAGAAACAACAACCTTCTAACCGACATCAAAATAGAAACATGTGCAATGATTGTCTTCGGTGACAACTCAAGAGGTAGAATTGTGGGCAAGGGTAAGATTGTCCATGGTAATTTAACAATTGACAATGTACTTTTACTTGAAAATCTACATTTTAACCTGCTAAGTATTAGTCAGATGTGTGATGCTGGATATACTATAGAATTTTTTAGGCATGCATGCTTAGTTGAAAATTCTCAGGGTAACATACTACTAACCGGAAATAGGTTAGGAAATATATACAAGGTAGACTGGAAAAATGAAGTAGAGCATCCTGTTTGCATGGTAGCTAAAACCGATCAAACCTGGCTATAGCATAAAAGGCTAAACCATCTAAACCTCAAAACCATAAACTATATTCATGGTAAAAAGCTAGTTGAAGGAATTCCTGATATAGTATTTAATAAGGATAAGGTGTGTTCAACATGTCAAATGGGAAAACAGACTAAGTCAATCTTTTAAGAGTAAAGGACACATTCAGTCTAATCGATATTTAGATCTTCTTCACATGGATTTATTTGGACCGATTGGGGTCACCAGCCTAGGTGGTATGCTTTACACTATGGTGGTTGTTGATGATTATTCTAGATATACATGGGTCACATTTTTGGCATCTAAACGTGAAACCGCATCAAATTTAATTACATTGCTTAAGCATTTAGAAAATGAAAAATCAACACACATAAATAGCATTAGGAGTGATAGAGGAACCGAATTTACAAATAGTACTCTAAATGCATTTCTTAATGAATCCGGCATTAGACACAAGTTGTCTAGTGCTAGAACTCTCAACAGAACGGCCTGGCTGAGACAAGAAACCGAACTCTCAAGGAAGCCGCAAGGTCTATGATAGCCGATTCGGGGGTTGCTCAGAAATTTTGGGCTGAAGCTATCAATACTGCATGTTATACACAAAATCGGTCTTTGATTAACAAATTTCACAACAAAACACCGTATGAAGTGTATTTGGATAGGATTCCTAACATTGGGTATCTTAAAATCTTCGGTTGTAAATGTTACATTCACATTAATGGCAAAAATTACTTATCTGCTTTTGATGCAAAATCCGATATTGGGATAATGCTAGGTTACTCGGCAGTTAGTAAAGCATATAGAGTATATAATACTAGAACCTCAACCGTGGAAGAATCTCTTCATGTTGTATTCGATGAATCGGTTGAAAGTAACACTGCAGCATTTCTTAATCTACACAACAGATTGGAAAATAATAATATCCATTCTGATAGTGAAGATGAGGTTCCGGTTTTCAGACGGTTTGTCCATGACCAAGTGGGTGTTGTTGAAACCCAGCCGGATCAAGCTGACACTTCGGTTCAAACTGAGGAAATCGGTCGGTCTGACACTATTGATCATCCTACCGATATGTCTAGCCTTGATCAAATAAACGGTGATTTGGTAGACACTTCTAAACCGAATCTCAAAAGGAACACAAATCATCCTCCTGAGCTTATTATAGGTAACCCTTCAAAATCCGTCCAAACTAGGTGACAAAAACTGGAGGAATATTTTAATTCCGCCTTCATATCCTAGATTGAGCCGAAAAGGGTGGATGAAGCATTGACTAATCCGGAATGGATCTTGGCAATGCAAAAAGAGTTAAATCAGTTTGACAGTAATAAAGTCTGGTACCTAGTCCCTAGACCGAAAGATCAACCGGTCATAGGAACAAGATGGATATTCAGAAATAAACTCAATGAAAAAGGTTCGGTTACGAGGAACAAAGCTAGATTAGTGGCTCAAGGATACAAACAGGAATAAGGCATTGATTTTGAAGAATCATTTGCCCCTATAGCTAGGATTGAAGCCATTAGGATTTTTTCTAGCCTTTGATGCATTCAAAAATTTTAATGTTTTCCAAATGGATGTTAAAAGTGCATTTTTAAATGGTGACCTACGTGAGGAAGTATATGTTGAACAATAACCCGGTTTTAAAAATGCTGGCATGCCTAATCACGTATATCGTTTAAATAAGGCTCTTTACGGTTTAAAACAAGCTCCTAGAGCTTGGTACGATACACTAACCGCATTTCTGATGCACATGACTTTACCATAGGTTCAGTGGATAAAACCCTATTTAAATTTGAGAAAAAGGGGCATATTCTACTTGTTCAAATATATGTGGATGATATCATCTTCGGATCAACCGATCCAAAGTTGTGTGATAAATTCTCAACCTTTATGACTAAAAAATTTGAAATGAGTATGATGGGAGAATTAAGCTTCTTCCTAGGCCTTCAGGTTAAACAACTCGAAGGAGGAACCTTCATCAGTCAGCCCAAATATACAAAGGAACTTCTAAAGAAATTTGGGATGGACACATGCTCATCTGTCGCCACTCCAATGAGCTCATCAATCAAGCTAGATAAAGATGATGACGGTCAGGGAGTAGATCTGACAGCCTATCGAGGAATCATCGGCTCACTTTTATACCTGACAACAAGTAGACCGGACATACTATTTGCAGTCGGAGTGTGTGGAAGATCCAGGCTAACCCCAAACAGTCTCACTACACAGCCGCTAAGCGAATCCTGAAATATCTAAAGGGAGCCTTGAAGTCGGTATGTGGTATCCAAAGTACTCATCGTTTAACCTCACAAGTTATTCTGATGCATATTATGCAGGTTGTAAAGTTGACAGAAAAAGTACCAGCGGAACATGTCAATTCTTAGGTGATCGACTTGTTTCATGGCACAAGAAGAAGCAAACGTCGGTTGCTACGTCAATCGTAGAGGCTGAATATCTGGCAGCTGGAAGCTGTTGTTCACAACACCTATGGATTCAACAGCAATTAAAGGACTTCGGTATCACCGCCGAAGAGTCCCTATTTTCTGTGACAACACAAGTGCTATAGCAATCACGTACAATCTGGTTCTATACTCTAGAACCAAGCACATCGACATAAGACATCACTTCATCCGGGAACATGTCATGCAGAAACATATCCGGCTAGAATACGTATCAACAGAACAACAAGTAGCCGATATCTTCATAAAGCCTCTGTAGGAAGCTAAGTTCTCTTACTTCAGAAACATACTCGGCTTTACCGATATTAATCAACTCATTTCTTAAAACCTTTAATCTCTAAAGGGAAAATCGGTTCGGACAGACAAAACTGACAGTTCTTCCTAAAATGTCGGAAACCGAATTTACCATTGTATTTATTGAAGAACCGCTTTGCTTATCGGTTACAGTAAACCGACCAGTTACTTAGTACCTACACTAATTAACTGCATCGGGACCAATGACTGAAAACCAACCGGTTTGAATATAATATATTCTGGAATATTTGGCTTCCTAACAAAAATGGAACAACTGTCTGTGTTTAGATGTATCTGTTCTGAAAAAATACCTTTTCAAAACAAAACAATCATGCCTCAAAAGACGTGAAGATATGATATCTCTCACTGTCCAGGCCTATGACTCACACCCTTAGGCTGTAAACACTCCTAATTCATGCAAGTCCTTTTATCCTATGGTTAATAAACTAAATTACCTGCTATCTTCTGGATAATTCTATTCACCTATATCATCCTTCAACTAATATATAAGTCAGATGAACATCAGAAAAATATCCACAATATCAACCCATCATCTCACTAAGACAAAAATGTCTCAGTTCCAAAATATTCTCCAAGTCGATTTTGACTCATCACATGGAACACAATACTATGAGATTTTTAAAATGATTAAATCTCTGTAAAGTATCGGTCTGAAAACCTTGTTAGATGACAAGCATGTCATCTTTCCCGAATCTGTTACTGAATTTTTCCATAATGCTAAAGTCTTCCGCGGTACCCCTTCTTTCTTTGATACCCTTATCCAATCCAGGGTTAGAGGAACGGTGTTTGATTTCTCCGAGCGTGATTTTGCTCGATGGTCTTACTGATCTAAATGTTTCGGCTGAACTAAAAGCCGAAATCTCTTTGAACTTCTCTCGCTCCAACCTTCCGGTCGATGACCACGGAGCTCGATCATCATTGAGGGTTGAATATCAGCTCCTCAATGATATCATCGGTAGAGCCATCTTGGGGAAGGACGTCACGAACACCTACTTCCCCACTATCATCCACATCATGACCGCTATCACAACCGACACTCCAATCAATTGGTCTAGGCTGTTTTTTGACATCCTGATCTGGATGATCACTACCCGTCATACCGGCTTCATTCCTCAAATCAGCTCTCTTTTTAACGAACTCGGGGTTCCGCTCTGTCCAGGCGAAGGGCTGAACCAATCCCAGGTCTTGACTAGGGATTCCGTCGATTCCTTCTATGAGAGGTTCGAGAGAGCTTGGAAGAAGAAGAACCGACACCTCACCAACTCCAGCCATTAAAGTCACTCCTTCATCAACCGGTCATTTTGCTCCATGTACCGGTTGTATTTTTATCCTACTCGATTATGATTTCTTTCGGTTTAACCTATGTTTCTTTCGGTTTATTGTAATCCATCTTCCATTAATGAAAATTAAGTAACTTTGAATTCCAACTGCATGGGTACTTACATAAACTTAGTTACTTCCCAACTAGATTCTCAGCCTCGGTCTCCGTAACCGGTCAAAACGCCCCTTCCCAAGGCGTTTTAAAAACATAAATATTCTCAACATTAATGAGAAAAAACGGAATATTAGCATTAAATGCTTCTATTTTCCCTCCAATTTCAACTCTATTTAAGAAACCTCCACATTTCATCCCAACACATTTCAAAACAAAATACTTTTAACTCACTCTCTCTCTAAGAAAGATCAGAAGAATGTATCATCGCACTCTCAGAAATTACATCTTTATCGATTTTGAATCTCTACTCGACATGGAAGACGTCGAAACTAGGTAATTAATCTTTGAATCCCTAAATGAAACCGAACTTCGTAATTTCCTGAAAGAATCCGGACCTCTATCCATTCCAGAGGTGTTGGAATTTTTCAATAATGCATACATGTTCAATGATGTCATTGTTTCCACCGTGAAGAACAATGTAATCGTTCTTCTTGAGAGCGGACTAGCTGGGATGTTTAATCTTCCGACTGAGGGGTTCTCGGATTTTCCTTCACAGGTGGGCAGGACAGCGGTGGATTACGCTGAACTGTTCTCCGGATCCAAAACATCGGTGGAGAATCACGACCTTAACGCCAACCTCGCTCCCCACATCCAACTCCTGCATGAGATCGTTAATCGGTCGATCATCTGCCAATCTTCGAATCAAAACTACTCTAGAAGAGCTTTCGACATGATGACCTACATCGTTAGCAATACCCCCATCAACTGGGCATCGGTCATCTTCAACAACTTGAAGACCATGATCGAAACGAAGAAACGGTTCGGCTATGCTCCTCAACTAAGCCGGATCATTCGGGCCTGTATTCCAAATCTAGAACCGAGTACACCGGTGAATCCCTCAAACGTCATTAACGAGGAAATGACGAATGACAAAATCTCTAGAATGATTTAGGTTCTAGGATAGTTAATCCTACCTTTGTACTTGTTTTTCAAACCGATTTTCACATCGGTTCTATCATGTTTTTCTTCGTTGATTAAATATGAATTTTAATTATTAAGTTCAAAAATCGGTTCAAAATTACAAAGTTAAAACTCGGTTTAAATTCCAACCGGTTAAAATCGCTCACCGCCTCATTAATCACCGGTTAAATTACCGCCTCCTTAATCATCGGTTAAAGAACAACCGCTCTAAAAATTCCCGCTCTAAGAATTCCCGCTCTAAGAATTCTTGCTCAAAGAATTCCCGCTCTAAAAATTCCCGCTCAAAGACTTACCGCCAAAAGCTTGCCGCCCAAAGTCATTTTGGAGGGAAAATTGCCGCCCATTCTAGATGTGACGGTTCGCGACGGTTTGCATTCCAATCCGCAACTATAAATACATTCATCCGTCATTTTATTTCCTTCTTCCACGAATCTGCTTTCTCTCTCTAGCACTCAACTCTTTCCTAAGCTCTCAATCTCTCAATCTTTCGGTCTCTCCAAGTAAAATGGGTCGCGATTCTGTGCTCTTTACTCACATCTTCTAGGTCGACTTCGAAGAAATTCGAGCAAACGAATCGACAAAAGCTAAACAGGTGTTAAATCTCATCTCTGCATCTGGTCTTGAACACTTTCTGAATGGACCATTCGTTCTGTATCAAGACGCGATCATGGAATTTTTCCAAACCGTCATACACAGTGAGGGAGTTATATCCGCAACGATCGGCGTAAACCGTTTCAACTCACAAAAGAATCGGTTGCTGAAGTTCTCCGCTTACCGACAGAAGAGAGTGACTTCTCGGTGCTTACAGACGAGGATGCATTCTTTGCGGATTGCTGTAATGTTTCGGATACTAAAGAACCGATAGTAGTGTCCGGCAAGAAAAATGACCTCAGACCGGAATATAGGCCACTTTGCGAGATTCTTTCAAAGTCGATTCAAGGAAGAGGAGGCAACTACGACAGCCTCACACGTTCGAAAATTGAGATGATAGCCGGTTTGGTCAGAGGTATCAAAATAAACTAGGCCAGGGTTATCTTCTCCAATCTGTGCGAGATGGTGGATTCATCTTCAAAACGGTCGTGGGGATACGCCGTTCCACTCGGCAAGCTGATGCGCCACTCAAATGCCGAAACCGGCCCGGGCGTTTTTATTCGTTCCAGCAAGATAATAAAATCCACCCACTTTCTGAAACCGGAGGACAAACCGGGTAGGACAAAGGTCTCAGCCGGTAAACAATCAAACACTCGTCCTAGGAAATCGCAGCCTAGAAAGAAAAAGGCTGCGGCGGGTGAACAATCCGGAAGTTAGGCGGTTCCACATACGTCTGGATCGGCTAATATTCAAGCTGACACTCCGAATCCGGAGAACTCCACGTCTAGCTCTAGCCGGACCAAATCCAACAACACCGAGGAGAATCGGTTAGACAAAGGGAATGAGAATGTGGTCGAAGAACAACCGGCCAGAAATGTTAATGATGAAACCGGTTCAGCCAGGCAACCGGAGGTACTTGAAACCGCAGACGACAACGTTCGGCAATTGGGAGAGGAACTTGTCTCCCAAATATTAGAGCAACTTTACGATCATGCTCATGCTGCGAGCAACATCTACTATAAATGGGCTTTGGAGCGGTAGGAACTCCTTTATGCCGACATGTTACCGGAGTATCCCGCTAACCAGAGATATGAAAAACTGATTGAGATGGAAAGGTCGGTACTCGACCTTACAAAGGCTAAGAGCGTGGTCACCGCTCTTCGAAGAGGAAAGATGGTCAAACCGCATGCCCGGTTGATAGAACTCACCGGCCACATTCGTCACCTTCGTGAAAAGGATGCATCCGCCCCTGAAGAGGAGAAAACCCAGTTCGACGAATTAGTGCTGGAAATGTTAACGGTTAAGGAACGGGAGCTAACCGATGAGATGACGTGGTTGGAATCGGAACCCGCTCACCAAGAAGCGTCACACTTTTCCAGATCTCATCATGAAGGTGATGACGGTAACGAATCCAACGGCGGTCCGAATCCGAATGAGGCCGAGAATATCCCTCCTCCACCGGAACCCCCGGTCAACACCGTTGAAACCGAAACAGATACATTACTCACCAATCGGCCTGGATCTCCACAAACCGACAAAATGCCGGTGCCTGCTCTAACCAAGGCCAAGGTCATGGATTTAATGAGGAATTTTCTAAAGACGTCATCATGTCGTGGCAGAAGAAAATGAGGGAAAGAGAAAGGAAATTCATCCGGTTGATTGAGTCTACCGGTGAAAGGCTGAACTCCACAGTTCAATGGCGTTGAAGATAACTACGGCATGACCGATCAACTGTTCAGCTCCACGATACAAAGAACGACAAATCTGGAGACCGGTCTTGCTCACACCGACCAACGGGTCGGTTTAATGGATCAAAAGCTAATGACAATAGATCAAAGGCTGGCAACTTTTGAAGAGGGTCTGTTTCAATCCGGTATTCAGGCCGGTTCAATACTTGAAAAAGTGGCAGCGCTTGAGGAAAAGCATGCCCAGACTGAAGCTGAGCTAAAGGCAGTCTCCGAATAGCTGGCGGAGATGATAGCGGACAAGTTAGCAGCCGACGAAGCGCTTGAAAAATCGAATGAGATCGCGGCTCAGAAGATTTAAGAGGCCGAAGACGAGCGAATACGGCTTCAAAAGGAAAGAGAATAGGCGGATGCAGCCCTGGCCCAACATGTTCAAACAGTAGATAATGTTGCACCGGCACAAGCGGTTCAAGCAAATGAGGATGCGGCTCAGTTGGTCGAACAACATCTGATTTTCGAAGATATCGCCGATGCAAATAAGAAATCGAAGGCGGCTGCTCCATCAACCGGACCGGTCACCAGAAAGAGAAAGACCTCTAAGAAGGCAGCGGATAAAAAGTTATTGGCCGACATTACTGAACCGGTTGCTACTCCACCCAACCCAGTCTCCCTAGAGGTTGAAGAAGTCGAAGAAGAGGATATACCATTACACAAAAGAATGCGGGTTCTCACCATTCACCGGAACCTCGGGCGGTCAAGGATCCTCCTCCAGAGTTGGCGCCGATCCCTGCAATCCGAGAAAGGGAATGATAGCTGACTACCTACGGGAAAAAATCATGCCTAAGAAGAGGGAATAGAAGTTTTAATTATCTATTGCTTATGTTAATTTTAGTATATTTCATACTTTTATATATATATCAAGCATTTTTGGAAATCGGCCTACAATTTAATTCTTGCATGGTTTTGAATATTTTAAGTAAAATAATCAAAAAGGGATAAATTGATAAGATAAAAATTTTCTTCAAAAGACATAATTTTTCTAAAATTTTTCCAAAAATTTTCTAAGTTATTTTCCAAAAATCCAGTCAAATAAACTTTTAAAACAACTGGTCTACATTTTAATTCTTACATGATTTTGAATATTTTAAATAAAATAATCAAAAAGGGAGAAATTGTTAGATAAATTAGACCGGTTAAAATAAGAACTTAACAAAAACAAACTTCTTGTGAAGGAACGGTTAAGAACCAAGATCGGTCAAAAAATCTGACCGGTCAAGAATCCAACCGATCAAGAAGACAGGACCGGTTAGAAGACAAGGCAAAAGATGTATCCAAAACCGGAAGTCATCCAGTTAACCAGAAGCTATGAACAACTGGTAAACATCCCAAACCGACTTTATCCAAACATATCTTTATTCATCATGTGTGTGTGTTGCTTCAACCTGAAACAAACCACTTCCGCACTTGAACTCGGTTGAAGGGTTTGTGACAGTTTGTGTATTATTGAAACCCGATTTTAATCTCTAACCGGATTAGCGTCAACCGTTGAGTGAAAGGTGTAAACCGGCCAGACCTCGGTACGTCAGCCCCGACCTAGATCCTAACAGATGGGTATCATTATTATTGTTGCTTATTATTACTAGGTCCATCCTTGGTTGGGTCATATGGAATCTGCAATGTTGGTTGCATTGACCATGGTAAGTGAACCATGTTGTTGAAGATTGCTTCTCCTTGTTGGGGTCCAGGAGGATAATAGGCATTAGCATAATGAGATGAACGAGAATAATGGACAAAGTTACCAATGTCATTAACAAATTGGCCTTGTGGAAGGTAAGGAACAAAGTTATCATTACAAATAAAATGGCCTTGTAGAGGATTAAAATAAGGAATAATATTACCCTCGCCGTTAAGAAGTTGGAATTAAACATCATCATCTGGGACACTATCGTCTTCATCAGCATGATTATTCATGTTTTGGGACTGATTTCTATTTCCGATCTCTTGAAACTTTTCAACTATGACTTGATTCATGCAATTAAGAGTTTGTTCTTCAATTTGATTAAATTCAATAATATCTTCATAAACTTTGCACAAGAATTCGAGACCTTCAAATCGGATGTTCCTCTCCTTCAAAAATTTCAATTTGGAGGATTCTTTAGTGATCCTTTTAGAAAGATATGTGTCTTTTTTTGGGGGGGGAACGACTTAGCGTCATTTCATTGAAAATTCCCAAAAATGGGAAAAAACCACGAGTTTAAGAGATCATTCTAGACAGGCCTAGAATAATTTTGAAGTCGTAATATTTGAATAAAAGCTAAAAAGCTAAAAATGTAAATGAATTATCTGATTACAATGCTTTCAATTCTAGTGAGTT
Organism: Impatiens glandulifera; assembly: GCF_907164915.1. Lineage (NCBI taxonomy): Eukaryota > Viridiplantae > Streptophyta > Magnoliopsida > Ericales > Balsaminaceae > Impatiens > Impatiens glandulifera. Next base: position 13,174,146 of record NC_061866.1, on the reverse strand, counting down.
TAAAAAACGGTAAATTCCAGTTCCTACAGATATTCCACTTCTGCTCCGTGCTTGGAATTCTTCTCCACGTTCTCGTGAGGGCACTGCAATCCAATACAATATCTTTCCATAACTCTTCAACGCTCCTATGGGTTCTTCCATATACCCTTGAATTCCGTTCATGCCAAATATTATACACCATTGCTCTAAAGCCGCACTTGAACACGCTTGTTGCAAATCTATTTCCCTTGACTTTGAGTAGTGTTGCATCTTTGATTTCATTTCATTCGCTCGGGAAACTGATCAACTCCAGGATTTAATAGAATCTGTCCCAAAGCTCCAGGCTTTTATAGATATATGTCTTGAGTTGTTGCCTTTTGAGTACGTTCAATATGTGACATATTAATGACATGAGACATAATATCCTTCACAACTTTAAGGGATGGAAACACTTCGAATGGCTCAATCTCATTAATGTTAAAGAAAGTAAACACAATACTCACACCACAAAGAATTTCGAGTTCAGTTGACATCTTGGAAATAGTCGTTGTCATCTTTGTTAAGGCTACTTTTCATGCAATGTTATTCTCAATGAACCCGAGCTTAACTTTTCCCCTCCTCGTGTTTTTTTCTTCTAAAAAATTTGAATCTTAAGTTAGTACTTTGTTTGTATAGGAGAAAAAATAAGTATGTCATATAACATTTTTTAAATGAGAGTTAAAAGATGTCAATGAATTTTCTTTTGACTAAACGATTTAGATTCTTTCTTTTTGAAAACATTTTACATTTATATTTTTATTATAATTAGTCATTCAATGGTCAAATCATATATTACTATTTTTACATAATACTAAGAAAATTTTCGTACGATACATACGGATAAAATAAAAACAAAATAAATTTAAAAAATTATAAAAATATATATTAAATGTTTAAAATTCTTAATAAATCACGAATAAGATATTAAAGTAAAAAAATAGAACGCTCTTATTTCACATTTTATTCACTTCGTTAAACAACTTATTTTCTCACATGTTTCATTACATATTTTTTCCGATTGAATCTCTCATCTCGTAATTTTACACTTTTACTTTTTCAATCAAATATTTGATTCCCTTTTTAAATAATTAGCATCGTGACCTCACACTTTGGTTAATCAAATATTTGATTCATATTTGTTTAATCACTTTAAAATGATATTGGCCTATTATCCCTCGGCAAACCACATCTCAATCACACTTGGTTAAAGGTTGTACTTGTTTTGATAGGTTACAAGTTCGAAACATACAAATAACATTTTAAATTTTATTTTTAATCATTTTAAGTTTATGGGCGGTCAACCCACAATCCGACCCAAGTATCTATTTACTCTCACTTAAATATCCAAATTAACCACAACTCTCGACCCGGCAATCCGGACACTTTAAAAATTAAGCATCATTATATATATATATATTAGTTAGTTAAAAATTTGAACTTTTATTGTTAAAATGTCTCACATTCATCAAATTTAGTGTTGAATCTTAAATATAAAATTTTGTTGGCCTAGTTGTTTAAAGGTTTGTATTTGTTTTGTTAGGTTGCAAGTTCGAAACATACAAATAGAATTTTTTTATTTTATTTTTAACCGTTTTAAGTTTATGGGCGGGTTAACCCACAATCTGACCCAAATATCCATTTCATCTCACATATATATCCAAATTAACCACAACTCTCGACCCGGCAATCCGGAGACTTTAAAAATTAAGCATCATTATATATATATATATATATATAGATTAGTTAGTTAAAAATTTGAACGTTTATTGTTAAAATGTCTCGCGTTCATCAATTTGGTGTTGAATCTTAAATATAAAGTGTTGTTAGCTTAGTTGGTTAAAGGGTTATACTTGTTTTGTTAGGTTGCAAGTTCAAAACATACAAATAGAATTTTTAATTTTATTTTTAGTCGTTTTAAGTTTATAGGCGGGTCAACCCACAATCCGATCCAAGTATCAATTTACTCTCACATATATATCCAAATTAAGCACAGCTCTCGATTCGGCAATTCAGACACTTTAAAAATTAAGCATCATTATATATATATATATAAGTTAGTTAAAAATTTGAACTTTTATTGATAAAATGTCTCGCTGTCATCAAATTTGGTGTTGAATCTTAAATATAAAGTGTTGTTACCCTACTTTGTTAAAGGGTTGTACTTGTTTTGTTAGGTTACAAGTTCTAAACATACAAATAGCATTTTTTATTTTAGTTTTAACCATTTTAAGTTTATGGGTGGGTCAAAACACAATCCGACCCAAGTATCTGTTGTATCAAAAAAAATTTGACTAAGGGTCAAAGTATTCTGACTAATGGAATTTTGATGATGAGTATGTATAAAACTCAAAGAAGAAATTTAAGTCGTCTAATCGTCTTTGTGCAGGTGCATTAAAACATGCTAAATTAGACTAAGTCTGAATGAGATTCATTAGACTTACTGGCTATTAGACGCATTAAGTTAGACGTGCAGTCTAACAGATACGTAGTTAGACGTGTAGTCTAACAGACGTAGTTAGACGTGTAGTCTAACAGACGTAGTTAGACATGCAGTCTAATAGATACGTAGTTCGACGTGCAGTCTAACAGACGTAGTTAGATGTGCAGTTTAACAGATATGTAGTTAGACGTGTAGTCTACAGATACGTAGTTAGACGTGCAATCTAACAGATATGTAGTTAGACGTGCAGTCTAACAGATACGTAGTTAGACGGCAGTCTAACAGATACGTAGTTAGACGTGCAGTCTAACAGATACGTAGTTAGACGTGCAGTCTAACAGATACGTAGTTCGACGTGCAGTCTAACAGATACGTGTTTAGACGTGCAGTCTAACAGATACCTAGTTAGATGTGCAGTCTAAGAGATACGTAGTTAGACGTGTAGTCTAACAGATACGTAGTTAGACGTGCAGTCTTACAGATACGTAGTTACACGTGTAGTCTAATAGATACGTAGTTAGACATGCAGTCTAACAGATACGTAGTTAAACGTGTAGTCTTGCAGATACGTAGTTAGACGTGCAGTCTAACAGACGTAGTTAGACATGTAGTGTAACAGATACGTAGTTAGACGTGCGGTTTAACAGATACGTAGTTAGACGTGTAGTCTAACAGATACGTAATTAGACGTGCAGTTCTAACAGATACGTAGTTAGACGTGCAGTTTAATAGATACGTAGTTAGACGTGTAGTCTAACAGATACGTAGTTAGACGTGCAGTCTAACAGACGTAGTTAGTCGTGTAGTTTAACAGATACGTAGTTAGATGTGTAGTCTAACAGATACGTAGTTAGACGTGCAGTCTAACAAATACGTAATTAGTCATGGAGTCTAAAAGATAGTTAGACGTGCAGTCTAACATATGTAGTTAGATGTGTAGTCTAACAGATAGGTAGTTAGACGTGCAGTCTAACAGATACGTGTTTAGACGTGTAGTCTAACAGATACGTAGTTAGACGTGCAGTCTAACAGATACGTAGTTAGACGTGCAGTCTTACAGACGTAGTTAGACGTGCAGTCTAACAGATACGTAGTTAGACGTGCAGTCTAACAGATACATAGTTAGACATGCAGTAATATACGATTTAGATTCTTTCTTTTTGAAAACATTTTACATTTATATTTTTATTATAATTAGTCATTCAATGGTCAATTCATATATTACTATTTTTACATAATACTAAGAAAATTTTCGTACGATACATACGGATAAAATAAAAACAAAATAAATTAAAAAAATTATAATAATATATATTAAATGTTTAAAATTCTTAAAAATCACGAATAATATATTAAAGTAAATAAATAGAACGCTCTTATTCCATATTTTATTCACTTCGTTAAACAACTTATTTTCTCACATGTTTCATCACATATTTTTTCCGATTGAATCTCTCATCTCTTGATTTTACACTTTTACTTTGTCAATCAAATATTTGATTCTCTTTTTTAATAATTAGCATCCTGACCGCACACTTTGGTTAATCAAATATTTGATTCATATTTGTTTAATCACTTTAAAATGGTATTGGCTTATTATCTCTCGGAAAATCACATCTCAATCACACTTGGTTAAATGTTGTACTTGTTTTGATAGGTTACAAGTTCGAAACATACAAATAACATTTTAAATTTTATTTTTAATCATTTTAAGTTTATAGGCGGTCAACCCACAATCCGACCCAAGTATCTATTTACTCTCACTTAAATATCCAAATTAACCACAGCTCTCGACCCGACAATCCGGACACTTTAAAAATTAAACATCATTATATATATATATATATATATATATATATATATATATATATATTAGTTAGTTAAAAATTTGAAGTTTTATTGTTAAAATGTCTCACATTCATCAAATTTAGTGTTGAATCTTAAATATAAAGTTTTGTTGGACTAGTTGTTTAAAGGGTTGTATTTGTTTTGTTAGGTTGCAAGTTCGAAACATATAAATAGAATTTTTTATTTTATTTTTAACCGTTTTAAGTTTATGGGCGGGTTAACCCACAATCTGACCCAAATATCCATTTCATCTCACATATATATCCAAATTAACCACAACTCTCGACCCGGCAATTTGGAGACTTTAAAAATTAAGCATCATTATATATATAGATTAGTTAGTTAAAAATTTGAACGTTTATTGTTAAAATGTCTCGCGTTCATCAAATTTGGTGTTGAATCTTAAATATAAAGTGTTGTTAGCTTAGTTGGTTAAAGGTTTATACTTGTTATGTTAGGTTGCAAGTTCAAAACATACAAATAGAATTTTTAATTTTATTTTTAGCCGTTTTATGTTTATAGGCGTGTCAACCCACAATCAGATCCAAGTATCCATTTACTCTCACATATATATCCAAATTAACCACAGCTCTCGATTCGGCAATTCAGACACTTTAAAAATTAAGCATCATTATATATATATATATATAAGTTAGTTAAAAATTTGAACTTTTATTGATAAAATGTTTCGCTGTCATCAAATTTGGTGTTGAATCTTAAATATAAAGTGTTGTTACCCTACTTGGTTAAAGGGTTGTACTTGTTTTGTTAGGTTACAAGTTCTAAACATACAAATAGCATTTTTAATTTTAGTTTTAACTGTTTTAAGTTTATGGGCGGGTCAACCCACAATCCGACCCAAGTATCTGTTGTGTCAAATTTTTTAAACTAAGGGTCAAAGTATTCTGACTAATGGAATTTTGATGATGAGTATGTATAAAACTCAAATAAGAAAATCTAAGTCGTCTAATTGTCTTTGTGCAGGTGCATTTAAATTAGACTAAGTCTGGATGAGGTTCATTAGACTTACTGGCTATTAGACGCATTAAGTTAGACGTGCAGTCTAACAGATACGTAGTTAGACGTGTAGTCTAACAGACGTAGTTAGACGTGTAGTCTAACAGACATAGTTAGACGTGCAGTCTAACAGATATGTAGTTTGACGTGCAGTCTAACAAACGTAGTTAGACGTGCAGTCTAACATATATGTAGTTAGACGTGTAGTCTACAGATACGTAGTTAGACGTGTAGTCTAACAGATACGTAGTTAGACGTGCATTCTAACAGATACGTAGTTAGACGTGTAGTCTAATAGATACGTAGTTAGACGTGCAGTTTAACAGATACGTAGTTAGACGTGCAGTCTAACAGATACGTAGTTAGACGTGCAGTCTAACAGATACGTAGTTAGACGTGCAGTCTAACAGATACGTAGTTAGACGTACAGTCTAACAGATACGTAGTTAGACATGCAGTCTTATAGATACGTAGTTAGACGTGCAGTCTAACAGACAAAGTTAGATATGAAGTCTAACAAATACGTAGTTAGACGTGTAGTTTAACAAATACGTAGTTAGACGTGCAGTCTAACAGATACGTAATTAGATGTGCAGTACTAACAGATACGTAGTTAGACGTGCAGTCTAACAGATACGTAGTTAGACGTGCAGTCTAACAGATACGTAGTTAGACGTGCAGTCTAACAGATACGTAGTTAGACGTGCAGTCTAACAGATACGTAGTTAGACGTGCAGTCTAACAGATACGTAATTAGACGTGTAGTCTAACAGATACGTAGTTAGACGTGCAGTCTAACAGACGTAGTTAGTCTTGTAGTCTAACAGATACGTAGTTAGATGTGTAGTCTAACAGATACGTAGTTAGACGTATAGTCTAACAGATACGTAATTAGTCATGGAGTCTAACAGATATGTAGTTTGACGTGCAGTCTAACAAACGTAGTTAGACGTGCAGTCTAACAAACGTAGTTAGACGTGCAGTCTAACAGATATGTAGTTAGACGTGTAGTCTACAGATACGTAGTTAGACGTGTAGTCTAACAGATACGTAGTTAGACGTGCAGTCTAACAGATACGTAGTTAGACGTGCAGTCTAACAGATACGTAGTTAGACGTGCAGTCTAACAGATACGTAGTTAGACGTGCAGTCTAACAGATACGTAGTTAGACGTGTAGTCTAACAAATACGTAGTTAGATGTACAGTCTAACAGATACGTAGTTAGACGTGCAATTTTACAGATACGTAGTTAGACGTGCAGTCTAACAGACGTAGTTAGACATGAAGTCTAACAAATATGTAGTTAGACGTGTAGTTTAACAGATACGTAGTTAGACGTGCAGTCTAACAGATACGTAATTAGATGTGCAGTTCTAACAGATACGTAGTTAGACGTGCAGTCTAACAGATACGTAGTTAGACGTGTAGTCTAACAGACGTAGTTAGTCTTGTAGTCTAACAGATACGTAGTTAGATGTGTAGTCTAACAGATACGTAGTTAGATGTGTAGTCTAATAGATACATAATTAGTCATGGAGTCTAAAAGATACGTAGTTAGACGTGCAGTCTAACATATGTAGTTAGATGTGTAGTCTAACAGATACGTAGTTAGACGTGCAGTCTAACAGATACGTAGTTAGACGTGCAGTCTAACAGATACGTAGTTAGACGTGCAGTCTAACAGATACGTAGTTAGACGTGCAGTCTTACAGACGTAGTTAGACATGCAGTCTAACAGATACGTAGTTAGACATGTAGTCTAACAGATATGTAGTTAGACGTACAGTCTAACAGTTACGTAGTTAGACGTGGAGTCTAACAGTTACGTAGTTAGACGTGCAGTCTAACAGATACGAAGTTAAACGTGCAATCTAACAGATGAGAGTTAGACGTGTAGTCTAACTCCTTCAGATTAGTCTGAAGGGAAACGTAGTTACACGTGTCGTCTAATAGATCAGAGTTAGACGTGTAGTCTAACTTCTTCAGATTAGTCTGAAGGGAACCGTAATTAGACGTGTCATCTAATTCTATTAGACCTGGTGGTCTTATGGATCCTACTATTAGACGGGGGCGTCTAATTTCATTAGACTTGTCAGTCTAATTGAAGAACGTCTAATGTCACGCTTCTGTAGTTGCTTGAAGCTAGTATTTGTCTACCCACGATCAACTAGTTGTATGCTACTCCTGCTTCACTATTCCGTGCAGATCAGTACAACAAGCAGTTGCAACCAATGAACTAATGTCACGTAAGCAAATATTCTTTCCAATACTTGTTTTTGCAGGACAATCCTAGAAGAATATTCGGTTCACTACCAGATTGGTACGGCCACGTTCATGGTACTCAGAGTCTTATGTACCTGTGTACTATGGAGGCTTTCCAATGGGCGTTCGCCACGTGTCATTATAGAAGATTAGACCGGTGGTTCCTGCTCTCTATTTAAATATCCTCAAGGACAATGGACGTACGGCCAACCAAACACTTGACAAGAACACAATACGCATACGAACGAACTACTGAACTTACAATCTCACGAATTACTTTCTTGTTTACTGGTTTTGTACATCAAGAGAGTGATAGAATCAAAGTATTGTCTAGCTGAGTGATATTTTTCAATATACTGTAAGTTGAACAGAGTATGTTTTGTTCAACAGTAAGCTAAATTTGCAACTGTATTTGATTCTAAAGAAAAGTATAGTGAATCCTTCCGGTGGTTGGAAGAAGGGGTGACGTAGGAGAGTTTTGCTCCGAACATCAATAAACAACTCTTTATGTCATTTACATTCTGTAATCTTCTCCTTCATCGGTTCTTACCTTTAAACCTAAGCAAACGTTTCCGCACTTGAATCGTTCAAAATTTTGTAAGGGTTTGTGAAGAATAGAAAGTGATTTAAATCCCTAACAGGATTTCTATCAAACCGTTTTTGTACGAAGTTGTCATCAATAGCTAGACCTTTGTCTCTATTGGTGCCACCGATCCTTTCAATTGGTATCAGAGCCCTGTTTTCTATTCTCAATCATCAAGAACCTGAATCATGTGTATCATCAATGAGATCCCTCTCCTTTTGAAAGATAATTGTGACTATTGGATGATGAGAATGTAAGCTCACTTGGCTGTTCTTGATTGCGATATGTGGAGTGTCATTACTGATGGTCCCATAAAGATTTCGAAGCCAAGATGTGAGTGGACAACTGAAGATAAGATGACTAACAACTTGGACAGTGTGGCCAAAAATATCTTGTATTAATCGATCAACATGAACATATTCTACGATATCAAATCCTGCTCCTCTGCTAAAGAAATTTTGGAGACGCTATTTCATATCTATGGTCGAAACGTTTCATCCATTCTGGTAATGGGACAAGTTCCCAAACTTTATTATCTTTCATAGATTTATACTCTTCATTCATTGCATCAATCCACTTTATTAAATTAGAATTATCTATGGCTTGATGAGAGTTGATTGGATCATCTTTCATAATGTCAAGATTATCCTCATGTTCTTGAAGAAATAAATATCTATCCAACATATTACTTCTCCTTACTCTTGTAGATCGCCGCAATGGCACTTGTTCCTCAATAATACTTTCTTCTTGAGGTTGTTGAGTTTGTACCTCTATGAGATCAACATCGTTTAGATTTTCTGGAATTATTCCAATGTTTTCAATGACCATGCGAGAATCTGGATCATTGTCCATACAAATTGGAAAAAGAGTCAACTCCTCATTAACCAAATTAGAAGTTAACTCTTCCTCAAAGACAAAATCCTTTATTTGATTCTTCCCCCAAATTCAACATCCTCAAAGAAGACAGTTGTACCTGTCTCGAAAATAGACTTTAAATTGGGATCATAAAATTTATAGCCCTTGATCATAAAATTTATAGCCCAAAACTGTTTTGGGTCCAATTTATCTATATGAGGCTTATAAGGCCTTGCCTCTACTGGACATCTCCAAACATGAAAATGCTTTAGATTGGGTTTTCATCCTGACCAAAGCTCATAAAGGGTTTTAGTTGTTTCTTTTGTTGGCACTTATTCAAAATGTATGCTACAGTTCTTTAGTGCTTCACCCCAGAGTGACTTTGGTAGGGATGAATGACTAACCATACTCCTTATCATATCCTGTAAAGTGCAGTTTTGTCTTTCTGCTACACCATTCATGCTTGGAGAGCCCGGCATGGTGTATTGTGGAACGATACCACACTCCTCTAGGTATTTAACAAAAGGCACTGGACGTTGTTGACCTGAACCATCATTTTGACCGTAGTATTCACCACCACGATCAGATTTTACTTTCTATATCTTTTTATTGAGTTGATTTTCAACTTCAACCTTAAATGATTTGAAAACATCCAATATTTGAGCCTTTTCTTGAATAAAAAAAATGTATGCATATCTAGAGAAATCGTCTATGGATGATACGAAATAGTGTTCACCATTCCAAGACGGAATCAGAAACGGTCCACATACATCCGTATGTATCAACTCAAGGACTTATGTAGCTCTATACGCATTCAATTGTCTATATTTGATTTTTTTTTCCTTTAACACATTCAATACAGACTTTAAAGTCCGTAAAATCGATGGAATTTAGAATCTCATCTGACACGAGACGTTCAACTCTATTTCTAGAGATGTGACCTAAGCGTTTGTGCCAAAATGTGCCCGAATTATTATTATTTAGCTTTCTCTTAGTAGCTCTTGATTCCGCATTTAAGATTTCGTTATATGAAGCAATTGTATCTAGTAAATAAAGATTGTCATAATGCATTAGTGAACCAGTTCCAATATCTGAAGTACCAATAGATAACTTAAATTGACCATTTCCAAACAAACTATAATAACCATGTTTGTTCAAATAATGAATAGAAACCAAATTTCGTTTAAATGAAGGTACAATAAAAGTATCTTTTAAATCTAAATAGTCACTATAACTAAGAAACAATCTAAAGTGGCATATCGCTTCAACTTCTACCGATTTTCTATCGCCCACGAAGATACGTCTTTCAGCATCACTTGGCTTTCAGTAGTTCAGGCAACCCTGTTTTGAAATACTAATGTTAGTAGTAGCACCGGAGTCTAACCACCAAGTATTCTCAAGTATTGATGCTAAATTAACTTCAGAACAAACCATATTAAGAAATGTACCTTTCCGTTCGCGCCGTGCATGATACTTAGTACAATCTTTCTTTAGATGTTCAGCCTTATTGCAAAAGAAGTAGTCATTGTTATTATTTTTCTTTGCATTTAGACCCGAAGCAGCATCCATATTTTTTCTTTTCTTGCCCTTATCCTTAGAGGTGCTTACTAGATGAGCACTTTTTGTCCTTTCTTTCTTTAATCTCTCTTCCTCTTAAACACAGTGAGAAATTAGTTCATTCAAGTTCCATGTTTCCTTTTGACAGTTAAAACTGACCTTAAAGTGGTTGAATTGAATCGGGAGAGAAATCAGAATGAGATGCACAAGTAAATCCTCATGCAATTCAAGCTTTAATGCCTTAAGTTTTAATGCAAGATTAGACATCTCCATGATGTACTCCCTTATATTACCATTGCCCTTATACCTAATTAAAATCAAGCTTTTAAGAATAGTGCTTGTTTCTTCCTTATCGCTTTTAACAAAGCGCTTTTCTATTTCTACAAGGAAATCTTTAGCATTGGTGGTGTCCTCAGACACAGCACCCCTGAACACCTCCGGAATTGTACGTTTTATGATCATAATACACATACGGTTAGAGCGGTCCCATTTCTCAAATATAGCATTCTCTTCAGAAGAGCTAAAAGCCAAAGGAGTAGTGGGTTTCTCTAACTGTATCGCAAGATCCATGTCCATGCAACCGAGAACTATCTGAATGTTCTCCTTCCAATCCTTAAAGTTGGAACCATTAAGAACTGTGATTGAACTTAAGTTGACATGAATATTTATAACATTAGCTGAAAAGAGAACATAATTTAAATTGTAACTAACTTTTTCAATTCTTTAATTTTCAATCAAATTTAAAATAATCAACATAACTCATCCAAAATATTTGGTGCACCATCAAATTCATGTCTTTGGATAATGAAATTTAATTGCTAGTGATATTTTTACGGATAACAAACCATTCTTTGGATTGATTTGATATTCTCATGTAAAATCCTTAAAATTATTAATCAACTAATAATCTTCCTTTGGACCGATTAGAAAGTCACATGAAGATTCACCATTACAAACATTCAAAATTCAAGCTTTTAAACAATTAAATTAAAGAGGTCACAAAATATTAAAACTTGAATCATACTAAAAAAAAATAGTTTGACTCTTTCTTTTATTAATTTAACCGAATAAACTTATTTATATGTATATTTACTTAAACTTAACCTTATTAAAATAAAATTAAAATTTTATTTTCTTTAAAAAATTATTTTCCAATAAAATAAAAAAATATTATTATTTCCTAAAAAATCTCAATTAAATAATATTATTTCTTAAAATAATATTTTGACTGAAACCTCCTTTTATTAAAATTAATGAGATAAAATTATTACCTTAAAAAATAATGAAATAAAATTATTTCCTTAAATTAGGATTGAAATAAAATTATTTCTCAAAATATTAATTAGACGTTTTCAATCAAAAATAATGAAATAAAATTATTATTTCATTTGAAATAGGGGTTGATTACATTATATGGTTATCAGATTAAGGTTTCAACTGTTATTAAGTTATGTTATTAAGTTAGGGTTTCAAGTTTACCAAATTATGATTTGTGAATCATATGCAAAAATCATTAATTTTAGAGTGGGAAGTGATAAAATGATGTGTGAAAAAGAATACAAGGTGAAGGAATATTTATAGTTGAAATTAAACTCTAAAATCATTAATCAATTCTTTAATTCAACTGCTACTAATCCATCATACATTCAATGGGTATCTTTGTTTGCCTTTTCATTATCCTTGCAAATTACTTCCATCAATAAATATTTTATAGTTACAATTGCAATTAACAACATTTGTTAATTGACTCGTTCAAATCATTAATGTTAATTGTAACCATTAACAAATTCATTTTCATTTGTATTAAAATTCAAAATAAATTTGGTGTAAATTTCATTTGGATTAATTTCACCTTAATTTATATTTGAATTTGGTGTGAATTTTATTTGAATTAAATTTCACATTTAATTCACATTTAAATTTGGTGTTAATTTTAGTTGGGTTAAATTTCACAATTAATTCACATTTGAAATTGGTGTGAATTTTATTTAGATTAAATTTCACTATTAATTCATATTTGAATTTCATTTGAATTTCAATTGCCTAAATATCATTTTCATTTAATTAATGAAATTAGTTTAATACCAACGCTCTCCACTAATGAGGATGCGCATCTCATATGTTTAGTCAACAGATGACTATTTTATGAAAGGTACTCGGGCACAACTAGTAACTTAATCTTGGGTTACCAACCTAAGATTGAAAGCTTTCCAACCGCCAATGTAAATAGTGATAATCTCACTTGGGTACTTCATCTCACCACCCTTAGTAAGACACTTTTTTAAAGAGAAACCATTAAAGGAATTGTGGATTTTCTCCAGTATACAAACCATGTCCCTAATTTCTTTAGATGAGAAACTCATCTCTTACAAATAAATAGTGAATTAAATCGAAAAAAATTAAGAAATTAATGGTATGTCATCATTTATCAGTAAAAAAATAATAATTAAATTTTCTTTTTCAAAAGTCCACCCCAAATCCCTACATAGATCTATCTGCTCTTTTCGGTTTTGAAACTTCTCAAGGAAAATTCGGGATATTCGGTTGATCTTTTAATTTGGTACTTTTGGGAAACTGGTCACAGTGAGTAATTTCTTTCAAAACTTTTTGACCCATCAAAAAATAATTATGTTTAAGCAGATTGTTCTCGAGGAAAAAGACGTCATAAAAACACGTCGTTAAGGTGTTTTATAGCCGTCCAAAAGGCTCGGCTTCTGTGTCCTCGCCATGGCTTCGGCACGAGCCATGGTCTCAGCGTGGCTTTTTTTGGGGGGGAAACGACTTAGCGTCATTTCATTAAAAATTCCCAAAAACGGGAAAAAAAACACGAGTTTAAGAGATCATTCTAGACAGGCCTAGAATGATTTTGAAGTTGTAATATTCTAAATAAAATCTAAAAAGCTAAAAACGTAAATGAATTATCTCATTACAATGCTTTCAATTCTAGTGAGTTCAAAAAACGGTAAATTCCAGTTCCTGTAGATATTACAGTTCTGCTTCGTGCTTGGAATTCTTCTCCACGTTCCCGTGAGGGCGCTGCAATCTGATACAATATCTTTCCATAACTCTTCAACTCTCCTGCGGGTTCTTCCATATACCCTTGCATTCCGTTCTTGCCAAATGTTATACATCACTACTCCAAAGCCGCACTTGAACACGCATGTTGCAAATCTATTTCCCTTAGCTTTGAGTAGTGTCACTTCTTTAATTTCATTTCATTCGCTCGGGAAACTGATTAACTCCAGGCTTTTATAGAATCTGACTCAAAGGTTCGAAGTAATACAGCAGCTCCCGAATAGGTGATCTATGGTTTCTTCATTTTCTCTGCATAAAAGACAGCTCACGTTCGGGATGCTCGTATACTTATTGATACGATCACGAGTGTTGAGTCTTTCCCAGAAGGCGAGCCATGGGATGAACTGGTATCGAGGGATAATTTTCGTTGACCATACAAGAGGAGCCCATTCTACTTTTTGCGCTTTTTCCCAGGTTACCTCCCATATTTTCTTCGATACCATCTTTCCATTCATAAATATCCAGTTTGTCATGTAGTTGTATGTTACTTATATGATCAAGTATACTCTGTCCTTCTGGATTTCTTGTCAGGAGTGAGTCTCAATTCTCGTCTTTAATGTCCTTGATTTTCCCTTCTGCGCAGTCCCTTCTGATATGGGTATTTTGAAACTCCTCCTTATGGATGATAGGCTGGTTTTCGAACTAGGGGTCGTGCCAGAATAGAGTACATTTCCCATCCTCTAGTCGGATGTCATAAAGATCTGCAATATCGCTTCTTAGTTTAAGAATCTTTTTCAGAGACCAACTCATACCTTCATGAATTTTGCAGGTCTAGATGCTGGTTTCGTATTTCATAAACCTCGTACGCACTCATTTGATCCATAGTGACTCCTGATTGCGCTCCAAAGCCCACAAATGCTTGAAAGTGAGAGATTTGTTCCACTCGATACAATTCTTCAAGTCGATGCCTCCCTCGTCCTTTGGTTTACAGAGAGCGGTCCAATTGACTTTCTTTCCTCCTCTCCCGCTACTGCCCCAGATAAAGTTCCTCATCAGCGTTTCGAGCTCCTTCATTACCTTCTTCAGAATGACCATCTATTGTGCCCAGTAGCCAACTATGCCCATGACCATGGTTTTGATAAGTTCGATCCTTCCTACATAAGAAAGTTTTTTTGTTGCCCAGCCAGATATCGTGTTTTTTACCTTTTCAATCAGTGGCTTGTAGTGTGAGATCTTGATCTGTTTCGCGGTTAACGGAATTCCTAAGTACCTTACGGGAAAGTTGCATTCCTTGATGCTCATGATATTGAAGATGTCCTGCTTTGTTTCGTCCTTCACGCCTCCATAAAATGCCACACTTTTTATTTCATTAATAGTTAAACCTGTAACCTCAGAAAAGAACGTTAGTGCAGCCCTAAAAGTTTTAATGGAATCAATGTCTACGTGCGCTAGAATGAACAAATCGTCAACAAAGCATAAATGGGTTACCTCATCTACCTCACAGAATGGGTGAAAGATGTATGGACAATTATTTCGGAACATCACGAAGATGCTCTCAAAGATCACCATGATAGCTACGAAAAGGTAAGAAGAGAGGGGGTCCCTTTGCCTTACCCCGTTTTCCCCCTTGAAATAGCCTCCGTGAACTCCATTGACGCTAACAACAAAGTAGGGTGATAAAACGCATTGCATAATCCAATCAATAAAAATCATAGGAAAAGTAGAAACAACCAGAAAGTCCCAAATGGCTTCCCATCTAACAGAGTCGAAAGCTTTCTTGATATCTATTTTAAAATTCACTCTCGGGAATATTTTCTTTTTCTCATAGTTTTTTAAAAGGCTCTGCATGAGAAGAATATTATGAGAGATTGTCCTACCGGGGATGAATGTAGATTGTTTAAGATTTATAATTTTTCCAATGACATTTTTAAATCGTTTAGAAATGATTTTTGAAATTATTTTATAAATCACATTGCAACAGGAAATTGGTCTAAAATCTTATACTTTCTCGGGTACCGTAGTTTTGGGGATCAAGGTTAGAATCGATGTATTCCATTGCTTTAACATCTTCCTGTTTTGAAAAACTCCAGAACCCTATCAGTAACGTCTTTACCCACAACCGACCAATTGTCTTTGAAGAACTGTGCATTAAACCCATCAGGACTCGGGCTTTTATTCCCATCAATACTAAACAGAGCTTCTTTAACCTCAACCCTCGTGACCACCCTTATCAACTCGCGACTATCTTCTGTAGAGATTTTCGTATCAATAATCTGATACAAGGTATTCAAGTGACTTTGATGCTACATTCTTATACCCATAAACTGCTTATAAAAATCGATAGCCAAATCTTATACACCCTTTTGACCCTGAACATATTCACCATTATCATTCTTCAGCCTGTATACATTGTTTCTCATGTTTCTAGCCTTACATTTTCTGTAGAAGAAAGCTGTGTTTTTGTCACCCAACGAGAGCCAACTATGTCTTAATTTCTGTCTAAGAAAATTCTTTTCAAACTGACTCAGCTTCCTAAAGTTTTCAAGCACATTTCTTTTTGTTTCATTGAGTTGTACATCACTATCATCCCTTAATAACCTTCTTGTCAAAGCTTTGAAGATGATTCTTCAGGAGCTTAAGCTTCTCAGAAACCCTGTGTACATGTTGGATCCCCTGACATTTGTAGATCATACGCTTTCGAGAATACCCTTGAATTTGTCGTTTTCCATCTAGAAATTGAAAATTTTAAAGGGCCTTTTGAACATTTCTTTCTTTTTCCAGAACAATTTAATCGGGCAGTGATTAGATATACCCAGATTCAGAATGTGAAGTTGACTTATCGGAAATTGGTTAATCCAGTTCTAATTTACCAGACATCTGTCAATTCTACTTCTTCTAATTTGCTCATTTCTTCTCGTAGAAGACCAAGTGAAGAAATTCCCATAATTGGTAGGCTCGATACAACCTATATCTTTGATGCAGTCATTAAAGTCAATCATATCCCGAGTTATTTCAAATTTTGGGCTACGATCAGATTCGTTTCTAGTTACCCATATCTCAGCGTGGCTTTGGCATGGCTGGTTCGGGTGCCCGTTGAGCTGAAATTGTCGCTCTGCGGCTGGTCTAGCTGAGCTACGACTTGGTTTGGACCAGGAGGCTTAGGCCTATTTGTTTTGCAATTCTATTTTTTTAACTCTCATATAAACCCAAATCATTTCGTTATTTTTATTTATTTATAAATAATCTTTTTAAGTTTTATATAAAATTGTCCGGTTATTTAATAATTAATTTGGTGTGAGTCCAAATTAATTCTTTGTTTTAATTATGTGCAACGTGATCTTATAAAAATAATTTTAAGAATAATTTGTTAGCTCGAATTCTTTTTATAATTATAAATTGAAATATAAAAACTAAGTTATATACTATAATTAAAATTTGAACAAAATAATATAGCTTAACATGTTCCTGACAGTACGTAGTAAAATAAAAAACAATTCTAAAATATTGATCTAGGATCTTAGACTGCCTTCAATTTTTAGCTTTTTGTTTACCTTTAAAATTTTGGTGTTTATTGATTAATTCTTGCCCACATATGACTCGGATTTGTTTTGTTAAGATACTTGCATCAATAAATAAAATTATCTTTCAAAAAAAAAGAAAAGCATTGTTTTCCAAGATAATCACAATTCAAGTAAACTAGGTATTGAAATTATAAGGCTCAAATGTTTGCTCCCACATTTTATTTATTCCTTTCATAACCAAAACCCCTTTTTTTTCTCCATAGGCAACATCACAGAATATGCATGGCCTCTTAAAATTTCTCCACTATTCTTGAATAGTTCTCAAGATTTAACTTTAACCTTCCTTCAATTACTCCAATTCCACCTTTTTCTTTGTTCCATTATTCGTCACCACTAATCTCTTCTCGACCTTCTATTACCCTCACTTACTTATTATTTTTTCCCTTCGAAAATTTTTGGCTTCCAAGAAGATTCCATTTCATCAAATCTGATTAAATCCATCCGTTCAAGGGTGTAGGGTGGCAAATGGGTTGAACCCCAACCCCCAAGAAATCCCTTGTTTGTCCACCCGCGTTACAATCTTGCTCGTTCGGTTGTATAGTTTGACACAATGTTGGGAATATGCGCAATTGATTTAATGGAGATATGTCATTCCTCGAGCTTTCCATATCTCCTCCAAGATTACTACCATAAATCCCACAAAATTTGTTCTCAAATCGTCCATCATTTTGATCGCTGCCTTTCATGGCATAAGCACTTCCTAGAATCGAGGTATTGACCGAAGAAGTTGCCCCAATCTGTGCTGCCTTTTGTAACAAAGCCGTGGCAGACATGTTTGCGGTTGAGTTTGGTTGGTTGGATTGGTGTTGGGAGCTGAAGAGAGAAGGGATACTTACAAACTGCGGGTTCTCATTGTTTTTCTGCCCAAAGTTGCTCAAAGGAAGTGAAGTGTTAATGTTATTGTTCTTTGTGGCTGATAATAGCTCATGGTGATCAACATTATTTGGAACAAGTTTATTGCCAAATATCCAATTTAGCTGATAATGATCAGGATTAGCCACAGGATCATTTCCATATGCTAAAGATGATGATTCCGAGCTCAATGGGACATGTAGTTGATGGGGACTATTTGATTGACCCATCCATAGAGGTAGTTCCCGGTTCGTTGGATCGATATTCCCATTTGGCAAATGACTTGAGATCGGCTTGAAAATGGAAGAAAAATGCACTTGGGACATTCCAGAAACTTGTGGTGGTCCTATGAAAGGGTAGTTGAGATTAGCCGTTATAGGATTGGTGTTGTTGATGTGTGCCGCTAAGGCTGATGCAGCATTCACCCTTGCCGTCTCTTCGGCTAAGGCGTCACAGAATGCCCTATGGGTAATGAAGCTATCTCTCCTGCACAATATGGAATATTAGATGTGTTAAGAGAAAAACATCTAATTTTAGGATCATCATTCACTTTATTAATATTCAAAAATGTTTTATCCTTATGCTAGACCAAGATAAACTCAAGATTTATTGGACACATTGATATTTTTTCTTTATTAACACATCATTAATGCGAGTTCAAGATCAAGTTTATTAGGATAGTTGATTTTTGTTTTCTATTCAATGGAACACATAGACGCCCAATCTGAGACATATGAAGTGTTTGATTCATGCTAGATAAGATCAAGATTGATTGGGCTCATTTGTTTTGTTTTTTTTCTATTGAAATCAAAGTGATACCCCTATAGGCAAGGATATACACAAAAGTTTAGATCTATCGATTATTGCAAAAAAATAAATATAGTGTGATAACAAATCGAGTAAATAAAAAGCAAATTAATTAAAGTGGTTTTAATTACCTAGAAAATATTGTGCCACAGTCACACTTGTATTCCCTAGTGCCACAAGTCTTCGAATGAGCTTTCCAATCAGAATGAACTGCATACCTCTTCGAACACTTTTCGCATTTCCACTTCTTCTCTCCATGTTTTCTACAAAAGTGTTTCTTGATTCCCGTCAAATCTCCAAGAGCCCTTGACGGGTGATTATGCACACAACTTTTTTCGGGACAAACATAAACCCTCTTTCTCGGCTCCTTTCCCGTCCTTTGCTTCAACTTCCACGGTAGATTATGTCCACGTCGGTGAAGTTGTAAGTTTTGATCCCGTTGAAACCCCTTACCACATATCTCACACAAAAACCGATTCGTCGCCATTAGGGTTTTAGGAGATAACGCGATAACCTCCGCTTCCGGATCTATATCATATAAAAGAGTTGATAAGAATATATCATTTTTTGGATAGCATCAATATGGGATCAACTAAGTAAAGTAAGAATATATATATGGTTTATGAATATCCTGAAAATCTAGATTAAAAAGGAGAATAAGTAAAAAGGAGAAGATCAAGACTTGCCTGGTGTTCCGGGGAGGTTTCTTTTCTTCTTCAAGGGAGGAGGATTGGTTCCATCTTGTGGGTTTTCTATGAATCCAATTGGAAGTGCTTCTTCAGCCATTTTATTCAACTGCATGTAAAGATTGATGTTCTTTGCTTATATATGACTATAACCTAGCTAGCTAGAAAGAAGAGGCCAACAAATAGATGAATAATTGAGAGCCTTTTTCTCTCTCTCACTCTTTCTCTTTAAATTAAGTTGGAATAAGGATGTTAATGAAAACCCACAATATGAAGCAAAGAAATGAAGGTTTGTTTATATCTCTCTATCCCCGTGCGTGTGTAATGTAGTCATTTAGGTGTTTACTTACCTACATGCTTGAGATGATATAAAAGTATTTGCTTTTTGTGGAGGGGCGGTGAAAAGTGAAAGTAGTTTCCTTTTTATTGTCTCTCTCTCTCTCTCACTCTCACTTAAAGAGAGGAGTTGGCCACAAGTGAAAGGTGCATGATGACACATATGATGAGGTCTGCACAGAAAGAAATTCTGTGACTTCTCTCACTTGGAATGATTGTCCCATAATTTCATGTTCTTTTAAGTTTGTTTGGTTTTGGATTTCTTTTTATTATTATTATTTGAGGTTAAATTTAGATTATAGGTTTTAAAAAATTATAGAGTTGGTGAGTAATATAATATTTGGATTGAGATTGTGTTTAATAGAAATTAACATAACCTTGAAGTTTTTATTTATTCAAGGGCTTGATTTATCTTAGAAGTGAGTGTGCAAAACTGGATCTACTATGAGGGGTCCAGATTTTTTTGTTATTTTTGATTTTTGAAAATGATTCATTATATTAAAAATGAACATTTGAGCACAACGTAAAAAATTAAATGAAAAAGAAACTATACATTACCCAATAGCCAATAGGTTATCGAGTTCGTAAATCCTCAAGAAGAACAATTAACTACCTGACCGATTTCATCGATTTTTTAGAATAAATCTCAGAAAGCGTTCGACGATTTTTTTCAACTAGATAGTTATTCGGAAAATAATTTGGATGCTAAACCAAATATGTAGACTATCCAAACTTTTTAGTAACTACCCAATTAAAGACTCAAGCATTAACAAGTGAAATTTATTAATACTTCAAATACTACTCCATTTTTGTGATGTTATCCACTTAATTATTTTCAAACAAGAAAATTTAATTTTGATAGTGAGATTTAAAATGTTATATTGTGGGCTTGAGAATAGAATGTATTAAAATAGATATTTGAGAGTGATGTTCACTCCAACAACAAAATTTCACTTTGTTTAAATTTTTTCAAACAAAAAAAGAGAAAATGCATAAATTTAGCTCCCCAAGTCTTTATGGTGGATAGTGGAGAAGCCAATTCCCCAAAACAATTATTAAAATATCTGGATTGTATTGTCACCTTCTACTTAGTCTTTTTACCTAATTCATTATCATTCTTGATGAACTTAAATTAGAGATTAATCAACACTTAAGAGAATTCTTCATTACTTGATAATGATTGGATATGTTTATTTAAATACTTCTCATCTAGCTCTATTGATACTTAAATAGACATAATGATTGAGGGGATCATACTAGCTAGCTTTCTACATTCAAACAAACAAATAAATATTTTTATAATTTTATATTAATTTTTTTTTAGTTATAAATTTAAGTAGCAAAATTAGCCAATATGTGATTGAAGATAAATTCCTCCCCAAAACACAAATAGAAGAAATTCATAATTGGTTGATAGCATTTCTATATCAAGCCTCGTGACTTGAATCTCTCCTAAAGTAACAATAATTTACAGACTTTTTCTCCTCATGATAAAAGGAAAAAGATGAAGATGGGAGGGGCTTGAATGGAAGGTGTGTCATCACTAGTACTTCAAAATAATATAATGTAGTTTTTCCCTTGCTAGATTAATTGTAGCAAATATTCTTTAGTTGGGAGAGAATGGCTTGTAGATTCTACTTTGGCATAATGTCCATTATCATTCCAGACATCAAACAGTTTCTGATGTGATCTCTTATACAGAATTGGAGGGTGCATGTATATGTATGATTGTTAGTCTATAAATATTCATTACATTATTTGTATATGTAGATTCATTTGAAATCATTCTTTTTCTACATAAATTGTCTAATCTCTCTTTTTTCTTGTTTGCCATGTGACTTTTAACTTTTCCTTTCTAATATTTACTGTAATACAAAATAAAAACAAAACATGCATTTGAGATTGGTCCTTTACCCTTAATTTAACTAATTATCATATAGAGAATAGATTGACCATTTATCTTTTTAATTAATTGTTTGTTAGAGCTAGTTGATTTCATCTAAATTGAATTTTTTTACTAATTAAATTATTAGGATAGTTCAATTGTCAAAAGTGATTCCTAAAAGACTAAAAATCACAAACTTGATTGACATTTTAAACGTTTTAAATAAGGGTGAAAGTCATGGTTATAGGATAATGCTAGCTTCTTACCTTCAAAAAAAAATCACTATAAATCTGTATTAAATTTTGAATTAAATCACTATAAATCTGTATTAAATTTTGAATTAAATTTATTTTCTTCTTCTTTATTTTTAAAAGAAGATTGCTCAAATTAATTTGAGCGTTTTAATTCATACATTTGGTTGTAATCCTCTAAAGCAGATGCATTCTATATATGAGAATGCAGATGCATTCTATATATGAGAATGCATTCTAAAAGTCATCTTAACATGTTGCTGAATTTTGGTTCAAAGAGTTTCATACCAATTCAGAATTTTCACCATATTTTAGTTTGCAATGTTATTTACAGAATCATTTCAAATATAATTTTTAAGCAATTTAAATCTATTATTTATAATCTTGTTAGTCATGGGAAATCATCATTCATACATACTCGTTCAATATCTCATAATATTTTTCTCATGCAAACCATTTTAAAGGATTATAGTAGGAAGAGAATATTACCTAGGATTAATTTTAAGGTTGAATTAGAAAAACTTTTAATTCATTTAAATGTGATACTATTAATACATTCTTGATCGTTTCTGGATTCCCGAATATTTTTAATGAATGGATTATGCAGTGTGTTTCATCTACCAATTTCAATGTAAAGCGTGAATGGTGTTCATAGAGGATTCTTCAAAGGTGAAAATGGAGTCAACCATTCATCTTCCACCCATTCTGTAGGGAAGATGACATTACCCATATATGTTTTGATGACGACATGTTTATTATTGCAATAAATGAGTCAAGTTGCTCGTGAGCCGCTCGCGAGCCGCTCGGTCAAAACTCGACTTGAGTTTGACTTTAACCAAGTTCGAGTCAAGCTCGAGTCGAATCGTTTAATATTCAAGTCAAGCTTGAGCTCATATAATACTTACTCGATGGCTTATCGAGCTTTTTCGAGCATGATAATAAATAATATTTTATTTATTTTAATATTGAAACCTAAAATTTAAAATAAATATTTTTCTTCATAAATATTTGAAATTTAATTTTAGTTCAAGTTTTTTGAGCCAAGCTTGTAGGTAAATAGTCGAGTCGAGTTCAAGTCGAGCTAAAAATACTTAATCGAGTCAAGCTCGGGCTCAAACTGGTTTAAACTCGGCTTGACTCGTTTGCAGCCCTAATTGTTGTTAATGCGGATGTGGAATATATCAAAAACTATTAAGGAATCATTAACTATATTTTCTAGTATTACAGGTTTTTACATTAATGAAGAAAAAAATCGATTTTTATGGTGGAGTTGATAATGAAACAAAGATGAGCATTTTTCAAATGATGGTCATTAAGGAGGGATCTCTTCCAGTCATGTATCTAGGAATTCTTCTTTCTTCAAGGTAGATTCGAGTCTCAACCTAAAGGTCACTTATAGAGAATGTCAAGAACTATATTTATGGTTTGGCTTCCAAGAGGCTTTCTTACGTGGGTCGTATTAAACTTGTCAATAAGATGATTATGGGCAGTATTGGGTCATGGACTCACAGATTATGCTTCCAAAAATGACAATGAAGGACCTTGGTCGGCTTATGAGAGATTTCATTTAAGAAACCAAGGAAGAGACGGGAAGAAAGTCAAGTGGGATGATATTTGTAAACCAAGGCAGGAAGAAGGGCTTGGAATCAAGTGTTTTGTGGAATGGAATAAGGCCCTTACATATAGTTATTTTTGGACAATATAGAATAAACAAGAATCATTATGGGTCCGTTGGGTTCATTCGAGGTTTTTGAAATAATAAATCAGTATTTAGACGTGTAAAATAAAAGAGATTATGTCATGGTCTCTAAAAACGATTCTCAAATTGAAGCAAAATGTGGGAGGATGCATTAGATTTGATTTAGTAATGGAAAATGTACTTTATTTGGCATGAGCCTTGATTTGAGAGTCGGTCAATCCTTGAAAAACAGGAATTTGAAAGAGTTCGTGTTAGAAGAGAATATCAATCTACTAGTGTGAGAGATGTGAATGATGATAAATGTCATGCAATTTTGAGACGAATTTCAGAAGGTGTAAGAATTGAGATTAATCAGATGTCTTTTACTAAACAAGAGGATTCACATGTTTGAATGGTTGAAGTTAATAATAAATTCAATGCAATTTTGGCATGACAATACATTTGAGTTAGAGGGCAGATTGTTAATTAGGCTTATTGTGTATGCTCATGTGAAATCATACCCCGGCATCAAATTGTACTTTGGCTTGCCCATCATTAAAGGCTCATGACGAGAGACAGAATCATCAGTAAGTTTATGACAATCCCGAGTATTGTTGTGTTCTTTTCTCTAATAATGAAGATTTGATTGCTCATATTCTTGGTGAGTGTCCTTATAATAGAGTAATTTAGAAGATTTTTACTAATAATTTCATATTTAGTAGCTTTCCCGGTGATTGGAGTCATATTAAAGGTTTAGCGCTCACAAAGGCTAAAAGTGATACATTTTATGCTAACTTTTTCAAGTGTTACATTGGAACGGTCTTATATCAAGTTTTGATGGAAAGAAGCACTAGTAACAAAAGCATATCGATCGATAATACCTTGATTACCAATTGGATTTAATCTGATCGTTACCGATCGCTAGAAGCTCTCTTGATATTACAAATTCAAAACATGCTGATTGGACTTTAATCAATCGTTATATGATAATATCGATTGGAATCTAACCGATCGGTATAGGATAATACTGATTGAAATCTAACCAATTGTTATTAGGTAATACCGAAACAAAAAAGCAGACTCAACTAGCGGCGACGACGATAAGAAACCCTAACCCATTTCTAGGTTATACATTTAGTACATCATAAGTTGAGAACATAAGTGAGTAGTAAAATAACTTACTCTCTTTAACATGAGCACTTTATCTTGAAAACTATCAATTTCTCTATTATTATCATGTTCGTCAAATTTCATGTGAGTATATAGGTGAGGCCCTGATGCCATCCTCTTCAATTCCATCAAAAAGGGCAACTCTTCCACGTCGGTACTCCCTGAATATAGCTTAAAGAAATGAAGAATGTCATTCATACCAGTTTCAATACCAGTTTCAATCTGTTAGTTTAAGTTATAGAAAGAAAAAGGAGAAAATTATTTAAATTAAGATTAAAGAAGAAATCTTTAATTAAGTTGAATTAAAAAAACGTTTTAATTGATTAAAATGAACTTAGGATAATAAAAATCAATACGACGTAGTTTTGATGTTGCGTTGATAATTGAATAAAACTAAGTTCTGCAAATATTTAATGAGCAGATAAAGTTGAAGAGTCGTGAGTAGCAGAGATGGCGTCAGTAGAGCTGAAGAGACATTTGTTAGATAAAATTAGACCGGTTCACATAAACCTAACTTAAATAAACATTCCATGCAGGAACAAGGAACCGGACCGGTCAAACAAAAGAACCGGCTAAAGAAAACTAGCCGGTCAAGTCAATAAACCGACCAGGAACACTTGGAACATGACCGCACAAAGAAAGGATCGGCCAAAGCTTAAAACCGGAAACATCAGACAGCCGATCAGCCACAAGGCAGAGGAATAACCGGAAGAAGTCCGGTTATACTACTCACACCGGAAGCCATCCGGTTAAGTCGAATGACCGACCAATATAAGAAGACAATTCGGGTATCTGTTGAGAATGATACCAAAGGAACAGACTGAACACTTCCATATCCATACAAGTCTAAGGAAAGTCTGCAGGCTGCAGAAGACAGTCCAACAGGATCTTTCCACTTCGGGATAAGTCAGAAAGGAGATCTTCCAAGTACAGACAACTGTCTAACAGACAGTGTCCACATTGAGTAAAAGACAAACTTAGCAGGTTTGTTTTACACACCGAAAGAACAGACCGTCAGGTCTGAGGTTGACCGTCAGGTCTGAAAAGATGACCGCAGGGTCTGAATCACTAAAACACTGAACCTCTGCACTTCTTCTCAGCCAATCAGATTCAAGGAGATGAAATATGACCGTTGGCATATTTCATCTATAAAAGTGGCAGTTGAAGAAGAGTAAATGTGGGACACAGAGAGACAAAAGGGATAACAAGAGATTCTAAGAGCTTCTAATTTACAAGTGAAAACAGTGTATTTTAGAAAAAGCCTAAGTGCTAAAGTTGAAGTGTGTGTTTTACAATTTCGGTACAAATTGTAAGAGTGTTATCAAGCAGGAAATAAGTCTTGATCGGATTGTACTTGTATTCCTTAGTGAATATCCTTCTCACGGTTTCGAGAGGAAGGGGTGACGTAGGAGTCTTATCTCCGAACATCCATAAAATCTGTCTTGTCATTTACTTTCTGCCGGTTCCATTATCTAACCGATCCGTACCGCTCTAACCTACTAAAAGCCGAATCACCAAGTTACCGAAACCGACCCATCATTTTCTGTAACCTTCATCATCCGAAACCGGTTCTGCCTATCATACAAGTGTGCTGCTTCAACCTGAAACAAACCTCTTCCGCGCTTGAACCTAGTTCAAGGGTTTGTGACAGTTTGTGTAGTATTGAAACCCCGGTGTTAATCTCTAACCGGATTAACCACCACCCTTCGAGTAAGAACCGCTAACCGGTCCAACCCCCGGTCCTCCAGCGGCTACCTAAATCCTAACAATTGGTATCAGAGCAGTTAGTTTCAATACTCAAGCAAACATGTTTCAGGATAGGCCTCCAATGCTAGAAGGTGATGACTTTGCCAACTGGAAGGCACGCATGCACCTACACCTAATCACTTTGGATGATGAGATGGAGTCCATTCTGGCCGAAGGACCGATAATCATTGATAAGGACAGAAAGGAATGGACAGCTGAAGATAGAAGGAGAAACAACCTGGATAACCATGCTAGAAACCGGATCTCCAACAGTGTGGATAGAAATACATACTGCAAGATCAGAGACTGCAAAACCGCGAAGGAGACATGGAATACGGTCATTCAGATCTTTGAGGGAAATGAAAGAACAAAGGAAAACAAGATAATGGTGGCTACTCAGAAGTTCGAAAGAATCAAAATGAAACCGGGAGAAACTATGAAAGAGTACAGTGACCGGTTCACTGGTGTGTTAGATGAGCTAGCAAATCTTGGCAAGAGGTATGATAACAAAGAGGTCATCATGAAAGCTTTGAGATCTCTTCCAAGTGTATGGGACATAAAGACAATGGTAATGAGGGAATCAAAAAGCCTACGTAAGATGAAACTACACGATGTATTCGAAGATCTTAAGGCATATAAGTTTGAAATAAGGTCTAGAACTGAAGAAGAAGTCTCGGCCTCAACATCAACCAGAGCACTAATCACGTCTACAGAACCGGCTGTACTCGCACTGGCACCTGTACCTGTACCTGTACCGATCAGAACCGCCGAACAGTTCACCGAGGATGCCATGGCTATGCTTGCACAAAAGTTTGGAAGGTTCATGAAAAGGAGCCAACCAACAAACTACAACTATGGTGATAAATCTAATGTAAGGTGTTATAACTGTAACTGTTTGGGACATTTTAAGTGGGAATGCAGGAAACCAAGGAGGGATGACCGGAAACCGGATTACCAAAATAACCGAAGCAATTATCAACAAACCGGTGAAGGAAGTGAGGTACCGAAAGCACTGATAGTCGATGATGGAGGAAGCTTATGGGCTCACAGTGACAGCGATGATGAACTCACATGTCTTATGGCAAATGAGGAACAGGTATTTGACTCTCCCTGTGAAGAATTTACTAAAGATGAGTTATATAATGCATTGAATGACATGGTAGAAGAATATAAGAACCTACTAGCCATGCTACTTAAGCACCTCAACATTAGAACCGATCCTATAGTACCCATTCCGACAGAACAAGAAGTACCCGTTATAACCGAACCGGAAATCATAAAACCAGATGAAACCCCTAGCATAGAAACCGAGTTAGAAACCGAACCACCACTTAGTACCGAACAGTCTAGTGAACCGACTAGAGAATTAACCGAAGAAGAAAATGCCCGACTCCAATATAAGATGGCTGCATATAAGAGATCCAGTGATATAGTAAAGAAAATGTGTGGTCATTACAGACATCCCCGTTGCAAGTTTGGCCTAGGATACACAGAGGATAACTCCAAAGACCAAAAACCCGTAGAGAAAGTAAGGCTTACAAGAAGTAACCTGCCTCTTATAAGATTCCTTAAAAGCTCCTGGACCGCTGAAGAAGAGTTGACCGCATACTATAGGGAAGAAAAGCTAAAATACGACTATGTTGGTCCAACCGACTCTGAGAAATGGCTTGACCCTGTGAAAAGAAAAGCCGAAATTCTCAAATATATGAAAGCCAATCCTGAACCGCATAGGTCAAACCAAAGATCACCACCATTTAAGACCTTTGTAGGAAAACCGAGATACACAAGACCGAGTACCAAAAGGACGGTTAAAACCCTAGCAAAGAAGGTCGTCCGGTTTGTCAAGGTTTGGATACCCAAGGGACTAATCTCATGTGGACCCAAGTAAATGTGGGTACCAAATAGTTGTAAATATGTATATTTTGCAGGATCTAAAGAAACGGCTAGGAAACTCTAAATGGTACTTGGATAGCGGTTGCTCCAGGCATATGACCGGAAACAACAACCTGCTAACCGATATCAGAATAGTAACCGGTGCTCTAATCACCTTCGGTGACAACTCAAAAGGTATAATTGTGGGCAAGGGTAAGATTGTCCATGGTAACTTAACTATTGATAATGTACTTTTAGTTGAAAACATACGTTTTAACTTGCTTAGCATAAGTCAAATGTGTGATGCTGGATACACGGTAGAATTCCTTAAACATGCATGCTTAGTTAAGAACTCTCAAGGTATTATACTACTAACCGGAAATAGGTTAGGTAACATCTACAAGGTAGACTGGAAAACTAAGGTAGAATACCCTATATGCATGATAGATAAGACTGATCAAACCTGGTTGTGGCATAAGAGACTAAACTATCTAAACATGAAAACCTTAAACTACATTCGCGGTAAAAAGCTAGTTGAAGGCATTCTTGACATAGTATTTAACCAGGATAGGGTTTGTTCAGCATGTCAAATGGGTAAACAAACTAGGTCAACCTTTAAGAGTAAAGGAAATATACAATCTAGCCGATGCTTAGATCTTCTTCACATGGACTTATTTGGACCGATTCAGGTCGTTAGCCTAGGAGGTATGCTTTACACCATGGTAGTTATTGATGATTATTCTAGATTTACATGGGTAATATTCTTACCATCTAAACGTGAAACCGCATCAAACTTGATTACACTGCTTAAACGTTTGCAAAATGAAAAATTAACTCGGATTAATAGCATTAGAAGTGATAGAGGTACCGAGTTTACCAATAGTACCTTGACCGCATATCTTGATGAATCCGGTATTAGACACGAGTTGTCTAGTGCTAGGACTCCTTAACAAAATGGCCTGGCAAGGAAGCCGCACGGTCCATGATAGCCGACTCGGGCATTGCTCAGAAATTTTGGGCTGAGGCTATCAACACTGCATGTTATACACAAAATCGGTCTCTGATTAACAAGTTTCATAACAAAACACCTTATGAGGTTTATTTTAACAGGGTTCCCAAACTTATATACCTCAAGATTTTCGGTTGTAAATTCTATATACATATAAATGGTAAAACTCAACTCTCTACTTTTGATGCAAAAACCGATATTAGGATCATGCTAGGTTATTCAGCAGTGAGTAAGGCATATAGAGTGTATAATAACAGAACCTCAACCATGGAGGAAACAATTCACGTTGTTTTCGATGAATCGGTTGAAAGTAATACTGCATCATGCTTTGATCTACACAACAGATTGGAAAACAACAATATCCATTCTGATAGTGAAGATGAAATCCCGGTTTTCAGGCGGTTTGTCCATGACCAAATGGGTAATATTGAAACCCAGTCTGATCAAGTTGTTCCACGACAGGAAGCTGACACTTCGGTCCAATCCGAGGAAGTCGGTCGGTCTGACAATCCAGTTCAGCCTACTGACATGTCTAGCCTTGATCAAATAAACAGTAATCTGGTAGACATCCCTGAACCGAACTTCAAAAGGAACACTAAACATCCTCCTGAGCAAATCATAGGTGATCCTTCAGAACATGTTCGAACTAGAGGTCAACTAATGGAGGAATACCTTAATTCCTCCTTTATATCCCAGATTGAGCCGAAAAGAATAGATGAAGCATTGTCAGATCCCGATTGGATCTCGGGAATGCAAGAAGAGCTAAACCAGTTCGAGAGTAGTAAAGTCTGGTACCTAGTCCTTAGACCGAAAGATCAACCGGTCATAGGAACAAGATGGGTATTTAGAAACAAACTCAATGAGGACGGTTTGGTCACGAGGAACAAAGCCAGATTAGTGGCACAAGGTTACAAATAGGAAGAAGGCATTAATTTTGAAGAATCATTTGCCCCTGTAGCCAGGATTGAAGCCATTAGGATTTTTCTAGCCTTTGCCGCTTTCAAAAACTTTAAGGTTTTTCAAATGGATGTCAAAAGTGCATTTTTGAATGGTGAACTACGAGAGGAGGTGTATGTTGAACAACCACTCGGTTTCAAAAGTGCTGAATTTCCAAACCATGTATACCGGTTAAATAAAGCTTTATACGGTCTAAAGCAAGCACCTAGAGCCTGGTATGATACATTAACCGCATTTTTGTTACAACATGACTTCACCATCGGTTCGGTGGATAAAACGTTGTTTAAATTTGAAAAGAAGGAACATATCCTACTTGTTCAAATCTATGTAGATGATATCATTTTCGGATCAACCGATCCTAAGCTATGTGATAAATTTTCAAAAATGATGACTAACAAGTTTGAAATGAGTATGATGGGAGAATTAAGTTTCTTCCTAGGTCTTCAGGTTAAGCAACTTAAAGAAGGAACGTTCATAAGGCAACCTAAGTACACCAAGGAGCTTCTAAAGAAGTTGGAATGGACACATGCTCCTCAGCGACTACTCCAATGAGCTCATCGATTAAATTGGACAAGGATGATGAGGGTCAATCGGTAGACCAAATCGCTTACCGGGGCATCATCGGTTCCCTCCTATACCTGACAGCGAGTAGACCGAACATTCTTTTTGCATTCGGTGTGTGTGGGAGATTCCAGGCAAATCCTAAACAATCCCACTACACAGAAGCAAAGAGAATATTGAAGTACCTAAAAGGGACACTTGAT
Organism: Impatiens glandulifera; assembly: GCF_907164915.1. NCBI lineage: Eukaryota > Viridiplantae > Streptophyta > Magnoliopsida > Ericales > Balsaminaceae > Impatiens > Impatiens glandulifera. Next base: position 13,142,956 of record NC_061866.1, on the reverse strand, counting down.
GTCGGCCTATGGTATCCAAAGGACTCGTCCTTTAATCTAACGAGTTATTTAGATGCAGGTTGTAAGATTGACAGAAAAAGCACCAGCGGAACATGTCAGTTCCTAGGTGACCGACTTGTGTCATGGCATAGCAAGAAACAGACATCGGTGTCCACATCCACTGTAGAAGCTGAATACCTGGCGGCAGGAAATTGTTTTTCACAACTCATTTGGATACAACAACAGCTGAAGGACTTCGGTGTCACAGCCGAAGAGTCTCCGATCTTCTGTGACAACACGAGTGCCATAGCAATCACTTACAATCCGGTTCTTCACTCCAGGACCAAGCATATTGACATACGGCACCACTTCATCCGGGAACATGTCACGCTGAAGCATATCCGGCTGGAATATGTACCAACTGATCAACAAGTAGCCGATATCTTCACGAAGCCTCTACAGGAAGCTAAGTTCTCTCAATTCAGACTTACTCTCGGTTTAACCGATATTAGTCAAATCCTTCCTAAGGATGCTTAAAGGGAAACCGGTTCGGACAGATAAAACAGGTAGTTCCTCCTAACCTGTTGGACTTCAAATCTTCTTGGTACCTATGGAAGAACCGCCTAGTTTATCAGATAGAGTAAACCGACCGGCTACTTGGTGCATGCACCAAATAACCGCATCGGGATGAACAACTGATAACTGACCGGTTTGGAAGCAGGTTATCCTAGATTATTTGAATTTCAAACAGAAGTGGAATAATTATCAGTGTTTAAAGATATCTGTTCTGAAACATTGCTCTTTCAAAGTAAACTGGTCGCACCTAAAAAGACGTGAAGATCTGATGATATCTTTCACAGTCCAGGTCTATGACCAACACCCTATACTGCAAACATACATATTTCATGCAATACTTATTATCCTGCAGTTAATAGATATCATCTCATTTAATACCTGGACAATAGGATATTCCCCAAACTAGTATTTAAGTGAAACAAACATTCACCAAAACACTCACAAGACAAAAGATCATCCTCTCACTAAGGCAAAAATGTCTCAGTTCCCCAACATCATTCAGGTTGATTTTCAATCATGTTCAAGCACAGAGCACTATGAGGTGTATAAGATGATCAAATCCCTGGAAGATACCGGTCTTCGGTACTTCCTGGACGACAAGCACACCATATATCCTGAATCAATACTAGAAATTTTCTATCACGCCAGGGTATTCAGGGGGACCCCCCACTTTGAAACTCACATCCAATCTAAGGTGGGAGGCATCATCTTTGATTTCACTGAGAAAGACTTTGCGCGGTGCTTTAGCCTGCCAAAGCAAGGGTTGACAGATCTCGATGTTTCGGCCAACATAAAGGCCGAGATCTCCCTCACCCTTGCACGGTCTGACGAACCGGTTGAGGATCACGGTACTAAATCACACTTGGGAGCTGAATATCAGCTCCTCAATGATGTGATCGGTAGGAGCATCTTCGGAAGAGATGTCACTAACACCTACTGTACGGCGACCTTCAATATGATGGCGGCAATCATCACCGGTACACCGGTGAACTGGTCCAGAGTCCTGTTTGACGTCCTGATTTGGATGGTTGGCATCCGATCAGTCGGCCTAGTTCCTCAACTAAGCTGACTTCTTGTGGAGCTTGGTGTTCCGACCTGTCCCGGTGAAGGTCTAAACCAAGCCCAAGTGCTGACCAAAGAGATAACCGACTCCTTCTATGAGCGGTTTGAGAGGGCTTGGAGGAGGAGGAACCGCCGCAACAACCCTACCGGTGTCGTCAACTCACACGCACACTGAGTCACCCCCTCCTGCACCCGGTCATTTTGCTTCACGTACCGGGTGTATCTTCACTCAATCTACCTACGATCGCTTCGGTTTTATCAATGTTTTCTTCGGCTTTATTTACGTTCTCTTCGGATCTATCCATGTTTCTTTCGGTCTCTTTTGACTACTTTCCATCATGTTAGTGCATTAATGAAAAAGGAATCTTTTAATTAATGAGGTAACTCCCAACTAACACAAGTAATCAATATCCAACTAAATTGGTTACTTCTCAACTAACACCTACCTCGAGCTCGGCAATCTGCCTATTCCCAATGAACCTTGGAAACATAAAGATTCTCTTCCCATATGAGACAAAACTGACATTCAATGTAAACATTTTCCCTCCAAAACCGGTTCTATATAAAGGGAGCTTTCCTAATGAAATCAACACACCTCGAATCCTAAACTCCCTTTCTCTCTCTACAATCAAAGTTTAGAAACATGCCGAGCAGAACCCTAGGAAACTTTTTGAGCGTTGATTTCGACTCATGCATGGAAGAATGGGACGGAAATCATGCAAAGAAAATCATGTTTGAATCCCTTATTGATACCGGCCTTCGAACCTTCCTCGAAGAATCCGGTCCCATACTGATTGAGGATGTCAAGGCATTCTTCAGAAGCGCCTGCATCAGGGGTAATTACATTGTCTCTACGGTAAGAGACCACACCTTCTGGCTTGATGAAGCCGAATTTGCCTCCCTTCTCAACCTGCCCACAGAAAGGTTCTCTGACTTTCCAACTCTGGAGGGAAGTACGGCATTTTATCACGCACTACTCCTTTCTGGAACCATTGATCCAGTGGAAAATTATGGGCTGAAATCCCGCCTCGGTCGTCACGCTCAACTCCTTCTTGAGATTGTGACTCGGTCTGTTCTTTGTCAGTCTCCAAATCAGCGGTACTCAAAGAACACCTACAATATGATGACCCATATCTTCAGCAACACGGCCATCAACTGGTCATCGGTCCTTTTTAAAAATCTGAAGAACATGGTGCTGACCAAGAAAGGTCTCGGTTATGCACCTCACATCAGTAAGCTGATTCTTAAATACCGGCCAGAATTTGGACCGGGCACACCGGCCTCCTCCTCAAACATTCTTGACAAGGATGCGGTGGAAGAAAAGATCTCCAAAATGGTTTTTACATAAGTTGTATTTTATGTATGTTTGTTTTCACACCGATCTATCTTTCACTTTCTTTTCTGCAATGTCTCTTGAATGCAATTTCATTTCACGTCTAAATGACCGGGTCATCTAAATACTTTGAATATCTATCTAAGTAACCGGTTAACATGGTCAAAATAACCGCGCTTCTATCCGGTCTCAAAAGAGAACCGCTTAAACTCAAAAGATTGCAGAATTCTACTTATTCAAAATAACCGGTTAAATTTCGATAACTCTCCGGTTAAATTAAGAAGACTGCAACACCAATCGGTTTCCAAAAGAGATTGCGTCATCCAAGATGAAAGCGGAAATTTTGGAGGGAAATCTCCCGCCCTGGTTTACCGCCCACAGTTTGGCACCTCTTCGTTTACTTCCCATGGTTTCCCGCCCACGGTTTGCCGCCCTTTGAGCTTGGAGGGAAATTTCCCGCCCATTGTTGATGGGACGGTTGGGTTTCCAAACCGCACCTATAAAAGGGGCTCTCGGCCATTTACTTTCATTCTCACGCGAAACAGCTTTCTCTCTCTAAATTCTCAAACTCTCTCAAGCGGTTATCTGCACTTATTCTCTTCAAACTTTCTCAACTCTCTAAGATGGGGCGCAACTCGGCTTTGTTCAAACACTTGACTCAAGTGGATTTCGAGGAAATCCGACAGAAGGGAACGCCTGCGGCAGTAGAAGTTATTAACCGGGTAGCCGAAGCCGGCCTGCAGCATTTTCTCGGCGGTCCCCATATTTTATATAAAGATGCGGTTGAAGATTTCTTCAACACCGCAACTCTCTCTGACGACAAGATTACCGCAACCGTAGGCGGTACTGAATTAGAGCTAACCGAGGAATCGGTGGCGGAGAGCCTGTGCCTTCCAACAGCCGGCCAAGATGTAACGGCGGACAGAGAGCTCAAAACGTTCGAAGCAGCATGCCAAATACTCTCAACGACTAAGGAGCCGATAAAAGTATCCGGTAACAAATCGACGTTGCGACCGGAGTATATACCGATTTGTGATATCTTCACAAAGGCGGTTCAAGCAAGAGGAGGAAACTACAGCAGTCTAATCAAGGACAAAATCAGGATGCTCGTCGGCCTGATAGAAGGCACAAAGGTGAACTGGGCAAAGGAGATGTTCAACAACTTGAAGGATATGGTGAAACCGGATTCCACCCGGTCATGGGGATACGCGGTTCCTCTCGGCAAAATCTTCCTTCACCATAACCTCAAAATCGGACCCGGCGTCACCATCCCATCTAGAAGCCTAATTAGAGCCAAACAATTCCTAGAAAGGAATCAACCGGCCCCCGGATCCACAGGTGGCCGAAAGAAGACAACCGGCAAGAAATCGGCCCCGGCGAAAGAAAAGGCCGAGAGCAAAGGGAAAGAGAAAATAGTATTCTCGGAACCGCCACAACCAACGGAGGAGGAAGAGTCGGCTTCCACATCTGAACAGACCGAATCAGAAAAGACCGATGACGAAAGACCGGACAATGAAGAAGAGAATTCGGGCCAAAGTCCCGATAATACCGGTACAGACGCAAATTCTGAGAACGCCGAGGGCGGTGAAGAAAGTAGTGAAGAAGAGGAGGAGGAGGACGAACCGACAAAGGCCGACAAGATAGCGCTCATAACCCTAAAGGTCATTGAACAACGTGCTGGTAAGGTTGACGAGATATACCGGGAATGGCACGAGTACCGGTTCGGCAAACGGTATAGGCACATCCTACCGGGCTACACCAACGAGGAATGTTTCCAAAGGCTAAGGGAAGTGGAGGACGTAGTCATGGACCTCACAAACTCCGAAACCATTCATGAGGCCCTGGGCCGAACCTGCCTCTTAAAACCGCGAGCACAGCTACGGAAGCTAACCATACGGATCCGGAAGATTACGGCAAGGTTCGAAGAGGTAACATCGGAGGACACCTTAACACCGTTGGTGTTGGAAAGGCTTGAAAAAGCGAGAAGAGAACTCATCCAAGAAATTGACCGGCTGGAGGCAATGTACGGACAAAGGGAACTACCGCACTATACAGCTCTCCGGATCGAGAAGAGTCCAGCTCACGGTCCAACACCTCCAAGGGCGAATCCGGCAACAGATGACACCGATGAAAGGACGGACCCTCCTCTCACCGGGCAATCCCCACATAAACAACCGGAAGTCTCCGAACCGGGTGTTACAAAAGAATGGGTCAAGAGCCTCTTTCAAGAATTTGAAGACTCAACGGTTAACCCATTGGAGGAGAAATTCAAGAGAACTGTTAGCTCGGCACTCCGGTTCGCCAACACTACAAGGCAACTTCTGTCAAGAACAAATGACCGGTTCTCAGAAATCGAAGATGATCAACAGAAAGAAGCGGTTCTGCGCAGCAAACACCTTAGGCGAACCGTAATTTTGGAGGATACGACCTCCGAGATGAAAGAAAACTTTGACCGGCTTGAAAGAGAGACCGATAAAAGACTGACAGAGGTTACTAAGGATCTGGTCGGCACAACACTTGATAGGGTCTCCGATCTTGAAAAGAAGAATGCGGGTCTCGAGGACGACCTCAAAGCGCTGATCGCACAAGTTGCCGAATTGCTCCAAGCCAAGATGAATGCGGATGTCGCGGCTGTAGAGGCTGATGCCCGAGCGGCTCAAGAAGTCCAGGATGCGCTGGACAACGAAGCAAGAAAAGAGAAGGAGCCACTGCAACTTCCCGAAGAGGAAGAGGCCGAGCGAGTACGAAGGACAGAGGCTAAGTTTCCGGGATTTGCAAAGACGGTAGCCGCTCAAGTTGCGAAGGATGCTAAGCGGTTAGAAAGGGAAAGACAGAGGCTAGAAGGCTTTGCAGTCGCTAACAAAAAGAAAAAGGAGGCCTCTGCCTCTTCGATACCGGCAAAGCGGAAAAGAAAACCATCTAAAAAGGACCTAGTAACCGGGCTGCTGAACGAGGTCACTGAAACAGTTATTCAAAATCAACAGGACCCGGCTACTCACAACGAAGATGAAGATGAAGTGCACCTACAGCGGCGGTCTACAAGACAACGAGTCTCCGAATCGACAAGTCGACCGTAACCGGAAAAGAAAAAGCGGAACAAGGATCTGATGGCCAACTATGACTTCTCGGACTCGGAATAAGGGCTCTCTTTCTTTTACCTATGCTTGTCTTAGTATTTCTATATATTATTTTCGGTTATCTATCATATATATAAAGTTATTTTTGAAACCGGTCTACGTTTGCAACCTTACATTGTTTTGATAATTTTAAATAAAATAATCAAAAAGGGAGAAATTGATAAGATAAAAGATAAGACTAAATTTTTCTCAAAATTTTTCCAAATTTTTCGAAAAATTCTCCTAAGTCAGTTTCAAAAATCCGGTCAAAGAAAGAATCGGCCTACGTTTGCAAACTTACATTGTTTTGATAATTTTAAATAAAATAATCAAAAAGGGAGAAATTGTTAGATAAAATTAGACCGGTTCACATAAACCTAACTTAAATAAACCTTCCATGCAGGAACAAGGAACCGGACCGGTCAAACAAAAGAACCGGCTAAAGAAAACTAGCCGGTCAAGTCAATAAACCGACCAGGAACACTTGGAACATGACCGCACAAAGAAAGGATCGGCCAAAGCTTAAAACCGGAAATATCAGACAACCGATCAGCCACAAGGCAGAGGAATAACCGGAAGAAGTCCGGTTATACTACTATAACCGGAAGCCATCCGGTTAAGTCGAATGACCGACCAATACAAGAAGACAATTCGGGTATCTGTTGAGAATGATACCAAAGGAACAGACTGAACACTTCCATATCCATACAAGTCTGAGGAAAGTCTGCAGGCTGCAGAAGACAGTCCTACAGGATCTTTTCACTTTGGGATAAGTCAGAAAGGAGATCTTCCAAGTACAGACAGTGTCCACATTGAGTAAAAGACAAACTTAGCGGGTTTGTCTTACACACCGGAAGAACAGACCGCCAGGTCTGAGGTTGACCGTCAGGTCTGAAAAGATGACCGCAGGGTCTAAATCACTGAAACACTGAGCCTCTGCACCTCTTCTCAGCCAATCAGATTCAAGGAGATGAAATATGACCGTTGGCATATTTCATCTATAAAAAGGGTAGTTGAAGAAGAGTAAATGTGGGACACAGAGAGACAAAAGGGATAACAAGAGATTCTAAGAGCATTTAATTTACAAGTGAAAACAGTGTATTCTAGAAAAAGCCTAAGTGCTAAAGTTGAAGTGTGTGTTTTACAATTTCGGTGCAAATTGTAAGAGTGTTATCAAGCAGGAAATAAGTCTTGATCGGATTGTACTTGTATTCCTTAGTGAATATCCTTCTCGCGGTTTCGAGAGGAAGGGGTGACGTAGGAGTCTTATCTCCGAACATCCATAAAATCTGTCTTGTCATTTACTTTCTGCCGGTTCCATTATCTAACCTATCCGTACCGCTCTAACCTACTAAAAGCCGAATCACCAAGTTACCGAAACCGACCCATCATTTTCTGTAACCTTCATCATCCGAAACCGGTTCTGCCTATCATACAAGTGTGCTGCTTCAACCTGAAACAAACATCTTCCGCGCTTGAACCTAGTTCAAGGGTTTGTGACAGTTTGTGTAGTATTGAAACCCCGGTATTAATCTCTAACCGGATTAACCACCACCCTTCGAGTAAGAACCGCTAACCGGTCCAACCCCCGGTCCTCCAGCGGCTACCTAGATCCTAACAACATTAATAGTAGGGTTGTCAACAGCAGAGTTGAATTCAGCACGCTGGCAGCAGCCTTGCTTCAGCAGCAGTCTGAATAAGCACTAGCAGGAACCTTGCTTCAGCAGTAGCCTAAAGAAGTGCTGGCAGCAGCCTTGCTTTAGCAACAGTCTGAAGAAGTGCTAGCAGTAGTCTTGCTTCAATAATCGTCTGAAGAAGCCAACAAATAGTGTTACGTCAATAGTTGTGTTGCGCTAACAACAGACTGTCACCTCCCATACAACCATCAGAAAGTTGACATGTATCTACGAATGAGATTCGAACATTGCTACGTTTAAATATAAAAGGACATCAGAGTACAATGGAGAATCCTCTCGGTCAATTCACGATCCCTGAATATCTGGACTTTCGGTCAATTCACGATCCCTAAATAGTTGGCATCTCGGTCAAGTCACGTATCCAAGAATTAGATTCGATCGTTGCTACGCGTCAATATATAAAGGCTCTAGAGTACAACGGCTAACTATCAACAAGCTTCAAAAAGTTTCTGAAATTCTCGATCCTCTGAACTCTTGATCAATTTACTCTCTCTCTCTAGCTCATCTTTCATAAGTGCATTCTATATTTCATTTATGCCATGCTGAGAGTTAATTTATTGTACTATCTGAGAGTATATTCAGTATTATAAGTTGAACAGAACGTTGTTTGTTTAATAGAATGTGATAGCTAGAAGTTCAAAACAGGCAGCTGTTAAGTCCTGAGTTCTGACTTGGTTTGTATAAACGTTATACAAATCAAAGTATTCTAGTGGAATCCTTCTGGAAACAGAAGAAGGGTGACGTAGGAGTTTTATCTCCGAACATCCATAAAATTATGTGTTATTTATTTATTGTTATATTCAGTCTTGCATCTTCTGCTTCAAATCTAGCAAACTCTTTTCGCGCTTGAAATCGTTCAAGAGCTTGCTACGATTTTCCGAAGAATAGAAACATATTTTAATCTCTAATATGATTAAAATCGCATTGAAAGTGAAAATTAGCACAACAATATTTAACCCCCTCCCCTTCTATTGTTGTCACCGATCCTAACACAATGAAACAAACATATCTTGATAAGTTATTAAGCCATAGTAATGGGATTTTCTAGGAGTTACAAAAAACCAATATAAGCATCTGAATCATAAACAATAGAGATGAAATAACAAGATTATCTTCCATTCTGAAAAGGATATCACGAAAGAACAGTAATGTTATAGACTTAGGATTGTATCAGCTAACCTTCTCGAGTTCATGAATCAAAATATCTTAAAGAGAATGTTCCGGAAGGGGCATTTAGTACTAGAGAACTAAAATCCAAAGGTGTAAATCGATGTAACAACACAATTTGAATAGGGAACACAATTTAATAACAAAATTTATAAAGAAAATTGATTAGAAATAGGTAATTTTCTGAAATCAGGTAACAAGAGAAAGATCCAAATGTGAATTTACATATAAGAACAAGATGAGACAATACCTTACAAAAGATCGATTAATCTTCCGATTGCTAGTCCGGGAGGAACTAAAGAGCGTTGAGATTCATCGTCATTTTCTTAGATTAAGGGTTACTGTAATTTGGAGAGAAAAGGAGGAGCTCTTGGGTTTAGGGTTATAGTTTATTTAGTAATAATGATTGATGTTTCTACCAATCGGTACTATAACTCAATAAACGCAACAACATTGCCGCCCATTTTTCGTAGATATTTTAGGGTTTAATATTGATTGGTTATGATACCAATCGGTATAGGTCATCTACAAAAAAGCGCATAAAGTTACCGCGTAGTTTCCATTGGATTTATTGGTTTATATCGATTGGTATTATAACCAATCGGTATTAACTGGCTTATACCGATTGTAATTATAACCAAACGGTATTATTAACTTTACACCGATTGGTTATGATACCATTCGCTAGAGATGGTCGCAATTTACCAATTTGTACTAGTGAAATGATACGATATTCTCAAAGACAGGGAGAAATTATGATCAAATATTGAGGAATATTATTTTTGAAGTCATGCTCTTATACACACATGGAGGTGGATTCTCATAACTTCGGATATTTGGAAAGTAGGTCAAAGATGAGATATTACATTTGGAGAAGTCATAGAGTGTCTATTTTTAAGGCTAGATGATTTGATTTGTAGTATTGTTGCTTGTTTGTGTTAATTCATGTTGGTTGTTTACTCTTTAAAATTAGAGCAAAGGGTTGCCTTGCTCTAATCTATGAACTCATGTGTTTTTTTTTTGTTTTTTTAGTGTTAATTAAATGACTATAAATCATTTCCCAACAAAAAAAAAACATGTTGAACCTTCTACAAATTTTAAGGTGGAGGAGCCAAACAGAAGCCGATAAATTATTTAAATTTTGATTTCTGCGTTGAGAATGCATTAGATTATTTGTATTGTTAGATTGAGTGCATTGTTAAATTTAATGGATTGTATTTTGGACACACTAACAAGATGGATGCATTCATTAAGGATGATGAGAAACTAAACTCGAGGTAGGTTGCTCCGGAGGATGATTCTAATACTTTTCATTGAACTTCTACATTAAATTCAAGAAGTTAATGTTTAAATATGGAAGATACATACTGATAAGAAAATTGAAATTCTAACCAAATATTGTAAAACAGAGTAGTGAAAAATATGTAAAGTGAGGATAACTTATGTTCAACAAGTTTTATATGATGAATGTAAGATATATAGATACTCTTGAATGTTTTAATTTTTTTATTTAATTAATAATTCATTTAGGTCGTACTTTTACTTAAACTAGCATGTATCCCGTGCATTTGCACGAGTAATAATATAAAAAATTGTGAAAAAAATATTACGTAAAATTTTTATGGGCGGGTCAACCCACAATCCGACCCAAGTATCCATTTACTCTCACATATATCCAAATTAACCACAGCTCTCGACCCGGCATTCCGGACACTTTAAAAATTAAGCATATATATATATATATATATATATATATATATATATATATATATATATATATATATATATATATATATATATATATATATATATATATATATATTAGTTAGTTAAAAAGTTGAACTTATATTGTTAAAATATCACGCGTTTATCAAATTTTGGGTTTAATTTAAAATATAAAGTATTATTAGCCTAGTTGGTTAAAATGTTGTACTTATTTTGTTAGGTTGTAAGTTCGAACCTACCTATAGCATTTTTAATTTTATTTTTAACCGTTTTAAGTTTATGGGCGGGTCAACCCACAATCCGACTCAAGTATCCATTTACTCTCACATATATTCAAATTAACCACAGTTCTCGACCCGGCAATCCGAACACTTTAAAAATTAAGCATCATTATATATATAGATATTAGTTTGGTGAGATTTTCATCCTAAATTTATGATCTTCTCAAATTTATGAACTACATAAATAATTTTATCCTTTTAAATATAACAATAAAATCTTAATTTATATATTTTTCGATTGCCTGTTGATGTTACTTTTGTGTTAATAATGACCTCATGGTTGTTTATTATGATACTATTATGATTTGATTTTTTTCACATCATTGTGATTTTCATGTGTACTGTGAATCAAGGCAATTAAAAACTAAAATAACATATTTTTTTTTAACAAATTCTCTAAAAAACAAGATCAAACAAGCTTCTTGGTGACCTGGATTCCAAATAAAGTTTGAACTGATAAATTTCAATTCAAATTCCCAATCTTTATAACTATAACTCTTGAAAGTTAAATTCTTTCAGGTTCATGCATCGTCCTTCAGTAATAAAAGTAATTAGAGTGGTAAAAGTATGTTAATTTATTTTTAGGGTTTGAAAAGTAGGTAAAATATATGAGGGAAAGGAACAAAAGTTAAAAGACAATGAACTGACAAAAGCAGTGAATTTTTGGAGAAGAGAGAGAGAGAGAGAGAGGAGAGAGCTGGCGGTCGTCCCTTATGGGCTGACTTCTCTTGCTCAGACCCTTAATCATAATCTAATGATGTTTTTACCTTTTAACTTTGTTTAGTATTTAATCTTTGGAGTTTAGTTGTTGGAACTTTGGTGGGCCAGAATATTCTTTCTTTCTTTCCCCAATGCCAGCTTCAACTTTCAAGATTTAACCCTTATTATTATTATTTCCAAGATTCCTCTTTCTCTCTCTCTAATTTTAATTTTTAAATATCTTCTTTCTCTAAGATTAATGTGAATTAATCTAACCATATTCGAGTACTACATACTTAGGATGATGGATGTCATTTAGGTTTAAAAGCATGTGGATATTTGAATAAGAAGAGATCAGGGTTTGGGGAAAAGGAAAGTGTTGTCACCAAGGGCATGTTTGTTTCTTTGTTTGTCTTTTACTTAGAATATAAGGATCTTTTATTTTATTTTTATACTAGACTAAATCTTAATTACTAATATCTAAATCAATCTGCCTTGGAAACTAAGTAAAAACTTTCATGTGAGATTTCACAGTTCCCTTTGAAATTTTGATGTTTCCTATGATTCCTTTGTTTTTCTCAAATCTCAAAATGTAATTAGGAATGGAATATTTGTCTTAAGGCATCTTTAGCTAGCTAGCTTTTGAACCCAATTTTTTGAATTATCATGTAAATGTTGATCTATAATAGGTAATTAAGGACCCACATGATCAACTTGTTCAATTATTCCTAAACTTTTCTATCTTTTTTTAAAATACTTAGAAATTAATGAACAATTAGTCCATGGTTAGTATTTCTCCTCTTAATTTGTCTCACACACTATAAAGAAGATCTCTTAATTATGAACGAGATGTGACATTGGCGACCGAGATTTGTTGGATATTAATTTGCACAATCGATGATTTTCTTTTTTTTGTTAATGTTGCATATATATTTAAGCATATAGTACTCCAACCAATTTGTTGATCAAAACAACTAAATTTAGTGTTAATCTCTCTTTTGAGTTAATCAAAGTAGGTTATGTTCAAATTTCTATTAGAATCTAACTAGAAAGTGAATGTTGAAACTCAATCATAATCCAACAAACTTTCACTCATGAAATTATTGTAATCCCTTCAATATGTTGGAGTTGGGCAATATTTATAAGAGAAATATTTAGGGTTTTTTTTGTTATTGGGAATGAAAGAATGGGTTGTCCTTTTGCAATAAAAATATGGAATAAGAAATGCATAGTGAAAAATATATACCAAAACCCTAGTCTTAATTGTATGAACTTTTAGGGATGAAAATGTGTTTTGAAAGGGCAATATTGTAAAATTAAGGGTAATAATCATGTATAAGGATGTAGGGGGTGTGTCTTTATCTTTTGAAAACATATCCCGAAAGCAGAGTGGATTTGGATCTAGCAGGAATCCATTACAGAAATGCACATGCTTTTTCCCTTATCAAAAGTTAGAGAAGAATATATGCCTTTGGGTAAAATCCAATATTTATTTGTATTTCAATATTATTTGCCTTCTATTTTTTGGGGCTAATACATAACCATATTGAAAAATTATCATGTGATAAAATTGTGGTGGAAATTTAAATGTCATTTACCTTGCCTTTATGCATTGTTTTGGAATCACATTCTTTAATAATTCTATTTAATATATAGATAGAAAGTTACAAAGAAAATAAAAGAATGATATATATAACCAGATACATAAATTACAAAAAAAATCTAGCTTGAGAAGTGACTTGGCCTAGAGCTAAGCTAACATGTCTTATTTAGACACTTATGTTTCATCATTTAGATCCAATTGAGGGTGTTACACAATTCAATATTAATTAACAACAAAACAACAACAAAAATGAAGTCAATTCTGTTTTTAATTTCAAATAAACCAAAAGATTATTTTATTGTACTTTTGTTCAATCCATATAACATAATTGCTCTATTCAAATAACTCAAATACTAACATCAAAATAGTAATACACTTAAATACAAATAACTCAAATACTAACATCGAGATAGTAATACGCTTAAATGCATATCTACAACAAACTAATATATTTGTCTTCCGTTAAAGATTCATTTGTTATTGTCATCGTTTTATATAATTCTTGCTTCAAAATTAACATCATGAGAGAAAAAAAAAGAGAGAAAATTAAATGTACAAAATATTCCCATTTCCTTGATTGAATCTTGATAACAAATTCAGGGACCAAATTATATGTTAGTACTAGTCTTCATAGTTATTTAATTTTAGGTATATCTTAAGTGTGTTGTTCATGGATTTCTTTTGACAAATAGCTTGTATAGGCAGTAGTAGTCAAACACAGGTCCAGATAAAAAGCTGAAAAACTATTTTGAAAATTTTAATAAATACTACTTTTTATATATATTGATATTTCTTGATGAGGTTTTTTAGTTTAAGAATTTATCAAATATCATGAGAGCCTATTTAAAAGACCACTCATTGCTCAAACTCAGAGTTCTCAATATTGTCGAGATCTACTTCAATATGAATATCAGTAAATCACTTTCAATACTAATGCTTGTTACTATCATAATTAATGCTACAATGTAATATCCTTGGCTATCAATTTATAAATGTTCTTATACTTCGAATCAAACCCATAGACAAAGACCACATAAGATTAATAGGACTCCTGAATGTTCAATCAATTATCTCCGCCAAATAGTTATTGAATTATTAGCATGAAAAGAAACTAAACCTCGACTGGTAAGTAGGAATGGAAGATTGAATCATACCCATGATCAAATATGAATACTATTATGGTGTCAGAATCATAGAAAAGAGGCTCATTCATCCTCTAAATAGTTATGTTAGCCTTTAAAAGATGAATAGTGGACTCTAAATATTGTCTAGATTGACTGAGTCACTAATCCTTTTGGTTTCTGGTCAAATGGGAAAAGAAGAAAGCAGCTAACATCTTTATAATGAGAATGACCTCAATCAATGTTAGAACAAGAACAAAGAAAATTGTCCATTCTGTACAACTACTACAAGTTGAAGAAGTGAAAAAAATTAAAATATAATTTATAAACTAAGGAAGAGCAATCATGAAGAAAGAAAGTCACCCACTACAAGCTCAATCAAAACAATCGATAATGTTTTTCATGCAATGACAATATAAGAAAGATTAAAGATTCTCTTTTTAGCTTTACAAAGCAAGGCTAAAGCGTCCCCCCCACCACTTGCTCTCTCTTTCCAACATATACACATAAAGGCAAATCATAGAACTATTTATGTCCCCTTCAAAGTGGAGAGATCAAAAATCCAGTGGAAATTAATGCAAGAGATCACTAATTAACTTAATAAACTGGATTAACAATTCTATCAAGTAACAAGCACTAACAAAAAGCCCACCAATCATCAAATACTTGAAATATATGGTGACAATGACAGAAAAATAAAATGAATAAAAAGGAGGCTAATAACAGTACCTGAAAAAAAAGTTCAACACTTCAAAGAAGAGGTCAGGTCCCACCACTTGAATTAAAGTTTGAGGAAGATGGGATACTTTGCTTCATGGCACTGCATATGCTTAATTTTATGGATATTCTCTTTTCTAAGTGTTCTATACGTTAATATCCACAGTCAGGAGATGAATGAACCCTTTACAGGCTGATCACGATCAATACAAAATAAAGGAAATACTGTAAAGGACTTTTATAGTTCACAGATTGTTGAAAGACACATCACCCTTTATCTATCAATGTAGGAAAAGCAGTAAAAATGGAAGTACATACTATTCTTCTATGAATTATGTCAGTGACCTTAAATGGATCTTTATATGGGAAATCATTAATTCAATAATAAGTTTACAAATTCTAGTCACAACCATTTATTTGGATCAATTTCAATCCAAGGTTTAATTTTTTTTCTTATAATTTGAACATTTACGCTAATTTATTGCATTAGTTTTGTCATTACTAGGATGATGCTTCTTCATCTTGAGAAGGTGAGAAAGACCAGCTACTACATGCAGACGACTGGCGGGAACACCAGATTTTGCCAAAGCCCTTCCATATTTGTCGAGCAGTACAAAGCAAGGAACATACTTTATGTCATAATGCAAAAGCTGCAAAGGAAAATTATAGATTAATGCACCATCATATACATTTAGAAGTGCATTGCAAAATGATTACTCAATAAGCCATAAGAAAATTGAAGTTAGGCCTTCTTTGATGTGGGTTATTTAGGATTAATTCCAATAATCCAATATTTCATCAAAAATCTACTCATCAATTAACAATCAACAACTAAAATACTAAAACATTAAATACCCTATAATAATAATAAAAATTATTAAATATACATCCATACCCCTAAATGAATTTAACCAAATAACAAGATTTTCAAAAACCTAAATGAAATAAGGTTATTTGAAAATAACCACTTGATTTTCAAATAACCCTAGATCTAACAAGGCCTCAGTGAACATTCCAAGCATAAATTGTCAGAAAAAAAATTAAAGTTATTTGGAGAAGTCAGCAATATGACCCAAAAAAGTCAGGTAAAATGATATCGATGAGAAATGAAATGGCAGAATTTTATGAATGTTGTCATCCATGAATAGAACTCTCAACCCTCCACATCAACAAACCTCTGAGTAGAAAAAGTCACCAATCTTTCTCATTTGTGATGAAATAAAAGGAAAGATTATTATCCTTGTAGGGATGATTTGAATAAATGAGACTACTTTCTTATTTTTTCTATAGATACACTGAACAATCATCTGAAAATGTTTTGCCTCTTGCCAAATGCATTGAAGATGCCATCAAGGATTGAAAAATAAAGGTGACAGCAAGATCAAATAAGAAGGAAAAATTGAAACTGGAAAGAGAGCTCAAAGGAACAAAGCATCTCTTCTGATAACAATTATGATGTTAGGAAACGAAGCGCCATATTGAGATTTGAGTAATCGCCCTAGATTCTAGGAGCTTGTTTATGAAGGTTATAACCCTTATCCAATCATCAAATCACTTAATTAATTCAAATCATCAAATAAAATATCCTTCTTAATATATATTTTTTATAATTTCCAATCATGTTGGTTTTTCACCTACAATTCAAAAGGCGGATTGGACAATGCACGCACAAAAAAATCGATTATCTCATATACAATACAAGCGCACGTTTCCTCCTCTCCCTTTGTATCCTTTAACTCGTGACTTGTATTTACTAGACATATATACTACCATAGCCGATGCAACTTTTGCATTAACCATGGTTAAATTTTCATTTAAAAAAAGTTGTTCTGTCTCTATGACATTATAAACTAATTGTCGGTCATTCCTTAAGCTTCTTATTCTTCAGAACTTGTATGATCATACACAGTATAGGAACATGGATGCAATCAATCACATACAAAGTGAGAAAGATTATTAAATTTTTATGTTTTAAAGAGTATAAGATCCAATCAAGTGAAATGGACAATATGAATACGGAAATGGAGGGAATTCTTCAAGTACCTCAGGCAACCATTTATCGTTCTCGGCATCCACCATAACAACATTGAGCCAATCAGAGTTCCTATTTTCTACCTCCATTACAAGACTGAGTAAGGAATTGCATAATCTGCATTTGGGTGAATAAAACTCAATCACAGTAGCCTCTTTTCCACTTGCCAATGCAGCCGCAAGTGCTCTCTGCTCAGCTTCTCCTTGTTCCTCAAGGCTCAAAGTTTTTTTTGTCGATTTCAACTTACCATTTGTGCCAATTCCATTTACAAAACCTAACACAGCTGGTGAATGTGAAAATGACTCAATAACCTTGTGTGAAAGAGATCCAAGACTCTGTAGGGATTTGAACAGCCAAGGTGTATCAAAGTTGCAAGTATTTGTTTTGTTGGAGATATGGTAAGCATCCCATGGCCATTTTAAGCAAAAGATAGATTGTTTAGGATTAGAATCCATTTAACCTGCAGATATTATATTCTCAAGTAGTAAGCACGTCGTTAATTGACTCAAAGGAAAAATATGAAGGCAAAGTGAAGTGAGCCAAAACTAGAGTACAAGACAAAGAGATGCCTTATTTCTCTTGGGAAAATATCAAAGATAATGGGAATATGTTATGTAGCAGCCTAGAGATTTAGGATTTGTAGAAGAATTGTACATGAGACTAAGCTTTAGAGGAGATAAACCAGATTCAATACAATTTCACTCATTACTGCAAATAATACTTACTCCACTATTTATAAGCTATAAACCTGTTAACTCACTAACCCCTTAACCCACTAACTAATTCTACTAACTAACATATTATTCTTATAAGACTACTAGTTAGATCTAGGATTTGTAGATGAGACTAAGAATGAACTAAGCAGTTGTTTCATTCATTAGTGCAAATAATACATACTCCACTATTTGTAAGCTACTTTCACATTAACCCACTAACTTACTCTATGAACTACATATTATCCTTATACTACTACTACTGTTACAGAATACTATCAGCAAAATCACGCAACAGTTTACCTGGAAATCTTCATTTCAGGCAATATTGGATTTTAGAGTCTACATGGGGCAAAGAAAGGGTGTAGCAATTGAATTAATGCTATGGTCTGGAAACCAACATAACATAAGACTATTTGTATCAAACCACAAATACAGACTAAGAATTGACTATTATTATGAAAATTTGGCAAGGAAGTCCAAATACAAGACCCAAAGCTTATAAGTTATAAACATATTTTCCTAACTATATAAGAAACACAGACGAAATTTTCCACCCTCCAATTGTGCAAAATCAAGCAAATAGTAAATTGGTTAGTTAATTCATCATCATTGGCACCCACCATTCATCACACCGACAGACACTAACTCTCGTAATATAGGTAGCTTTGTTATTAACCCTGAATTGTTGCATAATCTAAGCTCACGTTGAGGGTTCATTATCATGGCAAAGGTATGCAACAAACTGGTGCTATAATGAATTTTTTTCATTCTACATCTCAATTCTACCAATTCTTTCGTTCTCCTTCTATCACTCTCAGTTCTGTCTCACTATCATTCTTTTACCATCTCTAATTCTCATTGCCCTGACTTACTCTCTTCTACCCAGCTTCAGTCCTCTCCTCATTCATCTACAACTTATCATAATGACAAACTAAATGAGCATCACAGCCAAAAGCTGCAATAATTTGCAGTTTCTTTCCACTTCATCATCTCAAATTCAAAGAGAAATGATTCATTTAAACCGGTTCACAAAGCATGCACATTTCATCATAGAAAGCAGGGAAAAGAGATTGAAGGAAAGAAAAAGGATTACAGATGAGGGTCGTAGCCAGGAATCAGAAGAAAGAGAAATTACCTCGACAAATCACTAAGCAACACTGTTGAGGAAAGCGAATAATTTGATAAATGCCCTAGGATTTCTTCGGATTTGGATTATTTGAAATCTTGTTTTGGTATGAAATTAGGAAAAGTTTAGTTATTAACAAGAAGATGGATTATTTGATTTAGATATGTATGGTCAATTTTATTTTTTCTTATATTTGTAATAATATTAATAATTACAAATTTAAAAATAGTATTTTTAAATTGAATTAGTATAATCCTTAATTTATTAGTAAAAAGTAATTTATTTTAAAAAATAAATAAATAATATTTTAATATTTTAATAATAAATTATTTGATTATAAAAAGGTAATTTTTATTATTAAATCTTAAACTTATAAATATTAATGAATAATACTTAAAAATAATAATTATTATTTTATTTATTATAAGGATAACTTAATTGGTAATAATTGTGAAAATGATGAAAAATTTGTATTTATAAATATAAAAATTGATTTTGAAAATTATATATATATATAAATTAAAATGGAAAATAATGAAAAAAATAAAAAAAATATTCCATTAATTCAAAATTCAATTCGGTATTATCTAACTTATTTAAATAAAAATATATTTTTTAATTTAATAAAAATACATTTCATTTTAATATAAAATATTTATTTATTTATTTTTGCATTAAGATATTTTTGTTTATTCTTTTATTTGATTTTTCAAAGTGTTTCTATTGAATTTTAATTCAAATATAATTAATGAGAAGTTTTAAAAAAATAAATAAAATAATATTATAAATAAACAAAATTAATTAAAATACTTTTTATATATAATTTAATTAAATATATTAAATAATTAAATAAATTAAATTTTAAATAATTAAATAAAAATATATTAAATTAGATTATTCAAATCATATTAATTCAATCTTAATTAATCAATATAATAATTTAAATGAATAAATATAATTTAGATTTAATATAATAAAAAAATAATATATATATACGAGAAAAATATATACCTTAATAAAAAGTAAAAAATAAAAAAAAATTTGTTTATCTCTTTTTTTATATTTTGTTAGTTAGACAAAATATATAAAAAAATATATATGAAATATAAATATATATAAATATTTTTTATTATATATAGATATATAAATAAATGAGATTATAGGATATTTTTAATAATATTATATATATATATATATATATTATTTATTATAAGGATAACTTTGATAATAATTGTGAAAATGATGAAAAATTTGTATTTATAAATATAAAAATTAATTTTAAAAATTATATATATATATATATTAAAATGGAGAATAATGAAAAAAAATAAAAAAAATATTCTATTAATCCAAAATTCAATACGAAAATATTGATTCAGCTAACTTATTTAAATAAAAATATATTTTTTAATTTAATATAAAATACATTTCATTTTAATATAAAATATTTATTTATTTATTTTTGCATTAAGATATTTTTATTTATTTTTTTATTTAATTTTTCAAAGTGTTTCTGTTGAGTTTTAATTAAAAAATAATTAATGAGAAGTTTTAATAAAATAAATAAATAATATTATAAATGAACAAAATTAATTATAATATTTTTATAATTAATTTAATTAAATATATTAAATAATTAAATAAATTAAATAATTAAATAAAAAAATATTAAATTAGATTATTCAAATTATATTAATTCAATCTTAATTAATCAATATAATAATTTAAATGAATAAATATAATTTAGATTTAATATAATAAAAAAATAATATATATATGAGAAAAATATATACCTTAATAAAAAATAATAAAAGAAAAATAATTTGTTTATCTCTTTTTTTATATTTTTTTTGTTAGTTATAAAAAATATATATGAAATATAAATATATATAAATATTTTTTATTATATATAGATATATAAATAAATGAGATTATAGAATATTTTTAATAATATTATATATATATATATATATAATTATATAATATATAATTTTAGAATAAGTTAATTATTCAGCCTTTTGAAATGTATGAACCCTAATCTATCTAATATTACTAATAAAAGGTAATTTTTATTATTAAATCTTAAATTTATAAATATTAATGAATTATACTTAAAAATATTATTATTATTTTATTTATTATAAAGATAACAAATTGGTAATAATTGTGAAAATGATGAAAATTTTGTATTTATAAATATAAAAATTGATTTTGAAAATTATATATATATATATATATATATATATATATATATATATATATATATATAAATTAAAATGGAGAACCAACAAAAAAAAAAAAATATTCCATTAATCCAAAATTCAATACGAAAATATTGATTCAGTTAAGATTATCTAACTTATTTAAATAAAAATATATTTTTTAATTTAATATAAAATTAATTTCATTTTAATATAAAATATTTATTTCTTTATTTTTTATGATATTTTTCTTTATTTTTTTATTTAATTTTCCAAAGTATTTCTATTGAGTTTTAATTAAAAAATAATTAATGAGAAGTTTTAGCAAAATAAATAAAATAATATTATAAATAAACAAAATTAATTATAATATTTTTATAATTAATTTAATTAAATATATTAAATAATTAAATAAATTAAAAATTAAATAATTAAATAAAAAAATATTAAATTAGATTATTCAAATTATATTAATTCAATCTTAATTAATCAATATAATTTAAATAAATAAATATAATTTAGATTTAATATAATAAACAAATAATATATATATATATATGATATATATATATATATATGATATACCTTAATAAAAAATAATTTGTTTATCTATTTTTTATATTTGGTTAGTTAGATAAAATATAAAAAAATATATATATGAAATATAAATATTTATAAATATTTTTTATTATATATAGATATAAAATATATATATGAAATATAAATATTTATAAATATTTTTTATTATATATAGATATATAAATAAATGAGATTATAGAATATTTTTAATAATATTATGCATATAAATATAAAATAAATAATGATAATACGTATATATATAGATATAATTTTAGAATAAGTTCATTATTTAGCTCTAGAAATTGGGAAGGTATGAACCCTAATTCGCTCCGTCCGTTTCATTCGCTCTCTTTATTTGTTATTTATTCACGCATATAAACCCTTTTTTTTTGCTGTTGGAATATCGTAGATAATTCATAAACTTTCTGAACAATGGATGCTAAATCTTTGGCCAAATCAAAGAGAGCTCATTCACTTCACCACAGCAAGAAGTATCATCCAAAACAAACACCAGTAGGCCCTGCTGCTTCTGCTGCAGCGAAGGATGCATCAAACCAGAATGCAAATCAAGTTAAAGGGAATGTTCAGCAGTCTAGACGAAAAAATGGGCTTCCTTCAAATTGGGATCGGTATGAGGAAGATGAAGATGATCTTGATTTGGGAAATTCTCCCCATGTCAATACATCAGATGTTCCAAAGAGTAAAGGAGCGGATTATACTTACCTTATTTCTGAGGCCAAATCTCAATTATCTTCAGAGATCTTTCCTTCCTTGGATGATGATATAACAGGTATTTATTTGTCTTACTTAGTTTCTATTGATTCAATTGACTTTTTCTAACTGAGATTTGCTGTTCTCAGACTTTTATCAAGGATTGGGTCCCCTAATTTCTGTCAAGGGACAAGGCATATTGTCTTGGATAGAAGATGATAACTTTGATGTGGATGAATCAACTGTCAATGTTCAGGTAAACCATCTAAACTGTTTATACCAAGACATCTTCATTCTTTAGCTTGTTTATTTATTTGATGTGGGTGTTTACATTTTGTTAATAGAGAAGAGTTTGTTAGTTTTTTCTTGAAAAAACCTGCATATTCATTATTAGCCATAGACTATGCAAACATAATGAGTGTGATATGAATAAGAATTAATACTTACCGGTACTGTTCTTGCTGCTTGTTAGTCTTTTTATCTTCTCGCTATGTCCGGAATCTGTGGATTGAACAAGGACCAAGACATGAATCTGTGGATATTTTGAAAGCAATATGTTATTTAAACTATTGAAGTCATACTTTGGAAACAGTAGCCATATACCATATTTGAAAACACTTTTTTTCTGAATCTGGAAATTGACAACTAAACCGCCAATCATTTTTGAATTTGGGTCGCACTAAGTTTATATACACCACGGTTTTAAATGTGATCTCATTTGGATCTACACCTAGCTGGATAGTATCAAAGTTTATTCTACCTTTGCATATTCTTAGTGGTTTTAATTGTTTCTTGGCATATTATTCCTTCAATTATTTGTTATGTTTTTTCTGCTTTCTAATTCTTTTAATTACCAGCTATCATGTGCTAGAAGATATCATACTCTTGCATTTCGTATATTCTGATTCTGATTATTTTTTTAGCTCAATCCACAACTATGACCTGTCTCGTAACAAATTTCATTT
Source organism: Impatiens glandulifera (assembly GCF_907164915.1). Classification (NCBI taxonomy): domain Eukaryota; kingdom Viridiplantae; phylum Streptophyta; class Magnoliopsida; order Ericales; family Balsaminaceae; genus Impatiens; species Impatiens glandulifera. The sequence goes on along the minus strand of NC_061866.1, from coordinate 13,119,550 downwards.
TTTTTTTTTTGTTCCTTTTTCTTCTTATTTGTTATAGGCTTCATTTCTTTCTCTCGATTTGAATGCTCTATCAAAACGTCTTGAGGAATCAGATTTGTGTGAGAGGCTATTCATTGAAACAGATGATTTCCTTTCAGAGGAGTTGGTATGTTTTTCATGCATCATTTCATTTGATCTTCCTGTTCCTTACCACCAATTTAACATATCTCTTACTGTTATTTACAGTATGCTCAAGTATCAGAATCAATCTGCAGTTACAAATCGGAACAAATACAACATGAAGAAGCCTCTGAAAAATCATTTACTGCCGAAGAGGAAAATAAAGCTGCAGATGCAGAAGATGAATTAGATATTCTTCTTAACTCTACCACCACCCCTGACCAGACAAATAATTGTTTCAAAGTACAAAACCAAGACAATTCAACTTCATATTCTAAACCGACTTCAGTTATTGCCAGCTTGGATGATGACCTGGACGACCTTCTAATGGAAACATCCAATAGTAACATTAATCTGCAAAAAGGAGGAACTTGGACTTCACATATAGGTGGTGGAATGCCGAAATCTGTTCAATTAGATGATTCAATTGATGATCTATTGAATGAAACATCCAATTTGATAAACCAGAGCTGGGGGTCTCCAAATCCTGTGATTTATGGTTCTGTTTCAAAGTCTAGATTGCTTGATGATGATTCATTCTTTGATACACTTTAGTTGTCTCTTCTTCAATCCTTCAAGGATTGCTTGTAACATTTTACAAGTTTTGTATGAATATATTATTCTCACTTTCTTTTTCAAACTAACTTGTATTTTTATCGGTATCAGAATCAGACATTTTTATACCATCATTGATTTAAACGCAAGTTCTAAGGTTATTTTTTCTTCTTTTTTTGATCTGCTTTGAATATCTTACAAAATTATCATTAGGATTATATGCTGACTGTGAAGACAACTAGGGTGATTTGGAAGTGATGGAACTATGCAGCAGATTTAAACTTCAAAATAATATTCAATTTGTTAAATGTTCTTCAGAGACTAACTAATGAAATAATGTTGGGAAATCCCTACCAACTATTTTGAGCGATCGTTAAAATTATCATCAGTAAATGGTTGTAAACAATACTGGAAAATATCTGGAAAATATATATATGATCGTTAAAATTATCATCAGTAAATGATTGTAAACAATACTGGAAAATATATATATATGACTGAAATAATAAAAAATTATACAAATAATGAGATATATTCATATAAGAAGTCTTTTATTAAATATCAAATTCAGCAACTTTTTTATTGAAAAATGAAAAATTGCACTAGATTTTATTATTTTGTCTCTTTGTTGTTAAGAATGGGATGGACGTAGATTCGAGAAAAGATCATCAACACAATCGAAGAGTATAAACAGTAAACGACCCACCAACAATTGAGAGTATTTTTCAGATTATAAAAATCCGAAACGAAAAAATCGATTCAACTAAAAAGAATATCAGACCAAATAAAGACCAAATAAAACGTAACATTAACTCAAATTTGATTGATGAAAAAAGAAAGAGACACTCCAATGTTAAAAAGTCATTAAAAGGACCAATCAGATTGATTTTCAACTTTTCTCAAGCTAGTGAGAAATGAGAAAGTTGATATCCAAATTTCCCACATTAGTTATTCTCATTCTTCTTATATTCAAATCCATTAAAGTCTATATATTTCGATTTACTTCCTATGTTAAATTACATCTTTTTTATTTTATTAATGTTTGGATAAACAATGTCTCAAATACTTCCAGGTTATAGTGCAGCAAACAAAAAAGAAAAAATGGTGTTTCCTATTTATGCTTATTTTACTGCAAAGGATAAGTTTTAGGTAAGAGAATTTATGTAGCTGTAGAAGTGGGATTTACATTTTCAAATATAATAGTATGTTCAATTCTTCCTACCCATGAAAACAATTTTAATTCTAAGACCCCAAACCTAAAAGAGCTTTTAATAAATAAAAAAAAAAATTGTTATATGTATCATCCTTTACACCTTCTGAAACGTAATTAATAAAATGGTTCACCCATAACTATACATTTTTAGATTAAATGAAAAATCTCATATGAAAAAAATCTTACAGATATGGATACTATTTTTTTTAATCAAATTATAACTTAATTATTTTAAATCTAAAAAATTAAAAATTAATTATTACTATAATTAATTTTAAAATGTTAAAATATATTTTTATAAATATTTTTAAAATAATGTTTTATTAAAATAATTTTAACACACAATTTTAGGTTGAAATTTTTCATTAAATCTAAAAATGTATTATTCAGTCAACCTATTTTTTTTTTTTTCTTATGTTCGTTGAATCTTTTCCATTAAAATTTTAATTTTTTAAATTTGTCATAATATTTTGATTTAGGTGTTTTGATTATTAAGATGTTATTTTTTATTATTTGTAAATTAAAATTTATATATTTTATAAAAAAAATTACAACGAAACAATTGCATTAAGTTCCTAACAGATTACACAAATTTTTCATAGTCCGGTTCTTGTTATCTAATAGGGCCTGTTTTGTTTCAGACCCATCACAATTCATCTTTGTTATTTTAATATTAAATCAGTGCTCGAGTTAAAAGGAAAAAGAGAAATTTGAAACTCAGATTTATTTTCAGATTCATCAGAAAAGCAAAGAAGTGAAACTTCATTCGCTTCACTCCATTTTACATTAAGCGCAATTGAAGGAGGAAGCCCTACTCTGTTTTACATTAATTTTTCAATGTAAAACTGAATTAAGCGAGACACTGTTCAATGGAGCTTTTGCTTCATTTCATTTGACTCTGTTTTATAATTTCTTTATTAGTGTTACAGTAGTGTATTTCATTTAAGTGAAATTTTCTTTTTTTTATACTGTTTTATAAATTTTGTTTATAATTTTATTTTTAATCTATTTAATTAATAATTATAAATTAATATAATTTCATTTATGATCTATTTAAATTAATCATATCAATATGTACAAAATATTTAAGTTTAATCTTCAAATATAATATCTTCAATTAAATCAATGGTATTTTTAAATTTATTTGTGATATATTGAAATTAATTTGTACAAATTATTTTATAATTTATATAATTATATATTAAATATCTATAACAACATATTTTTAAATTTATTGAAAAAATATTTAAATGAATTTAATTTAATTATTTTATAATTTATATTATTATATATTAAATATATATATATATATAAAGATATTTAAATGAATTTGCATAAATTATTTTATAATTTATATTATTATATATTAAATATATATAAACGTTAATGTTAAACGGCTAACACATTAATGTAAAACTTTTATTCGTTTATATAAAAAGGGAATGGGATTTGTACTGTATTTAAACTGAATTTTTTTGATTCCCATCCTTCAACTTCTCTAGACTAGACTTTGGGTTTTTTGAACCAAAAAATTTCCCCTTTTGAATATTTGAATTTGAATATGTGTATGAAGTAGTAACTTTCGAACAAAAACAATAATCGGAAATCTTGAACTGGAATAGTCGGGAAAAAAAGATATCGGAGCTGGAAAGAACGGATCAAGAAGTGGTGGTTCAGTCACTTCGGTAGGGGATTCGCGCTGGTAGAGAAAATAGGATACGAACATATGAAATGAAATGTCTTTGGGAAGGGCTTTTAGTCCCTATACGGACCTTCCTAAACAGGTGTATTTTAGGGCTAGCTTGGTCTGTGCGCCTCTCTTATAACTTTTTTGTATTCTCTTGTTCTTCGGATACAATTCGATCCTTCTACGGCCAAATCTCAATTTGTGGAAAGCCTTCGATGCGCGCCTTCCCTCCTTCTCTCACTTCGGTTCGGAAAGATTAGAATTACCTTACCGATGCTTGGTGCTTGATGCAATAAGCGGTGTGAGATAGAAAGAATCAGAATAAGCTGTTGTGCACGAATAAGCTCTTTGCGAAAGAATAGCTCCTGGTGGTTCAGCCAGGCACAAAAGTGGAGATCGCTCGAAGTCGTCGCGAGTAGTTGTAGGCCCAGTTTGATACGGCTCTTTCTTTCGACTTTGGAACCTGATTCGGACTGTCAGGAAACTGAGCGGACCCACAAAGTGGAAAGTTATCAACTTATCAGGCTTTCCCTTTCTAGCTAGCCAGAAGCCTCTACTCTAGGAATGGCAGCCTGCGGTTCAATCATTGAGGAGTTCAATAACTTTTAATAAGAATCAGCCGTGGAAGGCCTAAGTGCTGCTAATGTCGATCTTGGCTTGGGCTTCTATTTTCTGGGCACTTCTAATAATATCTAGTCTTATTCCTATTTTGGCATTTTTGATTTCCGGGGTTTTAGCCCCGATTAGCAAAGCTCTTCCTTTGCCTAGCTGCCCATTGCTAGAACTTCCAGCGCTAAGGTGGTTGGTGTGATAAGGCAAGCAACTCCTCTTTCCGAAGAAGAGTGCTGAGCTATTATGGAGAGTTGGACATTTCTGACTTGGACCATATTCGCTATTTATTTACATACTAGAAAAAAGAGGACACGGACACTGGCAACAGCGTATGGGGTTTTTATCACCCCCATAGGCCAGTTGAAGCGATGACGCACACTGCGCTTTATATTTTTATGCAAACTCTACTGAAGAATTAAAAAAGGTGAAACAAAGGCTAACTAGTGAAGATTGTTTCACTTTGTATTTACATCGCTTGCTATATATTTACATCGCTTATATGAGTGAAACAAGCAGTAACTAGTGAAGATTGTTTCGCTAGGTATTTACAGTGCTTATATAAATGATTATAGCGCTAACCAGTGAAGATTGTTTCACTAAGTATTTACAGCGCGGATAGGAGTGAAACAAACGCTACCTAGTGATGCTTTTCTTCACTAAGTTTTTACAGTGCGGATAGGAGTGAAACAAACGCTACCTAGTGATGCTTACTTTATTTTTATTTACATATTTATATCTTTATGTAAACTCTACTGAAGAATTAAAAAAGGTGAAACAAATGCTAACTAATGAAGATTGTTTCACTATGTATTTACATCGCTTACTATATATTTATATCGCTTATATGAGTGAAATAAGCAGTAACTAGTGAAGATTGCTTTGCTAGGTATTTACGGCACTTATATAAATGATTATAGCGTTAACCAATGAAGATTACTTCACTAGATATTTACAGCGCGGATAGGAGAAACAAACGCTACATTGTGATGCTTTTCTTGATCACTAAGTTTTTACAGTGCGGATAGGAGTGAAACAAACGCTACCTAGTGATGCTTACTTCATTTTTATTTACAGCGCTAATAGCTTCACTCATGTATGTACGATTGTTACAGTGCTAATAGCTTCACTCATGTATGTACACTTGCTTCACTTTGTTGCGCTTCAATCGTAATATTATAATATAAATTATAATATTATTACAAAATTTCTACTTCCGATTAATCTCTCTTCAAGCTTCAGCTTCCTCTTTCACAGCGATTCGAATTCGGCGCTCTGTCATAGAACTCTACATGAAAGATATTTGTTATGTTAAAATGTTCATATTAGCGTTTATTTCACTCCTCCTATTGGCGCTATAAATAAAAATGAAACAATCATCACTAGGTAGCACTTTTCCATTCATCACTAGGTACCATTTTCCCATTAACGCTATAAAACGTAATGAATAAAAAAACTTCACTTCACTGAGTAGCGCGTGTTACATTCATATAAGCAATACATAGTAAAGCAATGTTGTTTGTCTTTATATTAGTTTTCATTAAATTTCTTAAAAACATATAAATTTATAAAAACGGAGTGAGAGAAGCTTCACTGAATAACTTCGCTTCATTGAATAACGTCTCGCTTCATTCAGTTTAACATTGAATGAACTCGGAAATAAATTCGAGTTTTGTAAGTCCAGAAATAGGAGAACAGAGGAACCCCGTACTGAATAATTAAGTATTACAAATTGATTTAAAATGTAGAATTTCTCATATTAAATCATAAATAAAGAAAATTAGATAAGAAGACTAATAAGTTCGATGACTTTAACTAAAATTAAGTCATCATGCCTAGTTGAATATAGTTTTTGTAAATTATTTGTCACCACTTTTTAAATCAATATAATAATCTTAAAATCAATTAACTACAAACTTAAATAGAAAAAACTGAAATTTCTTCATCACTATAATTTAAACTGAATTTCTCAATAGATCTGATGAGAAAAAAGCATTTACATAGAGATTCAACTATCAAAAGTAATCAAAAACTCCTCAAACCCTTCAAATTTCTTGAGAAAAATTCAAAAGCAGGGGAAAAACCAGAGCAAGAACAACATAGATAAATTACAATAGTTTTACTTGAATCAATCAAAGCCATAACGCTCCAGCTTGTTTCAAAACAGGAATCAATTCACCTGTAATATGAGTCGCCATTATCCGATCCAATCCACCAAATAACCTTCCACCAATGAAAACAACAGGAAGTTGTACCTGTAATCCACCGCCAGCCAATCTCTCTAATTCAACAATCACATCCTTCTCATCTTCTTCATCGATCTCATATGTTGCAGGATTCGCTCCCAAACCTAGAAGAAGACGTTTCACTACATGACTAAGACAACATCCGCGTCGACCTAACACGATCGCTGCATTCTCGGATACTAAATTCTTTACATCGCTTATTTGTGTTGAAACAACATTTGATCCTCCGATTATGGATGAGGTTGTTGTCGGTAGCCATGATTTATATGGAATTGCTTCTTGCATGATGATAGATCTGATTGATTATATATGATAATTTGAGAATTTGAAGGAGAGAGAATGATGGATGGAAGTGGGTATTATATAGTGATGAGAGAGAAGAGGGGATGGGGATTGAATAGGCGGTGGTGGTGGGGAAGGAGACTTGGGAAAGAGTCAAGCGTCAATGGCGTTTGCGTTTCCTGTGATGCGTTACAGATGCGGTGGCTTACGTTTTTATTATTAATTTTTTTTTACCTCACATTTTTTCAGTTATTTATTTATTTATTATATGAGCTAGGCATATTGAGATTTTCAACCTTTATTTTTAAAGATTATAATTTTACATAAGGATCCTATTCTCTTAATTTATTATTTAGATTAAATTTATAAATAAATAAAATATTCGTGTAACTGATCACTATCGAATTTAAGTGAATCGAGAGTTTGACTATGATTGAAGCAACGGACTATGCTAGGAAAACCAAGAACAGAAAGTCACACGAGGTCATTCTCACATGGGTTTAGTACTTTTTTTTTAGTTTTACGGACGGTCGCCCCTTCAACAAGAGAATGTATAAATATGGAAACTTCTCTGACATCTGGATATGGAAAATTATGGAGGAAATTGGGTTTTAATTCCTAGAAATCACACGGAATAGGTCATGCCTAAAATCATCTTAAGCGCAGTTATTGTGGTTATAAGTTATTTTTTTTGAAAAACTCCTAGGATAATAAATTCTCAAATAAAGCTAATAATACCATGTAAACTCATATTGACTAAAGTAAAAAAAAATAAGAAAATGGTAGAGAAATTCAGAATTTTAATTTGCTAAAATTCGGTAGTTAAATTAATGGCATTAATCTTTTATTTAATTATTAATAAATGTTACGTGTATACAGCGTTTAAACCTGTTAAAGACAAAACATTGTCTTTATATAAGAAGGCTAAAAGTGATATTTGAAAAAAAAGATCCGAAAATTCAAATTGACTATATAAAGAGTCACTATTTGATAATTTGATATTTATTATATTCTAAACTACAATAATCTCCTTTGTCCATCATATTTTTAAGATAAATTATTTCGATTCATCAATTATTTTTGAAGTTATACCATGCATAATTCTTTTATTTAAGAAGATTTGAATTTTTTTTTTTTAGCTAAATAATGTATATTCTGCTATGTTAGATTCTTCTTGAGCGCATTTATTAAAATATAGTTTTATATTAAGTTCAACCCTGTAACTCTAATTTCGATTATTAAACTAACTAAGAAAACCCAAACAAAAAATACATAATAATTATTAATTTATTTTAAGCACTCCTCATAGGTTACACATTAAATTGAAATGTATCACCGAAATAATTATAAGCACTTGACAAATATAATTAAAATGTGATGAAAAGTAAAAAAACAATTCCATGAAGAATACCCACAAGTGTCAATGGCCAAAACTTCTAATCCTATTCACATTGAAGTGGTGTCAATATAAGCATATATGAAAGAAAATAGTTGAATATGATGTAAGAAAATATATTAGTTTTTATTAGGGATGTTTTTTAAAGAAAATTTAATTGTACTTTGGTAGGGCGAGTGGTACTAATATAAGGTTAGAATTATTGGCTGCTAATTTTGACCTATCATCATTTGATTATTCAAAATCGAGTGGTCGATAATTTTTTAAGTTTAATCATTTCCTCTTCGTTTTCTAATTTTATCAAATTTTTTCGGGGTTTTGTTTGCATTGAATCTTTTAGCTTTTCAAAATCATCTATCCGTTATGTTTTCATCAATAATCAATACTTCAATCCCACTCGATTAATGAAAGTAGATTATTATAATATTCACCCTTGCAATCTCTTAATACTCACAAGCTTGTCTATACATCTAATTTTTGTATTTTAAAATCATAATATGATTGACTTATTCACAAACTATGGATCGAATCACAAGATGTTCTTACCATCATCAACCTAAGTCAACCATGTTCATATTATTGGATATTTATGGTTCTTCTAGTCATGATCTTCTTAAGGGATCATGACATCTGATTATTAATTGAATAATTTGTCCAAATCCTGAAATCATCTCTCATTATTCAGGAATGCAATACATATAGTTGTTGGGTTTATTTTATTTGATATTTTTTTTTTAGGAAAAGGTCTTTGTTGTTTCAGATTTTAACTTATAATAACTTTTGTCATGACTTATATTTGAATTTATTTTTAGAGAAATGATTGGGAGAGTGAATTTTAAAGAAAATGACGTGCAGCATTCTGATTGGCCCAAAAAATAATAAAATTTTTCTCTGTTCTCTCTCACACTTCATCGTTTTTTATTATATATATTGACACATCATTTCCTCTCAAAAATTCCCTCTCTCAAATTCTCTCTCCTAAATTCTCTCTCCCTATCCCTCCTCTTATTTTTATTCGCTCTTATTTTTTTTATGAATACAAATGTCTTAGTGTTATTTAGTGGACTATTAAAAAAAACACTTTTCAAAAAAAATATCTAATAACTACAATATTTTTGAAAGATAATTTAAAATAGATATAATCAATCATCACTATCCATTTGAGTTTTTATTATTTATTTGGTTTTGTTTGTTAGATAAAGGGATGTTACTAGAATTCTCTGACATATTAAATTTTATTTTATATTTGTATTTCAATAATAAAATTAAAAATACACATATTTAAAAATGAATTAATTTTTTTTAATTATGGTCTCCATCATCATAATCCATATAAATAATAATGAATTTTAAGTAATCATGATAATTTAAATTTATACCTAATCTTAGTCAACTTAATATTAGAACACACTTGTATTGTATGAGTTTGAATTAGACAACTATTATTCAATTTCATATTTGTTTTTTCACTATAAGTTTGTTGAGTATGAACGCATACATCGTGCATGCATACTAATGAATGGAAGTTGAATTAAAAAAAATAATAATTAATTAAAAATAATAATTAATAAAGACACGCAAACGCAAGATGACAGCGTGTACAACGTTGAAATCGAGGAGAGAAAACCGACCGTGGGCGGTGCGCGGATCACACGTCAGCACATTGACAAAAATTGAGAGTTATTCTACGTCAGCAAACGTGGCATCTTACATCACACTTGGGAGTTTGGGTCCCACCACGTGGAGCATAGATGACGATTCTAAAGATCTATCTTACGTCATCCACTTGTCGTTCTAATCTCATCCCATATGTCGTCATATGTCGTTATCCTCTCCACGTGGTTTCTACCCGTTTGAAAAATCAAATTGACCCTACCAAATATATACTCATAATACTCTACTTCTAATTGTTTATTATTTTCACTTTAATTTTTAAAAAAATTCTTAAATTTTCAATATCATTTTATTTTCTTATATTTAAAATTTTTAAATAAATAAATAAAAGACACTAACTTACGCTTTATTTATTCGAATTTGGGTTATTCAATCCCAAAAAATCAATCCTAAAATACATTTTATTTTAAATTATTATTTTTTATTTTATTTATATATATTAATACTTTTTAAGTCTTATTATAAAAAAAAATATCATCACCTTTTCAAAATTATTTCAATTATCATTTTTTTCTTTCTATATTATTTCAATAACCCGAACAAAACTAAAGGCTTATTTGAGGAAAGAGTTTTTTTGAGTTTTACTTGAGTTTTATCCTAAAAACTCTTGTTTGGTAAAAATTAAGAAAAAATGGTTTTTAAAATTTGAATACTAATTTATCATTGGAATTTAGAGCATATTGGGTGAGAGAATGATGGTTTAGAGAGATGATGAAATTAGAAGGTACTTTTTATATTTAAATGATAAAATTATTTAATTTGATGGTCGATAAGATTTTGAGTTTGAAATAAAAACTGGATTTTATCTTAAAAACTCTTTCATCAAACAACGAGCATTTAGTTAACAAAAAAAAATAATTTATTAAGTTTTTACTTAAAATTCATTTATTTAATTATATTTCTTTTTTAATTATTAAATAATTTAACTGATCAATAAAAACATTAAAATATTCTTATTTTATGTTTATAAAATCTAAATATAAAATAACATTATAATAATTAAAAATACATATTTTTCATCTAACTAGATTTAAGAAAAAAACTCAATATGGCCAAAGAACCAAATCTCTTGAATCCCTTTCAATCAAATCTTGATTTCATATTTTGGCGAGATCACTTATAATTAAAATATATGTTAAAAAGAAAACATTTGAACCAAAATAATAATTTATATTAAAATAAAAATAAAACAAATCAGATTAAAAGAGAAAATTAAAAATAATTCACTAGATCAAATATTATTACTATTATTAATAAAAGAGAAATAATAGAGATCATATTGACAAAAAAAAAATGATGGGATATTAATTAAAATAAAAATAAAACAAATCAGATTAAAAGAGAAAAAATAATTCACTAGATCAAATATTATTACTATTATTAATAAAAGAGAAATAATAGAGATCATATTGACAAAAAAAAAAATGATGGGATATTAATTAAAATAAAAATAAAACAAATCAGATTAAAAGAGAAAAAATAATTCACTAGATCAAATATTATTACTATTATTAATAAAAGAGAAATAATAGAGATCATATTGGAAAAAAAATGATGGAATATTATGTCATTTCTTGAATGTATTGAAAAATTTAAAAATTAGTTTTATTATTTAATTTTCCGTAATAATTTTTATTCAAAATTTGAGGATAAGTCTGACTTAGAGGTGTTCATAGGTTCGGTTTTCGGGTTATTCGAATTTTTCGGTTTGATTTTTTCGAATTATTATTATTTTTTAACTAATTTAAAAATCGAATCGAATTCGAATAAATTCTAATAAAACCGAATCGAATTCGAATTTCATATTCGGTTTGAATTTCAAATAATTCGAATTCGAACCGAATTCAATTTTTTTTTCTTTTAATGCTTTTATTGTTAAATTTTTAATTCATATTATTCTAATTCAAAACATAATTTGAATTATGATGTTGAACGAGAAAGATAAATCTTGAATTCAAAATAGGTGTTAAATGGGAGATATATCAGGATTTAACAATTTTGACAAAGAAAAAGTTAAGACATAACGATATTAAATAGATCAAATTCAGAGATGTAGTTAAAGGCTGAAAACTCTTTCATGTGAGAATAAAAAAGAAATATAGTTAAAACCTAAAAGTTCTTTCATATGAGAATGAAGATTAAAGAGGTAGGTGTATGTTAATTTCATATGAGAATGGAGATGAAAGAGGGAGATGACGCTTGAAATTATGTTAAGAGAATAAATATATGGAGGCTAAAGAGATTATATGATTATGTTAGAGAATAAAAAGGGATTAAGTTTAGAATAGGTTTAGAATATATATATGAGATGGGCAACAGTTCAAGATGATGAACAACAACAAACTCAACAACAAGATGATTATGATAATATCGATGATGATATGATTACTTTTGATGACTTAGGGGCTAGGACCTCAGATCATCCAAGAACCAGAACAAGATGATCTGCAAATTGTTGTGGATCGCATTCCGGATTCAGTTGTTGAACAAGTTGAACCCAATCGTAGATATGAAAGGCAAAAGGTTATGCCAAGACGTTACAATGATTTTATCTTAAATGTAAGTCTTGATGTTCTTATGTTAGAACATAACGAGCCTTCTACCTATAATCAAGCATTGACGGGTCCAGACTCCAATAAATGGCTTGAAGCCATGAGGTCCATGATTGGGTTCAACTTGCTCAACAATTGAATTCGGAATGTGATCCACAATAATTTGCAAATTCTCTTGTTCTGGTTCTTGGATGATCTGAGGTCCTAGGCCATCAAAAGTAATCATATCATCATCAATATAATCAGAATCATCTTGTTGTTGAGTTTGTTGTTGTTTATCATCTTGAACTGTTTCAAGAATAAATGGCTTGAAGCCATGAGGTCCTAAATGGATTCGATGTTTAAAAATCAAGTATGGGTCTTAATAGATTTGCCAAATGGGGTTAAACCCATAGGAAGCAAATGGATTTTCAAACTTAAAAGTGACAAAAATGGAAATGTATCTATTTACAAGGCAAGATTAGTTGGAAAAGGTTTTAGACAAATTCATGGTATTGACTATGATGAGACATTTTCACTGGTTGTTATGATTAGATCCATTAGGATAATCCTAACTATTGCTGCATATTATTATGACTATGAGATATGACAAATGAATGTCAAAATAGATTTTCTAAATGGTTTTTTAAAAGAGGATTTGTACATGACACAACCTGAAGGTTTTGAAGATCCAAAACATGCTAGGAAAGTATGCAAGTTTAAGAAGTATATTTATGGACTTAAGAAAGCATCCAGTAGTTGGAACTTTCGATTTGATGAAAAGATCAAAGAATTTGAATTCATTAAATGCGAAGAAGATCCTTGTGTTTACAAGAAGTTCAGTGGGAGTAAAGTAGCACTCTTAGTTCTGTATGTGGATGACATACTACTTATTGGAAATGACATTCCGATACTAGAGTCTGTTAAAAAATGGCTGAAGAAATGTTTCTGAATGAAAGACCTAGAAAATGCCGAGTACATACTTGAAATCAAGATCTATAGAGATAGATCTTATAAGTCTACTTGGATTAAGTCAAGGAACTTATATTGATAAGATTCTTGAAAGATTCAAGATGCAAGATTCTAAGAAGGGGTTTTTACCCATTCAATATGGTATATATTTTAGCACGACGCAATGTCCTAATACACATGTTGAGCTTGAGAAAATGACCAAGATTCCATATGCTTCTGCTATAGGATCTATAATGTATTCCATGATATGTACACGTCCAGATGTTGCATATGTTTTGAGCATGTGTAGCAGATACCAATCAAATCCTAAAGAAGTACACTAGAGTGCAGCTAAGAATATCCTGAAATATTTAAGAAGGACCAATGATGATTTCTTAGTATATGGGGAGATGAGAAATTATTTGTGCAAGGTTATATTGATGCGAGCTTTCAAACTGACCGGGATGGATTTGAGTCACAATCGAGTTATGTCTTTATCCTTAATGGAGAAACTGTGAGCTGAAAGAGCTCTAAGAAGGATAGAGTAACAGATTCTACAACAGAAGCTGAGTACATTGTTGCTAGTGAAACAGCAAATGAGGCCATTTGGATAAGGAAGTTCCTTGATGAACTCGGTGTTGTTCATAGCATTTCAAGGCCTATTGACATCTATTATGACTACAATGGTGCCATAGCCTAAGAAAAGGAACCGAGTTCGAGCTCTAAATTTAGACACGTTATGAGGAAATATCACCTTATTCGCCACATCATCAATATGGGTGATATTAGGATGTGTAAGGTGCATACTAATACCAAAATTGCAGATTCATTGACTAAACCTATGTCTAGACCTAAGCATGAAAGTCACACTAAGGCTAAGGGTCTCAAGCACATTGGAGAATGGCTTTGATTTTGCTTTTGTACTAATTGAGCTTTTATAAGTGTTTGACACTAGTTCTATGTTTGACTTAATAATTTTATGATATATGATATTTAATTCTTATTTATATATTGTTCTAATCAATATTAAATAATATGTCCAAATAATTCATTATTAACAAATGAGATCACCTTTGTTCTAGTGAATGAAACCTCATTAAGCGAAATGAAGTTTTGAATTATTAAAAGTCTATAGTTCGAAATCATCAAATGGACATAGATGATTATATGTGTAACTATACTGTAAGGTGACTGATAGTGCCAAGTTTCATGGGCTATAGGGACATGGAGGTGTCTAGTCATTTACATATATGTGTATGGAGGATACATGTAAGACTGACCGACTTAAGAATCTTCAAAATTTATAGAATTTTAAGTAAAACCATGTTTAGTAGATTCTTCAGACATGAGTATGTTATGGTCTCTCTTGATAATTAGTATTTCTTTGACACTATTAAACACTTCCGTAAAAGGGAATTATAAAAACAGTTGTTGTGATTGCTAAAAATTGAGTGGGAGCCATAGTCATATAAGACTAAAGAAGTCCTCTTACTTCGTGTATAACATGATACATTGGAAATGAATTGTGTCTCGGCCACTTGAAAGGTAAGAACTGAAAATGCATGGCCATGCTCGGATAGATTACTTAAATCATTCGTTTTATTGACAGTTCGAACTCAAAGTTCAAGAAACATATTTGATAAAGGATATGAATTTCACCATATCATCAAATAAGACATTAAGAGACAAATGTATCTTATATTGCACACTTGTTTAAGGACAAGTGAGAGATTGAAGGAAATATGTCCTTTAATTTAATGTGAAATGACTAAACCTGGATAGGACAATTAACGATGATAATTTAATCCGATTATGCTATGAGTCGTAGTGCTTTGCTAGAAGCCAACTACGATTAACGGGGTTAAACTCATACCTATTATAATTGGGTCCTATGAGGTCACACACTTAAAGTTGACAGAATATATTAATGGGAATGAAATCCAATTATTAATAATATATTAGATATTATTAATAATTAAAAAAATATTTTATTTATGAAATAAAATAATTAACCATGGTAAATTAATTATAAAAACGTGATATATCAAATTAATTAGGAATATAATGATTTGAAATAAATTTTATTTAGGAAATAAAACGTTTATCATAAATATTAATTGCAAAACATAGGAATGCCAAAAAAAAGATGGTATTTTGGTTTTCTTTTGCCCTGACTCTCTAATTTAACAACTTAAAATAGAGATCTGGGAGATGGTGAATAGGTGATTGAAAAACTTATTTTTTTTCATGAGCAATTAGATTGCTTCTATTGTTCTTTCGTCCTAGCAGTCGAAGTCAACTGAATCTTGACGAGCTCGTGTGGACCAACTAGAGGAGCAACACGTGAAGCTCTCATCCTTTATACTACAAGATATACAGAATTCACGCATCAAATGTATCACCTTTTTTATAACGCTTTTAATCGCTAAATGCATGAACATCCTAAATAGATGTTAAGATATGATCTTATTTTCCGCAACATACATCTAATGAATCACAACATTTTTAACAAAGACGAAGGAGGTTTTAGAATCATGTGCGACTATATATTCCATTTGATTACCATGGAGCAATGATACCATCACAAGAATGTCAATGGTAATTGCATATATGGTGTTTGTAGGTCTTTTTTTACTGGCCGAGATTCATGCGTGGTGAAAGTACTATTACTTCTATCATTGTACATTATCCAATATATTAAAATCAAAACACTTACAATCAATTAGCCTCCACAAAAATGAGTTGTTGATGTGTTGACTACACCAAAATTAAAACACTTATTAAACATATTAATCTTGACGATAATGAACTTAGGGCTCATATCAACACAAATAAATGTAAAGATTTAATATTGTATCATTCAAAGTATTTAAAATAGAAAACAAAGTATGTTTTTTTGTTTAATTTAAAATATAAAAATATTTAACTGACTTTATACCACTTTAAAATAATTCCAAGTAACCAAATAATTTCTAAAATATCAAAAGTTACCATTCGATTTTCTATTTTATATCATAATTGTCCAATACCTAGCTAGTTAAAAAGAGTAACATCAATTCTACGAATCATTGAATATTTCATGATCATCATGACTCACGATTATGGAGAGATGATTATCATCAGAGTATTATTGCATATTACATTTATTTATTAGGTGGGACCGGGGAGATTTTTTTTGGTATCTGGACAATAAATATTAACAATTTGTTCAATTTATTTAATTAGTAAACAATATAAGGTTGACTGAGCTGCTAACTCCCAACAAAAACCCAACACGGCAAGCCAATATTTGTCTCCAATATCTCACACGGCCTTTCAAAGAATTTCAAAATTCCTAATTTCTATTATAACAATTATCTTGATTTGTTATCTGATATACTTGATTACACAAGCATTTTTCAAATAATAAAAGAAAAAATATTATTCTTCTTATCTTTTTTATTTATCTTAATATCATAACATCTCTTCTAGGCTAACGACAATAAGAAGTAAATATCTCTAAAATTTTGAGTTCGAACTCGTCGGGGGCAATTTCTGCGTTTGATTAAATAATTATGTGTATTTGCGGGTTATGTACTTATACCACAGAGATTAATCGTATTTCAAAAGGGCAGCGAAACCCCAAACTGGCTTTCTAAAAAAAATAAAATATCATAACAAGTTTGATTTCCTTTTCAAAGCTAAAGTTGTAAAAAAATATCTAAAGAACCAAAAATTAAAAATTTGATATCACTGCAAATTTTTTTTATTAATATAAGAGTGCCATGCTAGACAAAAAAAAAAATGGAAAGTATACAAACCCTTACCCAACACTTGAATATATTAATATTAAAAAATATACTAGTTTTTTTTTCCTCCTTCGTATCATATGGCATTGTTTGGTTTGGTTTGGTTTATTTAAATAACACAACTCATTCAAATATTTTTTATTTTTTTATTCCCTTTTATTAATCACATCATTCAATTCATTATCCAAAATATTAAAATATCTTTTATTTTAAATTATTATTTATTATTTTATTATTATATATTAATACCTTTTAAGTAATTTATCAAAAATATTCTCGTATTTTCAAAATCATTACTCATTATTATTTATTTTCCCCTTTATTACAATAATCTCAAATCAAACAAGACACAAAAATTTATTCAATTCAATATAACATGTTGATTCAACCGACATATATCAACCGACTTCAGATCATTATTACTATTTTTATTATATTATATAATATTAATTACATTATCAACTGGACTTTAAATATTTGATAATTATTTTTTTAATAATTATTTTATTTATTATATGATAATATATATAATATTAATTATTATTATATATATACTATTTTTTTTTAATTAATATTCATTTTGACTTTTATTTTATTTTTAAATAGTCTTAAAATTATTATTATTTTATTTTTTATTTATTTAAATTAGGATGGGTAAAATTTAGGTATCTACAAAGTATTTTTTTAATATTTTTTAAATGGCCCAATTATTATTTGGGGTCGAACTTGGGACAATTTTATCAAATAGGGCTCAAACTTTGAGTTGAGCCATGTGTGGCTCAAACTATCAAAGATTTTACCGCTTTTACAAAAAACGTTTATTCAGTCTGTTTTATATGACATGGCAATACATTTTATTTTTTTAATTCCACCTGACATATTAATTCTATTCAAACAAAATCTTTGGTCTCTCCACATTCTCACTTTTCCTTCTTTACTATCTTTTCTCCCATTCTTTTTTTCATTTTTTCAATGACTGGTGTTTACAAAAGTAAAGGAGAAATTTGATAAAAACAACCATAATAATTGCCTTAATTGCGAATATGATCCGCATCTAATAAAAATTGAGGAAATAACCCTTTCTTAATTTTCAGACAAATGAATCAAAACTAAATACAAAACAGTGGTCTGGAATATGAAAGTGGAGAATCATCAAATCTGATGCATCTGAAGACATTGACTACCTAAGCTCCTAACCAAATTCTACATCAAATATTATATTTCTTGCTTTTCAAGTACTGGATAATCTTGACCATGATTTCAAGAAAGTGGAAAGGTCTCTTACGTGAGACCCCAATTTTGATTCTTAACGAGGATGAGATTGTTTTCAAAATGAGAAAAAGACAGCATCAATTTACATTATATAGTGAGAATTCTAGAATTGATGGGCATGACGAACCAAATCACGAGTCCTCCATAGAAGAGAACAAAAGGAGATATAAAGAGTTTGTAGACCATACTCTTTTAATTCACTCGGCTTGTTACATAAACTTTATGCATTTAAGCTTCAATTATGACCCTAAATATCAAAATGTCTCAATGGTTGACAATTGGGTTATCTTCATGATGACAAGAGATATAGAAAAGCTAGAGTTGAACTTCTGAGGAGACCCAAGATTGTACATTGAATTGGATGTATTGGCAGTGAGGCATATAAAAACAACACAATTTTATGAATTTCCTTGTAAGCCTTTTTTAACCAAAATTTAAATGTCTTACTTTAAACTCATGCAAATTCAAAGCATCAAGTTTTGGAGCATTTTCCAACTTGAAAAGGTTAAATGTGTCGCATGTTGAAGTGTTTGATAGTTCAATTGGAGATCTACTTTCAAAATGCCCGGTTTTAGAAGATTTGCACATGGAGAAGTGTTTTGTTCCTGTGAAGTTCTTTAAGTGTGAAGAGGATCTGAAAATAAAGAAATTTATGTTGATTAATTGTCTAACAGAAAATTGGCATGTATTCGAGTTGGATATATCGGTTCCAGACTTGTTAATCCTTGTGATTAAAGGTATATACCTCACGAAATCAACAATAAGAAAAGCAACCAATTTGATTGACTGCACAATTGACATTCAACAAAGTTATTCTGATAATGAACAAGGGAATTTTCTAGCTTCTTTACTAATTGGTTTGAAACATAGTAAGATTCTTATCTTTAAGTAGCTGGTCTATTCAAGTAAGTTTTATTTTTTTTATTTAGTTCATTTCTTATGAATTATTTTGTTCCTTTATTAAAACAAATTGTCATAGACTTTTGTTAATAAAGGTTCTTGCAACATCAAATATTATGTTGTTTCATCAACTACATGGCTCATTCACTAATTTACAGCAATTGAAACTCACAATTGGCTATACAAGACCAGAACTACCTGGAATGGTTGTAATTCTACAAACATGTCCTTATCTTCAGAGCTTGATTTTGGAGTTTGATATGGTTATAGACATTAATTGGGTAAGAAATGGTTCAAAAACTTTTTAAATTGCATACAAATTTTATTCTTAATCTAAATATGCTATGATTTGAATGAAGTTTGTGACAGTTCAGAGTATGGATGAGGAATATGTACCAGATGTTTTTCTCTTTGAAGAGGATAACTATCTTGAGACTCGAATTCCAAACATCCCTTTTCTGCAATTCTACCTTAAGGATATTCAGATAAAAGGATTCTTGGAGAGAAGAGAGGAGATACAACTAGTAAAGTATTTTTTTAAAAAATGCACTAGTGCTTGAAGATTTGGTAATACATTTAAAACGATCTAAAGGTGGGTCTTGAAGATCAGTAACTTGTCATAGCAAGTTGCACTATTGAATTTACCCTGGGGGGATCATTTGGTGTCAAATTTTATGTGGAAGAAAATTGATTTTTGTTTGAATGATAATTTCCTCCTTTGATCTCAACAAACTGGAACTCATGGATTATATACATGCAGTTGGAGCTTTCACAAACTTATTAACTATTATGACAATTAATATATTACCATATGGTTTTATTACTTTCCTTTGATATATATATATATATATATATGACATTGTATAGTGCACAAACAAAACAGAGATGATTGGAAGGCATTAGCTAATATCCTATTTACATATATTGAATTGGTAAAAGAAACTAAGGAAATAAAAAAAAAACTATACGATCTAAAAAAATGAATAATCTAGTTGATGCACAATGTGAATTAGTGGTGATGTGTTCTCTATCTATTCTTGCTCTAAATGAGTCCGAGTAAAACTATAGTAGGACCAATAATTAAATAATTCTTCATATAGTCACATAGATTAACACACATGCACAAATAATAATCACAAAAATATACATAAATAGTTATAATGGATTTTTTTTTGTTAAACTTTAAGTTTGTATCCATCTTGAGTGTTTTGGTCAATCAAAGATTAGATTAACATAGAGTTTATTTAATTATGAGACAAGAAAGTATTTTTTATATACACAAGTTGCTTAAAAATAAAATATTTGAAACCAATTAACTAATTCATTTATGTGGTTATAAAATAACTTCTACTCTTTATCAATATATTTTAATAAGATGTAATATTTATCACAAATATAAATAAATAATAGAAATACACTTAATTTCTAAAAAGAAAAATCAAATTAAAATTATTACACTTAAAAGTTAATAATATATAAAAAAAAATTAAACTTATATTGAGAAATGATATATAAATGAAGCATTGTCTTAGTCATTGTAAAAAAATAATAATAATATCCTATTTTTTTTATTTATCTCTCTAATAAACATCATTTTTTTTAAATGATACATATACAAAATGATATAAATGATAGTCGTTTAAACTTACAGACAAAAGCATTAAAAAAAATTGAAAAAAATATTTAAAAAATGTACCACCCAAAATAGTTCACCAATGATCAAACAAAAAGAACAAATTTTAACGAACAAAAAGATTTTCAAGAAGATCAACGAGTTTTCTAACTGTCTGAACTATTTACCTAATTAAATTTACGGAAAGTATTAATAATAAAATTATAAATTAAATCCCTCCATTTTACAAAACTTACCATAATACACCATTTTTTTCATACATTTATCATATATCAAAATCACTTCATAAATGCTAATCCATCCAAAGAATGAGATCTACTAAACATCATCCTGAAATTTATTTTCTCTCTTCTTAGAAAAATAAGTAGTATTATTGTTTTTTATAATATAATGTTTGAACTTTTATTGTGGTTTGGGATTTTGCCCATAATTGAAATTAAAATTATGATGGTATGATTTAATTGTTTAATGAATAAAAATAAAAATTAAGGGAGATATAATTAAGATAAATTAAAAAAAGAGAATTATGAAAGATAATACATTGACTTGATATTATTTTTTTAATAAAAATCAAAATTTTTAAAAAATTATCAATTAAAAATTTTAATTGTATTTTAAATGATAAAATTAAGTTATTTAGTTTTAAAAAATATATAAAAATAAAATTTAGAATTACAATTCCAAAATAAAAAAAATGAAATTGAAAAATATAAAATTACACTATATTTTATTCAAATTTTAATTTTAATTCTTATTATTAGAAATTTACCAAACTTAAGAATGATAATTTAACCAAATTTCAATTGCAGTCAATTACATGTTACCAAACACACAAATAATAGTAATTAAATAATTTCAATAATAGTAATTAAATATATGAAATTAAATATATGAACGAGACTTGGTTGACTGGGAAGACTTCGTAGTATCAATGTTTCAAAGTGATAATTTGATAACTAAGTATTATATAATGATAATTTTAACGCCAAATATTTGGTAGCCAGCCAAATATTTGGTAACAAAATTATAAATTATAACGAAGCAAGACCACGATTCAGGCGTGCCCCGTAAACTGCCACATATGCAATAGAGAGAAAAAACAATTTAAATTTAATATTTTTCTAAAAAATTGCCATGTTTGGAAGGATATAAAAAAATTTCTCTCAAGGAAAATGAGAATGTTTGAGAGTTTTTTTTATCCCGAACACACCGACAATGTTTTTAGAGAAGAGAAAACAAAATTTAATTTTTTTTTACAGAATAATTAAATTTTTATTATTTTCTATTTTCGGAAAAATGACCATGTTTATATATTTTTTCTCTGGCACAAATTATATAGTTATATTTTAATGTTAAAACGAAACAAAATAGTTAAATTAAAAATATTATATTTTTTATTAAAGGTTGAAAAAATTATCGATATTAAAGGTATATCGAAAATACCGTACCACAATATATCAAAAATATCGATTTTTAAGGTATACCAAAAAAAAGGTAAGGTATGATACTGATACCAAAATTATTAGTAAGATAAATGTATGTGATTTTTAAAATTTTGGTATATCGAGATATACCGAAATATGAAAATAATATTTATAAATTAAAATATATAATATATATATAAGAAATAATTAAATAGATTTAATATTAATTTAATTATAGAAATATAATTTTTAAATAATAAGAAAATATAATTCTACTAAAATATTATTTAATATATGCAATTTTTACATTACCCGAAATTAAGGTATACCAAAATCAAATATGTTTTTTAGGTATCAAATATATAATATCGATACCGTACCGAAATTAAGGTATACCGAAATCAAATATGTCTTTTAGGTATAAATGTATAATATCGATACCGTACCGAAATTGAGGTATACCGAAATTAAGGTAATGTAAAAGTATGATTTTTTTGTATACCGAAATTAAGGTATATCGAAATCAAGGTATACCGAAATCAAGGTAAGTAAATGTACGCATTTTTGCATACCGAAATTTTTGGTAAGGTATAAGACTATAAGGTATGAATAGATGCGTAGAATGAGAATGTAGAATGAGAATGAGTATGATCGATAGAAGTGTTTGGTTAAGAGTTTTAATCATTTCTATTTCCATTAATAATGTTTGAATTTATAAGAGAAAAGTTATAAATATAATTTTGTTATTAAAACTATGATTAATATTTTTTTTTTATTAAATTAAAAATATAAAATATTATTATTTTTATAATATAATTGTTTAAAATATATAAAATATTTAAGTTACATAATTTAATAAAATATAAATATCTAATATTTTTTCATATTAATTATATTTTTTCAAAATAAAAATAAAAATACTTATAACAAAAAATGGTGAATGTTTCAATTTTTTATTAATTATAAATAAATAATGATCTATTAAATATAAATAATATAAGATAAAGTCGTTCAAATATTATAGATTAATAGATTAATAGTAGATAAATACATTTAAATTAAATATAATATTTTATTTAATAATATAATAACATGGTATAAATTTTAATAATAATTTTTGTTAAAATATTTTATATTTAATTTTTTAAATATTTTTTTTATATAAAATTTCTATTTTATTTTTTGTTTTATATTTTTATATTTTAATTAATTTATTTTAATTTTATTATTAATATATAATATTTAAAATTAAATATATTATTATTAGTTATTGTAATTATTACTAAAATTTTTATTTTAAATGATTCTTTAATATTATATAAATAATTAAAATTATTTATTTCATAAATAAATAAAAATTTATTATTATGTTAATTATAAAATAACCTATAATATAATATAATTATAATATATATATATATATATATATATATATAATATTATGATTATAATTAAAATTATGAGAGAGAAAAAATAGGAGAGGTTAGATAATGTGAGAGAAAATGTATCGTTTCGGAATGTGATTCATTCCTCCCAATTTAGAAATGATTGAATTATACGGGAATCCTGTAATCAAAACCATTAACCAAATATCTTTGTTTTATTTCCTTTCTCATTCCTGAGTAAAAAAACCAGGTAGCATGTCCTAAATTATATCTAGGGATGGCAACGGGTACCCTACTCGACGGGTAGTGAAGTACCCATCCCCGAACCCGATTTTCATTTCACTACCTGATCCCGACCCCGAACCCGACAGGTATCTCTACTTCTATACCCATCCCTGATTCGTCGACGGGTACCCAATTACCTGATTAAATTATTTATGATTATAAGGATTGAAGAAAAAAAGAAACACAACTTTAATAAATAATTTTAACATTAGTAATATCGAAATATTAAAAATAAAAATAAAACCATTACTTACCTACCTCATAATTTTTGTAAATCTTGAAGAAGATAAACTAAAGTGAGTAAAAGTAAAATGAACATTGGAAAAAAATTAGAGATTGAATATGAAGAATTATGAGAGAGAGTAATATTTTGTTATTAAAATAAAAATTGAAGTTATGTAGAGAAATATTTTTGGGGAATATAAAATAATTGAAGTTGGATTGTAGTGTATTTATGACTATGTTTGGAGTGAAGTGTGGATAAGATCAAATTAAATGATGTATATTAATGATACATTTGCAATGATGAAGCGTTTTTGAAAAGTCACACATTAAACTTTAATAAAAAAATCAATAATATTAATATAACCGGGTATCGAGTATCGAGTTTGGGTTTCGCACACTCCCCATCCCCGACCTCCTACCCGACCGGGTACCTTCTCCCTCTCCCCATGCCCGACCCCGACCCCGAACCCGATTTAAAATACCCGAAACCGACTATCGGGTACTCACGGGTTTCGGACATACGGGTACCCATTGCCATCTCTAATTATACCTCATCCTATTTTTTATTAAAAAATAAATTTAAAAAGTCAAAATATTTATTAAATTACTTTTCTACCCTAGATAACCCAGTCCATGGACAGCTGCAACTCATTCTCTTTGTAGAATCTTTACATTCATCACTTTCTTCTTTGTTTCTTCCCATTTCAAACCCTTATTCAAAAACAACCAGCTATGTTTCCATATTCAAATTCTCAAAGATCCAATCTTTCCTATAACCTCTTTAACATTCACCAAGATATACAGCTTACACCCCTCTAGAATTGCCTACAGTTTGTAGCTAAATTGAAGCATGACATCTCCCTTTCCATGTCCGGCGAACTCGTTCATTTACAATTCAACCATTTGCGCCTGCAACCCTGGCTACTTCATTGCAGCCGGAAAAAATACCTGCGAGCTATTTTCAAGCGATACCCATGATCTGATAGTCAATTCTGGAGTCGATTATTCAGTCAACTTCCCAGAGACATTACTTTCCTTCGATACCATCAAGAAATTCACTCAGTCGCAGGCTGTCTTCCTTGAGGCTACTGCTGTTCTTCTTGTTTCTTGGCTCTGTTTCTGCCTGTTTGTTCGATTTCGAAAACTTGGCGATGGCCGTTCGATTTGGTTCCGGATCAGGTGGTGGATTAGTCGGATGGATATCAGTTTTTCTACACGTCACTGGCTGGTAATACCAACCTTTCTCTCTATTTCTCACACACATAAACTCATTCACATAGATTGAATTTGCCTGAGCAATTCAATGTGAATGCTATTTATTGATACTTATTATTCAAGCATTTAAGAAAGATTCGAATTTGTATTCTAAGTCTCAAGAAAAATATCCCTTATTTGCTTTATTTGTCCAGATGTTGATAAAGCCATATTGGGTATTCAGGTCTGGACAAATGAACTACAGAAATAAAATTCTTCAGTTATTTATTAACTTGAGGTGCTACCTGTGTCATAGTGTAGCTTTGTCTTAAGCAATGGACACAAAGATTATGTTGACTATAGAAATGATTAGGACCAATAAAGCATGCGAGTCTCAGATGATACAATGCGAATCGGAAAAATGGATAAAATGAAAAACCCCACGCGACATGGGAGTGTAGCTAGGTCTTGTTCAACATTTGTAATAAGTTTTCGAAATGATGTGTTTGTGATGATTTTTGGGCTATAAATGTGCAGTTTCTTTTTCATATATGTTGTGAAATGTGAACTGATGCACATACAAACTAGACAATGATGAAATTACTTTTTTTTTTAAATGATGGCTTTACCAAAAGGCAGTTTCTTTTAGTTTATATGTTTGACAGTCTGGCTATGAAAGTGAGTTCCATTTAATTTAGTTATCCATCAGTTGGATGTTTGTGTCATATGAAAGGAAGTTATCATAATTTTACATAAATTCTGATATGATTAGAACTAGAGTCAAATTCCTTGGGTAATGAAATGATATCTGTCTTGTTTTGTAGCTTTGTTATCTTTTTTTTTTTCATCATTCCTTTTGTATTATGGTTTGTTTAGGATGATCAGAAGGTAGTTGTAAAGCGTAAAACAGAACTCGGTGGAGCTTTCTCTATAGCAAGTTGGATTCTTTTTCTTGGTTTATTTGCTGCGTAAGTAAACATTTTGTTCATCCCTTCTGCAGTTTGTTATTTAAACATAAACATATTATTTTCCATTTAAAAAACAATTACATCCTTTGAGGTTATTAGATATTAACCAATTAATTCTCTTTATTATAACTTTAACAGGTTGCTCTACCAAATCATATCAAAGAGAACCATTGAGGTTCACAGCATCAGAGCTACAAATGCACCGGATCTAGCTGATTTCCAAAACGACATGGAATTGAATATAACCACCATTTCAAGCATGAGCTGCGCACATCTTCGTCAATTGGGTATTTTAGTAATTGGGAACCCAGGTTATATCGACTTCAGAACCGCTCCACTAATAACATTTGCTAACTATACATGCCAAAACACGACTAAAGGGCCAAAAATAAATCTCAAGTGCAGCAAGTGTCATATACGGGACAGTTCCTACATTTCATGGCAATTTGTTGATCTTCCTAATGATCCTGCTATGGCAGTTGGATTTGAGTTCAATCTCAATGCAAATAGCCATGGGGTGAAAAAACATATAAGCCTCGTCGGAGGCACACTTAGCAATGGGAGTAATGACGATAACAGGCCAACAACATTTAGGGGATCTATGCCGAACATATTGAAATTTGATTTATTTCCTCGCATTTATCACAATCTACATAATCTTAAGCTCATCCAACCTCTGTTTCATGAGTTTGTGCCGGGTACATCTTATAGTGAAATAAGTCAGCTTCAAGCTTCCCTACAAACCTCTAGTGAAGGTCTGATAAATACTACATTGTATGTGAATTATCTCTCTGACTACATTGTGGAGATCAACAATCAGAATATTTTGGGCCCTGGTGAGTGAATGAATATTTTACGTATTTCTGAATGATGATCTCATGTTGTATTGATTATGAACTCTTTATCTTTTTAGCTACTATTTTCCTACCTAAGAACTTGTTGAGTCTTATCATTAGTTTTCAAGGCATATAGTGACTAGTCAACCCATATGTTTCCTTTGAACTAGTGCTTTAGCCTCATTCATAAAAGTTGTGTTAACTTAATCCTTATGACCTATTTCAAAATTCTTGGATTTTTCTATGCTAATTTGCTTTTTTTTTTCTTTGACAAGCAAGTTCCCTTTATTTAGAAATTGGAAAGATATTGATTTACGTCTATAAGAGCGGAAATGCATTGATACAGTTAATGCCTAAAACTATGTTTCAAATTCAAGTCAATTGTTAACTTATTAACTTGGATTTGAGATTGGTGTTGAATTATTAGATATTATATTATCAGATTAGAATAATATTATATTGTATTTATTACAATATGATTGAGAATAATCTTGTGGTTAGGGTTTGATTAAGATATTATTACCTATGTTGTAACGAAGAATATAAACAGGGAAGAAGAAGAGAGAATTAGAGAGAGAGACAGGGTGAGAATTACAAACTGTGAAATTCATTTCATAGCTTGTTACAGCTCATATAGTAGTTACATCAGGGAATATTCCAAAAGGGTCTTTCTTGCTAATGGGCCGGTAACTAAAATTATCTATATCCGGTTCAAAAACTAATTATAACACATCAATTGTACTGTTCTGAGTACTATGTCTTCCTTCACTTCTATATTGTTTTCACAACTTCATTTATTTGAAATAGTCATCAAATGGGATGAGCTTAACTAGCCCCGTAAAAAATATTTTTTTACAGCTAGATCAAATAACTTATAAAATAGTTTAACAAATCAATTTAAGCATTTAAAGTCAATACCATAACATAAATAGCATTTCATATATATAGCTCTGGAGACAATGATAAATACTGCATTATTCTGATAACTCATAAACCATCAATTAGGACTTTGATTTTCTACGTTAACTTATAAGTTATAACCATCAAACGGAACTTAGATGTCCCACGTTAACTCATAACCAATCAACCAAAACTTAGATGTCCCTCGTTGACTCATAACCGGTATAAACACTCGAGGCGTAGATAAACATTATCAAATAAGGTAGTGCATAATCATGTCGAGATTAATAAAAACAGTTTCACTATTTTCACTATTTTCACTATTTTCACTATTTTCACTATTTTCACTATTTCAAATCAGTATCATCATATTTTTCAAATAATTTTAACTCCTATACATGCATTATTGTTCGAGTAACATCATTTTATAACAAAATGATTTGGTATAAAACCACTTCAGCAACACAATTATATATATAATATATGTATATGACTATGTATTTGACTAATACACTTGATCTTTAGCCTTCTTGAGAGATCTACAATATATCAATTATATGTGTATGTATTTGACATTCTAAATGATGCAATGTTATCTTTCTATTTGCATTTAACTGGTTCTTTTAAAAAAAGTACTGCTTAAACTGTTTATGTAGAAATGCTGATGAACTCATTTTTGCATGTGCAAGTCATCTGATTGTATACGAGCTTTTCAGTAATACATATTCATGAAGATATTAGTTATGTTTAAATTGTTATCTTGCTAGAGAAAAGTAACACATCGTGTGGATAAGTTATCATTATACTTGACTTTCCTTAAAGTAAGGTCACAGTCAAGTTTTGACATCTATGTTGTCTTTCTTTTTTCTCTAAAAAATGCAGTGAGCTTTCTCGCGGACCTTGGTGGCCTTTACTGCATTAGTATTGGCATTTTTTTCTTCTTCTTGGTGCAAGTATGTTACTTCTCCAAATATCATTTAAAATTTAAATCCTCCTTGTGATATAATGATGATTTTCTGCAACAAATGGCTGTGGATATTCTTGAATATACATAATATTATTTCTTGATTACTTATCATGTTCTCTTGTAGTTTTTATGTTTAAAGTTTAATGTTGATTTGTGAAATCTTATTATTTTATTGGGAAATCGGGCCTAAATTTAATAAATGAATAATAAAGTCACTTCCAAAATAAGGAAGGAAAAAGAAAAGATACCCAACATGTTGAGCATTGCAAGAAAAACAATAACGTTTATTTATAATTTTATATGACCCAAAAATGCAAAAACTGTAAGAGCAACACCGAGTCAATTCATTCATGCAGGGCTGAGTTTCTCTTTGTATTTCTTGTCCCTTAAATATGCACATTAAAACATATTCCTGAATGGGTTACTAGGTCATTGATCTGACCCCCCCTAATCTTTGGCAGACCAAAAATACACTTCTTTGCTAACTTTCTCCACATCATTGTGTGATGCCACACAGGCAAGTAGCTTAACCACTGATAAACAATTCTGTTAAATCTATCTCGAATATATTGCTAAACTTAGTCTTGAGTATAATTTCCTTAAACTTCAAGGCATTTGTTGTTTCATATTAACTTTAGCCCATATTTGATTATCTAGCTGAACATGGAGTCCCATTTTTATTTTCAACTATTAAAAAGCTACTGAAAACACCACTCTGATTCTTTTGCCCCTCTGCAACTCCTTCCCTTAGGAGACATTTATTGCAGATTAATTTTCTACTTTTCCTTAGGTCTGATTAATTTCATTCTTGTTTTGTATGATCTTGCCTTCTCACTTCATCAGTTTACAGTGTGAATACAGGATCAAGAGGCTACGTTATGAGGATAGCACAATGAGGAAGATTAGAAGTCAGCGAAGAGCTCAAGATCGTTGGGATAAAGTACTTATTCTATGAGAAAGCATCTTTTAGTCTAATCATTTCCCTTCTTTAAGTTTCATTCAGCTCACCGGTTGTTACTTTCATTATCCTATGCTGATATTTATTTATATTCAAATATAGTTGAGAAAATATGTGATGTTTACATGGGGTTGCAACGCATTGAAAGAGAAGTACAACAATGTCGAAAAAGGGTCATGTTGCACTGGCCTAATGGTTTGTACTTTGCATAAGAGAATTGGATCTTCAGTTAAAAGAGGTCAGATAATCAGAATGGATTCTATCAGATTTAACAAGAAAATCAACATGGAAAGTGAGAAGGTAATAGTTATGTTATCATGTTATAATCAGACAAGAATTATGCATCTTGCGGTGATTTAATTTTTCGACAATAAAATTTTGCCTACAGAAAACCGCATTATCGCAAGGTGCTCAAACCTTGTCCATGATTGAGATGCTGGTATGTTCTTCTTTTTTCGGCTAAAAGTATGTTATTTTTTCATATCATTGAAATAAGAAATGAACATTCAATATTATGAAAATTGTCAAACTAATTAGTGATAGAGTAGTGGTAACTTCCTATTCAGTAGTGGTTACTATCCATTAACATTTATTGTATAAATATATTAGCATATTTCATTATCAATACAACAATAAATTCAGAGATCTTCAATCCCTCATCTCTCTCTCAAAACTCACAAGTATTTGTCTCAGCAAGCATTTTGCACTATCCTTCTCCATCCACTTGAGAGAATACATCAACTATTTCCATTATTAGATTTGCAACTGCAATTTCTATAATTAACTACATGTAAAATTGACGGAAATTCTAACCTGTTTTCTTTTTTATAGTTGAAGCCATTGATTTTTATTTTTATTTTGGGAGTTTTCTTCTTCTCCCAATCAATCATCTGAAAAGATTAGGTTTTAATTGATTCTTGTCTATTTTCTTTTATTGAGAGATAATTGTGACAGGATGTAACTACATGATCAAATTTTATCAATTAGTTCTGTCTTTGTCTTTGTTTTCATATATTTACTCCATCTATCCAGCTTTAAGGATATGTTAGAAATGAAAAAATGATACAATAACAATGTGACACTTATTATTTTTGAGACAGGAAGAGTTGTCGAATGAATAATG
Organism: Impatiens glandulifera; assembly: GCF_907164915.1. Lineage (NCBI taxonomy): Eukaryota > Viridiplantae > Streptophyta > Magnoliopsida > Ericales > Balsaminaceae > Impatiens > Impatiens glandulifera. The sequence goes on along the minus strand of NC_061866.1, from coordinate 13,088,389 downwards.
TTTCCCACGTGTTCAACACTCTCTGTTAATACAACACTTTAACATTTAAAAAATAAATAAAATGGGATTGAAGAAATAACTTTCATTTTCAGTACATAATTTAGTGGGAAATACCTTGGGCACAGGATGTTGGATGAAGGAGTTGTGCTAACCCTATTGCTAATTAACAAAAAAACAAACGTTGAGAAAGTAAATTGAAGCAATGGCCTAGATTGGTATTCCCTAGATAATTTTACTACTAATTAATCTTTAAAGATGAACTTGTTTTTTCTAGCTCTCGAAAGGAAATCTATGTATTCATACCCTTGTCTTGATCATCTATATCTGTTTGCTGTTACAAAGTAGTAATTTAGAGAAATATTTTCTTTATGATAATTTTTTTTTTACATTTTGTACATAACAACTTTTTCAGGATTTCGAAAACAATATGGTAGGAATTGTAAAGGATGATAAGAGGCGACAACACCATCCTTCTCAAGAAAGTGATAGTAAATCTGATTATCGAGGAACTAACAATTTTACTTTGCCTCCACCACCTTTATTAGGTAAAAACTCTACTCTCTATGATATTGCAATACGATGAGCGTCTCTTCAAATGTTCTTCTATGAAATTCAACATTAAATTATTTGTCTTTTTGTCAGAAGACATGAAGGATGGTTCTGAAATTAGTATATCAGAGATTAAGAAAAATTTCCAAAATCTATATGAATACAATGTTAAGCTAAGGGATGAGCTAGTTGCTGCTCATACTATGATTAGTGATTTGACATACAAATCCACATCTTCAGCCAAATAAATAAAGTCAAGGTTTTCAATGGAAGGAGACATAAAAAATGCGTCAAATCAAATCTATCCAAGAAAAGCTTTGGATGCAGCTATGTTTGGAAAAGTTTCAGATTATCGTCATCTATTTGGCACCAAGTTGTCTTTGCCACATACATTTCCTTCAAATAGAAGTTCTTCCATGCTGTAATGAAAACAATGAGATAAGGAAGTTTTGTAGTCAGATCACATATTTGTGATTTAGAGCTGTATATGTTGTTGTACATCATGTTGATGAGAATCATGTATATATTTATTTACACGCTAAATGTGGATATAAGAAATGCACTGATGCTTTGGATTTTACTTCTAATCTTTCAAATGACAATTAAAAAATGTTAATCAGTTTCATGACTGTTTTACATAAGAGAACTTTCTAATATTTCATTGTCTTTACTAACCTCTTATTCATTTCCCCATGTAGAAGTTATTTAATTAGTGAAATTTGAACTTTTGATTTGAAATGTTCAAATTAGGGATGTCAATGGTTATCCAATACTCATGGGTATCTGAGGATCATGGTCGAGTTCAAGGATGGGAGGAGGAGAAGGTTATTCGATCGTAGAGTTCAATATTTGATCTAAACCGAATTCGAATTTAATTTTCGGTTTTCGAATCAAATTTTAAATCAATCCGAATTCAAATACGATTTTCGATTTGATTTTTGAGTTGAGGTTTCGTTTGGGTTCTTCGAATTTTAATTTTTTTAGTCAATTCGAAAAATAGAACCGAATTCGAATTTAATTTTTAGTTTGAATTGAATAACCAAATTCGATTTTTTAATATATTATATATAATTATTTAATTATAGGTAATAAATTATATAATATATAATAAAATATATTATTAAAATAAATAGTAAAAAATGAATTTGGTTTTCGGTTTGATTATTAGCTCACCGAATTACCAATTAAAAAGACGGTTTCTGAAATGGGAGCATTTAAAGCCCCTGGGCTGGAACGGAAATAAAACACTTCACAACAAATTGATCTTCATGATTAAAAATACATGATAAAACTATGAGGTACAATACAAGATTGATTGTGAAAAGATTTCAAAAGGAGGAAAGTATTGTCTACAACAAGATCTTCTCTCTAGTGGTCAAATTGATGACAATCAAAAATATTCTGAGTTTGACTGTGAAAGATGACATTCATCTTCAACAAATGAATGTCAAAACTGATTTTCTTCAAGGAAATTTACATGCGAAAACTTCAAGGTTTTGAGATAAAAGAAAAAAATGAGCTTCTATGTAAGCTTTAAAAAATTTGTATGGTTTGAAACTAACTGCAAACAATGGTATAAAAAATTTAATAGTTTCATTTAAGGTATCAACTGTATGAGGTGTGAAGATGATCATTGCTGCTATATTAAGAGATTTGATAAATCGTATGTTATTATACTTTTCTACGTTGATCACATGTTGATTGTTGGAGCAAGTTTGTATGAGATTAACAAACTAAAAAAGAGTTGTCCAAGAAGTTTGCAATGAAAGATTTGGGTGTTGCAAAACAAATCATCGAGATGATTTTTAGGGATAAAGAAGTTCTCAAACTTTCACAAAGAATATGTGAAGAAAGTTCTCGACATATTCAACATGTATGATGCAAAATCAATTACTACTCCATTAACTAGTCACTTTAGATTATCTAAAGAGCAATCGTCTTCAACAGAGAATGAGAAAAATTACATGTAAATCGTTCTGTATTCCTTTGTCATTAATTGTATATGTATGTGATGATTTACACACGACCAGACACAACACATGTAGTGAAGTTGTTAACAGATTTATGAGCAACCGGGGTATACAACATTGAAAAGTAGTAAAATTGATACTATGATATTTAAGAGAAAATATAATTTTTCTTTGTGTTTTAGAAAGTCTAATATGAACTTAGAAGGATATGATAATGCTGACAATGGTGGTGATGCTGATAATAGGAAGAGCACAATATGATACATTTATATTTTGGGAGGTACTACAATCAACTGGGTTTCAAAACTGCAGAAAATTATCGTTCTTTCTAATTGTGAGGAAAAGTATGTTATTGTGACAGAGACGGTTAAATAGATGATGTGGTTACAACCCTTTTTATGAGAATTGAGTAAAAAGACTACAAGGGAAGTGTGTTGTGATGTGATAGTTAGAGTACCATTAATTTAGAAAAGAATCTGGTTTATCATGGAAGGACAAAGTATATACATGTTCGTTATCATTTCATCCGATCAACTTTAGAAGATGGAGTGTTAACTCTTGAGAAAATTATCAGAAATGAGAATTCAGCTGATATGTTGACGAAAGTTGTGACAGACGAGAAACTGAAGATGTACACAACTTCAATTGACATTTTCCGTTAAAACACCGGATGAATAGCCACTACCAATTGAGAGAAGATTAGTTTAGTCTCCAAATGAGAGATTATTGAGTTGTGGAGCTTACACTTATAATAAACTCTAATTAAGTTAATATTTGTAGAGTTTATTGGATTTGTGTTTGAATTTGGGCTTGAGCCTAACCAATAGTTATTTATGTTTTATTACCTTAATGATTCCCTTATAAATATGTTATTATTAAGGTTTTTACATGTGAAGACAAATTTCAGAGAGATAAAGTGTGAAGCAAAAACAATATATTCTTTCTTCTTCTTCATAATGAAATCAGGTGGCGGCTGAAGTGCACGTAACTCTTTTGAATGAATCACTATAAATCTTTATTTTCTTGTGTTCTTATATTCTTACATTTTTGTAGATCGTTTCAAACATGTCAGATTTTGGGATAAAAATCCTAACACTAATTATACGACTAACAATTCTCAAAACACTAAAGAATTTTTTTTTCGAAAACACAAAAATTCAGGCATGGGCGGAACTGTCTCTAAGCAATTTTTGGATGCTCTAGTTGTCTGTCCTTATTCCTTGTCATGGCAAGAACTCCTTTATAGCGGCCGGATGTCGTGATTCTTCTTGAAGAGCTCCAATTCGATCGCACTTTTCTGATATACTATGATTAGGATGCAGTAATGTTTAGATCTAGGGAAGGACAATACCTTAATAATAGTTTGAGATTGGATAGGATGAGAAGATATAAGAAGAGAATTGTGATTACAGATCCTGCAATCAGATAAATGTGATTATAATTGTAGAGGAGAATAGGAATTGAAGAGAAAGAGTTATGAATAACCTTATATTAAAATATTGGTTGAATGTCTTCCATGCTCAGATTGCTGCCTTCTTAATCATTCAATTGTTGTAACCTTTTTTCTCTCCACTAAAACCAATTATAGATGTCCAACCCAACTTCTTTTCCCACCTTTTATTTACCTACTAAAATATAAAAAGTTTGTTGTTAAAACAACTTATTTGTAAAATAACTGCCAAACGATTATACCCGCCAACTTATTCTACGGCTTACAACCCTAATTCTCAATTCTCTTCGTAACATTAGCATCTCCATCACATCTTGTTCGACCATGAACAAGCTGAGAATCAGAAGCAGTTTTCCACATTGACAGCACAAAATTCGGATAACGATCCATCAACCAAGATTCTTCCTCCCATGTTGCATCATCTTCAGAGGAATTAGACCATCTAATCAAGAATTGGCCCACGCTAATTCCTTCTTTCCACACCACTCTTTCATCCAGAATAGCCACTGGTTGTAAAGCATTATTAGAGCACAATATTAGAATATGAGGAGTAGCCAAGACAACACCTACTATTTTCTTCAGCTGTGAAACATGTATAATATTGTGCATTTTGTCACGGCCTATTGGTATGGGGTGCACATGTCAAGCCCACAAGGTGCACTTTCTAGAATATTACGGATTTTTGTGGTCATTTATGGAACTCTCTAGAATCCTCTAGGAGTTCCTGGATTCTGGTCGGTCATGGAACTCTCTAGATTTCTCTAGGAGTTCCCTTTTTGTGAATGAGGTCATGGAACTGTCTAGAATTCTATATGAGTTCCTCTTTTATTAGTAGGGTCATGGAACTTTCTAGAATTCCCTAGGAAGTTCCTTTTTTGTATGAAAGGTGGGAGAACTCTCTAGAATTCTCTAGGAGTTCTCATGTATAGGTGCTAGTAGAATTCTCTAGAAACCTCTAAGAATTCTTGGGTCTAGGTTAGGTAATAGAAGTTTCTAGAAAATACTAGGTCTAGGAGGATCTAGAATAATCCATACACTTCTATATAAACAAGTCTTGGTCATAAACTAAGCACTGAACCAAACTAAACTCAACCATTGTTCAAAACACTCAACACTTGTAATACCTCACTCTTGTAAACAATAAACAAGATATTCTCCAAGCTCTTTCTCTCTCAAATATTCCATCTTCTTGTATCTTTTAGAAGGCTGACTAGGTAGGATTGTGGAAATCTAGCCTAGTGCCGCGCGGGACGAGAGAATATTCGGTGACCGAGTTTCTGCCCGTGACAATTTGTACTGTTGAAGGAATGTCCAACTTATATGCAATTTTTCCATTTTTTTCCACCACCAGAAAGGGTACATAGAATTTTGGAGTAAGTTTGTGCATTTTTCCTCGAATTGATAATTGTCGGTATGACTATAATTTAAAAAACACCCAATCCCCTACTTCATACACACAGTCCACCCATTTTTTATTAGCTTGTTGTTTCATGCGATTTTGGGCTTTTTGAAGATGAAATCTTAGCAGTTTAAGGGCTTCTTCCCTAGCAGATATGCTACGATCAACCGCTTCTACTTTTGAATCCCCGGCCAAATAAGGATAATGAATTGGTGGTGGTTGTCCATATACAATCTTATACGGTGATGATAAAGTTGTCGAATGAAAGTTGGTATTGTACCACAATTCCGCTAAAGGAAGCCAAGTTATCCATTACTTAGACTTTTGGCCAACCATACAATGTAAATACGTTTCCAAACTCCGGTTGACTATCTTAGTTTGACCATCAGTTTGTGGATGATATGCCGATGACATGGTCTATTGAATGCCCTAAAACTTACATAAATCTCTCCAGAATGTACTTACAAACATCTTGTCCTTATCACTAATAATAGTTAAGGCCATACCATGGAGCTTAAAAATATTGTCAAGGAATACCTAAGCAATTGTACTTGCGGAATATGGATGTCGAAGACTAATAAAATGTGCCGTGTTCAAAAGTATGTCTACTACCACCAAAATTACTTAGTACCCATTAGATTTAGGAAACTCCTCAATGAAATCCATAGATGTGTCGCTCCAAATTGACTTAGGAATAGACAAAGGTTGCAGCAACCCTTTGTAACCTTGAGTTTCTCATTTTTATTGTTTGCAATTATCACAATTTCTTACGAATTCTCGAACATCCCGTTCTAATCTTCGTCAATGATAAGTTTGTCGAAGTTTCTGATAGGTGATCATCACCCCCGAATGTCCACCCGCCGTCTAGTTGTGCATTGTAGAAATTATATAATTTCTCAACCCTTGGTCAGTACCTACTACAATCCTTCCTTCCTCAATTGTCGATTAATGAAAGTGAAACTTGCCACCCCCGAAACATCTCTTTTCAATGTGAGTATAATTTTTGTCCAACTTTAGATTTCACGTTCGAGGAGCTTGCCTAAGGCCATATCATGTTTTTTAATTTAAGCACCATATTTTTATTTCTTGTGACTTTGAGTCCTTCTAGTTGAGTCATGTATACTTCCAATTCGAGTTCTCCATTGAGAAATACTCAAAACTTGGTTTTTAGTGTGAATGGTTGTCCCGTTTATTTTGCAACTAGGCATACTTGACAAAGTTATTTTGGAGGAGAAATTTGCGGAACATCAGTAGTCATTCCCTTATTCACGAGGGACTTCAAACAAATTTGATATAGTCGATTATGAGTTTGTCTCACTTTCATGATAAAGCATGAAGGGTTCTTAGAAAAGACTTTAAGCTTTTCTTCGTCCATCACCACCATGTGACCTGTCTTAGTAAGTTGCTTGAGACTCACTAGATTTCTTTGTAAGGAAGGAATGTAAAAAAATCCATCGAGAATCCATTGGTCGCCATTTTTTCATTCGAACATGATAAAACATTTTCCACAAATTTGTATTGTGGAACCATCTCCGAACTTCACCTTCTCAATGACTGCCTCATCTTGTTCAAAGAACTTCTCTTTATCGTCAGTCATATGATTGTTGACTTCGTTGTCCAAGAATCAAACACCTATTGATGTCTCGTCGTTCTTATCTTCTTGGGTTTTTGGAGCCAGCTTCATTTCATTCAGCATGACAATATTAATTAGTAAAATCTCCTCCGATATTTCCATAAGAAATGTTGGTTCAATGTTGTCTGCGTGGGTAAAGTGTGCTACCTCGTTCTTCTTCTCTCTACATTGTGTTAAGTGATGTCCCATATCGTGCAATTAAAACAATGAATGTGACTTTTTTCTCGAGGAGCTCCTCGACCACTCGAATCACCTTCTTTGTTTTTTTGTGATAGTGCTCCTCGGCCTCCTCTCCCTTGGCCTCTGCCTTGGGTTCTACCTCATCGACCACGGGTCTCACCATTTGTGGAATACACTTCCAACGAGTCTTTCTCATCCTTTATAAACTGTGCCTTCCACTCCGTCTATGTGAGTAACACTTGTCCTTCGCTTCCTCCAACGCTTGGCTTTTCTTGTATGTGCGCTCCTCGAAGGACTTTATCCTTTCAACTGCTTCCTCGAATGTTAACATCTCAAAGTCATAAAACTACTCGATGCCGACTACCACACCAATAAACCATTCTAACACAGTGTCAAAGAACTTCTTTATTAACGAGCATCATTGAGTGTTTCTCCAAGCTCAAGTACCTGAACGATATGGATGTGAGTCGACTAACATATCGATTGAGTGATTCAATGTTGTTCATGTGCATCGTATCGAACTCACTCTTCAATATCTACAATTATGCATTCTTCACTTAGTTTATGCTAACAAACCCGTCTTGAGATAGTTCCACACTTCCTACGTCGTCTTCTTATTTTCAACTTGTTTGAGAAGATCCTCAGAAAGTTCTTGTAGAAGATGCGACATTGCTTTCTTATCGAGTCGGGCATCAATCTCTATGCATGATGCTGACTCGAATGCCTCCCACACTCCTTGGTCCTCCATCAGAGCTTACACACAAATCACTCAAGTGGTGTAGTTCGTGTGTGTTATTTGCAGATTGTGGAATATGTCATTGTTTTGTTGCGCTCCTGATGACCCTGCACCGATTGATATTTGATCCCATTGGATTATTTTAGGCCTACACCTGATGCTCTAATACCAATTGTTGGTCCATGTACAAAAAAAACTCACAAGAACTTGGGGAAATTTTATATGAGATCTTCAATAAATACAATATGAATTACTCTCTCTATTTATACGAATAAGGAAAAACTCTTAATTTACTAATTTAATCAAACTTATTGTAGACTTTTCATTTCCTTCATTAATACAGACCTTTAATTTTTTATATTATTACAGACTTTCTATTTTCTACATTATTGCAAACCTTTCATTTTATTGTAGAGGACATAAATAATCCAATAGATTCTAGCTAACTCTAATCACTTAAACTTGAATTCACGGAAATTTTGAAGAAAACAAGATTTCATGATTTTAGACAAATAAATTGTTATAGTGGGTTTATGATGTGTCTAGGATGACTTTAATGAGTTTTTTTGGGGTTTTAGAAAGTGTCGAGCACACTTAGAATGCAACTTGCTGCCTCGAACGAATCACAAATTTGATTTTACAGCAATTTCTCCTAAACCTGAGGGGAGGCTCAAATGGGTTTCATAACCCTCGAAATTCTTCAAATGGCCAAAACCATAAAATATTGCCCAAATGGGTCTCCCAGACGAAAATACCCTTGATTTTCTTTCGCGTAACAATTAGCCCTTCGCGTAAACAGTTCACTTCGCGTAATTATTGCTTCGCGTAAGGCTTCGCGTAACACGTCCTATAAAAGGATTTTTTCATTTATTTTTATCTTCTTTCTCTCTCTCTCTTTCGCGTAAGCCCTTTTCTTCTTCTTCTTCAATCCCTTTGTTGCTCGATCCAGTTTGTATTCCTCTCGATTCCGGTCAACTCACTCGCCACTGCCATCGCCACCGCCGTTGCCACCGCCGTTCCCTGCATGTTTGGCAGTTTCTCGATTTACAGGTTTTGAAAATGGGTATGTCAACGTTCCTTTTTATGTAATGCTTGTCATATTAGGTTAAAAATGGTGAAAATACGTTATTCTCAAACTCTTATAGCTTTTCATATTGGTATCCTTCTGTTTTTCTTATTTCCGGCATCTCATTCCCGTCATTACGCGAAGTGAATTAATGGCTCACTCTCAAATTCTAACTGTTTCATATTTTTGAGTATTGAGATTAACAGTCAACAGAGTTTTTGAATGAAAGAGTGTATATATACAGTTAGTGATTTTGCATATACAGGGATGATAAGATCATGAATAACTGGAGTTGTAAGTATAATTCCCTTGCATTTGGATGCAAAGTTACAGCAAACTTATAATTTCAATTAGGGTTTAAACTGAATTAATGGCTCACTCTCATTAGCCTTCGCGTAATATTTATACATAAATAGAAACAAAAATTAATGGACTTTGATGCATAATGCTCCTCAATTGTCTAGCTCAATTTCAGCTGTTATTAGCCTTCGCGTAATAGTTTTTATTTGACCTTGTACTGTTTCCAATTGCAGCGGAAGTAGCCGAAGTGTTTGTTATGTTTAAAGGAGAGTGGAAAATTACTGATAGTTCTAGTTCTTTTGTTGCAAACTCATCCAAAGATGAAGTTGTAGCTCAAGTTGAATCAAATTCATGCAAATACATGATGGTACCCCAAAATACTACATATGCAGAATTACTTGATATGAATTGTTGTGTTGTGTTTGTTGTTGTATGAATTGAATGTGTTGTAAGGTTTGGATTTTAATTGTTGTGATTGTTGTATGTCTTCTAAGACATTGAATTGTTGTGTTGTGTTTGTTGTTGTATAAATTGAATGTGTTGTAAGGTTTGGATTTGAATTGTTGTGATTGGGATTTGAATTATTATGATTGTTGTATGAATTGAATATATGTTGAACATTTGAATTGTTGTGATTGGGATTTGAATTGCTGTGATTGTTCTATGTTTTGTTTTGTGTTGTTTTCAAATATATCAAATATTCCAAGATAAAAAACATATACATCAAATATTCCAAGATAAACACCATATATATATCAAAAATTCAAACTTTTTCATCACAAATTCAAATTTAAACACCACATACATCAAGTATTCCAAGATATGATCCATTTACATCAAACAGTCAAACCAATCATACCAGCCCCATCTTGAAAGTATCCTCCTTTTCAGAGCATCCGAGAAATGTTTCTTGGAAATCACTATATCTAATAGAAGAAGATGCAGCGAAATATTTCATCAGCAAGGTTGGAAGAGGTCCGCTGCATTCCTCCTCCTCATCATCAAAAGTAGGGAATTCACCAAAATTGAGGCTTGTGATAAGAGCATACTCCTTCATGCCAAAGGAGATGTCTTTACCATTGACTCTGAAGTTCATCCGGTTCAAGTTTAAGTCACAGCTTGTTTTCCTTAGCAGCATTTGGTGAATAATGGTTCGGAGAACTGCAAGCTTGGGGCTTTCAATAAGAATTCAAATTGCGTTTTCAAAGCCTTCTTTATCAGCCTAAGACTCTTAAATTTCTCAACAATCTTGGAAATTGTTAGGGTGGATTTCCAAGAAATCCTACCAGGAAAATCATTTGAGGAATTTGAGGAATTTCGAGAGTTATGGAACCATTTAAGTCAATTTCCCAACCTGAGCCCATACCAATACCTATGACCCGTTTGTTTCCGTCTTCAGTTATTTTAATCATTTTCTAATTTAAATGTCTTAAACGATTTCCTAAAAATTTAGAGAAAAATAGAAAACAGATTAGATTTTCTAGACAAAGTGAAAAAATCATTTTATTCTTTAGAATCTTTTGGGATGATTTCTCAATTTTTATAAGCTTATAACTTGAGTTTTATCACTTTAAAAAACATGAGAAAAATTTATGGATGATTCAAATATTTTATTTGACCTCTCTATGCATTGATTTCAAATTTGGGATAATTTCATATTTTAAACACTTTTGTCCTCTCGCAATGTATGCAATATCGATATTTATTTTTCTAGTTAAGTACAATTATCTGGGTACCTTGTACGCATGTTTATGGCAGACTTGACATAACCATTAGGTACATGTTTATTGATAGTCTGGACATAACCGTTAGATGTAAGCTGGAAGTAGGTTTAAAATATGAAGATTGCATGTTTAGCGATTAATTTAAAATTCAGTATAATTTTTCATGTTTTGAAAAAGTAACGGTTTCACAGTAGTGCCCATCTTTTTGGATGAGCGTGTGGGGCATAACGTCGATGCCCTTTCCCACATATAATCAAAAACCGAACCCTGTTATTTTTTACAAAACTCTATTTCCTAGTTTCTCACGGAGCAAGCTAGGTGTCGAATCTTTTGAGCCAACACTCATCCATAACGACCCTCTTAGGAATGAGATCACTTTGAGTCAATTCCTCGATTAGTTGATTAATGAAACATTCTTAGAAATAATTTTGGAAATAAAACATTCATTTTCAATCCCTTGTCCCCTCGGGAATTTAAGAGGAGGTAAGGCATAGGGCTAAAAGTGTCTCGAGTGAATTTTTTGGGATCGGGCGTTTTGGACGCTTTCATGACCAAATTATCCTCTTGATGCATTTGTAAGAATTAGGACGAATAATAAATCATTACAATAAGATGTAATAATCATATTTTCTAAATGACTAAAGATTTTGAGTAGAAACCGTCATTTTAGACTGACCTGAGAAATAAAAGTGTTGATACACTTGGTCCGAATGAGAAGCCAGAAAATTTATGGAAAATGTGTAACTAAGAATTGAAACAAAAAAACATAATTTCTTATAATGGAGTTTACAAATTTTGTTTGTTTTAACTCTAGATAAGCCATATTTGTTCTATTTGTATCAATAAGTCAACAAAATTATAATCAATTTCACAATCAAAACTGAAACAAAACTGAACTATTAAATGAAAGAAAAGAAAACAGAGTTTCCCATAGATGTTGAAATGTAACTACTGTACACATTAAGTTCAAAGTATTACAAATTTCCTAAATTTTTAGACAGGTGCTTAGAGGTGAGAATCTTATATTCCAATATTGCCAAACAAAACTTTATTATATTTCCAAAATTGATCTTTTTTCTCTTTATTTTTTTTTTTATTTTAATCTTCCCCTGTAAATGAAACCCCCTATTTATTAGGGAAATACAGAGGCGCCCCAGTTATTTTCTTTTGTTTGAATTGACCTTCTAACTTCTTCTGCGTTGAATTAGAACCTCAATTTGCGGCCTGGATCTTTGACCAGCCCAACTACCTGCAAAATAATTAAATAAAATTATTTCTGATTTTTTATTTTGTATTTGTTGTTTCATAATATAATATATCTATATATTATTTTTATTTTTATTTTTTTAGAATAAATATTTTAAAATGCGATAAAAAAATTAATTTAATTGTACATGATGTCGATATCAAATTTATTAGTTAATAATATAATGCAATGAATTCGTTTAAAATAAATATGTTAACTCAAAATTTTAAGATATAAATTGATGTTTAAAATGAGTTTATACAATTTCATAATAAACATTAAGCAATAAATGTTACATATTTTTGTTTTAAAACTATATTTTGTACAATCAGCTTATATCAGCTTATATGTTAAAAATTTAGTTCAAACTTTAACAATAATATTTTTTTAAACTTTATTTCTTTAAAAATATATTGTCTAAAGTTGAGCCCCAATTTCATATTTTACGATTCCATTTTTTTAGAGTATAAATAAAAAAATGATAAATAAAAACATAAAGTTCTTATTCCCCAATTGAGAGCGACAGGCGAAAGTATCGAGGTGAACCAAGGCGGAAGTATCGAGGCGAACCAAAGCGGAAGTAACGAGGCGAACAAAAACGGAAGTAACGGGGCGAACCAAAGCGGAATTAACAAGGCGAAAGCGAGATTAACTAGGCGAAAGCGAGATTAACGAGGCGAAAGCGAAATTAATAAGGCGAAAACGAGATTAACTAGGCGAAAGCGAGATTAACTTCTCTTCGTAATAGGTATACAATTCATGTAAATTAGTTATTTATTTTTCTCATTTATAATCTCAAAACTCTATTTCCTATTTTTAATTTGTTTCATGATTTGAAAAATCCTATATATTTTAACTTGATTTGACTACTGAGAACTCTATTTTATAATAAATTTGAATTGATTTGTGATTCAAAAATTTACATGCATGCGATGAAACTTTATACAAGTATAAATCAGGGACACTAACTATCTGAAAAATATAAGACCTTTTCCACTAGTGAGCTTTATAAATCCAACTATTACTAATCTCTCAAAGTTAATATGGTCTTTAACTCTATAATTTATTGAATAATACTAGTACATCAATTATATGTTTACTTGTTCCTTAGAACTCATGCCAATGGTGCACTAATTTGTTTTAAACTCATATATAAATGGAAAAGATTGTTGTTCCTCTATTGAACAAACTGTCTTGCTCCAAGCCAGTTTTTGAGTTTTCTTTTTGCTTATATGCTAGGTAGATTGGTTTGTATGATTATTCTTAGATCCTAAAACATTAAAAGCAATCTCTTTATGTCCTTTTTTTGCTTTCTTAAATACAGATCTTACTAATAAAATATTGTTTGGATTTACATTTGAATCCAATAATACATTCATAATTTCTTTAAAATGTAGTAGTACTTGGATAATATATGTTTGTGGTCCAAATCTCACATAAAGAAATCTCACATAGTACTTAAAGTAGAACTTTAATTAGCATCCATCATAAATTGTATGATTTATGATCTATGTTATATGTATCTTAATATGTTCATATCCTTCAATTTATCTTATTTAGGAGGTTTAGTTATGGTTGAAAATCATACTAGTTATCAGTAGTGACCTCACATAAGTTTTATTTAAACAAGGAACAAGACACTATATATGCCAACATCTTACTTGATGTAGGAATACATTAATCTTAATGACATAAACCTACATATATTGGCTCTTGAAATAGTTATATTTTGAGGTATTGTTAATTTTAGTTACTAGTAGTTTAGTTAGATATGGCAACATGAACATTACCCATCAAATATAATTGTACCTAGCCCAATTTCAATATAATTACTGTCCTTATAAGTCTAAGTAGTTTACTAGATGGTTAGGTTTTAGCTTAAGTTTACAAACTGATGTGTATTGATAAATGAACTTTAAAAGAGTAACAAACACTTGTAAAGAATATAATATTTAACTTCCATTAATATAATCAAATAAGACTTGAGGTAGTAAAACGTTATTTTTTTTTTAATTATGGGGAACTATTATAACATTAATAGTTATGACCCTCCGCTTCAACTCAAAGTTTCTAGATGGAATTGAATTCGTGATAATTTGGTCTCTTAATACAATTTTTATTACTGGACTACCTTTGGTGAGTTTGAGTTAAGAAAAAGTTAAATGTTAAATGAACCAAGATAAGGTTTAACTATCATTATTATTATTATATGTATGATGGATCATGTTTTTTTTACGTTATTACAGTTGAGATATGAAGTTACTCCTAATTTCTTAATTTTTTCAATTTAATTCATTATCTAGTTTTCTAATTAATTTTTAAATGAAAAACTCTAAGTTCACTCATATTATCTATACTTTTCTATGTAATTTTGTAAGTTCACCTTAAATTTTGTCCAAATTCACTGTAATTCTAATTACTGAATTCTGATAAGTTGTTTTTAAATGTTTGTTTATTTGATTATTAGGGAGTAAACATAGAAAGAGATAGTTCCACCCTATTGAGAGTGAAGATTGTGGAAGAAGGAAGTCTGAAAGGAAAAATCAGAGCACCCAAAACAAAACGAGATCAAGAGGCTACATTTGTTTTTGTAAAAGGTATGTCATGTAAATTTACTTCTATACTGATTTGACTCATAGTCCAAAGTTTTATTTTCCTAAATTAAACTGGTTCATGATAACTCTATTTTATCCATTTTCAAATGACTCCTCATCCAAAAACTTTATAATCTTGACTTAAATTAAGTCATGATGAAACCTGATAAATTAAGGTATAAATTACCTCAATACAAAACATTAAGGGTCAAGTAGATGACCCTTCTTTCACAACTTTGCACACAAAAAACAAATCTTTACTAAGATCATGATTTATGTTTTTTTGGAGTAGCCTATCACCATCTCACCATAGTAATATCCCAACCCATCCAAATTGTTTATATTATAACTCTTTAATTAGTTTTGCATTATTTATGTGAATATGAGGTCATCGACGTAGAGAGCGACTACCATCATATAAATTTCTGATTTCTTTGTGTGCAAGGTATGCTCATACAAACATTGTACATACCCTATTTTCTTGAAATACTCATCAATTCTCAATCTCAGCACGAAGAGCCTACTTCAGCCCGTAAAGGTCTTTTCTCAATCTCAGCACCTTCTTCTCATCACCTCTCTTCATATACCTGAGTGATTGTTCGACGTACACCTCCTCCTTCAACACTCCATTTAGAAAGACTGACTTTACATCCATCTATAGAATCGGTCATTGGTTCTGAGCAACTAACGAGACCAGAAGTCGGATTGTCCATTCTCATGACAGGAGCAAAAACTTTATCATAATGGATTCTCTCCTTTTGTTTATAGCCCATCTCCACAAGTAGACCCTTATAACGCTCAATCTCTCCCTCAACATTCACATTCTTTTGTGTACCCATTTTACTCCAATGGGTTGAGCTCTTTCAGTAAAGTCGATCAGCTCACAAGTTTTGTTGCGTTCAATTGCTCCAATTTTTTCATCCATAGTTGATCCCAATTTCTCGTCTTGTACAACTTTCTCAAAATTCAAATCTTCTAAGTCGGCCAAGAGACATACAATGTGGACTTCATTTGTAGTGTCATATATCTCCCGCATACTTCTCATTCTGGATTGCTGAGACTCAGATTCATCTTCTAAAAGCTTCGTGGTTGTTGATATCGGATGCATAACAACCTATGAACTTATTTCTTCCTCAATCGAGTTACTCCAGTTCCATGCCATTAATTCCTCTACATGAACATCTCGGCTCACCACCACCTTCTTGTTAACAGGATCAAACAATTTATATGCCTTATATTTTTCATCATACCCGATAAATATGTACTTCTTGCTCTAATCTTCTAATTTTGTCTTGTGCTGATTTGGTACTTGCCTATAGATCATGCTATTAAACACCTTGAGATAAAAGACACATAGCTTCATATGGCTCCAAATCTCATTAGGCGTCTTCTTTCCTAGAAATGCATGTGAACATCTATTTTGCACATAAACTGCGCACTGCACTACCTCTACCCAAAAATTTTTCGGTATATTCTTTCCTAGATTGAACCATTACGAGAATAATTCAGTTCTTTTGTTCTTCTATACCAATTTTCTGTGGAGAATATGGCGCAATCAAGAAACGTTTGATCACATGTTCCTCGTAGTAATTGTTGAACTCAACAGAAGTGAACTCGTCTACTTTGTCAGATCGGACTGCTTTGAATACTTTTCTCATTTCTTTCTCCACCATCACTTTATATTTCTTGAAGGTTTCAAACACTTCTGACTTCTCCTTCAAAAAATAAACTCATGTCTTCCTCGAGAAATCATTAATTAAAGAGAGTATCTCTTACCACTGAATGATTCTGGAGTTATCGACCCACATAAATTAGTATGGATCAGTCCGAGTTGATCATTTACTCGGTATTCAGAACTGCTTGGGAAAGAAGTCATCGTTTGCTTCCTGATCATACATTATTCACAGAACCTCTTTTTAAATATAATATTAGGCAGTCCAAGCACCATTTCCTTTTTCACTAGCTCATTCAACCCCCCGAAGTGAAGATGACCAAACTGATAATGTCACTTTATGGCTTCATCCTCGAGATCGAGTTGCATACATTTATCTTGAACTATTTTAAGATCAATTTTGTACATACAATTTTTCTTCATTTCTACTTGGGCAATGAGCCTCCCGAGTTTATCCTTCAATTGTAGTTCTCAGTCCTTCATTAGAGTCGAGTACCCTTTCTCCATCAATTGTCTCATGCTCAGTATGATGTTTTTGAGATCAGATACGTAGTAAACATCTCTGATCTCTCCGATTCCCCCATTTCTTTTTAGATATATGATATTTCTCGGACCTTTAATAGCTACTTTTGAAGTATCTCCAAAAGAAATGGATTCGGACTCCACCTTTGAGAGTATTTTGAATAAACTCTCGTTACCACACATGTGGTTATTTGCGCCAGTGTCCAAGTACCAAAATGAGTTCAGTTTGAAATCGGTTTCTAGAATTTTTGTCTCCAGAAATAATCTTTCATCTTCTTTCTTAGTAAAGAAGTTTGTTGATTGCTAATTTTTCTTCCCGGATTCACAATCTTTGGAAATATGACCCAACTTTCCATAGTTGTAGAATTTAATCGAGTAACAATCATTGGCAACATGTCCATACTTTCCACAGTTATAACACTCAATATTATTGTTTGTTTTTGTTCGGTCACCCCGAGATTGACCTCGGCCATATCAGTTATGTTGGCCGACTTGCTCGATTCCTCGTCCACCCCTTCCTCTACCACTTAGGCCTCTGTCTCTTCCTCTATCTCTAGTACTCTAAGTATAGAGCATAGAGCACATTCTCATCTTTTATTATCATCTTCACCTAGAGAGGTTGTTCAAGAGACTCCCCTTCTTATTTTTCCTTCTCTACACATGCTCTTCTAGGGACCCAGCAAGCTCTTCAATGGTGAGCGTTGATAGATATTTAGATTCATTTATTGTGTATTTTTGAAACTATCTATCAATGACCTTAGAATCTTTTCAATAGCTCGGTTTGATGAAAGACTCTCACTATTCCAATTTAGATTGTTTACCATGGTCTCCACCCGAGTAATGAAATGATATACTCTTTTACCCTCTTTTATCCTCATGTTTTACAGATTGACCCTTAGGTTTTGAAGCTGGACTTTCTTCACCCGTTCGTCTCCTTTATTTGTTATTTCATGTGTATCCCATGCTACTTTGGAAGATTTTGCGCCGACTATCTTCTCAAAGCCATATTCGTTGACAAATCGGTATAGTAGATATAAAGTCTCCCTTGTCTTTAGCTCGAACGACTTTCAACGCGTTCATCTGTGTATTTGAATAGCCATTTGTGTTCGCCGGTTTCTCATACCCAGTCTCGACCACATCCTAATTATCTTGGCAACTGAAAAGAGTTTTTATCTGCACTTTCTAGCCTTTTGTCAACTTGGGTAGCGGGATGTCATTGGTTAGACTTGTCATTTCTCTCAAGTGTTTATACTCAAAAGACACATTTTGACGCCTTTTAGAGCTTATAGACCTTATCTTATTTTCCTTTGAGAATGAAGCACTGAGGTTGATTTATATACATTTTTCTTTCAGTTCGTTATTGAGGAATGATGACTACACATCGAGCTGATAATTTTTTCATCATTTACTAGCGGTAAATGTAATTATAGCTCGGATTGTGTCTAGCCAAGCTATTATAGAAAATGTATCACCATAATCAGTTCATGGTTGTTGAGAATAACCTTTTCCAATGAGTCTTAGTGTATTCCTTTGAATGAATCCATCTGGGTTATACTTGACTTTGTAGATCTATTTGACACTTATAACTTCTTTGACGGTTGTCTTGTCTACGAGATACCATGTCTAATTCTGCGTGATCACATAGATTTCCTCCTCCATTGTTTTTCTCCACGATTCTTCTTTCATTATTTCGTCCACTATTTTTAGGCTCAACTAAAAAATTTCCATGTATTATATATATTGTCTATTGATTTGTACCTCTTTGGAGTTGAACTCGGGAATTAGGAGTTTGATACCAATTTTAGATCTACATAATTAATGTTAAAAGAGATGTTTTGATTGATCATTTTGATCTTGGTGAATACCTTTGACTTATATAATCCCTCGAAGATAATAAACTCATTGTTATCGAAATAGAGTTTATATCAATTCTCACCAATTGTTTGAGGCTGAGTAAATTTTGGCACAAACTCGACACACATATAACATTGTTAATACAGGTCGGTCCTTCCTTCGTCTAGATGCCGATCCTTCAAGTCTTTTTGATTTTGTTTGCTCTCTATTGTAATTTGATGTGTTGTATTTTTCCTTATCTTTTGATTTATGTTCACCTTGTCCTCTTGAATATCTTTCATATCTCTCCTTCGTTGTTACTTATATTGAGCATTGACTAAAATACACTATATATTGGTTTTTCGGAGTGTCTAGACAATCGTTAGAAAATGATTTTAAGAAATCACTTCTTAGACTTTGAATGGTTACATGTCATTTGTTTCTTTAATGAAGGCTACAAAGTGATCGTATTTTCCAAGAAGGCATATGAGAATCTTTCATACTATTCTCTAGTATGTGACATCTTCACCGTGAGATTTCATCTGGTTGACCAAATAAAAGATTTTGGTCGAGAACTTCATGAGTGTATTTGTCTCCTTCATTTTGATATTTTCGAATTCCCTTTCACATCACTCTTTAAAATTCACTGTACAAGATCTCACATGCCTCGTTGGTTGTATTGTTTAATGAGGCTTCGAATATCTCACTTTTCGTACCCTCCTAAATGTACAGATATTACTAACTATAATGGCTCAAATAACAACACTTATTAGATTGACCTTTCTTTAATATGGATTCTCTATTTCTAATGGATGTGGCACGGAAAATGCTGAAACTAAAAAGGGTAGCGACTTCACCCCAAGTCATTGATACACTCAGATCAGCTTAGTGGAGGGATTAAATGATATTTACTTTTTTATGTACTCAATTGATGAGATGGTGATGCGATCTTATCTTTTATTGCTTTTTATTTGTTTCAATCTTTTTCATAAAAATTTTGGCCTTCAATCTTTCTTTAGCCTGATTAGACAATGGTGGTGTTTTAGTGATTGCTTATTAAAAGATTGAAAGAGCGATTTTGTCAGCTTGTCGGGACTTCTTTAGTTCCTTCGGATCGACTTTATTGAGGTCGGTTTCTTCTTCTAACTCGTTCACTCTATTCTCTAGAATCTCTGATTAATTAATAGATTGAAAGATAATCTTCATTTTTACGTACTATAAATCATAGTCTTCACAATTAAACTCCGGAATGGGATGTTGATATTTATTGAGGTCATTAATTTGGGTGGATTGATAAAACCTTGATGCTCTAATTCTAAATTTTAGAATCTTTTAAGACTTTTAAAGAGAATTGATATTTTATTATATTTTTTAGCTTTGTATTACACCGCCTTAATTTATAGGCTAAAAAATAACTGAAAAATCTTGTTAATTAATATGAGAATTCCACTGTTTCATTTCATTCATATTTGATTGAAATAAAATATAGGTAAATAATGTAATTAAAAGTTAAAATTTTCTAATAATATCTAATCAATATGGTGAATTTTACACCACGTTAAATTTTAACAAAATTTCACTAAGGTCTCATTCATCTACTCACATGATAAGACAATTTAGTTATCTCCTTCAACTAAATTGTGAACAACAACACTTAAGCAATTAAGTTAGAAGAAAAAATAAATAACAAAATTATCACTTTTGAATTAATTGAGTCTTCAATTTAGTCCTTCTTTTTTATTAGAAATTTCACTCAAGATCTCTTCATATCCTCACATTAGATTATAGTCTAATGATTTCCTCTTGGGGAGTTTGAGAGTTGCTCCCAAAATATCTCAAGATTTATAAGTGTCATTCACTAGTCATTCATCTTCTTCTTTGTTGTTCATTCATATTATGTGTCAATCCTGTTTGCGGGCTATGTACTTAACCCGCGGGGATTAGTCGCACTCCATAGGAGTAGTGGAACCCAGCGTTCTAAAAAAAAAAAACAATGTGTCAATCCTTCGTCACTCGCCAACTTAATGGAATCTTGTAAATTTGGTTTAAAAGATTTCCTTGTAACAGACAACAATGTTGTTATTAATTGATAAATACATTACCTCTTATATACTCCAACCATTATATTCATCTTTCTTAGCTCTTTTAACAACATTTTTTCAAATAATCCCTTCACTCCAACCGAGATGTTTTCCAAGTCAAACCCCTAACATAGTGGGAATATTTTCTACTTTTGACTAACTTTGAGGGTATGTCATACAGAGTTTCAAATATTATCACCAAAATATGTCAAAACACAAATCATTTATAAGAAATCTAAAACTAAATTTTTTTCCAAACAGATCTTAAACCCATTTGTTGAAAACATCACACACAAAAAAAAAAAGACACTTATCTACTCTCACAAACGAGCATAAATGGAAAAACACCCCCTATAGATATCTCAATAAACATTTGAACAAACACATCATTGCACAAACATTCTTAAAAAGTATTAAAAATTCGATAAGAATGAATAATCTACTCTCACAAAGGAGATAGACTCCACATAAATTGCCCAACACATCAAACTCCAAATGTCTTTGTGTTCACTATGGTTTTAACAAAAAAAAAAAATCACATTAACAATTGTTAAAAGATTAAAAAGTTCCAATTTATGACTTTTTCTAAACCAATTCACATTTGTCATTACTTGTACTTCTTTAGTCTCGTTTTTATTATGAAAATAATATTTTTGTGTTCGCAAAAGTTTTCAACATGCAGTCCCAATCTTTTTCATGATGTCGTTTTGCAGAAATTGTGACCATTTCATAACGAGATAAGTCGAAGCAGAAATTTTCTTCCGAGATGAATCTAAATGGAATAGTGAAACGTAGTCGGACTAACAAAAATCAAAACTCAACAAGCCATGTCGCAGTTGATCAAGAAGTTGACTACATAAGTCAAGTCCCTGATGGAATTTTATTCTACATCTTATCTTTCCTACCATTCGAGTATTGGATAATACTCGGAATGGTTTCAAGAAAGTGGACATATCTTTTGAGGGAGGCCCCAATTTTGATTCTCGACGAGGATTATATCCTTATCAAAATGGCAAGAAGTCAACTTCGACATACGTTACCTGGAGAGGTTTCTATAATTGGTAGACATAAAAAGAACAAAAGTAGGTACATAAAGTTTGTGGACCGCACTCTTTTAGTTCACTCGGGTTGTCTCATAAAACTCATGTATCTAAATTTTGAATATGAACCTAACAATCAAAATGATTCAATGATCAACAATTGGGTTCACTTCATTATGACAAGAGATATACATGATCTAGTGCTGAACTTCTCAACCAACCCAAAATTGAACTTTGAGTTGAAATTTCTGGCAGTGAAGCTCACAAAATCCAAATCAACTTATGAACTTCTTGATATGCCTTATGAGCCCAAATTTAGAGGTTTGACTTTGAACTCTTGCAAATTCAAAGCATCGTCTTTTGTCGCATTTTCCAACTTAAAGAGTTTACATTTGTCCCATGTTGAAGTGTTTGATAGTTCGATTGGAGAACTAGTTTCAAAATGCCCGTGTTTGGAAGATTTGCACATGGATAATTGTATTGTGCCAGAAAGTTTTTTCAAGTGTGAAAATGACTTGAAATTAAAAAAATTATGCTTGATAAATTGCCTAACGGAGAGTTGGTATATGTTCGAGATTGATATATCAGCTCCAGAGCTCTTGAGCTTTTTGATTAGAGGAAAATACCTCATGACCTCAACCATAAGAAAAGCAACCAAATTAGTTGACAGCATGGTTTACATCGAACAGGAGTTTTCTGATTTTCAACAAGGGAATCTTTTAGCAAAGTTTCTTATCGGTATGAAACATTGCAAGATTCTAACATTAAGCAGTTGGTGTATTCAAGTAAGTTTTCATCTATCATTACTCTTTTATCTACACTTATTTTTGTTGATTTCTAATCATTGTTTCATTCTTAATTTGTTTATAAAGGTGCTTTCGACGATAGATTATGTGTTGTCCTATCAACTGCGAGGATTATTAACAAATTTGAAGGAGTTGAATCTCTCAATTGGATGTTCAAAACAAGAACTGCCTGGAATGGTTACCATACTACAGTCATGCCCTTATCTTGAGAGCTTGATTCTGGAATTTGATTGGATCGAAGACATTTATTGGGTAATTAAAAAACAATTCATACAGTTTTTAAATTGCATACAAATATTATTCTTAACACTAACTCAATCTTTTCCAAAGATGGTTGATGACAGAAAAGTGGAACATCTACCCGAAGTTTTTCACTTTGAAGAGGAAAAATATTTTGAGACTCCAAAGCCATACATTCGTTTTCTGAAGAACTGCCTCAAAGATATTCAGTTAAAGAAGTATATGGGCGAAGAAAACGAGATACGAATAGTGAAGTATTTGCTCCAAAATGCACTTGTATTAGAAGATTTGGTGGTCTATGTAAATTCTTCTGCAGATATTTATTCAGAATGGCAAAACTATTTCATCGAGTTTGACGAGGAAATGAATTGGCAAGAACTGCGGGATTTACCAAAGGCATCAACCAATGTCAAGTTGTATGTACTAGAAAATTAATCTTTTCTATGTTCCATGAAAACCCATTGCATGGATTCATGTTTTTCTTGTAATAAAGATTGTGAAAACCTCTTAATGGTATTACATGTAATGTTCTAGATGAACTAAGTACAATAAGTTGACTCAAGGCTAATTTCTTAAGATTTTATTTACAGTCATGATTGTTGTTGATGATTTTTATATTTTTCAGTCATTTTTAAATTATTACAAGATGCTTTAATTAGAAAGTTAAAAGTTTATAATATAACTAAATTTACTAATTCCTTTTACAACATTATTTACAATTATTATAAAATTGAAAGTTTATAATTTTGGTAACAAAATTAGTAAATTGTTCTTATGCATGGTTTATTTTAACTTTGTAATAAATTTTGTCATTGTTCAGTAACAGTTTACAATATTTGAAAATTGTTTATAATTAATTAGTAATTTATTCTGTAATATTATAAAATGTATTTGTGATGTTTTCATAATGCAATTAGTAATTTGTTCTACAATATTTTTTGTTGTGTATTTTTTATTACAACATTATTACAATTTTAAAGAAATGTAACGCTACTCAAGTTAAATTTTTAATAAATTCAATTTATTTATTCAACTACATGATACATGCCTGTCATTTTTTCTTTTTTTAATTAAATTTAAATTATTTAAGATTTTATGACATTTTGATCCCTTAAAGCTATTATTGTCGCTCAAATAACTTAATGAGTTCAAAAACATTCATTTGATAAGAAAATTTATAGAAAAAATGAATTATATAAAATTTTATTTTTAAAACTAACTCAATATAATCGAGCTATGATTTCCAGTTACTGGTTAAGGGCATAAATGTGGAAAATCTATTAACGAAAATTTATTTTTTTTATATAATTATTTTGGTACTAGAATATATACCAAACTAAATGTTCGATTAAAAAGATTCTTGTGCGAAAAAAGAGGAAATACAACTAGTATGGTATTTGCTCCAAAATGTATTTTGTTGGGAGATTTGGTCATATATTTCTCGATAATTTGTTCTCCAAAATTCATATTGTGTTGGAAGATTTAGTTATATATTTAAATTCTTCAAAAATTTATTTCTTAGAATGCATAACTTATCTTCGCCAATTGCAAAAAAAAACTTTATAAGAATTATTCCATTTATATTGAGAAATTGAAATTGATTAATCATAAAAAGTTCTGACTTTTATGCATTTGATAAACTTATAATTGACTATTTGAAAATATATTTTATTAAAGGAAAACCATTTTTTTTATTTTTTTATTTTTTTATTTTTTTTTGCGAATAAGTGACATTTATTTTTATTTTTAAATCACTTTCATACATAAACTATGTTAGTCAGTTCATATAAGATATTAAATACAATACTCATTTCAATCACGTACAAACATATATCACTCAAATCTAAAAATAAATTTTGATAATATTGATTTATGAATCTTTGTTTAATTTATAAGTAGACACTCACTTTGTATATAAATCACATAAACAAAGGCCATCCAATTTTTATGACCAACACTATTTGTGTTTCTGTTCAAGCCAATTAGAATTTGAGTTGAGTGTATTAAAAAATAAATTAAAAATAAAATCATAAGAAAAAGAAAGTCTGACTTATTATTATTATCATTATTATTATTATTATTATTATTATTATTATTATTATTATTATTATTATTATTATTATTATTATTATTGAGAGAAAACTCTAGGTGAACCAGTACTACACTTCATTTGAGCACTCTTAGAATGCAACAATTGGTGCCTTGAATCACGATTTGATTTTTCAGCAAGTTCTCCTAAACTTGTGCCCTACCAATTCCTATGGCCCCGTTTGTTTCTGTCTTCGGTTATTTTAATTCATTTTCTAATTTGAATTTCTTAAACGATTTTTTTAAAATTTAGAAAAAAAATAACAAATAGAATAGATTTTCTAAACAAAATGAAAAGTCATTTTATTTTTTAGGATTCTGTTACGACTTGTTTCGTAAGATGTGTTTATGGGTTCAAGAATCAAGTTCTTAATCTTTAAGACCGGTGGAAATTCTATAATCAAAGGGCAGCGGAAGGTTTTGATAGAGAATTTGAGGGGAGGGATAGAAGAACCAATGGTGCGAAGAGAAATACTGTTTGTCTATGCCAAACAGTCCATAGTAAATAATAATAGACAAATGGGGACGAAGTTCATATCTTCATTAATCCATTCATGGGTCCTTGGGGAGAAAGACCAGCCTTATATAGGTGATGTCTTGCCCTAAAATATTTGGTTAAACAACTACTAGAAAATAACAGAATTCGGTTTGTAAATAGAAAATGAAAGCAAAACAAAATCTTAATACAACAAAACAGAAATCTGGCCCATGTGCACCATAGGACCGAGAACGGGTGCCGAGAAAGGTTGCTAGAATTATTCTAGGACCGAGACCTTGATTTTAGACCCTAACATTATCTCCCCCTTCAAAATTCGTCGCCCTCGACGAAAAAGACCGTGGTCTGCCGAGCCTCTAATGCGCATGCTCAAAATTTCAAAGAATTCGGTCGGACTTCAGCAAGTGCAACAAGTGTCGGAGTCTAGGACCGCATTTCTTAGAAGCTTTCGGTCTTCCCGCTCCGCAATCAGTCCTTCATTCGGCCCAACACGCCAGGTGCAGCAAAAGGGCCATTTTTCTTTCGGGCATACTCTAGAATGTCTTCAAACAACCAAGCCCAGTCCTTTATCCAGACCAGCAACACATGTGCAACAACATAGCCATGTCTTCTAAGTACCTTCCTGGCTGGTGGTCGGTTGTTGAGTTGCTGGTTGAGCCCTTTGATTATTTGTTGGAAATTTTCTGGAGTGTCTTCCAAAACAAGTGAAACACTTTGGCATTCGTCCTTACTCTTTATTTGTACCTTGGCAGCAACATTATGATTTTCCAAGGCCTTTTCTAGCTGGTTGCCTTGTATTATGATGACCCACGACCGAGGGGTACCTTGCTGGACCGTGAAAGTGTGCAAAATAATGACATGTTCGTCCCCTGTCTCAAGCAACAAAGGTGGGTCATAAAAACCTGATTCTTGGACGGGTTCTTGAACGAGTTCTTGGACTTCTTGCTGATTAGTCGGGGCCATGAACAATCTGGATTTGCACCTATGATTGAGCTCCCATTTTTCATTGCAAGTATAACATCGGTCTTCCTTGGGATCGGTTATCCGGTTTGTGCTCGGCCAGACCGTGTTAACAATGCATTGTTTGGGCAGCAGCGGCGGCTTAGTGTTGTACAAGGGCATGCGACCGAATTGCAGCAAGAGATCCCTCTTGAATGCATCCCACGTCAAGGCTACCTTTTGGTTGCGATTCTACAAATATGATTCATGCCACGTTCTTGCCTCTTTTGAGATGTGAGTGCGGACAATGTCTAGCTTTGTGGAATAATTCGTCTTGCTCTGATACCAAGAATGTTACGACTTGTTTCGTAAGATGTGTTTATGGGTTCAAGAATCAAGTTCTTGATCTTTAGGATCGGTGGAAATTCTATAATCAAAGGGCAGCAGAAGGTTTTGATAGAGAATTTGGGGGGAGGGGATAGAAGAACCAAGGGTGCGAAGAGAAATACTGTTTGTCTATGCCAAACAGTCCATAGTAATAATAATAGACAAATGGGGCCGAAGTTCATATCTTCATTATTCTATTCATGGGTCCTTGGGGAAGAAAGACCAGCCTTATATAGGTGATGTCTTGCCCCAGAATATTCGATTACAAAAACTACTAGAAAATAACAGAATTCGGTTTGTAAAATAGAAAATGAAAGCAAAACAAAATATTAATACAACAAAACAGAAATCTGGCTCATGTGCACCATAGGACTGAGAACGAGTGCCGATAAAGGTTGCTGAAATTATTCTAGGACCGAGATCTTGATTTTAGACCCTAGCCGATTCTTTGAGATGATTTCTCTATTTTTATAAGCTTATAACTTGAGTTTTACTACTCAAAAAAATGTGAGAAAAATTCATGGATGATTCATATATTTTATTTGACCATTTTATGCATTGATTTCAAATTTGAGAAAATTTTAGATTTTAAACACTTTTGTCCTCCGCATAACATGTATGTAATATCGATATTTATTTTTCTAGTTACGTACAGTTATCTTGGGTACTCTAGATGCGACATAACCATTAGATACATGTTTATTGATAATTTGGGCATAACCCTTAGATGTAAGCATGAAGTAGGTTTAAAAAATGAAGATGACATATTTAGACTTTAATTTAAAAATTAGTATAATTTGTCATGTTTTGAAAAAGGTAATGGTTTTGGAGTAGAGGTTGTAATTTTGGACGGGTGTGTGAGGCATAACGTCGATACTCTTTTTCATACGTAACCAAACACCGAATCCAATTTTTTTTGAAAACTCTATTTCCTAGTTTCTCACGGAGCAAGCTAGGTGTCGACTATTTTGAGCCAACACTCATCCATAACGACCCTCTTAGGAATGAACTCACCTTGAGTCAATTTCTCGATTAGTTGATTAATGAAACATTCTTATGAATAATTTTGGAAATGAAACATACAATTTTAATCCATCATCCCCTCGGAATTCGAGAGGAGGTAAGGCATGGAGCTAAAAGTGTCTCGAGTACATTTTTCGAGATTGAACGGTTTTAGACGCTTACACGATGAAATTATCCTCTAAACGCATTTGTAAGAATTAAGACGAATAATAAATCATTAAAATAAAATGTAATAATCATATTTTCTATATGATCAAAAAATTTGAACAGAAATCGCCATTTTAGACGAACACGAGAGATAAAGCGTTGATACACTTGGAAATGTGTAACTAAGAAACGAACCAAAACATAATTTCCTATAACGAAGTTTACAAATTTTGTTTGTTTTAACTCTAGATAAACCATATTTGTTCTAATTGTATCAATAAGTCAACAAAATTATAATCAATTCACAATCAAAATTGAACTATTAAATGAAAGAAAAGAAAACAGAGTTCCCCATAGATCAATTCGGATCTTCTGCTATCGATTATCATGTTCCTCTGTTGCGGACCAATCAAAATACAGGAGTATTATTATATTAATAAATGAAAGTTGGGTTGAAGGGAAGGGAGACAGAATCGGGAACCCGTATTTCATTCCGAGTTCACCCCAAATGGCGTTAACAGAATGTCTAGATAACGTATGGAGCGAAGCTCCCTTCCCCAGGTTCCATATCAAAAGGAATGAAGATATATTGTTACGAGCGAAGCTCACTTTCCTCCATACGCCATGTAATGCGGAATGGAGAAAGCGGTATGGAGCGAAGCATACTTCGCCCAGGCGCCCCGTTGAACGAATCAAGAGATGCTTTTAGAGCGAAGCATACTTCGCTTCAATTATTTTAATACATTGACGTTCATGTAAAATCCCCAACACAACCATGAAAAGACCGTTTAACTATCATATAAAACATTTACTCATGTATGTAAATACAAAAATTAACGAAAATAAAATATTTTTATATTAAAAATAAAATAATTTATGAAGAGACGCTTTTCAGTGAAGCATACTTCGCTTCAATTATTTATTTTTATATTAAAAAATTTTAAAAATTTTATTTACGAAGAGACGCTTTGCATTGAATCATACTCCGCTTCAATTAGTTTATATGTCTAGAGAGTCGAGCGAAGCATACTTGGCACAGGCGCCATGTAAAACGGAATGAAAAAATGCTTTTCAGTGAAGCATACTTCGCTTCAATTATTTTTAATACCCTAAAGTTCATGTAAAACCTCCAACACACCCATGTAAAGTCCGTTTAACTATCATGTGAAAACATTTATTCATTTATGTGAAATACAAAAATTAACAAAAATAAAATATTTTTATTTTAAAAATAAAAAAAAATTATGAAGAGACACTTTTCAGTGAAGCATACTTCGTTTCAGTTCATTATTTTTATATAAAAAAATAAAAATAAATAAAAATAATTTACGAAGAGGCTCTTTTCAGTGAAGCATACTTCGCTTCAATTAGTTTATATGTCTAGAGAATCGAGTGAAGCGTCCTTCGCCCGGGCGACACGTGAAACGAAATGAATTGACGCTTTTAGAGTAAAGCGTACTTCGCATGGGCGCCATGTAAAACGGAATTAATAGAAGCTTTTTGAGCAAAGACTCTTTCGCCTAGGTGCCATGTAAAAAGGAATGAATAGACGCTTTTCGAGTGAAGCGTTCTTCGCCCAGGTTCCATGTGAAACGGATGATTGTGAAGCTAGCTTCGTTTATGAATTTAAAAACTCAACCTTGTGAAGCAAGCTTCGTTAATGTTATAATTTCTGTGAAGTTAAAATCGCTTTATGTAGGAATAAAACACATTTTCCCGCTACAAATCTCACTCTTCATTTTCATAACTGTTCACATTCTCTCTCTATCTCTGAGCGATCATCTTTTTTGAACTTTGAATCCCTAAAGTTTTCTTCTATTCTACAAGGATTTCTTGTGAAAATTTCACAACAAAACGAAGGCAACAACATGCTAGTGGATAATTCCGACTCCCGAGAGATCGTCTTGGCGGTTTGTAATAGCATAAACGAAACCGCCTCCAATCCTGTATCCAACGACAATACCGACGATAAACCAGAGAAGTAGGTTATTCATATTGTGTTTATAGTTTTTTATTAATATTACACCCGTTCATTCCATTTATTTTGTCAAATACTGATTTATGTTCTCCCACTGAAAATAATGCATGGGAGTTTTCCACTAAATGTATATGTAAAGAAGAGGAAGAGAAATACAAAGACGAATACGAAGTCATCGACTGATGAATCAGTTTCAAATGTTGTTGTCGAAGCTACTGAAATTTCTACAAGTACACATGTCGATGAAGATTTACCACCACCTCCCCCCAAAACCAAAACCATTAAAAAAAGGAAAGCAACATTTCTAACAAGATCATCCCCTCATGGCCTTTTTCAAATGATTCATAAATTGAGCGTAGAACAGAAGGAAGTTGTGAAGGAAATCGGGTTTGGTTCTCTTTTTACATTGGGTGTCTCCAATTTCCTTGGTCATTTTTCGAAACACGTGGTTAGATGTTTGACCTGGAGAAGAGTTATCTGGTATCGGCCAACGGTGATGAGATCCTTATCGATGAAGACCTAGTCCAGTCCGTGTTGAACCTCCCGAGAGGGCTAATGAACATAGTTGAGTCCGCTGGGGCGGACAAGAATAATGACCCCGAGTTTTTTAACTTCTTGAGGGATTGGAAGGTCAGATGGAGCGGGGAGAATCAACTTCAGCTCTTGAAACACTTTCTATGATACCCAAGATATTAAGTAACACAAGTGCAGACAACGATTTCAAACTTGACTTTGTTGTCTCAAGTTTTTTATGTTCAGTTCAAAATTCACGAGCCAGGTACAAAAATTTTCCAAACCTATTATATATTTATTTGTTTTTGTGAATACTTACACATGTATTCTATTAATTCAGGTTCAAAATTCTCTAATCCTTAATGGATGTTGATAACATAAAGAACCTGAACTAGTGCATCTTCACACTACAATGATTGGTTGAAAGTGTAAGAAGTTGGCAAGAAAAAGATAATAAAAGATAAAAATCCATATTTTGATGGACCTCTAACCTTTTATTGGTAATAATTACTCTCTTGTATATGATTTATAGATATGAAATATTCACTAACATGTTTTCCATTGTTTACTTCAGATTTGCTACCTAGATGGTGTTTTTGTCAATGGTGTGCGTCATCCTTATGAAAGGTCTTTCCCAATTATCTGTTGCTTGGATGACACCACATTGTTAGAGATTACCACGTTAGAATCGCTCGTATGGTTTTGGGCTGGGCAGGGGAAGGGTACGCCTAACAGAAAAAGAACCTGAGATTCTAGTTAATTTATTGGAATTATCTGAAGACGGTGAGTAGGTATGTTGAAAGAAGAAATTGACTCGCATTTGTCTATACTTTCTTGTTTTTGAGACTAATAAGGTATGTTTTTTATAATCTACAAATGTTAATATACAAAGTCTTGAAAACTTTTAAAGATACATCACAACAGCTGAATTACCTATCAGGAGAGTTGGAGAAATGCAACATCGATCCCAAGCCTAATTTTAGGCTGGTTTCCTGAACCTAACAGAGTCTGAAGGGTTCATGAAATACTTGAAAGTGAATAATGATGAGGGTTGTGTAAGTAGGGAAGATCCTCCAAAGAAGGCACTTGGGGACACTTTAGAGAGTGCGGGCTTGAAAATGAATAGTCCCCTGGTTAAATACCCCTGTGAGGATGCATAAGAAGGTGAACGGAATAATGAAGGTGAGGAAATCAAAGCTTGCGAAGCTTATAATACTTATGAATCATCTGAAGATGAAGATGAGGGGGGACGCATCAACATTAGAGACTATTCGAAAAGGAATATCACAAAAAATTCGTTGTACCTTCAATCCCCTTACATGAAAGTCGTTGCGAAGAAGTTAGACAAAAAAATAACCAACAAGGAATAGAGATTGACCGATTTTGTGTTTTTTTAAGACCTTGATGAAAAGTAAGTGAAGCATGTTTTTCTAAATTTGAAATATTAATGTAGTTATGTTCTAAATGAATCTATTTTGCAAGGAGGTACTGTACCAAGGGTCTCCGGGTAATATAACCAGTAAAGTATTGCAAACAATGAAAGATAAACGAGAAGTTGCGAGCAAAGTGGTGGACGCTTGGGCCATACATTTCCACTTCAAATTTAGTAGGTTAGTAAGGCACGAAAATCGAATAATTTGTTTTTCAACAATATCATATGTAAGTGGTTCGCTTTGTTTTGTGCTATGTATTGCTCAATGTTCATGACTTTGATAGTTTAGAGTTTATTTGTAGATTAATATGCGATTTGATTACGCCTCATTTTCATGTTGTCTTCAAGAAGACATGAAGAACTTCAAAATAACAGAAGAACACATAAAAAACGCTGACATGGTATGTGCATAACCATTCCAAGTAACGAATTTTGTTTATGCTTATATGCAATGATATCAAATAATACATGTTTTTATTCTTTTTACATATATTCCTACCGGTCCTCCATATCGGGCATTACTTTCTTGTATTTGCCAATATGTCTCTTTCCAAAATCGAAATAATAGACAACGTCGGACGTCCGCGTGATGTTACAACTCTTGAAAGATCTATGCCTAGTACAACTAGCTGTAAAATTTTAAAAATTGAAGAAAATGGCTCCAAAGTTGAAGTGGGAAGATAGTACAAACAAAATCGACTATGCTATATATTTAATGATACATATGGAAACATATAGAGGAGACATAAGTGGGATATTGACATCACTAGCGACAATGTAAGTGTTAAACATATGTTAGTCTATGACAATTTTTTATATATTTTCAATACTTTCTCTTGTTGTTTTGAAGGTCGAAGAAGCTTTGAGTACACTAAGAATCAAATATTTATACAGAGTTCTTATGTTAGACCATAATGTCAATAAAATTAACTTAAAGAAGTCAATTAGATTAAGATTTTAGAGTTGTATGTATAAATGATTTTTAATTAGTGTACTTTCACTTTATGCACTTATAATTTATTTACGTTTATAATAGAAAACTTTCAATGATTATATTTCACATTCTGCTCTTTTTGTACCCATATTTTTAATCGTTACTACCGGACAAAGGTATTGAAAAACATCTCTTCATGAATGTGAAAATATTTATTCCTTCATAAAGCGATTTTAACTTCACAGAAATTATAACATTAACGAAGCTAGCTTCACAATGTTGAGTTTATAATTTCATAAACGAAGCTGGTTTCACAGGTTCAGTTTTTAAATTCATAAACGAAGCTAGCTTCACAAGTTATGAAGCGATTTTAACTTCACATAAATTATAACATTAACGAAGCTAGCTTCACAAGGTTGGGTTTTTAATTTCATAAACGAAGCTAGTTTCACAGGTTCATTTTTTAAATTCATAAACGAAGCTAGCTTCACAAATTATGAAGCGATTTTAACTTCACATAAATTATAAAATTAATTAAGCTAGCTTCACAAGGTTGGGTTTTTAATTTCATAAATGAAGCTAGCTTCACAGGTTTAGTTATTCATAAACGAAGCTAGCTTCACAAGTTATGAAGCGATTTTAACTTCACATAAATTATAACATTAATGAAGCTTGCTCCACAAGGTTGGGTTTCTAATTTCATAAACGAAGCTAGCTTCACAGGTTCAATTTTTAAATTCATAAACGAAGCTAGCTTCACAAGTACTGTTTTTAACTTCATAAGTCCTTTCATGTAACGCCCTTACCAGAGTTATGTGAAGATGTTAATACATGAATGGAAAATCATTTATTACTTCATCAACAGGCGCTACAATTTGATTCATTTCGCCTCTTCAACTCTCTGAAGTAGCTAGTGTCATCATCAATTTAGTCTCTCTCTCTCTCTTTTTGTTTTGACTCTCTCCCTCTTAAGTCTCTACCGGAAAATAGGTTCTTTTCCTACCTCATTCATTTTCTTCATTAATTTAGTGTAATACTCATCTTAGGAGGCAGAGATAGAGTCAGAGATGTCGGTTTTATCGCAGCAACAGTTGGAGCGATACTTAAGTCTGATCAACGAGGACCTTATTTTGCATTCAAAACTTGCTATAACTTCTATGGTTGTACAATGTTTGATGTTGTTTTGTTTACCCTTCAATATGGATTTCTCAATATGACACACATAGACGATTAGATTTGGCGTGTACAGGGAGCTGAAAGCACCATCAGCCGCATACAAAGCAAACTAATCATGTTTGTGGTTCTTGCTCATTCTTTTTGTGTCCGGCTGAAGGACTACGGCCTTCGGATAGGCTCCTGAAGGTAGTTTCTGCACTGATGGGAAATGCCCCATGTTTGGATGGCCTTGTACTCGCCGAGACACTCCTTGGTCTCAACGACTTTGTTCCAAACCCAAATAACTATTCCCATCGTGGATCACCTTTGGTTCTATACCTCTGTTTGTTAAACAAATTGCATTGGTTGCTCCGTCCTTCAATTCCTTACCCTTCCTTTGCAAATCTATAGTTGCAAGGGATCGCTGGAGTTAGGGTTGAGAATTATATTTTTGATATTCACCCAATTTGGTTCATTGTTCCTTGGTATCTTAGTCACATGATGTACGAGATGAGAGGTTCTCCATTCATCATTGTGTTGGGCCTAGAGGGATCTACCTCCTACTATACAGATATCATATGGCGACAATTTGGCCTACGAAATCCCCTACCTTGGAATGCACTCAATCCTCCTACGGACTTGATGCCTATTTGTACTAATCTTTACCTCGGGTACGCATCAATAGTGGAGATTTCTGTTACAGTTCAATTCCCCAATTGATGGATCAATGCTGTGAACGAAGCAGTTCATCTATACATTCCACCCATCGTCGAACAAGAAGTCGTAGCGATGACAGGACTGAATGATGAGTCAAGCTCTAATACAGATAAGGGCTTAATTTCTTTATGTACAACTTCTAGCTTGTGAACTGCTGTTTAGTTTCTTAATCTATATAATTTATCTATATAAATTATGAAATGTTTTTGTGTTTTTTGTAACCAAATACAAATCAATTGTTGTGAAGTTATAATTTGAATCATTGTCGTTAAGAATTATTGCAATATAGATGTCATTTTCATTTAAAACTATAATGTAAAAACAATTATGCATTCATGTAAAACCCTAATGCATTCATGTTAAAACATAAAACGAAGCTTGCTTCGCTTGATAGTTACCGTTTATAATGATTCAAGCGAACGAAGTTTGTTTCACTTGTTAGTTAGTTTATTACATTGAGCATTTGCTAGAGAAAGAAGCATGCTTCGCTTGTTAATTAGAGTTTATTTAAATTATTTTTTATTCATAAAACGTTCGTGTAAAACCCTAAACGCACTCATGTAAAACCCTAAATACACTAATGTAAAACCCCTAATGATTTGCATGTAAAAACATTAAAGGGTTCATGTAAGCACAATGCTTACAAAGAACGAAGACTACTTCACTTGTTAGTTACGGTTTACAATGATTATAAGGAACGAAGCTTATTTCGCTTGTTAGTTAGTTTATTAAAGATAACAATATCTAGAGAACGAAGCTTGCTTCGCTTGTTAGTTAGTTTATTAAAGAGAACAATCTCTAGAGAACGAAGCTTGATTCGCTTGTTACTAAGGGTTTACAATGCTTATAGGGAACGAAGATTGCTTCGCTTGTTAGTTAGTTTATTAAAGATAACAATCTCTACAGAATGAAGCTTGATTCTCTTGTTACTAAGAGTTTACAATGCTTATAGGGATCGAAGCTTGATTCGCTTGTTAAAAATATCCCATCAATGGTCAATCCGCATTAATGAAACAAGCTATATTCAAATTAAATTTCATCAAAACTTTCATTTTGATAAATGATGTCATCAATGCACCAGTCGGCTTGTGAAGTGTCAAAATTTGTGTTGTCCCTTCAGCTGACATGTGTACGACAGTCTCTGTATACGGATATACAGTGATTAAAGAGAATTACATTTTTTATATTATAAATAAAAGTGTGGGAAATAGTGAAATGTGATTAAGAGTGTGGGAAGACGTGCAATCAAGTGTGAAAATAGTGAATTGTGAGTTGGAGCATAGATAAGATCAAATTATATAATCATTATTAAGAATATAATGATGAGAATGTGAAAGGTCACATTAATACTTAGCAATTAAATAAATAAATATATATATTCCTTCCTTTTTATTCATTATTTTATAATTGACATAATTAAATCTAAATTAAAATATATATATAACAATTATTTTTTTATTTATATGACGATTCGATATAACGTTAATGTAAAACACATATGAATATTTTCACATTAACACACAATTCTTCGTAAATTATTGTAAAATAATAATTATTATAATTATTATCAGATTGGATGAACTACATTCCATTACAAACGTTTGATAAAAAATTCTACATTATAACAATATTCATTTGCATCTCCATTGAAGCAACCACATCAGATCTCCCACGGCTAATGAATCCCACTTATTAATATATTTCATACTTCAGATGTTTTATACCCCAGGGAATCTCCTACAGTTGTCTCTTCCCACCAGCGGTGGACATGAATGATCTTCATTTGGAAGGTAGTTTCTACTTCAAGTATGAAAATTTTGTAGTCACTGAAGATATAGTTTGTGATGATTCACACCTACAAAAAGCGCAACTGGACGACCTTCCTTATTCTTCTTATAGGTCGTGTCGAAACTAACAACGTCTCTAAAGTATGAATAATCAAATCGCATGTTGGAATCACACAAAAAATATTCGTTATCAAATCATCAACATCAAGTTGAAAAGAATTATAAAAACCTAGATTGTCCGATTGTTTTTTCCGCAAATACTCTAATACACCCTCTGTGAAAGGATCGGTGGCACCAATAGAGACAGGGGTCTAACTATTGATGACAACTTCTTGAAAACGGATTTATAAAATCTTGTTAGGGATTTATATCACTTTCTATTCTTCACAAACCTTTGCAAACTCTTGAAGCGATTCAAGTGCGGAAACGTTTGTTTGGGTTTGAAGCTAAGAACAAATCGCAAGAATGAAGGACAAAATGTAAAAGACATAGAGAGTTGTTTATGGATGTTCAGAGCAAAACTCTCTTACGTCACCCCTTCTTCCAACCACCGGAAGGATTCACTATATTTTTCTTAGAATCAAATACAGTTTCAAAGCTAGTTCACTGTTAAACAGAACAGACTATGTTCAACTTACAGTATATTGAAGAATATCACTCAGCTAGACAATACTTTGTTTATATCTCTCTCTTAAGTAAACAAGTGAGCAATTCGTAAGATTGATTGTAACTTCGCCAGACTAGCGTGTGATTCGTATGTTCTGCATGTATCTTATTTTGTCTGTTGTCCTTGAGAATCTTTAAATAGAGAACAGGTACCAACAGTCGAATCTTCTAAATTGACACGTCGCATGCGCCGAATGGACAGCCTTCATAGTACACAGGTACAACAGACACTGTGCACAAAGATTGTGGCCGTACCAATCTGGTAGTGCGCCGAATATTCTTCTGGAATTGTCCTGTAAGAAACAAGTAGTGGGAAGAATATTTACTTACGTGGCATTAATTCATTGAGTGCAATTGGCTGTCGTACTGATCTGCACGGATTAGTAGAGCAGGAGTAGTGTACAGCTAGTTTATCGTGGGTAGACAGATGCTAACTTCAAGCAACTGCTGAAGCGAGGCATTAGACGTGCTCCAATTAGACTGACAAGTCTAATGAAGTTAAACGCCCCCGTCTAATAGCAGGATCCATTAGACCACCAAGTCTAATGGAGTTAGACGACACGTCTAACTACGTGTCCCTTCAGACTAATTTGAAGGAGTTAGACTCCCTTCGTCTAACTTTCATCTATTAGACGACACATCTAACTACGTCTGTTAGACTGCACGTCTAACTACGTATCTGTTAGACTACACGTCTAACTACGTCTCTATTAGACTACACGTCTAACTACGTATCTGTTAGACTGCACGTCTAACTACGTATCCATTAGACTACACATCTAACTATGTATCTGTTAGACTGCACGTCTAACTACGTCTGTTAGACTGCACGTCTAACTACGTATCCATTAGACTGCACGTCTAACTACGTTTGTTAGACTGCACGTCTAACTATGTATCAGTTAGACTGTACGTCTAACTACGTCTCTGTTAGACTGCACGTCTAACTATGTATCTGTTAGACTACACGTTAAACTACGTATTTGTTAGACTGTACGTCTAACTACGTCTGTTAGACTGAACGTCTAACTACGTATCCATTAAATTGTACGTCTAACTATGTCTGTTAGACTGCACGTCTAACTACGTATCCGTTAGACTGCACGTCTAACTACATCTGTTAGACTGCACGTCTAACTACGTCTGTTTGACTGCAGTCTAACTACGTCTGTGAGACTGCACGTCTAACTACGTCTGTTAGACTGCACGTCTAACTACGTCTGTTAGACTGCACGTCTAACTACGTCTGTTAGACTGCACGTCTAACTACGTCTGTTAGACTGCACGTCTAACTACGTCTGTTAGACTGCACGTCTAACAACGTCTGTTAGACTGCACGTCTAACTACGTCTGTTAGACTGCACGTCTAACTACGTCTGTTAGACTGCACGTCTAACTACGTCTGTTAGACTGCACGTCTAACTACGTCTGTTAGACTGCACGTCTAACTACGTCTGTTAGACTGCACGTCTAACTACGTCTGTTAGACTGCACGTCTAACTACGTATCTGTTAGACTGCACGTCTAACTACGTATCTGTTAGACTACACGTCTAACTACGTTTGTTAGACTGCACGTCTAACTACGTACGTCTAATAACTAATGCGTCTAATGAACCAGATTCAGGCTAAGTCTGACTTATCACGTTTTGATGCATCTGCATAAAAACAATTAGACGGCTTAGTTTCCTTCTTATTTAAGTTTTACACAAGTTCATCATCAAAATACCGTTAGTCAAAATGATTTGACCCTTAGTCAAAATAATTTGACCCAACACCCTGTTTCCCCAAAATTACAGTGGTCCCTGCCACTGAATTGTTTGGCCATTAGAGCATGGGATGCCTTTGGAGGGATTCCCACATGAGTTTCCATCTCAATATATAAGCCTGCTGCTACAGAAATATTCCTATGGCATCTATATAGGCGAGTTTTCTTTGGACTTGCAAGAGGATGACAATACTCACTAATAAAAGTTACCATTTCAAACTTTCCATTTGTTGTCCTTTTTATCCTCAATTTTTCTTCACAACCGAATCTCATTAAAGAACGGCTACGTTTCACATAAACATCCCGTTTGTCTTTTCCATGTTCATTCTTTGCACTACAACAAAAAACTCTATCTAGTAAAAAATCATCTTTGTTAGTATGTTTTGCGTATGCTAAATAGATTTCGTAGGCATCTTCTTCCCTCTCAAATTCCCGACCTAAATGTGGAATCAAGTTGGCTGCGATGTCCTCCAAAGGTTGGCCATTTTATCGAAATTCAATTGACGCCGACAACTCACAAATTCGCTGGTCAATTATAGAACATGGAGAAAATAAATATTGATCTCAACAAAATATAAAGATGCTTATAAAATGAATGAAATATAAGTGAAGAGCGCTTCACTTCACTAGTATTTAAAGCAATCCTATAAGTGAAGAGCGCTTCACTTCACTAGTATTTACAACAATCCTATAAATGAAGAGTGCTTCACTTCACTAGTATTTACAGAAATCCTATAAGTGAAGAGTGTTTCACTTCACTAGTATTTACATCAATCCTATAAGTGAAGAACGCTTCACTTCACTAGTATTTACAGCAATCCTATAAGTGAAGAGCGTTTCACTTCACTAGTATTTACAGCAATCCTATAAGTGAAGAGTGTTTCACTTCACTAGTATTTATAGCAATCCTATAAGTGAAGAGCGCTTCACTTCACTAGTATTTACAGCAATCCTATAAGTGAAGAGCGCTTCACTTCACTAGTATTTACAGCAATCCTATAAGTGAAGAGCGCTCCACTTCACTATTATTTACAGCAATCCTATAAGTGAAGAGCGCTTCACTTCACTAGTATTTACAACTTATAGTATTAGAGAAAACAAACACAAAAGTATACCTCAAATCATGATTATCATTCTCGTTCATGTGGATTACTTCCTGATAATTAACAAGAACATAACATTTCTAGTCAAGTTTTCAAAAAACAAACAAAATGTTATGAAGAAAACTTGAGAAAAAGATGACATTGAAAAACGCACAATTGTCACTCCCAGATTATAATTTAGGAAAATGGATTATTGCAGATATTAATCGTGAAGTATGGAAATCCAGCAAAGAAAAGTCGAAATACTGCTTTACCGGAGAGAGAGAAAATTGTACAAAGCTAGCCGGCATGGTTGCATGGCAGCATTAAATGTGTTAGGTGGGGTGAGGTGACTTGATAATTTTTGGATTATAATAATAAAATGAATAACATAATTATAAATTAATATTAATCAATTTCAAGCGTTTAATCAGATAGAGAAGATTGCTTCACAATATTTGACAATTGAAAAACATGTATAGCGCTTCACATTTAATTGAGATTTGTAAATACTTTAGGTGCCCTGGTTGCATAGATTACTATGTGTACTATTATCAAATGTATAATTTACATTACATGATTCTTTCATGTTCAAAGATTTCATATTTTATAATTTTCATATTAAAAACTCATTTCATTGTTCATATATTAAATGAATACTGTTTAAAACTACAATACTAAGAACCAAAAAATGAAATCTGAAATCACGAATATAGAAAACGAATTTCATTAGGAATGCAAATATTTAGTATTTTTAATAAAACAAGTCTAAGTAAACAAAGGCTACAAATCACAAATAGCAATAGATTCAAGCAAACTTGTGTGAGCAACACCATATTCATCTAAATATGCAAACAAAGGATCCACTACCTCAAATATCCAAATGACTTCATTAACATCGTGCTTCGTCTCATCGTATACTACTATAGTTTTGTCATCCTCGGGCTCAACAAATAGATTCTTCATTTCCTTAGTGGTACCTCCTCTAGCAATTACAAATCCTATCAGATCTTATTTATAAGCCGGGATGAAATCCCCTGCAAAAATAAAAGTGTAACTGTCGAACAGTTTCGGCAGCTAAAAAACAAACAAAACAATTTCAGTTATCATGGAGAGTAATGAAGATATAGAGGAGGAATCAGACCAAACTTACATTGTTCAAATACTGCATTATGCCAGCTCTTGGACCGCCCACGGCCCCATGATTATCTTGTTGCACCTCGTACAGTTCCTCATCAACGTAACATTTT
Source organism: Impatiens glandulifera (assembly GCF_907164915.1). Taxonomy (NCBI): domain Eukaryota; kingdom Viridiplantae; phylum Streptophyta; class Magnoliopsida; order Ericales; family Balsaminaceae; genus Impatiens; species Impatiens glandulifera. The sequence continues at coordinate 13,046,987 of NC_061866.1, read as the reverse complement.
GATTTCATTGATGATTTTATCCCTATACAAAAGCAATTGATATTTAGTTTCATATATGTGAAAATGAATATTGCGTTAAGAGTTAAGACTAATAGAGTCTCACAATCAATTGTAAGGACCCATCTCCCTTTCAATATTGCCTTCAATACTTTGATAGTTCGACCACATCCACCATTAGCATCGGTGGAAGCTATGACGTGAGTTACATCGTCTCTCCACCTCATTGACACTGTGGCACCACAGGTGTCAGCATATTGCACCATCAACAGCTGTGTAAAAACAATAATATTATCTCTAACAAACTTGGTCATTAGAATGACAACTTACATAATATGAACAAAATAGATATATGTCAAGAATAGTACTATATCTTCACTTGTTAATTGATTTGGGCATAAAATTCAGTCATTGCCTACAATGTTTTGGACAATTGCGTTGTTTGTTTCCTGCACATTAAAAAACATGCTTTGTTAATATCAAAAAAACTAGGGTTTCGTGGAAATAATATACACAACCCTAACCCTATGTACGTTTTCCTAAATATGAAGGATTTTCATTGAACGTGACATTTTCGGAGTAGGGTTTCCTAAATATGAACGAGATAACGATCTCATTGTGGTACATAATCCTAGGGTTTAGTGGTTTCTTAAATATAAAGAAAGATTACTATTTGGTATAGGTACCATTGTCGAGACGTCAAAATCATCTAGTCTGGTAGACGGGGAGCCGGATGCGAATCGCCGTGAAAGGAGGCAGAAGCTTGAAGAGAGAGAGATGAATTGGGCGGAAGTGTTTTTTATAATAATGATATTAGGGTTTATATATATTAAAGCTATTAATACAAGTGAAGTAAGCATCGCTAAGTAACTCTTGAAGTGAAGTATGCTTCACTGAAAAGCGTCTCTTCATAATTTTTAAAATTTTTTATTACTTTTAATTAATTTATTCCACATACATGAATGAATAAATATTTTTACATGACAGTTAAAAGGTATTTACATGGGTGTGCTGGGGGGTTTTACATGAACGTATAGGCATATAACTAATTGAAATGAAGTAGTCTTCGCTCGAAAAGCGTCTATTCATTCCTTTTTACATGGCACCTGGGCGAAGAAGTCTTCGCTCGAAAAGCGTCTATTCATTCCTTTTTATATGGCACATGTGCGAAGGAGTCTTCGCTCGAATAGCGTTTATTCATTCTGTTTTACATGGCGCTCGGGCAAAAGAGTCTTTGCTCGAAAATAGTCTATTCATTCTGTTTTACATGGCGCCTGGGCGATGGTCGTTTCTCTTGAAAATAGTATATTCATTCTGTTTTACATGGCGCCTGGGCGAAGTATGTTTCGCTCGATTCTCTAGACATATAAACTAATTGAAGCGTAATATGCTTCACTGCAAAGCGTCTCTTCGTAAATAAATTTTTTAATTTTTTTATATAAAATAAGTAATTGAAGCGAAGTATGCTTCACTGAAAAACGTCTCTTCATAAATTTTTTATTTTTAATATAAAAATATTTTATTTTCGTTAATTTTTGTATTTACATACATGAGTAAATGTTTTTACATGATAGGTAAACGACTTTTTCATGGGTGTGTTGGGGATTTTACATGAACGTCAGGGTATTAAAATAATTGAAGCGAAGTATTCTTCGCTCTAAAAGCATCTCTTGATTCGTTCAACGGGGCGCCTGGGCAAAGTATGCTTCCCTCCATACCATTTCTCTCCATTCCGCATTACATGGCGTCTAGAGAGAAATGAGCTTCGCTCGTAACAATATATTTTCATTCCTTTTGACATGGAACCTGGGGGAAGGGAGCTTCGCTCCATACGTTATCTAGACATTATGTTAATGTCGTTTGGGGTGAACCTGGAATGAAATCCAGATTCCGGATTCTCTCTCCTTCCCTTCAACCCAGCTTTCATTTATTAATATAATAATGCTCCTGCATTTTGATTGGTCCGCAACAGGGGAACACAGAAATCGGTAGCAGAAGATCCGGATTGCCCATAGATGTCGAAATGCAACTATTGTACACATTTTTTTTTAAATTTTAAGACACATAGAGGTGAGAACCTTAATTTCCAAAATTGTCAAACAAAACTTTAAATTTCCAAAATTGATCTTTTTTTTTTAAATCTTCCCCTGTAAATGAAATCCCCTATTTATTAGGGAAATATGGAGGCGCCCCACTTTTTTCTATTGTTTGAATTGACCTCCTAACTTCTTCTGTGTTGAATTAGAACCTCAATTTGCGGCCTGGATCTTTGACCAGCCCAATTACCTGCAAAATAATTAAATAAATCTAGTTCTGATATTTTATTTTTTATTTGTTGTTTCATAATATAATATATCTATATATTATTTTATTTTTAATTTTTTAGAATAAATACTTTACAATGCAATAAAAAATTGATTTAGTTGTACACAATGTTGATACCAAATTTATTAGTTAATAATATAATGCAATGAATTCGTTTAAAATAAATGTGTTAACTCGAACTTTTAAGTTATAAATCGAGGTTTAAAATGAATTTATATAATTTCATAATAAACATTAAGCAATAAATGTTACATTATTTTTGTTTTAAGACTATATTTTGAGCAATCAACCTATATGTTAAAAATTTCAGTTCGAGTTAAACTATTTATTTCTTTAAAAAAATATTGTCTAAGTTTGAGCCCCAATTTAATATTTTACAATTCGAATTTTTTGGAGTATAAATTAAAAAATGATAAATAAAAACATAAAGTTCTTATTCCCCAATTAAGAGCGACAGGCGGAAGTATCGAGGTGAACCAAGGCGAGATTAACTAGGCGAACAAAAACGGAAGTAAAGGGGCGAACCAAAGCGAAATTAACTAGGCGAACCAAAGCGAGATTAACTAGGTGAACCAAGGCAACACTTCTCTTCGTAATAGGTATACAATCATGTAAATTAGTTTTTCTCATTTATAATTTTTGTTTATAATCTCAAAACTCTATTTCCTATCTTGAATTTGATTCATGATTTGAAAAATCCTATCTATTTTAATTTGATTTGACTACTGAGAACTCTATTTTATAATAATTTTGAATTGATTTCTGATTCAAAATTTACATGCATGCGATGAAACTTTATACAAGTATTAATCAGGGACACTAACTATCTGAAAAATATAAGACCTTTTCCACTAGTGAGCTTTATAAATCCAACTATTACTAATCAATCTCAAAGTTAATATGGTCTTTAACTCTATAATTTATTGAATAATACTAGTACATCAAATATATGTTTACTTGTTCCTTAGAACTCATGCCAATGGTGCACTAATTTGTTTTAAATTCATATATAAATGGCAAACATTGTTGTTCCTCTATTGAACAACCTGTCTTTGTGCTCCAAGCCAGTTTTTGAGTTTTCTTTTTGCTTATATGCTAGGTAGATTGGTTTGTATGATTATTCTTAGATCCTAAAACATTAAAAGCAATCTCTTTATGTCCTTTTTTTGCTTTCTTAAATACAGATCTTACTAATAAAATATTGTTTGGATTTACATTTGAATCCAATAATACATTCATAGTTTCTTAAAAATGTAGTAGTACTTGGATAATATATGTTTCATAAATTAGCATCCATCATAAATTTCATGATTTATGATCTATGTTACATGTATCTTAATATGTTCATATCCTTCAATTTATCCTATTTAGGAGGTTTAGTTATGGTTGAAAATCATACTAGTTATCGTGATAATTTGGTCTCTTAAGGCAATATTTATCACTGAACTTTGGTGAGGTTTAGCTAAGAAAAAATTAAATGTTAAATGAACCAAGATAAGGTTTAACTATCATTATTGTTATTATATGTATGATGGATCATATTTTTTTATGTTATTATGGTTGAGATGTGAAGTTACTCCTAATTTATAAAAAAAAAATCAATTTAATTCATTATCTAGTTTTCTAATTAATTTTTAAATGAAAAACTCTACATTCACTCATTTTATCTATACTTTTCTCTGTAATTTTGTAAGTTCACCTTAAATTTTGTCCAAATTCATTGTAATTCTAATTACTGAATTCTCATAAGTTGTTATTAAATGTTTGTTTATTTGATTATTAGGGAGTAAACATAGAAAGAGATAGTTCCACCCTATTGAGAGTGAAAATTGTGGAAGAAAGAAGTCTGAAAGGAAAAACAGAGCACCCAAAACGAGATCAAGAGGCTACATTTGTTTTTGTAAAAGGTATGTCATGTAAATTTACTTCTATACTGATTTGAATCATGGTCCAAAGTTTTATTTTCCTAACTTAAACTGGTTCATGATAACTCTATTTTATCCATTTTCAAATGACTTCTCATCCAAAAACTTTATAATCTTGACTTAAATTAAGTCATGATGAAACCTGATAAATAAAGGTATAAATATTTAGTTTTCTTACGTGTATAAATTACCTCAATACAAAACATTAAGGGTCAAGTAGATGACCCTTCTTTCACAACTTTGCACACAAAAAACAAATCTTTACTAAGAACATGATTTATGTTTTTTGGAGTAGTCTATCACCATCTCATCATCTCACCATAGTAATATCCCCCCAACCCATCCAAATTGTTTATATTATAACTCCTTAATTAGTTTTTCATTATTTATGTGAATATGAGGTCATCGACGTAGAGAGCGACTACCATCATATCAGTTTTTGATTTCTTTGTGTGCAAGGTAAGCTCATACAAACATTGTCCATACCCGCTTTTCTTGAAATACTCATCAATTCTCTCATTTCATGCACGAAGAGGCTGCTTCAGCCCGTAAAGGGCTTTTCTCAATCTAAGCACCTTCTTCTCATCACCTCTCTTCATATACCTAAGTGATTGTTTGACGTTCACCTCCTCCTTCAACACTCCATTTATAAAGGTTGACTTTACATCCATCTATAGAATTAGTCATTGGTTCTGAGCAGCTAACGAGATCAGAAGTCGAATTGACTCAATTCTCATGACAAGAGGAAAAACTTCATCATAATGGATTCCCTCCTTTTGTTTATAGCCCGTCACCACAAGTCGAGCCTTATAATGCTCAACCTCTCCCTCAACATTCACATTTCTTTTGTATACCCATTTTACTCCAATGAGTTGAGCTCCTTCAGGAAAGTCGATCAACTCACAAGTTTTGTTGTGTTCAATTGCTCCAATTTCTTCATCCATAGTTGATCTCCATTTCTCGTCTTGTACAACTTTCTCAAAATTCAAATCTTCTAAGTAAGCCAAAAGACATACAATGAGGACTTCATTTATAGTGTCATATATCTCCCGCAAACTTCTCATTCTTGATTGCTGAGACTCAGATTCATCTTCTAAAAGCTTGGTGGTTGTTGATATCAGATGCATAACAACCTCCGAACTTGTTTCTTCCTCAATCGAGTTACTTTAGTTCCATGTCATTAATTCTTCTACATGAACATCTCGGCTCACCACCACCTTTTTGTTAACAGGATCAAACAATTTATATGCCTTAGATTTTTCATCATACCCAATAAATATGTACTTCTTGCTCTAATCTTCTAATTTTGTCTTGTACTGATTTGATACTTGCCCATAGATCACCTACTAAACACCTTGAGATAAAAGACACCTAGCTTCAAACGGCTCCAAATCTCATTAGGCGTCTTCTTTCCTAGAAATGCATGTGGACATCTATTTTGCACATAAACTGCGCACTGCACTACCTCTGCCCAAAACTTTTTCGGCATATTCTTTCCATTCAACATAGATTGAACCATATCGAGAATAATTCAGTTATTTCGTTCCTCTAGACTAATTTGTTGTGGAGAATATGGCGCAGTCAAGAAACGTTTGATCCCATGTTCCTCGTAGTAATTGTTGAACTCAATAGAAGTGAACTCGTCTACTCTGTCTGATCGGACTACTTTGAATACTTTTCTTGTTTCTTTCTTCACCATCTCTTTAAATTTCTTGAAGGTTTCAAACACTTCTGACTTCTCCTTCAGAAAATAAACACACGTCTTCCTCGAGAAATCATTAATTAAAGAGAGTAAGTATCTCTTACCACTAAATGATTATGGAGTTATCGACCACATAAATCAGTGATGAGTCTGAGTTGATCATTTGCTCGATATTTAGAACTGCTTGGGAAAGAAGTTATCGCTTGCTTCCCGATCATACATTCTTCACAAAACCTCTTTTTAAATATAATATTAGGCATTCCAAGCATCATTTCCTTTTTCACTAGCTCATTCAACCCCCCGAAGTGAAGATGATCGACCCGATAATGTCACTTTATGGCTTCATCCTCCAGATCGAGTTGCATACATTTATCTTGAACTATTTTAAGATCAAGTTTGTACATATAATTTTTCTTCATTTCTACCTAGGCAATGAGCCTCCCGATTTTATCCTTCAGTTGTAGTTCTCAGTCCTTCATTAGAGTCGAGTACCCTTTCTCCATTAATTGTCTCATGCACAGTATGTTGTTTTTGAGATCAGATATGTAGTAAACATCTTTGATCTCTCCGATTCCCTCATTTCTTTGTTGATACATGATCTTTCTCGGACCTTTGACGACTACTTTTGAAGTATTTCCAAAAGAAATGGATTTGGACTCCACCTTTGAGAGTATTTTGAATAAACTCTCATTACCACATATGTGGTTATTTGCGCTAGTGTCCAAGTACTAAAATGAGTTATCAGAACAGCTCAGTTTGAAATCGGTTTCTGGAATTGTTGTCACCAGAAACAATCTTTCATCTTTTTCTCAGCAAAGAAGTTTGTTGATTGCTCATTTTTCTTCTCGGATTCACAATCTTTGGAAATATGACCCAACTTTCCATAGTTGTAGCATTTTATCGAGTAACAATCATTGGAAACATGCCCATAATTTCCACATTTATAACACTATATATTGTTGTTTGTGTTTGTTCGGTCACCCCGAGCTTGACCTCGGCCATGTCAGTCATGTTGGCCGACTTGCTCACTTCCTCGTCCCCCCCTTCCTCTACCACCTAAGTCTCTGTCTCTAGTACTCTAAGCATAGAGAACATTCTCATCTTTTATTATCTTCTTCACCAGGAGAGGTTGTTCAAGGGACTCCCCTTCCTATTCTTCCTTATCTACTCATGCTCTTCTAGGGACCCAGCAAGCACTTCAATGGTGAGCGTTGATAGATCTTTAGATTCATTTATTGTTTATTTTCGAAACTATATGTCAATGACCTTAGAATCTTTTCAACAACTCGATTTGATGAAAGACTCTCACTATTCCGATTTAGCTTATTTACCATGATCTCCACCCGAGTAATGAACTCAGATACTCTTTTACCCTCTTTCATCCTCATGTTTTCCATATCGGTCCTTAGGTTTTGAAGCTGGACTTGCTTCACCCGTTCATCTCCTTTATTTGTTATTTCATGTGTATCTCATGCTACTTTGGAAGATTTTTTGTCGACTATCTTCTCAAAGCCATATTCGTTGACAAATCGGTATAGTAGATATAAAGTCTCCCTTGTCTTTAGCTCGAATGACCTTCAACGTGTTCATCTATGTATTTGAATAGTCATTTGTGTTCGTCAGTTTCTCATACCCAGTCTCGACCACATCCTAACTATCTTGGGAACTGAAAAGGGTTTTCATTTGCACCTTTTAGCCTTTTGTCAACTTGGGTAGCGGGATGTCATTAGTTAGACTTGTCATTTCTCTCAAGTGTTTATACTCAAAACACACATTTTGACTTCTTTTAAGCTTATAGACTTTATCTTAATTTCCTTTGAGAATGAAGCACTAAGGTTGATTTATATACACTTTTTTTCAGTTCGTCATTGAGGAATGATGACTACACATCGAGTTGATAATTTTTCATCATTTACTAGCGGTAAATGTAATTATAGCTCGGATTGTGTCTAGCCAAGCTATTATGAAAAATGTATCCCCATAATCAGTTCATGGTTGTTGAGAATAACCTTTTGCAATGAGTTTTAGTGTATTCCTTTGAATGGATCCATCTGGGTTATAATTGATTTTGTAGATCTATTTGACACTTATAACTTCTTTGTCGGTTGTCTTGTCTACGAGATACCATGTCTAATTCTGTGTGATCACATGGATTTCCACCTCCATTGTTTTTCTCCACGATTCTTCTTTGATTATTTCGTCCACTATTTTTAGGATCAACTGAACAATTTGCATGTATCATATATATTGTCTATTGATTTGTACCTCTTAGGAGTTGAACTCGAGAATTAGGAATTTGATACCACTTTTAGATCTACATAATTTATGTTAAAAGAGATGTTTTGATTGATCATTTTGATCTTGGTGAATACCTTTAACTTATTTTATCCCTCAAAGATAATACACTCATTGTTATCGAAGTAGAGCTTATATCAATTCTCACGAATTGTTTGAGGCTGAGTAAATTTTTGGCACAAACTCGACACACATAAGACATTATTAATACAACTCGGTCCTTCCTTCGTCTAGATGCCGATCCTTCAAGTCTTTTTGATTTTGTTTGCTCTCTAGTTTCTAATTTATGAGGTCGACATCATGTGGTTGCTACTAGCTATGTGATACACATAGAATGTTTTGTGTGTCTCCCGGGCTATTTGATTTTCTTATCATGACTTGTTTGATGAGTGTTTTCAGTTTGAAAATCTTTGGAGGTGACCAAATCAATGATATTTGTTGTATCTAGATTGACCTTTGAACTAATAATCCTTCTCGAATTGGTTTGGCTTATTACGGTTATTGTAATTTGATGTGTTATATTTTTACTTATCTTTTGAGTTATGTTCACCTTGTCCTCTTGAATATCTTTCATATTTTGACTGATTAGAACTTGAGGTATCCTCTCCTTCGTTGTTACTTATATTGAGCATTGACTAAAATACACTATATACTGGTTTTGCGGAGTGTCTAGACAATCGTTGCTAAAATGATTTTAAGAAATCACTTCTTGGACTGTGAATGTTGACATGTCATTTGTTTCTTTAATGAAAACTACAAAGTGATCGTATTTTTCAAGAAGGCATATGAGAATCTTTCATACTATTCACTAGTATGTGACATCTTCACCGTGAGATTTCATCGGGTTGACCAAATCAAAGATTTTGGTCGAGAACTTCATGAGTGTATTTTGTCTCCTTCATTTTGATATTTTCGAATTCCCTTTCACATCACTCTCTAAAATTCACTCTACAATATCTCACATGCCTCGTTGGTTGTATTGTTTAATAAGGCTTCGAATATCTCACTTTTCGTATCTCTCCTAAATGTACAGATATTGCTAACTATAATGTCTCAAATAACAATATTAGATTGACCTTTCTTTAATATGGATTCTCTATTTCTAACACGAAAAATGCTGAAACTAAAAAGGGTAGCGACTTCACCCTAAGTCATTGATACACTCAGATCACCTTAGTGGAGGGATTAAATGATATTTACTTTTTTAAGTACTCAATTGATGAGATGGTGATGCGATCTTATTTTTGATTGCTTTTTATTTGTTTCAATCTTTTTTCATAAGATTTTTGGCCTTCAATCTTTCTTTAGCCTGATTAGATAATGGTGGTGTTTTAGTGAATGCTTTTTAAAAGATTGAAAGAGCGATTGCGTCAGCTTGTCGGGTCTTCTTTAGTTCCTTCAGATCGACTTTATTGAAGTCGGTTTCTTCTTCTAACTCGTTCACTCTATTCGATCTCCAGAATCTCTCATTGATTAAGAGATTGAAAGATAATCTTCATTTTTACGTACTATAAATCATAGTCTTCACCATTAAACTCTGAAATGGGATGTTGATATTTATTGAGGTCATTAATTTGGGTGGATTGATAAAACCTTGATGCACTAATTCTAAATTTTAGAATATTTTGAGACTTTTAAAGAGAAATGATATTTTATTTTTTAGCTTTGTATTACACCGCCTTAATTTATAGGCTAAAAATAACTGAAAAATCTTGTTAATCAATATGAGAATTCTACTGTTTCACTCATATTTGATTGAAATAAAATATAGGTAAATAATATAATTAAAAGTTAAAATTTTCTAATAATATCTAATCAATATGGTGAATGTTACACCACGTTAATTTTAACAAAATTTCACTAAGGTCTCGTTCATCTACTCACGTGATAAGACAATTTAGTTATCACCTTCAACTAAATTGTGAACAACAACACTTAAACAATTAAGTTAGAAGAAAAAATAAATAACAAAATTATCAAATCTATTTCTGCTTCTGTATTGCTTTTTTTGAATTAATTGAGTCTTCAATTTAGTCCTTTTTTACTAGAAATTTCACTCAAGGTCTCTTCATATCCTCACATCAGATTATAGTCTAGTGATTTCCTCTTGGGGCGTTTGAGAGTTACTCTCAAAATATCTCATGGATTTATAAGTGTCATTCACTAGTCATTCATCTTCTTCTTATTGTTCATTCATATTCTATGTCAACTAACAATGTGTCAATCCTTCATCACAACAATGTTGTTATTAATTGATAAAGTACATTACCTCTTATATACTTCAACCATCATCATCTTCATCTTCATCTTTATCTTCATCTTCATCTTCATCTTCACTTTCATCTTCATCTTCACCTTCACCTTCACCTTCACCTTCACCTTCACCTTCACCTTCACCTTCACCTTCACCTTCACCTTCACCTTCACCTTCACCTTCACCTTCACCTTCACCTTCACCTTTCTTAGCTCTTTTAATAACATTTTTCAAATAATCCCTTCACTCCAACAACAGAGATGTTCTCCAAGTCAAACCCCTAACATAGTGGGAATATTTTCTACTTTTGACTATCTTTGAGGGTATGTCAAACAGAGTTTGAAATATTATCACCAAAATATGTCAAAACACAAATCATTTATAAGAAATCTAAAACTAATTCTTTTCCAAACAGATCTAAGAAACCCATTTGTTGAAAACATCACACAAAAAAAGACACTTATCTACTCTCACAAATGAGCATAAATGGAAAAACATCCCCTATAAATATCTCAATAAACATTTGAACAAACACATCATTGCACAAACATTCTTAAAAAGTATTAAAAATTCGATAATAATGAATAAAATCTACTCTCACAAAGGAGATAGAGTCCACATAAATTGCCCAACACATCAAACTCCAAATGTCTTTGTGTTCACTATGGTTTTAACAAAAAAAAATCACATTAACAATTGTTAAAAGATTAAAAAGTTCCAATTTATGACTTTTTCTAAACCAATTCACACTTGTCATTACTTGTACTTCTTTAGTCTCGTTTTTATTATGAAAATAATATTTTTGTGTTCGCAAAAGTTTTCAACATGCAGTACCAATCTTTTTCATGATGTCGTTTTGCAGAAATTGTGACCATTTCATAACGAGATAAGTCGAAGCAGAAATTTTCTTCCGAGATGAATCTAAATGGAATAGTGAAACGTAGTCGGACTAACGAAAATCAAAACTCAACAAGCCATGTCGCACTTGATCAAGAAGTTGACTACATAAGTCAAGTCCCTGCTGGAATTTTATTCTATATCTTATCTTTTCTACCATTCGAGTATTGGATAATACTCGGAATGGTTTCAAGAAAGTGGACATATCTTTTGAGGGAGGCCCCAATTTTGATTCTCGACGAGGATTATATCCTTATCAAAATGGCAAGAATTCAACTTCGACATATGTTACATGGAGAGGTTTCTATAATTGGTAGAAATAAAAAGAACAAAAGGAGGTACATAAAGTTTGTGGACCACACTCTTTTACTTCACTCGGGTTGTCTCATAAAACTCATGTATCTAAATTTTGAATATGAACCTAACAATCAAAATGATTCAATGATCAACAATTGGGTTCACTTCATGATGACAAGAGATATACATGATCTAGTGCTGAACTTCTCAACCAACCCAAAATTGAACTTTGAGTTGAAATTTCTGGCAGTGAAGCGCACAAAATCCGAATCAACTTATGAACTTCTTGATATGCCTTATGAGCCCAAATTTAGAGGTTTGACTTTGAACTCTTGCAAATTCAAAGCATCGTCTTTTGTCGCATTTTCCAACTTAAAGAGTTTACATTTGTCCCATGTTGAAGTGTTTGATAGTTCGATTGGAGAACTACTTTCAAAATGCCCGTGTTTGGAAGATTTGCACATGGATAATTGTATTGTGCCAGAAAGTTTTTTCAAGTGTGAAAATGACTTGAAATTAAAAAACTTATGCTTGGTAAATTGCCTAACGGAGAATTGGTATATGTTCGAGATTGATATATCAGTTCCAGAGCTCTTGAGCTTTTTGATTAGAGGAAAATACCTCATGACCTCAACCATAAGAAAAGCAACCAAATTAGTTGACAGCATGGTTTACATCGAACAGGAGTTTTCTGATTTTCAACAAGGGAATCTTTTAGCAAAGTTTCTTATCGGTATGAAACATTGCAAGATTCTAACATTAAGCAGTTGGTGTATTCAAGTAAGTTTTCATCTATCATTACTCTTTTATCTACACTTATTTTTGTTGATTTCTAATCATTGTTTCATTCTTAATTTGTTTATAAAGGTGCTTTCGACGATAGATTATGTGTTGTCCTATCAACTGCGAGGATTATTAACAAATTTGAAGGAGTTGAATCTCTCAATTGGATGTTCAAAACAAGAACTGCCTGGAATGGTTACCATACTACAGTCATGCCCTTATCTTGAGAGCTTGATTATGGAATTTGATTGGATCGAAGACATTTATTGGGTAATTAAAAAACAATTCATACAGTTTTTAAATTGCATACAAATATTATTCTTAACACTAACTCAATCTTTTCCAAAGATGGTTGATGACAGAAAAGTGGAACATCTACCCGAAGTTTTTCACTTTGAAGAGGAAAAATATTTTGAGACTCCAAAGCCATACATTCGTTTTCTGAAGAACTGCCTCAAAGATATTCAGTTAAAGAAGTATATGGGCGAAGAAAACGAGATACGAATAGTGAAGTATTTGCTCCAAAATGCACTTGTATTAGAAGATTTGGTGGTCTATGTAAATTCTTCTGCAGATATTTATTCAGAATGGCAAAACTATTTCATCGAGTTTGACGAGGAAATGAATTGGCAAGAACTGCGGGATTTACCAAAGGCATCAACCAATGTCAAGTTGTATGTACTAGAAAATTAATCTTTTCTATGTTCCATGAAAACCCATTGCATGGATTCATGTTTTTCTTGTAATAAAGATTGTGAAAACCTCTTAATGGTATTACATGTAATGTTCTAGATGAACCAAGTACAATTATAAGTTGACTCAAGGCTAATTTCTTCAGATTTTATTTACAATCATGATTGTTGATGATTTTTATATTTTTCAGTCATTTTTAAATTATTACAATAGATGCTTTAATTAGAAAGTTAAAAGTTTATAATATTATAACTAAATTTACTAATTCCTTTTACACCATTATTTACAATTATTATAAAATTGAAAGTTTATAATTTTGGTAAAAAATTAGTAAATTGTTCTTATGCATGGTTTATTTTAACTTTGTAATAAACTTTGTCATTGTTCAGTAACATTGTTTACAATATTTGAAAATTGTTTATAATTAATTAGTAATTCATTCTGTAATATTATAAAATGTATTCTTGATATTTTTGTAATGCGATTAACAATTTGTTCTACAATATTTTTTGTTGTGTATTTTTTATTACACGATTATTTACTATTTTAAAGAAATGTGACGCTACTTAAGTTAAATTTTTAATAAATTCAATTTATTTATTAAACTACATTATACATGCATGTCATTTATTTATTTTTTTAATTAAATTTAAGTTATTTAAGATTTTATGACATTTTAATCCTTTAAAACTATTATTGTCACTCAAATAACTTAATAAGTTCAAAAACATTCATTTGGTAAGATAATTTATAGAAAAAATGAATTATATAAAATTTAATTTTTAAAACTAACTCAATATAATCGAGCTATGATTTCCAGTTACTGATTGAGGGCATAAATGTGGAAAATCTAATGAAATATTATTTTTAAAAAATAATTATTTTGGTACTAGAATATATATCAAACTAAATGTTCGATTAAAAAGGTTCTTGTGCGAAAAAGAGGAAATACAACTAGTAAGGTATTTGCTACAAAATGTATTTTGTTGGGAGATTTGATCATATATTTGTCGATAATTTGTTCTCCAAAATCCATATTGTGTTGGAAGATTTAGTTATATATTTAAATTCTTAAAAAATATATTTCTTTAAAAATCTTTGCCAATTGCAAACAAAAATTATAAGAATTATTCCATTTATATTGAGAAATTAAAATTGATTAATCATAAAAGTTCTGACTTTTTTGCATTTGATAAACTTATAATTGACTATTTGAAAATATATTTTATTAAAGGAAAAACCATTTAATTTAATTATTTATTTATTTTTTCGAATAAGTGACATTTTTTTTTATTTTTGAAATCATTTTGTTCATAAACTATGTTTATGTTAGTGAGTTCATATAAGATATTAAATACAATAGTCATTTCAATCACAAACATATATCACTCAAGAAGTGGATATCGTCCAGGCCTTAATGAGAGGTCCTGGGTTCGAGCCCGTCAGCGGCAAGTTCTGCGCCTGATTAAATGGTTAAGCGATTTGCGGGTTATGTGCTTAACCCGCGCAAGGACGTATCTAGAAATTTTTTTCCCTGGCTATCAAGATTATACGTTTCACTATTACGGGTAATAAGTGAGAATATTAAACATATTAATCAAACTAATAAAATAAAATAAATATACAAAATCTAAATAGTGATGTGAATACCCGATTAAAATAACAAATTTATATATATATAATTGTATCTCGTATTATTGAAAATCTAAAAAATAAGACAAGAAAATCTAAAACTAAAAAAAAAAATCTATAAAATTTAACCAACGTTTACATATTATTTAAGTTGTAACCTTCTATTCTTTATAGAATAAAATTCATCTATTATAGAATCTGAATTAATATCTTCAACAAGCTTTGGTTCAATATAAATTATCATATTATTTCGTTGAATAGTTTTCAAATGTTTCATTGCTGAAAATGATCTATCTGTAGTGCCCGTAGAAACTGGTAAAGTCAAAATATGTCGAATCAATCTATCAATCAAATTATAATTTGATGACTTGTTTGTTTCAACTAATCGACACAATTCAATGATGGAAGACATATTTTGAAAATTCTCATTACAAGAAACATCAATTTTATAATGTTGGAGTTGAGATCTCAAATAATGCATTTCTTGTTCACTGAAGTCTCCTGGATAATATTTTTCAGCTTTAAATGCTTTAAAATTATCTTTAGGGTCTAAAACATAACTAAGTATAAGGAGCTTTACTGCTTCAACACTAAATCTGGAATTCAACCCTTTTTGTTGAAAATCTATAACTAAATTGAAGATATTCAAATGATAGTGTTACGGAATTGTCAACGAATCTTTTTGCTGGCATGAACGTCTTGTTGCACTTTTGTATGAAGCATTTAGATCTGGAATTTCAATGTTATGTTGTGTGCAAACCATGTGCACGGACTCCAAGAGTTGATCAAATTCTTCCTCTCTTAAATTGAAAAGTAGTCTTTTAGTAGTTGAGACTAGATCCATGGCACTTATAATATCAATAGATTTTTGTTGTAAAACTTGACAAAGTAGGTTTGTAATTCCCATAATTTTGTACATCATATAAAGTGTGAAAATAAATTCAAAAGATCTCAAAGCTATCAGACAACCACATGCTTCTCCACGTAAAGAACTAGACGATCCTTCTTCCACAATACTTTCAAGCACATAAATAGTTGCACAAAACATATCAATTAAATTGAAAATAGATTCAAAATGAGAGCTCCATCGAGTAGATCCACTGAGATGTAAATTACCAATTTGATTCATTCCTTTACTAATATCACGTTCACCCGAAGTAACCATACGATCAATTTCAATAATTTGAACAGAATGTAACTCAGAATTTTGAAAAGAATAGTCAAACATAAATCTCATTTGTAGAAGCTCCATCCAATGCTAATTGCAATCTATGAGCAAAGCAATGTATATAATATGCATATGGACACTCTTGAAGAAATAAAGCTTGAAGTCCATTCCAAGCACAAGACATGTTACTAGCATCGTCGTACCCTTGCCCTATTATATTAGTGACATTCAAATTATGTCGAGAAAGAACATCTGATATGCTCTTCTTTAATGTTAAAGTAGTAATATTTGAAACATTAACAATATCAAAGAAACGCTCTTGTAAGATACCCAAACAATCAACAAATCTTAGAATAATTGACATTTGTTCTATATTTGAAATATCTTTAGCTTCATCAACTAAAATACAGAACTTCGCATCACCAATTTCTTCACGGATTTTTTTTTCTTACTTTATTTTCAAAAATATGAAAATTTTCTTTATGAATAATTGGTGAAGTATATGTTGCATTTTTGGAGTTTTTTTCTAACATTACATCACCAATATCAACATTCAATCGACCCATAAGTTTTATCATCTCTATAAAATTACCACGATTTTTAGAAGATGAAGATTCATCATGACCTCTAAATGCATAAGCTTGTAAACTAAGCCACCGAATACTCTCAATTGTCGTTTTAAGTCGTAGTCGATTTTTCTGAATTTCGTCTAAACTTTGAAAATTCAACGCTTTATCAATATATGTCCACTTACTTTCATTAAATCTTCAACACATTTGACTGCATTACTATGTGATGAAGTAAGACCTCCCATATGAATTAAAAATGAAAATTTAACTCCATCGTTAACCCTTTTCCAATTATTAAATCCATCAATAATTAATGAATGATTAATAGATGATTTCTTTTGGAAAAAGAAAACAAGGAAAACAAAGTATTAAATCCTTTGATGGAGAGTACTCTAACAAAGGAAACTTTTCAAATTACGAGTATTGAAATTTGCAGTACTGGGTTTGTGATCCATAATTAGTTCTTGGATACTCATCTAACTTAGGTTGATACGGGTCAATTTTAATATAAGCTCGCCTAATTTCATCTTGTTGATTAAGAGGATGTTGCCATATAGAAATCCGAATTGCGGGATCTCGTTCAAGAGTATTAAGATCAATTTCAACTCTTGAAAAATTTAAAATATGTTGCTCTTCTTTAGTATTAGATGGAAAATTTGAAACAGGTTGCTCTTCTTTTCTTTAGTAGATAGAAAATTTATTCTTTTCTTCTGTATTAGATGGAAAATTCTCTTATTCAGTATTAGATGTATCAGATTGAAAAATAGTGGATGAATTTCCTTTATGTTTGAAAAATGAAAATAGTGTTTTTCTTTTTTTACTTCCTTCATTTTTCATTGTAATCTATTAATAAAAACATATAATCAGGATGAGAATATATACAATTTATACAATTTTATACTATAGAAAAATTAATGGAGAGACTAATTGTAAATAAATTAATGGGAAGTTATTCCATAGATTAAAAAGAGACGAATTATAGTTGAGAATGAGAAATTAAATAAAAGAAGTAAAAAAATTAAATTAATTAGGTTTTTAATAAGTGAAGGCTAAAATAAAGAAAATATGAAAATTTAAGTGAGAAAATATATTATAATGTAGAGAGAAATTATGATTGATGACTAAGTCTAATTCAAATATTTATTTATCTCTATTCTTAACATTAATAATATTTACATTAATAGAAATTAGGTATTTACTAAGTCTAATTCTTTTTTTCTTTTTTTTCTTTTTATCTATTAATTTATAATTATATATTTATATATTTGAATTAATTAATTAATTTATATATTTTTAAGAGTAATAATTGTAAAAATATAATAAATCAATAAATATATATATTACTTTTAATAAATAAGAAGTTAAATATGAAAATTATTAATTGTTTTTTAATCTAATTAATTACTTTATTTTGCGGTTAAAAGTTTATTAAATTATTTATTTGTTTATATTAAATTAAATATATATATATAAATTAAAATATTATCCTTTTAAATTGTTTGAATCTTATTTTTCTTTACCAATCTTTTTTTTCATATTTTATTTTCTAATCAGAAATTTAATTAATCTAACACTTACCAATCTCATTTTCTTCATATTTTATTTTCTCATCAAAAATTTAATTAATCTAGCACATAATATTTTAATTTCTCTTTTATATTACAATGTTTCTTTTTTATATAGGTTATATTAGCGGTTTGAGTTGGTTTGAGTTTTATTTATTTTAAATATTAGTAGAATAGTTTGTAATTTGAGTTGAATCATCTTAGAACTCTTAATAATTAAGAATTTATTTCATATTGTTTCAATTTCAATAATGATCTAATTTCAAATTAAGTTAAATTTTATAATAGTTTTATAATAAAAATAATTAAAGAGACAAAAATTATTAAATAATAAAGAGTTGAAGAAAGAAAATTATACTCAATTATTAAATAGTTTAAGTGACGCGTATAAAATTAAACAAAGAGAAAAATTGATATATACAATCTATTTCTAAGTTGACATTTTCAATTATATCACGGGTGAAAAAGTGGTCAAAACCGAGAGTAAAAACTCTCGGTTTTGACCCTATAACTTTCGGTATAGACCAAATTCCGAGAGTTAAGGTAACTCTCGCCATCCCTTGGTATTGACTCTGTTGTTAAAAATAATTGTGCGTTTACTGAAAGATATCCTAGAGTTCTCGGTTTAGATAACCGAGAGAAAAACCGAAAGTTTTCCATACAACTCTCGGTTTTTCTTCAAAGGAGAAAACCGAGAGTTATTGAATTAACCTTTGGTTTTTCCCTTTGAAGAAAAACCGAAAGATATGCAATTAACCTTCGGTTTTTCTCTTTGAGAAAAACCGAAAGATATGCAATTAACCTTCGGTTTTTTCCTTTGAAGATAAACCAAAAGATATGCAATTAACCTTCGGTTTTTCCCTTTGAAGAAAAACCGAGAGTTATTAAGTTAACCTTCGGTTTTTCCTTTTGAGGAAAAACCGAAAGGTATTAAGTTAACCCTTCGGTTTTTCTCTTTGAAGAAAAACCGAGAGTTATTAAGTTAACCTTCGGTTTTTCCCTTCGAAGAAAAACCGAGAGTTATTAAGTTAACCTTCGGTTTTTCCCTTCGAAGAAAAACCGAAAGATTCCATTTAACTTTCGGTTTTTCCCTACAAAATTTACAAAATAGCCCTATTGTTTTGTGCTCAACCGAAACCTAAACCTGTTCAGCCAAACCAATCAATTCATAAAATAAAATGATCATTCCAAAATTCTCAAATCAATCATCCCAACAACATGTTTTACATTAACCATTAAACCTATTCAATCAATTCATATAGTCGAAACGTCTTAGAATTAGCTGGTGGGGGGAGGGGGTGGTTGATATTGCCGCATAAACATTTCAAAACTCTATAATCTTGCATTCAATTCTTTATTTTTGTCGTCCTTCCAAAATAGCATACAGTTGTTCTTAAATGCGTCTATCTTGTCATACTTAAGCTCGATATTAGTAATGAATTTTTACTTTCGTAGTAAGAGTTTGGCAATTGAGCGTCATTCGATAATATGTAGTCTTTAAGTAGACGCAACAACATATTGAACGAAGAATTTGTCCATTGACAGACATTCTTTATGTGAAGTAGTTTCAATAGTGCCGATGATTTTGTTTTTCGAGCACCTTCATACAATGTCCGTTTGGAATCATCAAGCAATTTATAAAATCTCTGCGCATCTTCGACTGGTTCATGGTTGTTCGGGACATCATTAACATTGGAGAACATATCGTTTATGAAATTGTGCATATAACGTTCTTCATTGACCTCTTCGTTAACTATATTATTCGTCTATGTTCTCGGATCGTTGAATTCTGGCACGGCATCCTCTGACTGATCATCATCATCATCATCATCATCATCGTAGTCATCGGCATCTTCATCGACTTCGTCATTAACCACTTGAGTATTACGTCTCTTTTCTCCATGACAATACTAGTACTCATAATGCACATTTATTCCATAAATGATGAGGTGAGTCTTCACTTCGTCTATTTCCATAAACGACGTGTTCAAGCATTTCACGCAAGGACATTTCACTGTTTGTCGGGATGTACTCCTAACAGCAAACTCGAGGAATTTGTCAACACCTTCCTCGTAATCTGGATGATCTCGACGTAAGGTCATCAAACTTTTGTCGGGTACTTCCATCTTCCTAATAAAATGTAAAACAACTCACATTATTATTTACTTAACTTTGTCTAAATTAATTAGGATTACATAATTCTAACATAATCTCTACATATCCAACCAAAATTCCACCTAATCTCTACATATCCAACCAAAATTCCACCTAATCTCTACATATCCAACCAAAATTCCACCTTAAATCTAGCATACATATAATCTAACATTATTTCATTCTTACACATTTCAAAGCAATCAATTCTAATCCAACATAATTTTATTCATACACAATTCATTCCATATAACAATTCTAACCTAAAATCAAATCTAATTCAAACCCAATCTAATTCAACATTTCAAAAATAATCTAACATAAATCAACCCAAACATAAATCAAACTTAAATCTCACATTAAAATCTAACATAAATCAACCCAAACATAAATCAAACTTAAATCTAACATTAAAATCTAACATAAATCTAACATAAAATCTAACATAAATCTAACATTAAATCTAACATAAATCTAACATTAAATCTAACATTAAATCTAACATAAATCTAACATTAAATTACTAACCTAACCATATAATACAACAACAATAGCTAACCTTGCACAAAAAAAGCGACGAAGAAGAGCGGACGCTGTAGGTAGATCGAACAATAATAAACCCTATTAATCAAACAATAAAGTATGAATCAAAAACCAAATCCAACAATTCATACAAAATTTCCAACTAAATCCAATTCATACAAATTTCATTCCAATTCAATTCATACAAATTCCAACTAAATCCAATTCATACAAATTTCAATCCAATTCAATTCTAAATTCAATCCAATTCATACAAATTCCAACTAAATCCAATTCATACAAATTTCAATCCAATTCAATTCTAAATTCAATCCAATTCATACAAATTCCAAAAAAAATCATATTCAATTCTAACATAAATCAATACTAACCTAAAATCCAATTCATACAAATTCCAACTAAATCCAATTCATACAAATTTCAATCCAATTCAATTCTAAATTCAATCCAATTCAATTCTAACCTAAATCATTTCAATTCAATTCAAAATCAAAATCAAACCTAAATAAATTCAATTCAATATCAAACATAAATCAATTCAATTCAAAATCAAAATCAAACCTAAATCAATTCAATTCAAATCAAAATCAAACTTAAATCAATTCATTTCAAAATCAAACCTAAATCAATTCAAATTAAAATCAAACCTAAATCAATCCAATTCAAACAAAATCTAACCTAAATCAAACAAAATATAATCCAATTCAAACAAAAACTAAACTAATCCAAAAATTTATATAAACTTAACTAACAATTTTTTTTAAAAAAAACCTTACCTTTACTGGGCAGCGGCGGAGCGACGGAGAAGTCGGCGTCGGCAGGTGGAGGTTGCAGGTGGAGCCGTCCGGCAGGTGTAGTAGTTGGCTGTAGGTTGAATCACCGGCGAGATCCGCGACGGCAGGATGAACCAGCAGCGGCAGGATGAACCAACAGCGTCGTCGATGACGGGTCTTCAATAGGATGTCGACGTCATCGGCGTAGTCGGTTCGTGTCGTTGCCGGCGTGGTCGGATCGGAGAGATGCGGCGGCAGACTGAATGAGAGAAAGAGGGATCGGGGAAGAGAGCGACAGCGGGTTGAATGAAAGAAAGAGGGATCGGGGAAAGATGAGGGTTTTATTTTTAAAAAGGTTAAAACCGAAAGTTATTTGAAAACTTTCGGTTTTGATCAAGGTCAATTCCGAAAGTTTTCAAATAACTTTTGGTTTTGATCAAGATCAATTCCGAAAGT
This sequence comes from Impatiens glandulifera, assembly GCF_907164915.1. Lineage (NCBI taxonomy): Eukaryota > Viridiplantae > Streptophyta > Magnoliopsida > Ericales > Balsaminaceae > Impatiens > Impatiens glandulifera. The sequence continues at coordinate 13,024,959 of NC_061866.1, read as the reverse complement.
TTTCAAATAACTTTCGGTTTTGATCATAGTCAATTCCAAAAGTTTTCAAATAAACTTTCGGTTTTGATGTTTAATTCCGAAAGTTATGCCATTAACTTTCGGAATTACCACTTCACAAATTCTTAAATTAATTTGTTTTCAATCTTCTAATGATTTTGAACAACATTAATTTAACACATTTGATAACTTTAAAACATTACACACTCCATATGATCAAACTTGACACACATTCATAAGATAATCAAACATAAATTTTCATATACACTTCTCTATATACTCAAACACATTCATAAACATTTTAACATTAAACACAATATTAATTTTTAAAATACAAGAAACACTTAATTATATTAGTAAGGAGTCTATATTGGAATGTAAAAAAATAATTCATTTAACAATTTATGAAGGGGTAAAACCGAGAGTTATATCATTAACCTTCGGTTTTGATAGTTATTTCCGAAAGTTAATGATATAACTTTCGGAATTAACAATTCACAATTTCTTAAATTAATTGGTTTCTCACCTTTTAATGACCTTGAACAACATTAATTTAACACATTTGATATCCTTAAAATATTGCACAATGCATATGATCAAAAATTACACAAATTCATAAGATAATCAAACATAAACATTCATATACACTTCTCTATATAATCAAACACAATCATAAACATTTTAATATTAAACACAATATTAAATTTTAAAATACAACAAACACTTGAATATATTTGTTAGGAGTCTATATTGGAAGGTAAAAAACCAATTTATTTAACAATTTGTCAAGTGGTAAAACCGAAAGTTTATTTGAAAACTTTCGGTTTTGATGGGTATCTGCGAAAGTTTTAATAAACATCTCGGTCCTGACCTTAAATAGAATGTTTTTGGGAAGGGTCAAAACCGAAGGTTTTCAAATAAACCTTCGGTTTTTACCCTTCCCCATACTTAGAATTTTTTTGGATTTTTTTAATCAAGTGTCAAAACCGAAGGTTTATTTGAAAACCTTCGGTTTTTACCCTTCCCCATACTTAGAAAATTTTTAGATTTTTTTAATCAAGGTTTAAAACCGAAGGTTTATTTGAAAACCTTCGGTTTTACCCTTTCCCATACTTAGATTTTTTTTAATCAAGGGTCAAAACCGAAGGTTTATTTGAAAACATTCAGTTTTTACCCTTCCCCATACTTAGAAAATTTTAAGATTTTTTTACCCGAGGTTCAAAACCGAAGGTTTATTTGAAAACCTTCGGTTTTTACCCTTCCCCATACTTAGAAAATTTTAAGATTTTTTTACCCGAGGTTCAAAACCGAAGGTTTATTTGAAAACCTTCGGTTTTTACCCTTCCCCATACTTAGAAAATATTCAGATTTTTTTACCCGAGGGTCAAAACCGAAGATTTATTTGAAAACCTTCGGTTTTTACCCTTCCCCATACTTTGAAATTTTTTAGATTTTTTAAACCAAGGGTCAAAACCGAAGGTTTTCAAATAAACCTTCGGATTTTACCCTTCCCCATACTTAGAAATTTTCAGATTTTTTTACCCGAGAGTCAAAACCGAAGGTTTTCAAATAAACCTTCGGTTTTACCCTTCCCCATACTTAGAAATTTTTAGATTTTGTTCCCCAAAAAGTGAAAAACAAGCAAAAATAAAATAATTCAAGAACAACATATTAAACCAAAACCAAAGATAATAATAATAATTCATAATTATTAAAAAAACACATAAAAATGTCATCATTCGTACGGAAAACTAAACACATAATTAATCAAACAATATAATCTAGAAATTATTAGATGGGGTTTGAGGAGGGGTGGTTGATTTAGTCGACTCCTCAACAATACAAGTTCCTGTTCGAGATTCTCTAATCTCTGGGCCATTTCAGCCCTGTCCGCTTTAATTTCACTCAGCAATCGGCCTCTTTCCGCATCCCTCAATCAGATTTGCTCCATTTCCAACGTCATCTGTCTCACCTCTTCCTCACGTGCCGCAATTTCTGTTTGTGCTAGCAAATTCTGGTAACACGGAGGCAGTTTCTCCGGTGTACGCCGAAGACTATTCCATGAATCACCCATCCTAAATGCATTTCAGATATATGTGTATATATATATATATATATTAATCCAACAAAATAACCGTAACCTAAATCTAATATAACTTCAATCAAACAAAATAACAAATCTAACAAATAAAAAAACAAATGAAACAAACCTGAACGCGAGAAGAGAAGAAGCAGCGTGGAGGAGGCGGTTGCGGCGCGGGAGAGAGAGAAAGGAGAGAGTGGAATGAAAAGAGAAGGGTTAGGGTTTGTATTTATAGAGGTAGATGCCGAAGGTTTTCATATAACTTTCGGTTTTGATATTAGTCAAAACCAAAGGTTTATTAAAAACCCTTCGGAAATAACAATTACCAAACTTAGAATTATTTTTAATTGAGTCAAAACCGAAGGTTTTTTGGAAAACCTTCGCAAAAGAGAATTTCAAAAAAGGTAAAACCGAAGGTTCTTTGAATAACCTTCGCAATTAAAAATCCCGGGATTGCAAAACCGAAGGTTTTTGTAAAAACCTTCGCAATAAACCCACATCCAACACTTAGAATTATTTTTGGTTTTTTGGGAAGGTAAAAACCGAAACTTCTACAAAGAACTTTCGGTAATAATTAATAAAACCGAAGGTTTTACACCCCTCTTGGAATCTATTTTTAATACCGAAAGATTTATTCCTCTCGGGAGTATTTATAAGAGTTTTATAAAACCTTCGTAAAAAACCGTCGGTAAAAGTCGATTTTTTACTAGTGTATTTATAGGGTGACCTTTTCAATTCCATAACATTTCGCTGCCCCCACTACACTATGATTAATAATTTAATATATACATAATAATATATATATATATATTTTTAATTAACTACCCTAACCCACCTTAGCTTCGACACGAACCTTTCTCTCTATTTCTCACACACATAAACTCATTCACATAGATTGAATTTGCCTGAGCAATTCAATGTGAATGCTATTTATTGATACTTATTATTCAAGCATGTAACAAAGATTCGAATTTGTATTCTAAGTCTAAAGAAAAATATCCTTTATTTGCTTTATTTGTCCAGATGTTTTTTTTTTTGGAAAAACGACTTAGCGTCATCTCATTAAAAATTCCAAAAATTGGGAAAAAAACCACGAGTTTAAGAGATCATTCTAAACAGGCCTAAGATATTCCACGAGTAAAAGCTAAAAAGCTAAAAACGTAAATGAATTATCTGATTACAATGTGTTAGACTTTTAAATTATGACCGAGCCTTTCAAGTTCTTTAATTCAAGAAACGGGTTATTGATGATGGAATTCAACACTCTAGCGCAGCGGACATAGAATTAGAGGAGAATTCGAGGTTAGGGAGAGAAGAGCCGAAGGGGAGGAGAGAAATACCACTAGATTACACCTAGCGGTCCAAGAAGGGGGAGGAGGGCCGAGAGATAACTTAAACACCAAGTTCCAAAATATTCAATTCATAGCCCCAAAAAGTGGGGTGGGCATCACCATTTAAAGAGGTTGGTTTGCCCAAGAGTATTCGATTACAACAAACTTCCAAGATAACAGAATTCGGTTTCAAAAGAAATAAGAGAGAAAGTAAACAAAACAGAATTAGTTCATAAAAACATAAACTGGCCCATATGCACACTTGGGCCGAGAGACGGATGCATAAAATATTTTAGGGCCGAGGTTTTTGATGAGCAGCCCGTAACACAATGCTTTCAATTCTAGTGAGTTTAAAAAACGGTAAATTCCAGTTTCTACAGATATTCCAGTTTCGCTCCGTGCTTGGAATTCTTGTTCGCGTTCCCGCGAGGGCGCTACAATCTGATACAATATCTTTCCATAACTCTTCAACGCTCATGTGGGTTCTGTCATATACCCTTGCATTCCGTTCTTGTCAAATGTTATACACCACTACTCTAAAGCCTCACTTGAACACGCTTGTTGCAAATCTATTTCCCTTGACTTGTGTAGTGTTGCATCTTTGATTTTATTTCCATTCGTTCGGGAAACTGATCAGCTCCAGACTTATATAGAATCTGTCCCAAAGCTCTGAAGCAATACAGCAGCTCCCGAATAGGTGATCTATGGTTTCTTCATTTCCTCTACATAGAAGACAGTTCGTGTCCGGAATGCTCATATACTTGCTGATACGATCACAAGTGTTGAGTCTTTCTCAGAAGGAGAGCCATAGGATGAACTGGTGTCTAGGGATAATCTTTGTTGACCATACAAGAGGAGCCCATTCTACTTTCTGTGCTTTTTCCCAGGTTACCTCTAATATTTTCTTCGATACTAGCTTCCCATTGTCCTCAGCTTTCTATTCATCAATATCTGGTCTATCGTGTAGTTGTATGTTACTTATATGATCAAGTATCCTCTGTCCTTCTGGATTTCTTCTCAGGAGTGAGTCCCAATTTCCGTCTTTAATGTCTCTTATTTTCGCTTCTGTGCAGTTCCTTCTGATGTGGGTATTTTGAAACTCCTCCTTGTGGATGATAGGCTGGTTTTCGAACCAGGGGTCGTGCCAGAATAGAGTGCCTTTCCCGTCCCCTAGCCGGATGTCATAAAGATCTGCAATATCGCTTCTTAGTTTAAGAATCTTTTTTAGAGACCAGCTCATACCTTCATGAATTTTACAGGTCTAGATGTTGGTTTCGTATTTCATAAAACTCGTATGCACCCATTTGATCCATAGTGACTCATGATTGCGCTCTAAAGCCCACAGATGCTTGAAGGTGAGAGCCTTGTTCCACTCGATACAGTTCTTCAAGTCGATGCCTCCCTCGTCATTCAGTTTGCAGAGAGTGGTCCATTTGACTTTTTTTCCTCCTCTTTCGCTACTGCCCCAGATAAAGTTCCTCATCAGTGTATCGAGCTCCTTCATTACCTTCTTCAGAATGACCATTTGCTGCGCCCAGTAGCCAACTATGCCCATGACCACTGTTTTGATAAGTTCGATCCTCCCTGTATAAGAAAGTTTTTTCGCTGCCCAGCCAGATATCGTGTTTTTTACCTTTTCAATCAGCGGCTTGCAGTTTGAGATCTTGATCTTCTTCGCGGTTAACGGAATTCCTAAGTACGTTACGGGAAAACTTCCTTCCTTGATGCCCATGATGTTGAAGATGTCCTGCTTCGTTTCGTCATTTACGCCTCCATAAAATGCCACACTTTTTGCTTTCATTAATAGTTAAACCTGTAATCTCAGAAAAGAACGTTAGTGCAACCCTAATAGTTTTAATGGAATCAATGTCTGCGTGCGCTAGAATGAACAAGTCGTCAGCAAAGCATAAATGAGTTACCTCCTCTACCTCACAAAATGGGTGAAAGATGTATGGACGATTCTTTCGGAACATCGCGAAGATGCTCTCAAAGATCGCCATGATAACTACGAAAAGGTAAGAAGAGAGGGGTCCTCTTGCCTTACCCCGTTTTCACCCTTGAAATAGCCTCCGTGGACTCTATTGACACTAACAACAAAGCAGGATGATGAAACGCACTGCATAATCCAATCAATAAAAATCATAGGAAAAGCATAAACAACCATAAAGTCTCGAATGACTTCCCATCTAACAAAGTCGAAAGCTTTCTTGATATCTATTTTGAAATCCACTATCGGGATATTTTCTTATTCCCGTAGCCTTTTAAAAGGCTCTGCATGAGAAGAATATTATGAGAGATTGTCCTACCGGGGATCAATGCAGATTGGTTAAGATTTATAATTTTTCCTATGACATTTTTAAATCGTTTAGAAATGATTTTTGAAATTATTTTATAAATCACATTGTAGCAGGAAATTGGTCTGAAATCTTGTACTTTCTCGGGTACCGTAGTTTCGGGGATCAAGGTTAAGACCGTTGTATTCCATTGCTTTAACATCTTCATGTTCTTGAAAAACTCCAGAACCCCATCAGTAACGTCTTTACCCACAACCGACCAATTGTCTTTGAAGAACTGTGCATTAAACCCATCAAGACCCGGACTTTTATTCCCATCAATACTAAACAGAGCTTGTTTAACCTCAACCCTCGTGACCACCCTTATCAACTCGCGACTATCTTCTGCAGAAATTTTCCTATCAATAATCTGATACAATGTATTCAGGTGACTTTGATGCTGCTTTCTTGTACCCATAAGCTTCTTATAGAAATCGATAGCCAAATATTGTACACCCTTTTAACCCTGAACATATTCACTATCATCATTCTTCAGTCTGTATACATTGTTTCTCATGTTTCTAGCCTTGCATTTTCGGTGGAAGAAAGCTGTGTTTTTGTTAGGGGTGAGCAAATGGGTAAAACCAATCCGTTTTGTCTGATCCGTATTAAATCCAAACTAAGTTTATCCAATCCTTAATCCAAACCATTTTACTAATTAATACGGATCGGATACGGATTGAATTGAAAATGGTTTTGATAATCCAAACTAAAAAATATTTATATATATCAGCTTGAAATTAGTCAACAATTTTTTTAAAATTTTTTTTTTAATTCGAATTTTTTATTATTATTAAATTTGAATCTGAAAAAAATAATTAAAAAAATAATTAAAAAAAAATATCGTTGTCAAGTGATGATAAGTAAAATATATATTATATTGAGATGAAATTTAATTTAAAGAAATTTAATTAAAAAATATATTTTTATTTAGATTGTTTGGATAATTTGGATAATCCTAATCCAATCCGATTTAATTCAATCCGAACAGAATTAGTAGGCTTGATACAACCCATATCTCTGATACAGTCATTAAAGTCAATCATATCCCATGTTATTTCAGATTCTGGGCTACGATCAGATTCGTTTCTGGTTATGTTGTAATCACCAAGGACAGCCAAAGATTTATCACTACCGAACCAGTTTCTAAGACAGTTCTAGAGGAGTCTTTAATCAGTGTTTGAGTTGCTAGCATAAACAATAGCAAGATTAAATAAGATTCTAGTGATTCTGTCTTTAACCTCCTCCAGGATTACTTGATCATTCAAAAAGAGAGTCCTGACCTCAGCAACTTTGTTATCCCAGATAACTCAGATTCTGCATGTTTTGTCATTTGAGTTGTGAATGATTTCTCAGCTCCTATCAATACACAGCTTTCTAACTTTCTCAACGTTCCGGCTTTTGACTTTTATCTCAAAAATACCCATAATAGTGATCTTCTGGTTCTCAATGATCCTCCTAATTTCTTTGAATTTCAGAGGGTCATTGAGTCCCTTTATGTTCCATGTCACTATATTCATGAATGAATATAAGTGTTGGGTTCCTGACTTTTTAGACTATCCTGGACCTCTTCATTAGAGAAATCGTAAGCATCACTTGTCTCGTTATCCTCAATGGCTACAGCTTGATTACATTGAATACTATTCAAATTGAGTGGGGGTTGTCTCACATAGATCTCATCTTCTCCCGTTATAGAGTCGGTGGCTTCTAGATCCAGGATCTTTCTGCTCTGTCTTCGCTTTTCAGCTTGTTCTTCTTTAGTAGGTCTTTTGTGACTTTGAACCTCTTTATTATTGGATTCATATCTATTATCGATTTTAATTCGCCCTACTTCAGAACCAAGGCTCACTTCCTTATTCAAGACTTAATTGTCTTCTTCTGCACTTGATCTTTTAATTTCACAAAACTCAATATTTTGTAGTTCATTCTCAAGAGCTTCTTTATTGCTTGTTGGTTTTTCAATATTTTTTGTCCAGGATTTTCTTGTTCATTATCTCGAAAGGTGGCTCTGAGCCCATGGATCGGTTCATTTCAAATTCTGATGACATTGCTTTTTTGGTTCCTACTTGCATTCCTAGAATTGTGAAGAGTGAACTCACGACCTATTGGAGTGCCATCAGACCCAATTTTGTTTGTTTCATATGGGCCAAGTATTCCCCGTCCAATAGATCTTTGAATTCCAGAAACTTTAAAACCATAACATTTTACATTAGGACTGGTAGTAGCAAGTCTGATAGCTTGAGTAGTATCCGGATCAACAAGTCCAGGACCAGGCTTAACATGGTCAATATGGATAGGTACGGTAGCATTATGAGAAGCTCTAGGACTGGTGTGGCTATGTCTAGCTTTATCAGGACCGATATCCTGACCAGGATCGACGTTTTGAACAGGACCTATTCTTGAGAAAACAGAATCGCTAAGACCAGTGCCCTAAACATGACCGATAGGATCAGCGTTAGCAGGGCCAACTTGTACCCTTACCCACTTCATTCTTTTTCCTATCTTCTTCCTTACCCTTATCTTTTCTTGTTTTTGGTTGCCCATCCTATCATTATCAGTGTGTTCATTGATGTTAAGTTCAGACATGTTCACATTTCTCTCAACCTGAGCCTGGTTAGAGTCATTGATACCGCCTTCCTGAGCATTGTTATTGACCTTCAATTTTAGATTATTATTGACTGGACATTTATTCGTAGCGTGTGTAAAAGTGCTACACCATATACATCGATTTGGTTTCCATTCGTATTGTACTCCAATGTCAAATAAATTTCCCAGTCTATCTTTAAGTTTAAGCTAAATTGGAAGAGAGCTACTTGGATGGATTTCGACACTAACTCTGGCCACAGATGCACGCTCGTAACCTTTCATTGTTGGGTCAAACATAAGTGGTTTGCCTATAATGCTTGAAATATAGGCAAGGCCCATTGGGTTGCACATGTGTGGTGGAACATTCTTGAGATTCACCCAAATTTATTCAAGTTCAGGTGGTCTATGATTAGTATTAAGTTTCTCTCTCCACTTGTACAACTTGAATCTTTTTCCTTTGATAAAGGTATATTCGCTCTTTATGATCGGCTTTATTTCGCTTCCATTCCTAAAGGATAGAAAGTAGAATCTGTGATCATTGATTGTGATCCTCTCCAGACTAGAGGATTCCCACTGGACCAACAACGTTCTTTTAACCTCAGCAAATGGTGCCTTCATGTTTCCCATAAAGTGACCAACTATGACAAACTCCCATTCCTTTACGCATTTTTCTTCAATTTTTGGTGGGAGCTCAAACCGGTGCGGATGATCAAGTGTAATTACCTTTAGGTATAAGGTGTCTATCTTGAATTTTTCCCTTTTCTGGATCGTTCATGGCATTTCCATTCCACACCTTTCCTTCTTGCCAGGTTTTGTTTGGGTTGCTCATGATTGTATACACCTTTGTTTTATTACATTTAAAAATTTCCTTCATGGCGTCAACCGTCCACTTGATCACTTTATCATATTGGTCTTTGTTGAAGAGATTCCAATTCTTTAGATAGTGACTGTTAAACTGAGCATTCAATTGATTATTTCTTTCCTGGGGTATAGTAATCTCTTGTTTATTAACTTGGTAAAATAGCTTCTTCATCTGGTTTCGCAGTCCTGCCAAATTTGCTATTTTGTTTTTCCTCATTGACCACGTTGGACAAGTAGTAGGATCCTTGTTATCAGCTTGAGTATTTTCTTTGTCAGGAATTGCAGCAGTAGGAGGAGCTGAAGAGATGACTATTTCAGGGTTTCTATCTTTCCTGACTTGTTTGTTCTTTTCGGCCCATCTAACCCTTGTGTTTCCCACAAAACCGTTGTCTTCAATTGTTCCAATCTTCTTTAGAATATCCCGTTCAGTACTCTTCTCTTGTGTGTCAGTTTTCCTCTTTTGAATGCTATCAATTGGAATTTCAGGATCCAGATTAACGAGTGGAGAAAACGCACCCATGTTCAATATCTTTGTGTTAGCCTCAGGTATCACAGTTTCCTTGGGATTTACTTCAACATTTTTCTTGGAACTTGAGTTATTTGCCTTCATGTTTTTCATTTCTTTTATTTTAGATCCATTCTTACCCTTCTTAGCTGTTTTAGAATTATTCGATCCTGTTACTTGACCGATCCTTTCCATTTCAGCACTTGTTTTGGAAGAACTATGCCCCTTTGCTTTTGGTTTGATCTTTGTTGTTGACATCTTCTTCATGGACTTATGATATTCAAGGTCACATATTATTGTCTCATCATAGTCGGTGCCATCGTCTGATTCCAAATCAACATCCATGTTTTGGTTCTTTTGATTCGATTGGTGGCTCATAGCTTTGATTGTAGAGTTATCATCTTGTCGATTAGGACCGGAAGATGCAGCAATTGTATGACCAGAAATGTAAGTAGCACCAGGGCTTATGTGAGCAACCAAATTATCTTTTTCAAACTCAGCCAAGCGAAAACCGTTGGCTAACCCCTTATCAGACTCAGCCAAGCGAAAACCGTTGGCTAATTCTTCTAATTTCATACATTATTCACCTCTTATACCCTGACTTATATTCTAACCCAACTTATTTGTAGATTCCATGAGATTCATACCCAGACCCAGATTTTCAAACAGAATGTCATTCATGGTGCCATCAACCAACGAATCAATATAATTCCCAGCCAAGCTTTCACCATTGACTCTATGAATCAAGTTCAGTTCATCATCCCTTAGATCTATTTTATTAAACTTTTCTGATTTAACTGAATTTATTTCCATGACCAGCTCCAACTCAGATCCAATTTCTTCAGTGTTTCTAGATTCTCTTAGACTATATCCTTCAACAGTTTTAGCTAGATGTGTAGGTTGTTTAGAAGATCTTGCAATTTTAGCCCCAGTTTCAGAATCCTGGGCGCATTTAGTGTCTTCTGTCTAACCTTTTTCTAGCATAGTCCATAGTCTGGTTGTCTGACTTTTCATCTAATCCTTAGTAGGGAAGGTAGACTTAGCATTTTGATCATCAATGGAACCCAAGACTTTCAGTTTTACAAGATTTCCCATTGCAGAAAAAGATTCTGAAATTATGTCATTCTTTGGATCCAATGGACTCTGAGCAGCTGATATCTCCAACTCTGTAGAGGCAATTTCAATATGACCCATTTTGCTCAGTTCAGCATCCTCTCTAGTAGGACCGGTAAACTATGTTTTCTGATCTTTCACTGTAACTGAATAACTCAAACTGTCATGTTTTCCTGTTTCTGAAACTAATCCCAACCTTGTAATATTCTTTGAACCTACTGAATCTCGACCAACAATCTTATTCAGCCCTAACATATTTACCTCAATAGGAACCCCAATATCAACTTCAGTAGGATCATTCAAAACAGACATAGATCTCAGCTTAATGTTTTCACCCGATGCAGAAACAGGCCCCAACATTGAGCTTTCAATAGAATCCGATAAACATGTACAATTTATGTCATTTTCCTGCATTACCTTAGAGCCCTTTTGACAGATTATTTCCAACTTTGGGACCGAATTTTCAACACAAACAACCCGATTGTCATCAGTTTCATCTAGGTAAGATTTCAAATCCAATTTCCCAACAGAATGACCGGTCATGTCTATGGTACCAATTAGAGACCCTAACGGTCCATTCTGTGCAGCAATTCCAATAACAACAAATATTTCTGGATTTAAAGTCCTATCATTTCTATATGTAGTACTATCTTTTCCTATCAATTCAGTCCTATCATTTCTATTATGAACATGCATATCATTACAGTATGAATTCCCAATAGAACTATTCTCATATAATTCATCAGCATGTGGGAAAGAACACATACCCGATGATGTATTTGACATAGAATCAATAGGCGCATCTTTTCCATTTTTAGAACTTCATCCATGATTTATGGTTTCTGCTTCCTAGGATTGTTAAGAGACCTGCGAGTTCGTCTATCAGACCTAGCCTTGTTGTTTGTCGACGGCCCCTTCAGCACCTTCTTAGGATCATCATGGAGGACTTGAAGGACGCCCCTTGCCCGAGTAACAACACTGGACGGGCACGTACCAGTCATTGGAAAGATCAAGCGCAAACTGCCTAATCTTCAAAAGAGCTACAGGGGTTGGAATTCTGCAGCAAAGGGTGGGCGCAAACAGCACGATTGGAAACCAATCGCACCGGAACAGGGCTTGAAGATAATTGCTCAAACAAAAAAGGGTTTAAGCAATTTTGGAACGGTCATTAGCAGCAAAAGCTTCCTCAAGACCGAACACTTGATTCAAACGGCGAGAAAGAAGTTCAAAGGAGACCTACCTGCACCTCGCGGTGTGGTTTGATGTCCCGATCGAGGTCCGAACTAACCTGTAAACGAAAAATGAGGAGAGGAGGGCGACCGACGCCGATTCGACGACAGGTCTCTGTAGAAGGGGGTTTTGACGAAATGCTCCGATCGACGGTAGGAGAAGATGACCGCGACCGTTCCTTACACAACAGAACACGTTCCAGAGGGTGCACGACAACCGATCGAAGGTGTTGGAGGATAGCGGCTGACTTCCAATGTAGAAGCGGTCGCGGTGAGAATCTGTGTCGTTTGTGTCGTTCGTGCCGATCATGCCGATTGTGCCGATTGTGCAGCCACGATCCAAATATCCGATCAAGAAATTATAATCGCGATATCTTGCTATTCCTCCGGCCAAATTGAAATTCCTTCGGTTAGATTGTAGGGGGGAAAGAGACACATTTGCTAGAGAAATTTGAGATCATTCCGACGTCGGAAGCTCCGGCGACGTTGATGTGCCAGTCGTGCCCGAAGTGAGAAAAAAAAAATCTCCAAAGAAAAATTCTCTCTCTAGATGCGTTTTCAGTTACTATTTGTCCAGATATTGATAAAGCCATATTGGGTATTCAGGTCTGGACAAATGAACTACAGAAATAAAATTCTTCAGTTGTTTATTAACTTGAGGTGCTACCTGTGTCATTGTGTAACTTTGTCTTTGGCAGACCACAAAATACACTTCTTTGCTAACTTTTCTCCACATCATTGTGTGATGCCGGCCACACAGGCAAGTAGCTTAACCACTGATAAACAATTCTGTTAAATCTATCTCGAATATATTGCAAAACTTAGTCTTGAGTATAATTTCCTTAAATTTCAAGGCATTTGTTGTTTCATATTAACTTTAGCCCATATTTGATTATCTAGCTGAACATGGAGTACCATTTTTATTTTCAACTATTAAAAAGCTACTGAAAGCATCACTCTGATTCTTTTGCCCCTCTGCAACTCCTTCCCTTAGGAGACATTTATTGCAGATTCATTTTCTACTTTACCTTAGGTCTGATTAATTTCATTCTTGTTTTGTATGATCTTGCCTTCTCACTTCATCAGTTTACAGTGTGAATAGAGGATCAAGTGGCTACGTCATGAGGATAGCACAATGAGGAAGATTATAAGTCAGCGAAGAGTTCAAGATCGTTGGGATAAAGTACTTATCTTATTCTATGAGAAAGCATCTTTTAGTCTAATCATTTCCCTTCTTCAAGTTCATTCAGCTCACCGGTTGTTACTTTCATTATCCTATGCTGATATTTATTTATATTCAAATATAGTTGAGAAAATATGTGATGTTTACATGGGGTTGCAACGCATTGAAAGAGAAGTACAACAATGTCGAAAAAGGGTCATGTTGCACTGGCCTAATGGTTTGTACTTTGCATAAGAGAATTGGATCTTCAGTTAAAAGAGGTCAGATAATCAGAATGGATTCTATCAGATTTAACAAGAAAATCAACATGGAAAGTGAGAAGGTAATAGTTATGTTATCATGTGATAATCAGACAAGAATTATGCATCTTGCGGTGATTTAATTTTTTGACAATAAAATTTTGCCTACAGAAAACCGCATTATCGCAAGGTGCTCAAACCTTGTCCATGATTGAGATGCTGGTATGTTCTTCTTTTTTCGGCTAAAAGTATGTTATTTTTTCATATCATTGAAATAAGAAATGAACATTCAATATTATGAAAATTGTCAAACTAATTAGTGATAGAGTAGTGGTAACTTCCTATTCAGTAGTGGTTACTATCCATTAACATTTATTGTATAAAAATATATTAGCATATTTCATTATCAATACAACAATAAATTCAGAGATCTTCAATCCCTCATCTCTCTCTCAAAACTCACAAGTATTTGTCTCAGCAAGCATTTTGCACTATCCTTCTCCATCCACTTGAGAGAATACATCAACTATTTCCATTATTAGATTTGCAACTGCAATTTCTATAATTAACTACATGTAAAATTGACGGAAATTCTAACCTGTTTTCTTTTTTATAGTTGAAGCCATTGATTTTTATTTTTATTTTGGGAGTTTTCTTCTTCTCCCAATCAATCTTCTGAAAAGATTAGGTTTTAATTGATTCGTCTATTTTCTTTTATTCAGAGATAATTGTGACAGGATGTAGTCATGTGACTACATGATCAAATTTTATCAATTAGTTATGTCTTTGTTTTCATATATTTACTCCATCTATCCAGCTTTAAGGATATGTTAGAAATGAAAAAATGATACAATAACAATGTGACACTTATTATTTTGAGACAGGAAGAGTTGTGGAATGAATAATGTTTCCCACGTGTTCAACACTCTCTGTTAATACAACACTTTAACATTTAAAAAATAAATAAAATGGGATTGAAGAAATAACTTTCATTTTCAGTACATAATTTAGTGGGAAATACCTTGGGCACAGGATGTTGGATGAAGGAGTTGTGCTAACCCTATTGCTAATTAACAAAAAAACAAACGTTGAGAAAGTAAATTGAAGCAATGGCCTAGATTGGTATTCCCTAGATAATTGTACTACTAATTAATCTATAAAGATGAACTTGTTTTTTCTAGCTTTCGAAAGGAAATCTATGTATCCATACCCTTGTCTTGATCATCTATATCTGTTTGCTGTTACAAAGTAGTAATTTAGAGAAATATTTTCTTTTATGGTAATTTTTTTTTTTACATTTTGTACCTAACAACTTTTTCAGGATTTGGAAAACAATATGGTTGGAATTGTGAAGGATTATAAGAGGCGACAACACCGTCCTTCTCAAGAAAGTGATAGTAAATCTGATTATCGAGGAACTAACAATTTTACTTTGCCTCCACCACCTTTATTAGGTAAAAACTCTATTCTCTATGATATTGCAATAGGATGAGCGTCTCTTCAAATGTTCTTCTATGAAATTCAACATTAAATTATTTGTCTTTTTGTCAGAAGACATGAAGGATAGTTCTGAAATTAGTATATCAGAGATTAAGAGGAATTTCCAAAATCTATATGAATACAATGTCAAGCTAAGGGATGAGCTAGTTGCTGCTCATACTATGATTAGTGATTTGACATACAAAGCCACATCTTCAGCCAAATAAATAAAGTCAAAGTTTTCAATGGAAGGAGACATAAAAAAATGCGTCCAATCAAATCTATCCAAGAAAAGCTTTGGATGCAGCTATGTTTGGAAAAGTTTCAGATTATCGTCATCTAGTTGGCACCAAGTTGTCTTTGCCACATACATTTCCTTCAAATAGAAGTTCTTTCATGCTGTAATGAAAACAATGAGATAAGGAAGTTTTGTAGTCAGATCACATATTTGTAATTTAGAGCTGTATATGTTGTTGTACATCATGTTGATGAGAATCATGTATATATTTTTTTTTTGGGGGGGAAAAATCTTGTATATATATATTTATGTACACGCTAAATGTGGATATAAGAAATGCACTGATGCTTTGGATTTTACTTCTAATCTTTCAAATGACAATTAAGAAATGTTAATCAGTTTCATGACTGTTTTACATAAGAGAACTTTCTAATATTTCATTGTCTTTACTAACCTCTTTTTCATTTCCCCCATGTAGAAGTTATTTAATTAGTGAAATTTGAACTTTTGCTTTGAAATGTTCAAATTAGGGATGTCAATGGTTATCAATACTCATGGGTATCTAAGGATCATGGTCGGGTTTAAGGATGGGAGGAGGAGAAGGTTACCCGATCGTAGGGTTTAATATTTGGTCTAAACCGAATTTTAATTTAATTTTCGGTTTTCTAATCAAATTTTAAACCAATTCGAATTCAAATACGGTTTTCAATTTGATTTTTGAGTTGAGGTTTCATTCGGGTTCTTCGAATTTTAATATTTTTAATCAATTCGAAAAACAAAACCGAATTCGAATTTGATTTTCGGTTTAAATTGAATAAGCAAATTCGATTTTTTTAATATATTATATATAATTATTTAATTATAGGTAATAAATTATATAATATATAATAAAATATATTATTAAAATAAATAATAAAAAATGAATTTGGTTTTCGGTTTGATTATTAGCTCACCGAATTAATAGTTAAAAAGACGTTTCCGCAATGGGAGCCTTTAAAGCCCCTGGGATGGAAGAGAAATAAAACTCTTCACAACAAATTGATCTTCATGATTAAAAAAATATGATAAAACTATGAGGTACAATACAAGATTGATTGTGAAAAGATTTCAAAAGAAGGAAAGTATTGTCTACAAGAAGATCTTCTCTTCTCTCTAGTGGTCAAATTGATGACAATCAAAAATATTTTGAGTTTGACTGTGAAAGACGACATTCATCTTGAACAAATGAATGTAAAAACTGATTTCTTCAATGTGATTTGGATGAAGAGATTTACATGCGAAAACTTCAAGGTTTTGAGATAAAAGAAAAAAATGAGCTTCTATGTAAGCTTTAAAAAAGTTTGTATGGTTTAAAACTAACTTCAAACAATGGTATAAAAAATTTGATAGTTTCATTTAAGGTATCAACTTTATGAGGTGTGAAGCTGATCATTACTGCTATATTAAGAGATTTCATAAATCGTACATTATTATACTTTTCTACGTTGATGACATGTTAATTGTTGGAGCAAGTTTGTATGAGATTAACAAACTAAAAAAGAGTTGTCTAAGAAGTTTGCAATGAAAAATTTAGGTGCTGCAAAACAAATCATTGGGATGATTTTTAGGGATAAAGAAGTTCTCAAGCTTTCACAAAGAATATGTGAAGAAAATTCTCCACATATTCAACATGTACGATGCAAAATCAATTACTACTCCATTAACTAGTCACTTTAGATTATCTAAAGAGCCTTCAACAGAGAATGAGAAAAATTACATGTAAATCATTGTGTATGCCTTTGTCATTAATTGTATATGTATGCGATGATTTACACACGACCAGACACAACACATGTAGTGGAGTTGTTAACAGATTTATGAGCAACCGGGTTACACAACATTGAAAAGTAGTAAAATTGATACTACGATATTTAAGAGCAAATATAATTTTTCTTTGTGTTTTAGAAAGTCTAATATGAATTTGGAAGGATATGATAATGTTGACAATGGTGGTGATGCTGATAATAGGAAGAACACAATATGATACATTTATATTTTGGGAGGTACTACAATCAATTGGGTTTCAAAACTGCAGAAAATAATTGTTCTTTCTAATTGTGATGCAATGTATGTTATTGTGACAGAGACTGTTAAATAGATGATGTGGTTACAATCCTTTTTACGAGAATTGGGTAAAAAGACTACGAGGGAAGTGTGTTGTGATGTGATAGTTAGAGTACCATTAATTTAGAAAAGAATCTGGTTTATCATGGAAGGACAAAGTATATACATGTTCGTTATCATTTTATCCGATCAACTTTAGAAGATGGAGTGTTAACTCTTGAGAAAATTATCAGAAATGAGAATCCAGCTGATATGTTGACGAAAGTTGTGACAAACGAGAAACTGAAGTTGTACACAACTTCAATTGACATTTTTCGTTAAAACACCGGATGAATAGCCACTACCAATTGAGAGAAGATTAGTTTAGTCTCCAAATGAGAGATTATTGAGTTGTGGAGCTTACACTTATAATAAACTCTAATTAAGTTAATATTTGTAGAGTTTATTGGATTTGTGTTTGAATATGGGCTTGAGCCTGACCAATAATTATTTATATTTTATTACCTTAATGATTACCTTATAAATATGTTATTATTAAGGTTTTTACATGTGAAGACAAATTTTAGAGAGATAAAGTGTGAAGCAAAAACAATATATTCTTTCTTCTTCTTCATAGTGAAATCAAGTGGCGGAAGAAGTGCACGTAACTCTTTTGAATGAATCACTATAAATCTTTGTTTTCTTGTGTTCTTATCTTCTTACATTTTTGTAGATCGTTTCAAACATGTCAGATTTTGGGATAAAAATCATAACACTAATTATACGACTAACAACTCTCAAAACACTAAAGAGATTTTTTTTCGAAAACACAAAAATTTAGGCATGGGCGGAACTGTCTCTAACCAATTTTTGGATGCTCTAGTTGTCTGTCCTTATTCCTTGTCATGGCAGGAACTCCTTTATAGCGGTTGGATGTCGTGATTCTTCTTGCAGAGCTCCAATTCGGTCACACTTTTCTGATATGCTATGATTAGGATGCAATAATGTTTAGATCTAGGGAAGGACAATACCTTAATAACAGTTTGAGATTGGATAGGATGAGAAGTTATAAGAAGAGAATTGTGATTACAGATCCTGCAATCAGATAAATGTGATTATAATTGTAGAGGAGAATATGAATTGAAGAGAAAGAGTTATGACTAACCTTATATTAAAATATTGGTTGAATGTCTTCCATGCTCAGATTGTTGCCTTCTTAATCATTCAATTGTTGTAACTTTTTTTCTCTCCACTAAAATCAATTATAGATGTCCAACCCAACTTCTTTTCCCACCTTTTATTTACCTACTAAAATATAAAAAGTTTGCTGTTAAAATAACTTATTTATAAAATAACTGCCGACGATTATACCCGCCAACTTATTCTAAGGCTTACAACCCTAATTCTCAATTCTCTTCGTAACATTAGCCTCTCCATCACATCTTGTTCGACCATGAACAAGCTGAGAATCATAAGCAGTTTTCCCCATTGACAGCACAAAATTGGGATAACGATCCATCAACCAAGATTCTTCCTCCCATGTTGCATCATCATCAGAGGAATTAGACCATCTAATCAAGAATTGGCCCACGCTAATTCCTTCTTTCCACACCACTCTTTCATCCAGAATAGCCACTGGTTTTAAAGCATTATTAGTGCACAATATTGGAATACGAGGAGTAGACAAGACAACACCTACTATTTTCTTCAGTTGTGAAACATGTATAATATTGTGCAATTGTAATGTTGAAGGAATGTCCAGCTTATATGCAACTTTTCCATTTTTTCCACCACCAGAAAGGGTACATAGAATTTTGGAGTAAGTTTGTGCATTTTTTCTCGAATTGATAATTGTCGGTATGGCTAAAATTTAAAAAACACCCAATCCCCTACTTCATACACACAATCCACCCATTTTTTATTAGCTTGTTGTTTAATGCGATTTTGGGCTTTTTGAAAATGAAATTTCAGCAGTTTAAGGGCTTCTTCCCTAGCAGATATGCTACGATCAACCAAATTCTACTTTTGAATCCCCAGCCAAATGAGGATAATGAATTGGTGGTGGTTGTCCATATACAATCTTATACGGTGATGATAAAGTTGTCGAATGAAAGTTGGTATTGTACCACAATTCTGTTAAAGGAAGCCAGTTACCCATTACTTAGACTTTTGGCCAACCATAGAATGTAAATACGTTTCCAAACTCCAGTTGACTATCTCAGTTTGACCATCAGTTTGTGGATGATATGCCGATGACATGGCCTATTGAATGCCCTAAAACTTACATGAATCTCTCCAGAATGTACTTACAAACATCTTGTCCTTATCACTAACAATAGTTAAGGCCATGCCATGGAGCTTAAAAATATTGTCAAGGAATACCTGAGCAATTGTACTTGCTGAATATGGATGTCGAAGAGTGATAAAATGTGCCATCTTCGAAAGTATGTCTACTACCACCAAAATTGCTTAGTACCCATTAGATTTAGGCAACCCCTCAATGAAATTCATAGATGTGTCGCTCCAAATTGACTTAGGAATGGACAAAGGTTGCAGCAACCCTTTGTAACCTTGAGTTTTTCATTTTTATTGTTTGCAATCATCACAATTTCTTACGAATTCTCGGACATCCCGTTCTAATCTTCGTCAATGATAACTTTGTCGAAGTTTCTGATAGGTGATCATCACCCCAGAATGTCCACCCACCGTCTAGTTGTGCATTGTAGAAATTACATAATTTCTCAACACTTGGTCAGTACCTACTACAATCCTTCCCTCCTCAATTGTCGATTAATGAAAGTGAAACCTGCCACCCCCAAAACATCTCTTTCCAATGTGAGTATAATTTTTGTCCAACTTTAGATTTCACGTTCGAGGAGCTTGCCTTAGGCCATATAATGGTTTTTAATTTGAGCACCATATTTTCATTTCTTGTGACTTTGAGTCCTTCTAGTTCAGTCATGTATACATCCTCTTCGAGTTATCCATTGTGAAATACTCAAAACTTGGTTTTTAGTGTGAATGGTTGTCCCGTTTATTTTGCAACTAGGCATATTCGACAAAGTTATTTTGGAGGAGAAATTTGCGGAACATCAGTAGTCATTCCCTTATTCACGAGGGACTTCAAACAAATTTGATATAGTCGATTATGAGTTTGTCTCACTTTCATGATAAAGCATGAAGTGTTCTTAGAAAAGACTTTAAGCTTTTCTTCGTCCATCACCACCATGTGACCTGTCTTAGTAAGTTGCTTGAGACTCACTAGATTACTTTGTAAGGAAAGAATGTAAAAAAAATCCATCGAGAATCCATTGGTCGCCATTTTTGCATTCGAACATGATAAAACATTTTTCACAAATTTGTATTGTGGAACCATCTCCGAACTTCACCTTCCCAGTGACTGCCTCATCTTGTTCAAAGAACTTCTCTTTATCGTCAGTCATGTGATTGTTGGCTTCGTTGTCCAAGAATCAAACACCTATTGATGTCTCGTCGTTCTTATCTCATTGGGTTTCTGGAGCCAGCTTCATTTCATTCAGCATGACAATATTAATTAGTAAAATCTCCTCCGAGATTGCCATAAGAAATGTTGGTTCAATGTTGTCCACGTGGGTAAAGTGTGCTACCTTGTTCTTCTTTTCTCTACATTGTGTTGAGTGATATCCCATCTCGTGCAAAATAAACAACGAATGTGACTTTTATCTCGAGGAGCTCCTCGACCACTCAAATCACCTTCTTTGTTTTTTTTGTGACAGTGCTCCTCGGCCTCCTCTCCCTTGGCCTCTGTCTTGGGTTCTACCTCATCGACCACAGGTCTCACCATTTGTGGAATACACTTCCAACGAGTCTTTCTCATCCTTTATAAACTGTGCCTTCCACTCCGTCTAAGTGAGTAGCACTTGTCCTTCGCTTCCTCCAACGCTTGACTTTTCTTGCATGTGCGCTCCTTGAAGGACTTTATCCTTCCAACTGCTTCCTCGAATGTTAACATCTCGAAGTCATAAAACTACTCGATGCCGACTACCACACTAATAAACCTTTCTAACACGGTGTCGAAGAGCTTATTTATTAACGAGCATCATTGAGTGTTTCTCCAAGCTCGAGTACCTGGACGATATGGATGTGAGTCGACCAACATATCGATCGAGTGATTCAATGTTGTTCATGTGCATCGTATCGAACTCACTCTTCAATATCTACAATTGTGCATTCTTCACTCAGTCTGTGCTAACAAACCCGTCTTGAGATAGTTCCACACTTCCTACGTCGTCTTCTTATTTGCCACTTGTTTGAGAAGATCCTCAGAAAGTTCTTGTAGAAGATGCGACATCGCCTTCTTATTGAGTCGGGCATCAATCTCTATGCATGATGCTGACTCGAATGCCTCCCACACTCCTTGGTCCTCCATCAGAGCTTACACACAAATCACTCAACTGGTGTAGTTCGTGTGTGTTATTTGCAGATAGTGGAATACGTCATTATTTTGTTGCGCTCCTGATGACCCTGCACCGATCGACATTTGATCCCATCGGATTATTTTAGGCCTGCACCTGATGCTCTGATACCAATTGTTGGTCCATGTACAAAAAATCTCACAAGAGCTTGGGGAAATTTTATATGATATCTTCAATAAATACAATATGAATTACTCTCTCTGTATATACGAATAACGAAAAACTCTTAATTTACTAATTTAATCAAATTTATTATAGACTTTTCATTTCCTTTCGTTAATACAGACTTCCAATTTTTTATATTATTACAGACTTTTTATTTTCTATATTATTGCAGACCTTTCATTTTATTGTAGAGGACATAAGTAATGCAATAGATTCTAGCTAACTCTAATCACTTCAACTTGAATTCAAATAAATTTTGAAGAAAACAAGATATCATGATTTTAGACAAATAAATTGTTATAGTGGGTTTAGGATGAGTCTAGGATGACTTTAATGAGTTCTTTGGGGTTTTAGAAAGTGTCGAGCACTCTTAGAATGCAACTTGCTGCCTCGAACGAATCACGAATTTGATTTTACAGCAATTTCTCCTAAACTTGAGCCCATACCAATACCTATGGCCCGTTTGTTTCCGTCTTCAGTTATTTTAATCATTTTCTAATTTAAAAGTCTTAAACGATTTTCTAAAAATTTAGAAAAAAATAGAAAATAGATTAGATTTTCTAGACAAAGTGAAAAAATCATTTTACTTTTTAGAATCTTTTGGGATGATTTCTCTATTTTTATAAGCTTGTAACTTGAGTTTTACAACTCTAAAAAACATGAGAAAAATTTATGGATGATTCAAATATTTTATTTGACCTTTCTATGCATTGATTTCAAATTTGAGATAATTTCAGATTTTAAACACTTTTGTCCTCTTGCATAACATGTATGCAATATCGATATTTATTTTTCTAGTTAAGTACAATTATCTGGGTACCTTGTACGCATGTTTATGGCAGACTGGACATAACCATTAGGTACATGTTTATTGATAGTCTGGGCATAACCGTTAGATGTAAGCTGGAAGTAGGTTTACAAAATGAAGATTGCATGTTTAGACATTAATTTAAAATTCAGTATAATTTTTCATGTTTTGAAAAAGTCAACGGTTTCGGAGTAGAGCCCATCTTTTTGGATGAGCGTGTGGGGCATAACGTCGATGCCCTTCCCCACATGTAATCAAACATCGAACCCTTTTTTTTTTTTACAAAACTATATTTCCTAGTTTCTCACGGAGCAAGCTAGGTGTCGACTCTTTTGAGCCAACACTCATCCATAACGACCCTCTTAGGAATGAGCTCACTTTGAGTCAATTCCTCAATTAGTTGATTAATGAAACATTTTTAGGAATAATTTTGGAAATGAAACATACAATTTCAATCCCTCGTTCCCTCGGGAATTTGAGAGGAGGTAAGGCATAGGGCTAAAAGTGTCTCGAGTGGATTTGTTGGGATCGGGCGTTTTGGACGCTCTCATGATCAAATTATCCTCTTGATGCATTTGTAAGAATTAGGACGAATAATAAATCATTAAAATAAGATGTAAAAATCATATTTTCTAAATGACTAAAGATTTTGAGTAGAAACCGTCATTTTAGACTGACACGAGAGATAAAAGTATTGATACACTTGGTCCGAATGAGAAGCCAAAAAACTTACGAAAAATGTGTAACTAAGAATCGAACCCAAAAAACATAATTTTTTATAACGGAGTTTACAAATTTTGTTTGTTTTAACTCTAGATAAGCCATATTTGTTCTATTTGTATCAATAAGTCAACAAAATTATAATCAATTTCACAATCAAAACTGAAACAAAACTGAACTATTAAATGAAAGAAAAGAAAACAGAGTTTCCCATAGATGTTGAAATGTAACTACTGTACACATTAAGTTCAAATTTCCAAAAAGTTTTGTTTGGCAATTTTTAGAGGTGAGAATCTTATATTCCAAAATTGCCAAACAAAACTTTATATTTCCAAAATTGATCTTTTTTCTCTTTTTTTTTTATCTTCCCCTGTAAATGAAACCCCCTATTTATTAGGGAAATACAGAGGCGCCCCAGTTTTTTTCTTTTGTTTGAATTGACCTTCTAACTTCTTCTGCGTTGAATTAGAACCTCAATTTGCGGCCTGGATCTTTGACCAGCCCAACTACCTGCAAAATAATTAAATAAAACTAGTTCTTATTTTTTATTTTGTATATGTTGTTTCATAATATAATATATCTATATATTATTTTTATATTTTTAGAATAAATATTTTAAAATGCGATAAAAAAAATTAATTTAATTGGACATGCATGATGTCGATACCAAATTTATTAGTTAATAATATAATGCAATGAATTCATTTAAAATAAATGTGTTAACTCGAAATTTTAAGATATAAATTGATGTTTAAAATGAGTTTATACAATTTCATAATAAACATTAAGCAATAAATGTTACATGTTTTTGTTTTAAGACTATATTTTGTGCAATCAGCTTATAATACGTTAAAAATTTTAGTTCGAACTTTAACAATAATATTTTTTAAACTTTATTTCTTTAAAAAAATATTGTCTAAAGTTTGAGCCCCAATTTGATATTTTACAATTCGAATTTTTTAGAGTATAAATTAAAAAATGACAAATAAAAACATAAAGTTCTTATTCCCCAATTGAGAGCGACAGGCGGAAGTATCGAGGTGAACCAAGGTGGAAGTATTGAGGCGAACCAAGGCGGAAGTAACGAGGCGAACAAAAACGGAAGTAACGGGACGAACCAAATCGGAATTAACAAGGCGAAAGCGAGATTAACTAGGCGAACCAAGGAAACACTTCTCTTCGTAATAGGTATACAGTTCATGTAAATTAGTTATTTATTTTTCTCATTTATAATTTTTGTTTATAATCTCACAACTCTATTTCCTATCTTGAATTTGATTCATGATTTGAAAAATCCTATCTATTTTAACTTGATTTGACTACTGAGAACTCTATTTTATAATAAATTTGAATTGATTTGTGATTCGAAAATTTGCATGCGTGCGATGAAACTTGATACAAGTATAAATCAGGGACACTAACTATCTGAAAAATATAAGACCTTTTCCACTATTAAAGTGAGCTTTATAAATCCAACTATTACTAATCTATCTCAAAGTTAATATGGTCTTTAACTCTATAATTTATTGAATAATACTAGTACATCAATTATATGTTTACTTGTTCCTTAGAACTCATGCCAATGGTGCACTAATTTGTTTTAAACTCATATATAAATGGCAAACATTGTTGTTCCTCTATTGAACAACCTGTCTTTGTGCTCCAAGCCAGTTTTTGAGTTTTCTTTTTGCTTATATGCTAGGTAGATTGGTTTGTATGATTATTCTTAGATCCTAAAACATTAAAAGCAATCTATTTATGTCCTTTTTTTGCTTTCTTAAATACAGATCTTACTAATAAAATATTGTTTGGATTTACATTTGAATCCAATAATACATTCATAATTTCTTAAAAATGTAGTAGTACTTGGATAATATATGTTTGTGGTCCAAATCTCACATAAAGAAATCTCACATAGTACTTAAAGTAGAACTTTAATTAGCATCCATCATAAATTGCATGATTTATGATCTATGTTACATGTATCTTAATATGTTCATATCCTTCAATTTATCCTATTTAGGAGGTTTAGTTATGGTTGAAAATCATACTAGTTATCAGTAGTGACCTCACATAAGTTTTATTTAAACAAGGAACAAGACACTATATATGCCAACATGTTACTTGATGTAGGAATACATTAATCTTAATGACATAAACCTACATATATTGGCTCTTGAAATAGTTATATTTTGAGGTATTGTTAATTTTAGTTGCTAGTAGTTTAGTTAGAGATAGCAGCATGAAA
This sequence comes from Impatiens glandulifera, assembly GCF_907164915.1. Classification (NCBI taxonomy): domain Eukaryota; kingdom Viridiplantae; phylum Streptophyta; class Magnoliopsida; order Ericales; family Balsaminaceae; genus Impatiens; species Impatiens glandulifera. Next base: position 12,999,305 of record NC_061866.1, on the reverse strand, counting down.
CATTACCCATCAAATAGAATTGTACCTGGCCCTATACCCAATTTCAATATAATTATTGTCCCTAAGTCTAAGTAGTTTACTAGATGCTTAGGTTTTAGCATAAGTTTACAAACTGATGGGTATTGTAAATGAACTTTAATGGAGTAACAAACTGTTAGGCCTACGCATCAAGGCCTCGGTCCTAAATATTTATGGCACCTTTTTTCTCATCCCTATGGTGCACATGGGCCGGTTTATGTTTTTTGTTGAATAATTCTGTTTTGTTTTCTTACTCTCTTATTTCTCTCGAACCGAATTCTGTTATTCTTTTAAAGTTGTTGTAACAAGTTGGTAACCGAATACTCTTGGGTAATTCAGTCCTTTTAAATGCTGATGCCCACCTCACTTTTTGGGGGATGAATTGAAGTTTGTGAAACTTGTTACTCTAAGTTATTCTCTCGGTCTTGGACCCCTATCTTGGATTACTAGGTTTATTCTAGTAGTATTTCTCTTCTCACTTTCGGCTCTTCTCTCCTTAACCTCGAATTCTCTTCTCACCCAATGTCCGCTGCACTTGAATATTGAATTCCACCATTGGTCCCAACTATCAAGAACCCGTTTTTGAATTAAAGAACTCGAAAGGCTCGGTTATTGTTTCAAGCTTAACATATTGGTATCAGAGCTGGTCGATTCTCAACATGGTAGAAACTCGCCAACAATCAGAAATGGATGCACTCAAGGACTTTATTGAAAATTTGTTCCAACAAACAGCCGTGATGCAAGCTACCATAGACCGAAGATTTTATGCGGCTGAAGAACGAATGTCAGCCTTTGAGAGCGGGGCATCTGGAAATGTGCAAGAACCCCACCACAGACCCTATGATGATAATTCTTGCCACGGTCCTTCCCCATTTAGGCCCCAGCACCCTGGCCAGAACCGCGACCAACACTATGTTCCTCCCACTCGGCTAACCAAGGTCGATTTTCCTCGGTTTGATGGGTCGGATGTCGAGAGCTGGCTAATATCTGCCGAGCAATTTTTTAGGGTGGACAAAACTAGGGATGCCACTAAATTAGAAATCGCCCCCATTCACTTTTCTGGCGAAGCAAGAATGTGGCATGTGTCATATCTTCAGAACCACAATCATATGGAAGCATTATCTTGGGACGTGTTCAAGAGAGACCTTATGACTCAATTTACACCGTCTATACACGACACACCATTGAGACAACTGATGAATTTGAATCAGGTTGGGTCGGTTCAAGAATATAATTTGCGATACATGTCAATCTCTCAAAAACTCTACATCATGCCAAGGGAATACGTCATAGATTGCTACTTGTCCGGTCTAAGGGAGGAGATTGCAAACTGCATCAGGTTGCGATTCCCGGATTTTTTAAACGAAGTCATGGCCATGGCTAAAGTCCAAGAAGCAATATATTGGTCCTTAACGAGCAGTGGTAACTTGTACAGCGCTGAAGCACCGTTGCTGCCCACGTTATACAATATCAACACAGCCGGACCAAGCACCAATACCGACTTCAAGAATTCATCATATGGGTCCTCTTCAAATGCAAACCAGGGCCATGTTAAGCAATTAGACCCAACCTCAATGGATGAAAAGAGAAAGAAAGGCATATGCTACTCTTGAAATGAAAAATGGCAACCAAACCATAGGTGTAAATCAAAGTTATTCATGGTCTCGGCCAATCAAGAAGACCAAGAACCCGATCAAGAACTTGTTTTTGATGATCTACCTTCGTTGCTCGACCCAAGGGATGAACCAGCCATATCCTTACATGCCTTGACCGGTTCTAAAGCTTTTCAAACGCTTTAGATTCTTGGCAAAATTGGGAACTTGCCGGTAGTGATCCTAATCGACACAGGCAGCACCCACAATTTTATCAATAGCAGGATTTTGGAGAAAATAGACCATAAAAGCATAGTAACCCGGGTGCAATCGGTTAGAGTGGTCGATGGGTCTAATGTGTTATGCTCTAGTGTTTGCAAAGACTTGAAGTGGTCGATGAAAGACAATGAATATCAAACAGAAATGAAGGTAATTTCCATGGATGAATATGATATTGTGTTGGGCATTGAATGGCTGATTACTCTAGACCCGTCATCTTGGGACTTCGAAAAGCTGACCCTATCCTATGAGAAGCAAGACAGAACCACGGTCCTAAAGGGGATTCCTCGGTCGCAGGCCACTTTGATGCATGGAAACCAGCTGGAAAAGACTTTAGATGAATGTAGTGTTGCTGCCAAAATGCAAATAAAGAGTAAGCCCGAAGGCCAAACTGTTTCCCTCGCGGCAATGACCTTGGAAGATATTCCTGAAGATCTAATTAGAAGCTATGGCTCATTCGATGGCCCTGTTATGCTGGTTCGGGAAAAAGACTTGGCCTGGATTTTTAAAGACACTATAGAGTATAATCGAAGCTGGAAGAAATTATTTTTGCACCAGGCGCTGGAGATATTGCAGCAACAAAGGTCAGCTCTAAACAATGAAAAACTCGACCTTGGGTGCATAAAAATTCCTTACATGGGCGGAGTGGCAAGTGACCCGGTAGTGCAAAAGACTACGAGGACCCGACCAACTCCACTATTGAAACGATTCTGCCGAAAGTTTTTTAAGAAGTCCGGTCCTATGCTGCGACCCTTACTGAATTTACTGAAGCCCGACCGAAGCAATATTTTTGAAGTTGAAGATGCGCATTGGAGGCTGACCAGTCCAGGGTCTTTTCATCGAGGGAGACAACTTTGAAGGGGGAGATTATGTTAGGCCTACGCATCAAGGCCTCGGTCCTAAAATATTTGTGGCACCTTTTTTCTCGGCTCTATGGTGCACATGGGCCGGTTTATGTTTTTTGTTGAATAATTCTGTTTTGTTTCCTTTCTCTCTTATTTCTCTCAAACCGAATTCTGTTATTCTTTCAAAGTTGTTGTAATAAGTTGGTAACCGAATACTCTTGGGTAATTCAGCCGCTTTAAATGCTGATGCCCACCCCACTTTTTGGGGGATGAATTGAAGTTTGTGAAACTTGTTACTCTAAGTTATTCTCTCGGTCTTGGACCCCTATCTTGGACTACTAGGTGTATTCTAGTAGTATTTCTCTTCTCACCTTCGGCTCTTCTCTCCTTAACCTCAAATTCTCTTCTCAGTCTATGTCCGATGCGCTTGAGTATTGAATTCCACCATCGGTCCCAACTATCAAGAACCCGTTTCTTGAATTAAAGAACTCGAAAGGCTCGGTTATTGTTTCAAGCTTAACACAAACACATGTAAAGAATATAAGATTTAACTTCCATTAATAAAATCAAGTAAGACTTGAGCTAGTAAAATATTTTTTTTAATTATGGAGAACTATTATAATATCCACAGTCATGACCCTCTGCTTCAACTCAAAACTTCTAGATGGAATTGAATTCGTGACAATTTAGTCTCTTAAAACGATTTTTATCACTGGACTATCTTAGTAGGTTTGAACTAGGAAAAAGTTAAATGAACCAAGATAAGGTTTAACTATCATTATTGCAAGTTATTATATGTATGTTTACGTTGTTACAGTTGAAATGTGAAGTGACTTCTAATTTCTTAATTTTTTAAATTTAATTTATTATCTAGTTTTCTAATTAATTTTAAATGAAAAACTCCACTTTCACTCATTTCATCTATATTTTCTCTTTAATTTTTTAAGTCCACCTTAAATTTTGTCAAAGTCCACCGCAATTCTAATTACTGAATTCTGATAAGTTGTTATTAAATGTTTGTTTATTTGATTATTAGGGAGTAAACATAGAAAGAGATACTTCCGCCCTATTGAGAGTGAAGATTGTGGAAGAAGGAAGTCTGAAAGGAAAAATCAGAGCACCCAAAACGAGATCAAGAGGCTACATTTGTTTTTGTAAAAGGTATGTCATGTAAATTTACTTTTATACTGATTTGATTCATGGTTCAAAGTTATATTTTCCTAACTTAAACTGGTTCATGATAACTCTAGCTATTTATCCATTTTCAAATGACTCCTCATCCAAAAACTTTATAATCTTGACTTAAATTAAGTCAGGATGAAACCTGATAAATTAAGGTATAAATATTTAATTTTATTACGTGTATAAATTACCTCAATACAAAACATTAAGGCTCAATTAGATGACCCTTCTTTCACAACTTTACACACACAAAAAAACAAATCTTTACTAAGATCATGATTTATGTTTTTTTTTGGAGTAGCCTATCACACCATCTCATCATCTCACCATAATAACATCTCAACCCATCTAAATTTTTTATATTATAACTCCTTAATTAGTTTTGCATTACTTTATGTCATGAGGTCATCAACGTAGGGAGCGACTACCATCATATCATTTTTTTATTTCTTTATGTACAAGGTATGCTCATACAGACATTGTCCGGACTCATTTTTTCTTTAAATACTCATAAATTCTCTCATTCCATACACGAGGAGCCTACTTCAGCCCGTAGAGGGGTTTTCTTGATCTTAGCACCTTTTTCTCATCACCTCTCTTCATATACACGAGTGATTGTTCGACGTACACCTCCTCCTTAAACACTTCATTTAGAAAGGCTGACTTCACATCCATCAATAGAATCGGTAATTGGTTTTGAGAAGCTAACGAGATCATAAGTCGAATTGACTCCATTCTCGTGACAGGAGCAAAGACTTATCATAATGGATTCCCTCCTTTTTTTTATAGACCTTCACCACAAGTCGAGCCTTATAACGCTCAACCTTTCCCTCAACATTCACATTTCTTTTGTATACCCATTTCACTCAGAAGGGTTGAGCTCCTTCAGAAAAGTCGATCAGCTCACAAATTTTGTTGCGTTCAATTGCTCAAATTTCTTCATCCATAGTTAATCTCTATTTCTCGTCTTGTATAGTTTTCTAAAAAAAAAACTTAAGTCGGCCAAGAGACATACAACGTGGACTTCATTTTTAGTGTCATATATCTCCCACAGACTTCTCATTCTGGACTGTTGAGACTTAGATTCATCTTCTGAATGCTTGGTGGTTGTTGATATCGGAGGCATAACAACCTACAAACTTGTTTCTTCCTCAATCGGGTTACTCCAGTTCCATTCCATCAATTCCTCTACGTGAATATCTCGGCTCGCCACCACCTCCTTGTTAATAGGATCAAACAATTTATAAGCCTTAGATTTTTCATCATACCTGATAAATATGTACTTCTTGCTCTGATCTTCTAATTTTGTCTTGTGCTGATTTGGAACTTGCCCATAGATCACGCTACTAAACACCTTGAGATGAAAGACACCTAGCTTCATATGGCTCCAAATCTCATGAGGCGTCTTCTCTCCTAGAAATGCATTTAGACATCTATTTTGCACATAGACGGTGCATTGCACTGCCTCTGCCCTAAACTTTTTCGGCATATTCTTTCCATTGAACATAAATTGAACCGTATCGAGAATAGTTTAGCTCTTTCGTTCCACTAGACCATTTTGTTGTGGAGAATGTGGCGCAGTCAAGAAATGTTTGATCTCATGTTCCTCGCAGTATTTGTTGAACTCAATAGAAGTGAACTCGTCTATTCTGTCAGATCGGACTACTTTGATGACTTTGCTTGTTTCTTTCTCCACCATCACTTTAAATTTCTTAAAGATTTCAAACAATTCTAACTTCTATTTTAGAAAAATAAACCCACGTCTTCCTCGAGAAATCGTTAATTAAAGAGAAGAATTATCTCTTACCACTGAATGATTCTGGAGTTATTGACCCACATAAATTAGTATGGATTAGTCCGAGTTGATTATTTGCTCTGTATTTAAAACTGCTTGGGAATGAAGTCATCGTTTACTTCCCGATCATACATTCTTCACATAACCTCTTTTTAAATATAATATTAGGCAGTCCAAGCATCATTTCCTTTTTCACTAGCTCATTCACCCCCCGAAGTGAAGATGACCAAACCGATAATGTCACTTTATGGCTTCATCCTACAGATCGAGTTACATATATTTATCTTGAACTATTTTAAGCTCAAGTTTGTATATACTATTTTTCTTTATTTCTACCTGGGCAATGAGCCTCCCGAGTTTATCCTTCAGTTGTAGTTCTCAGTCCTTCATTATATTCTGGTACCCTTTCTCCATCAATTGTCTCATGCTCAATATGTTGTTTTTGAAATCAGATACGTAGTAAACATATCTGATCTCTCCGATTCCCACATTTCTTTGTTGATACATGATCTTTCTCCGACATTTGACGGCTACTTTTCAAGTATCGCCAAAAGAAATGGATATGGACTCCACATTTGAGAGTATTTTGAATAAACTCTCGTTAACGCACATGTGGTTACTTGCGTTAGTGTCCAAGTACCAAAACGAGTTATCAGAACAGTGCAATTTGAAATTGGTTTCTGGAATTTTCTTCACTAGCAACAATCTTTCATCTTCTTTCCGAACAAAGAAGTTTGTTGATTGCTCATTTTTCTTCTCGGATCTATAATCTTTGGAAATATGACATAATTTCCACAGTTGTAGAATTTTATTGAGTAACAATCATTGGCAATATATCCATACTTTCCACAGTTATAACACTGAATATTGTTGTTTGTGTTTTTTCGGCCACCCCGAGTTTGACCTCGGCCATGTCAGTTATGTTGGTCGACTTGCTCACTTCATCGTCTTCCCCTTCCTATACCACCTAGGTCTCATCCTCTTCCTCTTCCTCTTCCTCTTCCTCTTCCTCTTCCTCTTCCTCTTCCTCTTCCTCTTCCTCTTCCTCTTCCTCTTCCTCTTCCTCTTCCTCTTCCTCTTCCTCTTCCTCTTCCTCGTCCTCTTCCTCTAGTACTCTAAGCATAGAGCACATTCTCATATTTTATTGTCGTCTTCACCTAGAGAGGTTCTTCAAGGGACTCCCCTTATTATTTTTCCTTCTCTACTCATGTGCTTCTAAGAACCCAACAAGCTCTTCAATGGTGAGCATTGCTAGATCTTTAGATTCACTTATTGTGCACGTGATATTTTTGAAACTATCTATCAATGACCTTAGAATCTTTCAACAACTTGGTTTGATGAAAGACTCTCACCATTCCGATTTAACTTATTCACCACGGTCTCCACCCGAGTAATGAACTCAAATACGCTTTTACACTCTTTCATCCTCATGTTTTCCAAATCGCCTCTTAGGTTTTGAAGTATGACTTGCTTCACCCGTCTGTCTCCTTTATTTTTTATTTCATGTGTATCATATGCTACTTTGGAAGATTTTGTGTCGGCTATCTTTTCAAAGCCATATTTGTTGACAAATCGGTATAGTAGATATAGAGTCTCCCTTGTCTTTAGCTCGAACGACCTTCAACGCGTTCAGCTAGGTATTTGAATAGCCATCTGTGTTCACCGGTTTCTCATACCTATTCTCGACCAGATCCTAGTTATCTTGGGAAATAAAAAGTCTTTCATCTGCATCTTTTAGTTGTCGTAGTTGACGCATTTTTTCAACTTGGCTAGTGGGATGTCATTGGTTAGATCTTTGACTTCTCTCAATGTTTATACTTAAAATACACTTTTGACACCTTTTGGAGCTTATAGACCTTATCTTCTTTTCCTTTGAGAATGAAGCACTGAGGTTGATTTATATACACATTTCTTTCAGTTTGTCATTGAGGAATGATGACTACACATCGAGCTAATAAATATTTCATCATTTATTAGCGGAAAATATAATTATAGATCGGATTGTGTCTAGCCAAGCTATTATGGAAAATGTATCCCCATAGTCAGTTCATGGTTATTGAGAATAACCTTTTTCAACGAGTCTTAGTGTATTCCTTTGAATGGATCCATTTGGGTTATACTTGACTTTGTAGATCTATTTGACACTTATAACTTCTTTGTCGGTTGTCTTGTCTACAAGATACCATGTCTAATTCTTCGGGATCACATGGATTTCCTCCTCCATTGTTTTTATCCACGATTCTTCTTTGATTATTTTGTCCACTATTTTTAGGCTCAATTGAATAATTTGCATGTATCATATATATTGTCTATTGATTTGTATCTCTTTAGAGTTAAACTCGGGAATGAGGAGTTTGATACCGCTTTTAGATGTACATAATTAATGTTTAAAGAGATGTTTTGATTGATCATTTTGATCTTGGTGAATACATTTGACTGATCTTATCCCTCAAAGATACTACACTCATTGTTATCAAAATAGAGCTTATATCAATTATCACCAATTGTTTGAGGCTGAGTAAATTTTGGCACAAACTCGACACACATAAGACATTGTTAATACAACCCGGTCCTTCTTCATCTTGATGGCGATCCTTCAAGTCTTTTTGATTTTGCTAGATCTCTATTTTTGAATTGAATAGGGGCATTGATACTTTTGTCGACCTCGGAGAAAATTTATGAGGTCGACATCATGTGGCTGCTACTAGTTATGTGATACACATAGAATTTTTGTGTTTCTCTTAGGCTGTTTGATTTTCTTATACTGACTTGTTTAATGAGTGTTTTCAGTTTGAAAATCTTTGGAGGTGACCAAATTAATAATATTTTTTGTATCTAGATTGACCTTTGAACTAATAATCCTTCTCGAAGTGATTTGGCTTATTACCGTTATTGTAATTTGATGTGTTGTATTTTTCTTTATCTTTTGAGTTATGTTCACCTTGTCCTCTTGAATATCTTTCATATTTTGATTGGTTAGAACTTAAGTTATCCTCTCCTTCGTTGTTACTTATATTGAGCATTGACTAAAATACACTCTATATTGGTTTTTCAAAATGTCTAGACAATCATTGCTAAAATGATTTTAAGAAATCACTTCTTGGACTGAGTGTTGACATGTCATTTGTTTCTTTAATGAAGGCTACAATGTGATCCTATTTTTCAAGAAGGCATATGAGAATCTTTCATACAATTCTCTAGTATGTTACATCTTCATCGTGAGATTTCATATGGATGACCAAATTAAAGATTTTGGTCGAGAACTTCATGAGTGTATTTGTCTCCTTCATTTTGATATTTTCGAATTCCCTTCCACATCTCTCTTTGAAATTCACTCTACAAGATCTCACATGCCTCATTGGTTGTATTGTTTAATGAGGCTTCAAATATCTCTCTTTTCGTATCTCTCCTAAATGTAGAGATATTACTAACTATAATGGCTCAAATAAAAATACTTATTAGATTGACCTTTTTTAACATGGATTCTCTATTTCTAATGGATGTAGCACGGAAAATACTGGAACTAAAAAGTAGCGACTTTACCTTAAGTCATTGATACACTTAGATCAACTTAGTGAAGGGATTAATGTTATTTACTTTTTAAGTACTCAATTGATGAGATGGTGATGCGATCTTATTTTTGATTGTTTTTTATTTGTTTCAATCTTCTTTTATAAGATTTTTGGCCTTCAATCTTTCTTAATCTTTCTTTAGCCTGATTAGATAATGGTGTTGTTTTAGTGATTTCTTTTTAAAAGATTGAACGAGAGATTATGCCAGCTAGTCGGGACTTCTTTAGTTCCTTCAGATATAGTTTATTGAGGTCATTTGATTCTTCTAACTCATTCACTCTATTCTCTAGAATCTCTCATTGATTAAGAGATTGAAAGATAATTTTTATTTTTTTTTACTATAAATCATAGTCTTTACCATTAAATTTCGGAATGAAATGTCAATATTTATTGAGGTCATTAATTTGGGTGGATTGATAAAACCTTGATGCTCTAATTCTAAATTTTATAATATTTTGAGACTTTTAAAGAGAATTGATATTTTATTTTATTTTTTAGCTTTGTATTACACCGCCTTCATTTATAGGCTAAAAAATATTTGAAAAATCTTGTTAATCAAAATTAGAATTCTATTGTTTCACTCATATTTGATTGAAATAAAATATAAGTAAATAATGTAATTAAAAGTTAAAATTTTATACTTTTGACTATCACCAAAATATGTCAAAACAACAATCATTTATAATAAATCTAAAACTAATTTTTTTCTAAACAGATCTGAAACCCATTTGTTGAAAACATCACACAAAAAAAGACACTTATCTACTCTCACAAATGAGCATAAATGTATTAAAACACTTATCTCAATAAACATTTGAACAAACACATCATTGCACAAACATTCTTAAAGAGGTATTAAAAATACGATAAGAATGAATAATCTACTCTCACAAAGGAGATAAAGTCCACATAAATTTCCCAACACATCAAACTCCAAATGTCTTTGTGTTCACTATGGTGAAAATTTTCACATTAACAATTGTAAAACTATTAAAAAGTTCCAATTTATGACTTTTCTAAGTCAATTCACACTTGTCATTACTTGTATTTCTTTAGTCTCGTTTCTATTATCAAAATAATATTTGTGTGTTTGCAAAAATTTTCTTTTAAAATAAATTTTATTATCAGGAGCCACAACATGCAGTCCCAATCTTTTTCATGATGTTGTTTTGCAGAAATTGTGTCCATTTCATAACGAGATAAGTTGAAGCACATATTTTCTTCCGAGATGAATCGAAATGGAATATTGAAACGTAGTCGGACTAACAAAAATCATAACTCAACAAGCCATGTCGCAAATGAAGAAGTTGACTACATAAGTCAAGTCCCTGCTGGAATCTTATACTATATCTTATCTTTCCTACCATTCGAGTATTGGATAATACTCGGAATGGTTTCAAGAAAGTGGACATATCTTTTGAGGGAGGCCCCAATTTTGATTCTCGACGAGGATTATATCCTTATCAAAATGGCAAGAAGTCAACTTCGACATATGTTACATGGAGAGGTTTCTATAATTGGTAGAAATAAAAAGAACAAAAGGAGGTACATAAAGTTTGTGGACCACACTCTTTTAGTTCACTCGGGTTGTCTCATAAAACTCATGTATCTAAATTTTGAATATGAACCTAACAATCAAAATGATTCAATGATCAACAATTGGGTTCACTTCATGATGACAAGAGATATACATGATCTAGTGCTGAACTTCTCAACCAACCCAAAATTGAACTTTGAGTTGAAATTTCTGGCAGTGAAGCTCACAAAATCCGAATCAACTTATGAACTTCTTGATATGCCTTATGAGCCCAAATTTAGAGGTTTGACTTTGAACTCTTGCAAATTCAAAGCATCGTCTTTTGTCACATTTTCCAACTTAAAGAGTTTACATTTGTCCCATGTTGAAGTGTTTGATAGTTCGATTGGAGAACTACTTTCAAAATGCCCGTGTTTGGAAGATTTGCACATGGATAATTGTATTGTGCCAGAAAGTTTTTTCAAGTGTGAAAATGACTTGAAATTAAAAAAATTATGCTTGATAAATTGCCTAACGGAGAGTTGGTATATGTTCGAGATTGATATATCAGCTCCAGAGCTCTTGAGCTTTTTGATTAGAGGAAAATACCTCATGACCTCAACCATAAGAAAAGCAACCAAATTAGTTGACAGCATGGTTTACATTGAACAGGAGTTTTCTGATTTTCAACAAGGGAATCTTTTAGCAAAGTTTCTTATCGGTATGAAACATTGCAAGATTCTAACATTAAGCAGTTGGTGTATTCAAGTAAGTTTTCATCTATCATTACTCTTTTATCTACACTTATTTTTGTTGATTTCTAATCATTGTTTCATTCTTAATTTGTTTATAAAGGTGCTTTCGACGATAGATTATGTGTTGTCCTATCAACTGCGAGGATTATTAACAAATTTGAAGGAGTTGAATCTCTCAATTGGATGTTCAAAACAAGAACTGCCTGGAATGGTTACCATACTACAGTCATGCCCTTATCTTGAGAGCTTGATTCTGGAATTTGATTGGATCGAAGACATTTATTGGGTAATTAAAAAACAATTCATACAGTTTTTAAATTGCATACAAATATTATTCTTAACACTAACTCAATCTTTTCCAAAGATGGTTGATGACAGAAAAGTGGAACATCTACCCGAAGTTTTTCACTTTGAAGAGGAAAAATATTTTGAGACTCCAAAGCCATACATTCGTTTTCTGAAGAACTGCCTCAAAGATATTCAGTTAAAGAAGTATATGGGCGAAGAAAACGAGATACGAATAGTGAAGTATTTGCTCCAAAATGCACTTGTATTAGAAGATTTGGTGGTCTATGTAAATTCTTCTGCAGATATTTATTCAGAATGGCAAAACTATTTCATCGAGTTTGACGAGGAAATGAATTGGCAAGAACTGCGGGATTTACCAAAGGCATCAACCAATGTCAAGTTGTATGTACTAGAAAATTAATCTTTTCTATGTTCCATGAAAACCCATTGCATGGATTCATGTTTTTCTTGTAATAAAGATTGTGAAAACCTCTTAATGGTATTTATTACATGTAATGTTCTAGATGAACCAAGTACAATAAGTTGACTCAAGGCTAATTTCTTCAGATTTTATTTACAATCATGATTGTTGATGATTTTTATATTTTTCAGTCATTTTTAAATTATTACAATAGATGCTTTAATTAGAAAGTTAAAAGTTTATAATATTATAACTAAATTTACTAATTCCTTTTACACCATTATTTACAATTATTATAAAATTGAAAGTTTATAATTTTGGTAAAAAATTAGTAAATTGTTCTTATGCATGGTTTATTTTAACTTTGTAATAAACTTTGTCATTGTTCAGTAACATTGTTTACAATATTTGAAAATTGTTTATAATTAATTAGTAATTCATTCTGTAATATTATAAAATGTATTCTTGATATTTTCGTAATGCGATTAACAATTTGTTCTACAATATTTTTTGTTGTGTATTTTTTATTACACGATTATTTACTATTTTAAAGAAATGTTACGCTACTTAAGTTAAATTTTTAATAAATTCAATTTATTTATTAAACTACATTATACATGCATGTCATTTATTTATTTTTTTTAATTAAATTTAAGTTATTTAAGATTTTATGACATTTTAATCCTTTAAAACTATTATTGTCACTCAAATAACTTAATAAGTTCAAAAACATTCATTTGGTAAGATAATTTATAGAAAAAATGAATTATATAAAATTTAATTTTTAAAACTAACTCAATATAATCGAGCTATGATTTCCAGTTACTGATTGAGGGCATAAATGTGGAAAATCTAATGAAATATTATTTTTAAAAAATAATTATTTTGGTACTAGAATATATATCAAACTAAATGTTCGATTAAAAAGGTTCTTGTGCGAAAAAGAGGAAATACAACTAGTAAGGTATTTGCTACAAAATGTATTTTGTTGGGAGATTTGATCATATATTTGTCGATAATTTGTTCTCCAAAATCCATATTGTGTTGGAAGATTTAGTTATATATTTAAATTCTTAAAAAATATTTATCTTTAAAAATCTTTGCCAATTGCAAACAAAAATTATAAGAATTATTCCATTTATATTGAGAAATTAAAATTGATTAATCATAAAAGTTCTGACTTTTTTGCATTTGATAAACTTATAATTGACTATTTGAAAATATATTTTATTAAAGGAAAAACTATTTAATTTAATTATTTATTTATTTTTTCGAATAAGTGACATTTTTTTTTATTTTTGAAATCATTTTGTTCATAAACTATGTTTATGTTAGTGAGTTCATATAAGATATTAAATACAATAGTCATTTCAATCACAAACATATATCACTCAAGAGGTGGATATCGTCCAGGCCTTAATGAGAGGTCCTGGGTTCGAGCCCGTCAGCGGCAAGTTCTGCGCCTGATTAAATGATTAAGCGATTTGCGGGTTATGTGCTTAACCCGCGCAAGGACGTATCTAGAAATTTTTTTCCCTGGCTATCAAGATTATACGTTTCACTATTACGGGTAATAAGTGAGAATATTAAACATATTAATCAAACTAATAAAATAAAATAAATATACAAAATCTAAATAGTGATGTAAATACCCGATTAAAATAACAAATTTATATATATATAATTGTATCTCGTATTATTGAAAATCTAAAAAATAAGACAAGAAAATCTAAAACTAAGAAAAAAAATCTATAAAATTTAACCAACGTTTACATATTATTTAAGTTGTAACCTTCTATTCTTTATAGAATAAAATTCATCTATTATAGAATCTGAATTAATATCTTCAACAAGCTCTGGTTCAATATAAATTATCATATTATTTCGTTGAATAGTTTTCAAATGTTTCATTGCTGAAAATGATCTTTCTGTAGTGCCCGTACAAACTGGTAAAGTCAAAATATGTCGAATCAATCTATCAATCAAATTATAATTTGATGACTTGTTTGTTTCAACTAATCGACACAATTCAATGATGGAAGACATATTTTGAAAATTCTCATTACAAGAAACATCAATTTTATAATGTTGGAGTTGAGATCTCAAATAATTTTCTTGTTCACTGAAGTCTCCTGGATAATATTTTTCAGCTTTAAATGCTTTAAAATTATCTTTAGGGTCTAAAGCATAACTAAGTATAAGGAGCTCTACTGCTTCAACACTAAATCTGGAATTCAACCCTTTTTGTTGAAAATCTATAACTAAATTGAAGATATTCAAATGATAGTGTTACGGAATTGTCAACGAATCTTTTTGCTGGCATGAACGTCTTGTTGCACTTTTGTATGAAGCATTTAGATCTGGAATTTCAATGTTATGTTGTGTGCAAACCATGTGCACGGACTCCAAGAGTTAATCAAATTCTTCCTCTCTTAAATTGAAAAGTAGTCTTTTAGTAGTTGAGACTAGATCCATGGCACTTATAATATCAATAGATTTTTGTTGTAAAACTTGACAAAGTAGGTTTGTAATTCCCATAATTTTGTACATCATATAAAGTGTGAAAATAAATTCAAAAGATCTCAAAGCTATCAGACAACCACATGCTTCTCCACGTAAAGAATTAGACGATCCTTCTTCCACAATACTTTCAAGCACATAAATAGTTGCACAAAACATATCAATTAAATTGCAAATAGATTCAAAATGAGAGCTCCATCGAGTAGATCCACTGAGATGTAAATTACCAATTTGATTCATTCCTTTACTAATATCACGTTCACCCGAAGTAACCATACGATCAATTTCAATAATTTGAACAGAATGTAACTCAGAATTTTGAAAAGAATAGTCAAACATAAATCTCATTTGTAGAAGCTCCATCCAATGCTAATTGCAATCTATGAGCAAAGCAATGTATATAATATGCATATGGACACTCTTGAAGAAATAAAGCTTGAAGTTCATTCCAAGCACAAGACATGTTACTAGCACCATCGTACCCTTGCCCTATTATATTAGTGACATTCAAATTATGTCGAGAAAGAACATCTGATATGCTCTTCTTTAATGTTAAAGTAGTAATATTTGAAACATTAACAATATCAAAGAAACGCTCTTGTAAGATACCCAAACAATCAACAAATCTTAGAATAATTGACATTTGTTCTATATTTGAAATATCTTTAGCTTCATCAACTAAAATACAGAACTTCGCATCACCAATTTCTTCACGGATTTTTTTTTCTTACTTTATTTTCAAAAATATGAAAATTTTCTTTATGAATAATTGGTGAAGTATATGTTGCATTTTTGGAGTTTTTTTCTAACATTACATCACCAATATCAACATTCAATCGACCCATAAGTTTTATCATCTCTATAAAATTACCACGATTTTTAGAAGATGAAGATTCATCATGACCTCTAAATGCATAAGCTTGTAAACTAAGCCACTGAATACTCTCAATTGTCGTTTTAAGTCGTAGTCGATTTTTCTGAATTTCGTCTAAACTTTGAAAATTCAACGCTTTATCAATATATGTCCACTTACTTTCATTAAATCTTCAACACATTTGACTGCATTACTATGTGATGAAGTAAGACCTCCCATATGAATTAAAAATGAAAATTTAACTCCATCGTTAACCCTTTTCCAATTATTAAATCCATCAATAATTAATGAATGATTAATAGATGATTTCTTTTGGAAAAAGAAAACAAGGAAAACAAAGTATTAAATCCTTTGATGGAGAGTACTCTAACAAAGGAAACTTTTCAAATTATGAGTATTGAAATTTGCAGTACTGGGTTTGTGATCCATAATTAGTTCTTGGATACTCATCTAACTTAGGTTGATACGGGTCAATTTTAATATAAGCTCGCTTAATTTCATCTTGTTGATTAAGAGGATGTTGCCATATAGAAATCCGAATTGCGGGATCTCGTTCAAGAGTATTAAGATCAATTTCAACTCTTGAAAAATTTAAAATATGTTGCTCTTCTTTAGTATTAGATGGAAAATTTGAAACAGGTTGCTCTTCTTTTCTTTAGTAGATAGAAAATTTATTCTTTTCTTCTGTATTAGATGGAAAATTCTCTTATTCAGTATTAGATGTATCAGATTGAAAAATAGTGGATGAATTTCCTTTATGTTTGAAAAATGAAAATAGTGTTTTTCTTTTTTTACTTCCTTCATTTTTCATTGTAATCTATTAATAAAAACATATAATCAGGATGAGAATATATACAATTTATACAATTTTATACTATAGAAAAATTAATGGAGAGACTAATTGTAAATAAATTAATGGGAAGTTATTCCATAGATTAAAAAGAGACGAATTATAGTTGAGAATGAGAAATTAAATAAAAGAAGTAAAAAAATTAAATTAATTAGGTTTTTAATAAGTGAAGGCTAAAATAAAGAAAATATGAAAATTTAAGTGAGAAAATATATTATAATGTAGAGAGAAATTATGATTGATGACTAAGTCTAATTCAAATATTTATTTATCTCTATTCTTAACATTAATAATATTTACATTAATAGAAATTAGGTATTTACTAAGTCTAATTCTTTCTTTATTTTTTTTCTTTTTATCTATTAATTTATAATTATATATTTATATATTTGAATTAATTAATTAATTTATATATTTTTAAGAGTAATAATTGTAAAAATATAATAAATCAATAAATATATATATTACTTTTAATAAATAAGAAGTTAAATATGAAAATTATTAATTGTTTTTTAATCTAATTAATTACTTTATTTTGCGGTTAAAAGTTTATTAAATTATTTATTTGTTTATATTAAATTAAATATATATATATAAATTAAAATATTATCCTTTTAAATTGTTTGATTCTTATTTTTCTTTACCAATCTTTTTTTTCATATTTTATTTTCTAATCAGAAATTTAATTAATCTAACACTTACCAATCTCATTTTCTTCATATTTTATTTTCTCATCCAAAATTTAATTAATCTAGCACATAATATTTTAATTTCTCTTTTATATTACAATGTTTCTTTTTTATATAGGTTATATTAGCGGTTTGAGTTGGTTTGAGTTTTATTTATTTTAAATATTAGTATAATAGTTTGTAGTTTGAGTTGAATCATCTTAGAACTCTTAATAATTAAGAATTTATTTCATATTGTTTCAATTTCAATAATGATCTAATTTCAAATTAAGTTAAATTTTATAATAGTTTTATAATAAAAATAATTAAAGAGACAAAAATTATTAAATAATAAAGAGTTGAAGAAAGAAAATTATACTCAATTATTAAATAGTTTAAGTGACGCGTATAAAATTAAACAAAGAGAAAAATTGATATATACAATCTATTTCTAAGTTGACATTTTCAATTATATCACGGGTGAAAAAGTGGTCAAAACCGAGAGTAAAAACTCTCGGTTTTGACCCTATAACTTTCGGTATAGACCAAATTCCGAGAGTTAAGGTAACTCTCGCCATCCCTTGGTATTGACTCTGTTGTTAAAAATAATTGTGCGTTTACCGAAAGATATCCTAGAGTTCTCAGTTTAGATAACCGAGAGAAAAACCGAAAGTTTTCCATACAACTCTCGGTTTTTCTTCAAAGGAGAAAACCGAGAGTTATTGAATTAACCTTTGGTTTTTCCCTTTGAAGAAAAACCGAAAGATATGCAATTAACCTTCGGTTTTTCTCCGAAAGATATGCAATTAACCTTCGGTTTTTTCCTTTGAAGATAAACCAAAAGATATGCAATTAACCTTCGGTTTTTCCCTTTGAAGAAAAACCGAGAGTTATTAAGTTAACCTTCGGTTTTTCCCTTTGAGGAAAAACCGAAAGGTATTAAGTTAACCCTTCGGTTTTTCTCTTTGAAGAAAAACCGAGAGTTATTAAGTTAACCTTCGGTTTTTCCCTTCGAAGAAAAACCGAGAGTTATTAAGTTAACCTTTGGTTTTTCCCTTCGAAGAAAAACCGAAAGATTCCATTTAACTTTCGGTTTTTCCCTACAAAATTTACAAAATAGCCCTATTGTTTTGTGCTCAACCGAAACCTAAACCTGTTCAGCCAAACCAATCAATTCATAAAATAAAATGATCATTCCAAAATTCTCAAATCAATCATCCCAACAACATGTTTTACATTAACCATTAAACTTATTCAATCAATTCATATAGTCGAAACGTCTTAGAATTAGCTGGTGGGGGGAGGGGGTGGTTGATATTGCCGCATAAACATTTCAAAACTCTCTAATCTTGCATTCAATTCTTTATTTTTGTCGTCCTTCCAAAATAGCATACAGTTGTTCTTAAATGCGTCTATCTTGTCATACTTAAGCCCGATATTAGTAATGAATTTTTACTTTCGTAGTAAGAGTTTGACAATTGAGCGTTAATCGATAATATGTAGTCTTTAAGTAGACGCAACAACATATTGAACGAAGAATTTGTCCATTGACAGACATTGTTTATGTGAAGTAGTTTCAATAGTGCCGATGATTTTGTTTTTCGAGCACCTTCATACAATGTCCGTTTGGAATCATCAAGCAATTTATAAAATCTCTGCGCATCTTCGACTGGTTCATGGTTGTTCGGGACATCATTAACGTTGGAGAACATATTGTTTATGAAATTGTGCATATAACGTTCTTCATTGACCTCTTCGTTAACTATATTATTCGTCTATGTTCTCGGATCGTTGAATTCTGGCACGGCATCCTCTAACTGATCATCATCATCATCGTAGTCATCGGCATCTTCATCGACTTCGTCATTAACCACTTGAGTATTACGTCTCTTTTCTCCATGACAATACTAGTACTCATAATGCACATTTATTCCATAAATGATGAGGTGAGTCTTCACTTCGTCTATTTCCATAAACGACGTGTTCAAGCATTTCACGCAAGGACATTTCACTGTTTGTCGGGATGTACTCCTAACAGCAAACTCGAGGAATTTGTCAACACCTTCCTCGTAATCTGGATGATCTCGACGTAAGGTCATCAAACTTTTGTCGGGTACTTCCATCTTTCTAATAAAATGTAAAACAACTCACATTATTATTTACTTAACTTTGTCTAAATTAATTAGGATTACATAATTCTAACATAATCTCTACATATCCAACCAAAATTCCACCTAATCTCTACATATCCAACCAAAATTCCACCTTAAATCTAGCATACATATAATCTAACATTATTTCATTCTTACACATTTCAAAGCAATCAATTCTAATCCAACATAATTTTATTCATACACAATTCATTCCATATAACAATTCTAACCTAAAATCAAATCTAATTCAAACCCAATCTAATTCAACATTTCAAACATAATCTAACATAAATCAACCCAAACATAAATCAAACTTAAATCTCACATTAAAATCTAACATAAATCAACCCAAACATAAATCAAACTTAAATCTAACATAAATCTAACATAAAATCTAACATAAATCTAACATTAAATCTAACATAAATCTAACATTAAATCTAACATTAAATCTAACATAAATCTAACATTAAATTACTAACCTAACCATATAATACAACAACAATAGCTAACCTTGCACAAAAAAAGCGACGAAGAAGAGCGGACGCTGTAGGTAGATCGAACAATAATAAACCCTATTAATCAAACAATAAAGTATGAATCAAAAACCAAATCCAACAATTCATACAAAATTTCCAACTAAATCCAATTCATACAAATTTCATTCCAATTCAATTCTAAATTCAATCCAATTCATACAAATTCCAACTAAATCCAATTCATACAAATTTCAATCCAATTCAATTCTAAATTCAATCCAATTCATACAAATTCCAACTAAATCCAATTCATACAAATTTCAATCCAATTCAATTCTAAATTCAATCCAATTCATACAAATTCCAAAAAAAATCATATTCAATTCTAACATAAATCAATACTAACCTAAAATCCAATTCATACAAATTCCAACTAAATCCAATTCATACAAATTTCAATCCAATTCAATTCTAAATTCAATCCAATTCAATTCTAACCTAAATCATTTCAATTCAATTCAAAATCAAAATCAAACCTAAATAAATTCAATTCAATATCAAACATAAATCAATTCAATTCAAAATCAAAATCAAACCTAAATCAATTCAATTCAAATCAAAATCAAACCTAAATCAATTCATTTCAAAATCAAACCTAAATCAATTCATTTCAAAATCTAACCTAAATCAATTCAAATTAAAATCAAACCTAAATCAATCCAATTCAAACAAAATCTAACCTAAATCAAACAAAATATAATCCAATTCAAACAAAAACTAAACTAATCCAACAATTTATATAAACTTAACTAACAAATTTTTTTTAAAAAAAACCTTACCTTTACTAGGCAGCGGCGGAGCGACGGAGAAGTCGGCGGCGGCAGGTGGAGGTTGCAGGTGGAGCCGTCCGGCAGGTGTAGTAGTTGGCTGTAGGTTGAATCACCGGCGAGATCCGCGACGGCAGGATGAACCAACAACGTCGTCGATGGCGGGTCTTCAATAGGATGTCGACGTCATCGGCGTAGTCGGTTCGTGTCGTTGCCGGCGTGGTCGGATCGGAGAGATGCGGCGGCAGGCTGAATGAGAGAAAGAGGGATCGGGGAAGAGAGCGACAGCGGGTTGAATGAAAGAAAGAGGGATCGGGGAAAGATGAGGGTTTTATTTTTAAAAAGGTTAAAACCGAAAGTTATTTGAAAACTTTCGGTTTTGATCAAGGTCAATTCCGAAAGTTTTCAAATAACTTTTGGTTTTAATCAAGATCAATTCCGAAAGTTTTCAAATAACTTTCGGTTTTGATCATAGTCAATTCCAAAAGTTTTCAAATAAACTTTCGGTTTTGATGGTTAATTCCGAAAGTTATGCCATTAACTTTCGGAATTACCACTTCACAAATTCTTAAATTAATTTGTTTTCAATCTTCTAATGATTTTGAACAACATTAATTTAACACATTTGATAACTTTAAAACATTACACACTCCATATGATCAAACTCGACACACATTCATAAGATAATCAAACATAAATTTTCATATACACTTCTCTATATACTCAAACACATTCATAAACATTTTAACATTAAACACAATATTAATTTTTAAAATACAAGAAACACTTAATTATATTAGTAAGGAGTCTATATTGGAATGTAAAAAAATAATTCATTTAACAATTTATGAAGGGGTAAAACCGAGAGTTATATCATTAACCTTCGGTTTTGATAGTTATTTCCGAAAGTTAATGATATAACTTTCGGAATTAACAATTCACAATTTCTTAAATTAATTGGTTTCTCACCTAATGACCTTGAACAACATTAATTTAACACATTTGATATCCATTAAAATATTGCACAATGCATATGATCAAAAATTACACAAATTCATAAGATAATCAAACATAAACATTCATATACACTTCTCTATATAATCAAACACAATCATAAACATTTTAATATTAAACACAATATTAAATTTTAAAATACAACACACACTTGAATATATTTGTTAGGAGTCTATATTGGAAGGTAAAAAACCAATTTATTTAACAATTTGTCAAGTGGTAAAACCGAAAGTTTATTTGAAAACTTTCGGTTTTGATGGGTATCTGCGAAAGTTTTAATAAACATCTCGGTCCTGACCTTAAATAGAATGTTTTTGGGAAGGGTCAAAACCGAAGGTTTTCAAATAAACCTTCGGTTTTTACCCTTCCCCATACTTAGAATTTTTTTGGATTTTTTTAATCAAGGGTCAAAACCGAAGGTTTATTTGAAAACCTTCGGTTTTTACCCTTCCCCATACTTAGAAAATTTTTAGATTTTTTTAATCAAGGTTTAAAACCGAAGGTTTATTTGAAAACCTTCGGTTTTACCCTTCCCCATACTTAGATTTTTTTTAATCAAGGGTCAAAAACGAAGGTTTATTTGAAAACATTCAATTTTTACCCTTCCCTATACTTAAAAAATTTTCAGATTTTTTTACCCGAGGTTCAAAACCGAAGGTTTATTTGAAAACCTTCGGTTTTTACCCTTCCCCATACTTAGAAAAATTTTAAGATTTTTTTACCCGAGGTTCAAAACCGAAGGTTTATTTGAAAACCTTCGGTTTTTACCCTTCCCCATACTTAGAAAATATTCAGATTTTTTTACCCGAGGGTCAAAACCGAAGATTTATTTGAAAACCTTCGGTTTTTACCCTTCCCCATACTTTGAAATTTTTTAGATTTTTTAAACCAAGGGTCAAAACCGAAGGTTTTCAAATAAACCTTCGGATTTTACCCTTCCCCATACTTAGAAATTTTCAGATTTTTTTACCCGAGAGTCAAAACCGAAGGTTTTCAAATAAACCTTCGGTTTTTACCCTTCCCCATACTTAGAAATTTTCAGATTTTGTTCCCCAAAAAGTGTAAAACAAGCAAAAATAAAATAATTCAAGAACAACATATTAAACCAAAACCAAAGATAATAATAATAATTCATAATTATTAAAAAAACACATAAAAATGTCATCATTCGTACGGAAAACTAAACACATAATTAATCAAACAATATAATCTAGTCGACTCCTCAACAATACAAGTTCCTGTTCGAGATTCTCTAATCTCTGGGCCATTTCAGCCCTGTCCGCTTTAATTTCACTCAGCAATCGGCCTCTTTCCGCATCCCTCAATCAGATTTGCTCCATTTCCAACGTCATCTGTCTCACCTCTTCCTCACGTGCCGCAATTTCTGTTTGTGCTAGCAAATTCTGGTAACACGGAGGCAGTTTCTCCGGTGTACGCCGAAGACTATTCCATGAATCACCCATCCTAAATGCATTTCAGATATATGTATATATATATATATATTAATCCAACAAAATAACCGTAACCTAAATCTAATATAACTTCAATCAAACAAAATAACAAATCTAACAAATAAAAAAACAAATGAAACAAACCTGAACGCAAGAAGAGAAGAAGCAGCGTGGAGGAGGCGGTTGCGGCGCGGGAGAGAGAGAAAGGAGAGAGTGGAATGAAAAAGAGAAGGGTTAGGGTTTGTATTTATAGAGGTAGATGCCGAAGGTTTTCATATAACTTTCGGTTTTGATATTAGTCAAAACCAAAGTTTTATTAAAAACCCTTCGGAAATAACAATTACCAAACTTAGAATTATTTTTAATTGAGTCAAAACCGAAGGTTTTTTGGAAAACCTTCGCAAAAGAGAATTTCAAAAAAGGTAAAACCGAAGGTTCTTTGAATAACCTTCGCAATTAAAAATCCCGGGATTGCAAAACCGAAGGTTTTTGTAAAAACCTTCGCAATAAACCCACATCCAACACTTAGAATTATTTTTGGTTTTTTGGGAAGGTAAAAACCAAAACTTCTACAAAGAACTTTCGGTAATAATTAATAAAACCGAAGGTTTTACACCCCTCTTGGAATCTATTTTTAATACCGAAAGATTTATTCCTCTCGGGAGTATTTATAAGAGTTTTATAAAACCTTCGTAAAAAACCGTCGGTAAAAGTCGATTTTTTACTAGTGTATTTATAGGGTGACCTTTTCAATTCCATAACATTTCGCTGCCCCCACTACACTATGATTAATAATTTAATATATACATAATAATATATATATATATATATATATATAAATTTTTAATTAACTACCCTAACCCACCTTAGCTTCGACACGAACCTTTCTCTCTATTTCTCACACACATAAACTCATTCACATAGATTGAATTTGCCTGAGCAATTCAATGTGAATGCTATTTATTGATACTTATTATTCAAGCATGTAACAAAGATTCGAATTTGTATTCTAAGTCTAAAGAAAAATATCCTTTATTTGCTTTATTTGTCCAGATGTTTTTTTTTTGGAAAAACGACTTAGCGTCATCTCATTAAAAATTCCAAAAATTGGGAAAAAAACTACGAGTTTAAGAGATCATTCTAAACAGGCCTAAGATATTCCACGAGTAAAAGCTAAAAAGCTAAAAACGTAAATGAATTATCTGATTACAATGTGTTAGACTTTTAAATTATGACCGAGCCTTTCAAGTTCTTTAATTCAAGAAACGGGTTATTGATGATGGAATTCAACACTCTAGTGCAGCGGACATAGAATTAGAGGAGAATTCGAGGTTAGGGAGAGAAGAGCCGAAGGGGAGGAGAGAAATACCACTAGATTACACCTAGCGGTCCAAGAAGGGGGAGGAGGGCCGAGAGATAACTTAAACACCAAGTTCAAAAATATTCAATTCATAGCCCCAAAAAGTGGGGTGGGCATCACCATTTAAAGAGGTTGGTTTGCCCAAGAGTATTCGGTTACAACAAACTTCCAAGATAACAGAATTCGGTTTCAAAAGAAATAAGAGAGAAAGTAAACAAAACAGAATTAGTTCATAAAAACATAAACTGGCCCATATGCACACTTGGGCCGAGAGACGGATGCATAAAATATTTTAGGGCCGAGGTTTTGATGAGCAGCCCGTAACACAATGCTTTCAATTCTAGTGAGTTTAAAAAACGGTAAATTCCAGTTTCTACAGATATTCCAGTTTCACTCCGTGCTTGGAATTCTTGTTCACGTTCCCGCGAGGGCGCTACAATCTGATACAATATCTTTCCATAACTCTTCAACGCTCATGTGGGTTCTGTCATATACCCTTGCATTCCGTTCTTGTCAAATGTTATACACCACTACTCTAAAGCCTCACTTGAACACGCTTGTTGCAAATCTATTTCCCTTGACTTGTGTAGTGTTGCATCTTTGATTTTATTTCCATTCGTTCGGGAAACTGATCAGCTCCAGGCTTTTATAAAATCTGTCCCAAAGCTCTGAAGCAATACAGCAGCTCCCGAATAGATGATCAATGGTTTCTTCATTTCCTCTACATAGAAGACAGTTCGTGTCCGGAATGCTCATATACTTGCTGATACGATCACAAGTGTTGAGTCTTTCTCAGAAGGAGAGCATAGGATGAACTAGTGTCTAGGGATAATCTTTGTTGACCATACAAGAGGAGCCCATTCTACTTTCTGTGCTTTTTCCCAAGTTACCTCTATATTTTCTTCGATACTAGCTTCCCATTGTCTTCAGCTTTCTATTCATGAATATCTGGTCTATCGTGTAGTTGTATGTTACTTATATGATCAAGTATCCTCTATCCTTCTGGATTTCTTCTCAGGAGTGAGTCCCAATTTCCGTCTTTAATGTCTCTTATTTTCGCTTCTGTGCAGTTCCTTCTGATGTGGGTATTTTGAAACTCCTCCTTGTGGATGATAGGCTGGTTTTCGAACCAGGGGTCGTGCCAGAATAGAGTGCCTTTCCCGTCCCCTAGCCGGATGTCATAAAGATCTGCAATATCGCTTCTTAGTTTAAGAATCTTTTTTAGAGATCAGCTCATACCTTCATGAATTTTACAGGTCTAGATGCTGGTTTCGTATTTCATAAAACTCGTATGCACCCATTTGATCCATAGTGACTCATGATTGCGCTCTAAAACCCACAGATGCTTGAAGGTGAGAGCCTTGTTCCACTCGATACAGTTCTTCAAGTCGATGCCTCTCTCGTCATTCAGTTTGCAGAGAGTGGTCCATTTGACTTTTTTTCCTCCTCTTTCGCTACTGCCCCAGATAAAGTTCCTCATCAGTGTATCGAGCTCCTTCATTACCTTCTTCAGAATGACCATTTGCTGCGCCCAGTAGCCAACTATGCCCATGACCACTGTTTTGATAAGTTCGATCCTCCCTGTAAAAGAAAGGTTTTTCGCTGCCCAGCCAGATATCGTGTTTTTTACCTTTTCAATCAGCGGCTTGCAGTTTGAGATCTTGATCTTCTTCGCGGTTAACGGAATTCCTAAGTACGTTACGGGAAAACTTCCTTCCTTGATGCCCATGATGTTGAAGATGTCCTGCTTCGTTTCGTCATTTACGCCTCCATAAAATGCCACACTTTTTGCTTTCATTAATAGTTAAACCTGTAATCTCAGAAAAGAACGTTAGTGCAGCCCTAATAGTTTTAATGGAATCAATGTCTGCGTGCGCTAGAATGAACAAGTCGTCAGCAAAGCATAAATGAGTTACCTCCTCTACCTCACAAAATGGGTGAAAGATGTATGGACGATTCTTTCGGAACATCGCGAAGATGCTCTCAAAGACCGCCATGATAACTACGAAAAGGTAAGAAGAGAGGGGTCCCCTTGCCTTACCCCGTTTTCACCCTTGAAATAGCCTCCGTGGACTCCATTGACACTAACAACAAAGCAGGATGATGAAACGCACTGCATAATCCAATCAATAAAAATCATAGGAAAAGCATAAACAACCATAAAGTCTCGAATGACTTCCCATCTAACAAAGTCGAAAGCTTTCTTGATATCTATTTTGAAATCCACTCTCGGGATATTTTCTTATTCCCGTAGCCTTTTAAAAGGCTCTGCATGAGAAGAATATTATGAGAGATTGTCCTACCAGGGATCAATGCAGATTGGTTAAGATTTATAATTTTTCCTATGACATTTTTAAATCGTTTAGAAATGATTTTTGAAATTATTTTATAAATCACATTGTAGCAGGAAATTGGTCTGAAATCTTGTACTTTCTCGGGTACCGTAGTTTTTGGGATCAAGGTTAAGACCGTTGTATTCCATTGCTTTAACATCTTCATGTTCTTGAAAAACTCTAGAACCCCATCAGTAACGTCTTTACCCACAACCGACCAATTGTCTTTGAAGAACTGTGTATTAAACCCATCAGGACCCGGACTTTTATTCCCATCAATACTAAACAGAGCTTGTTTAACCTCAACCCTCGTGACCACCCTTATCAACTCGCGACTATCTTCTGCAGAAATTTTCCTATCAATAATCTGATACAATGTATTCAGGTGACTTTGATGCTGCTTTCTTGTACCCATAAGCTTCTTATAGAAATCGATAGCCAAATATTGTACACCCTTTTAACCCTGAACATATTCACTATCATCATTCTTCAGTCTGTATACATTGTTTCTCATGTTTCTAGCCTTGCATTTTCTGTGGAAGAAAGCTGTGTTTTTGTTAGGGGTGAGCAAATGGGTAAAACCAATCCGTTTTGTTTGATCCGTATTAAATCCAAACTAAGTTTATCCAATCCTTAATCCAAACCATTTTACTAATTAATACGGATCGGATACGGATTGAATTGAAAATGGTTTTGATAATCCAAACTAAAAAATATTTATATATATCAGCTTGAAATTAGTCAACAATTTTTTTTTTATTTTTTTTTAATTCGAATTTTTTATTATTATTAAATTTGAATCTGAAAAAAATAATTAAAAAAAAATATCCTTGTCAAGTGATGATAAGTAAAATATATATTATATTGAGATGAAATTTAATTTAAAGAAAATTAATTAAAAAATATATTTTTATTTAGATTGTTTGGATAATTTGGATAATCCTAATCCAATCCGATTTAATTCAATCCGAACAGAATTAGTAGGCTTGATACAACCCATATCTCTGACACAGTCATTAAAGTCAATCATATCCCATGTTATTTCAGATTCTGGGCTACGATCAGATTCGTTTCTGGTTATGTTGTAATCACCAAGGACAGCCAAAGATTTATCACTACCGAACCAGTTTCTAAGACAGTTCTAGAGGAGTCTTTAATCAGTGTTTGAGTTGCTAGCATAAACAATAGCAAAATTAAACAAGATTCCAGTGATTCTGTCTTTAACCTCCTCCAGGATTGCTTGATCATTCAAAAAGAGAGTCCTGACCTCAGCAACTTTGTTATCCCAGATAACTCAGATTCTGCATGTTTTGTCATTTGAGTTGTGAATGATTTCTCAGCTCCTATCAATACACAGCTTTCTAACTTTCTCAACGTTCCGGCTTTTGACTTTTATCTCAAAAATACCCATAATAGTGATCTTCTGGTTCTCAATGATCCTCCTAATTTCTTTGCATTTCAGAGGGTCATTGAGTCCCTTTATGTTCCATGTCACTATATTCATGAATGAATATAAGTGTTGGGTTCCTGACTTTTTAGACTATCCTGGACCTCTTCATTAGAGAAATCGTAAGCATCACTTGTCTCGTTATCCACAATGGCTACAGCTTGATTACATGGAATACTATTCAAATTGAGTGGGGGTTGTCTCACATAGATCTCATCTTCTCCCGTTATAGAGTCGGTGGCTTCTAGATCCAGGATCTTTCTGCTCTGTCTTCGCTTTTCAGCTTGTTCTTCTTTAGTAGGTCTTTTGTGACTTTGAACCTCTTTATTATTGGATTCATATCTATTATCGATTTTAATTCGCCCTACTTCAGAACCAAGGCTCAGTTCTTTATTCAAGACTTAATTGTCTTCTTCTGCACTTGATCTTTTAATTTCACAAAACTCAATATTTTGTAGTTCATTCTCAAGAGCTTCTTTATTGCTTGTTGGTTTTTCAATATTTTTTGTCCAGGATTTTCTTGTTCATTATCTCGAAAGGTGGCTCTGAGCCCATGGATCGGTTCATTTCGAATTCTGATGACATTGCTTTTTTGGTTCCTGCTTGCATTCCTAGAATTGTGAAGAGTGAACTCACGACCTATTGGAGTGCCATCAGACCCAATTTTGTTTGTTTCATATGGGCCAAGTATTCCCCGTCCAATAGATCTTTGAATTCCAGAAACTTTAAAACCATAACATTTTACATTAGGACTGGTAGTAGCAAGTCTGATAGCTTGAGTAGTATTCGGATCAACAAGTCCAGGACTAGGCTTAACATGGTCAATATGGCTAGGTACGGTAGCATTATGAGAAGCTCTAGGACTGGTGTGGCTATGTCTAGCTTTATCAGGACCGATATCCTGACCAGGATCGACGTTTTGAACAGGACCTATTCTTGAGAAAACAGAATCGCTAAGACCAGTGCCCTAAACATGACCGATAGGATCAGCGTTAGCAGGGCCAACTTGTACCCTTACCCACTTCATTCTTTTTCCTATCTTCTTCCTTACTCTTATCTTTTCTTGTTTTTGGTTGCCCATCCTATCATTATCAGTGTGTTCATTGATGTTAAGTTCAGACATGTTCACATTTCTCTCAACCTGAGCCTGGTTAGAGTCATTGATACCGCCTTCCTGAGCATTGTTATTGACCTTCAATTTTAGATTATTATTGACTGGACATTTATTCGTAGCGTGTGTAAAAGTGATACACCATATACATCGATTTGGTTTCCATTCGTATTGTACTCCAATGTCAAATAAATTTCCCAGTCTATCTTTAAGTTTAAGCTAAATTGGAAGAGAGCTACTTGGATGGATTTCGACACTAACTCTGGCCACAGATGCACGCTCGTAACCTTTCATTGTTGGGTCAAACATAAGTGGTTTGCCTATAATGCTTGAAATATAGGAAAGGCCCATTGGGTTGCACATGTGTGGTGGAACATTCTTGAGATTCACCCAAATTTATTCAAGTTCAGGTGGTCTATGATTAGTATTAAGTTTCTCTCTCCACTTGTACAACTTGAATCTTTTTCCTTTGATAAAGGTATATTCGCTCTTTATGATCGGCTTTATTTCACTTCCATTCCTAAAGGATAGAAAGTAGAATCTGTGATCATTGATTGTGATCCTCTCCAGACTAGAGGATTCCCACTGGCCCAACAACGTTCTTTTAACCTCAGCAAATGGTGCCTTCATGTTTCCCATAAAGTGACCAACTATGACAAACTCCCATTCCTTTACGCATTTTTCTTCAATTTTTGGTGGGAGCTCAAACCGGTGCGGATGATCAAGTGTAATTACCTTTAGGTATAAGGTGTCTATCTTGAATTTTTCCCTTTTCTGGATCGTTCATGGCATTTCCATTCCACACCTTTCCTTCTTGCCAGGTTTTGTTTGGGTTGCTCATGATTGTATACACCTTTGTTTTATTACATTTAAAAATTTCCTTCATGGCGTCAACCGTCCACTTGATCACTTTATCATATTGGTCTTTGTTGAAGAGATTCCAATTCTTTAGATAGTGACTGTTAAACTGAGCATTCAATTGATTATTTCTTTCCTGGGGTATAGTAATCTCTTGTTTATTAACTTGGTAAAATAGCTTCTTCATCTGGTTTCGCAGTCCTGCCAAATTTGCTATTTTGTTTTTCCTCATTGACCACGTTGGACAAGTAGTAGGATCCTTGTTATCAGCTTGAGTATTTTCTTTGTCAGGAATTGCAGCAGTAGGAGGAGCTGAAGAGATGACTATTTCAGGGTTTCTATCTTTCCTGACTTGTTTGTTCTTTTCGGCCCATCTAACCCTTGTGTTTCCCACAAAACCGTTGTCTTCAATTGTTCCAATCTTCTTTAGAATATCCCGTTCAGTACTCTTCTCTTGTGTGTCAGTTTTCCTCTTTTGAATGCTATCAATTGGAATTTCAGGATCCAAATTAACGAGTGGAGAAAACGCACCCATGTTCAATATCTTTGTGTTAGCCTCGGGTATCACAGTTTCCTTGGGATTTACTTCAACATTTTTCTTGGAACTTGAGTAATTTCCTTCATGTTTTTCATTTCTTTTATTTTAGATCCATTCTTACCCTTCTTAGCTGTTTTAGAATTATTCGATCCTGTTACTTGACCGATCCTTTCCATTTCAGCACTTGTTTTGGAAGAACTATGCCCCTTTGCTTTTGGTTTGATCTTTGTTGTTGACATCTTCTTCATGGACTTATGATATTCAAGGTCACATATTATTGTCTCATCATAGTCGGTGCTATCGTCTGATTCCAAATCAACATCCATGATTTGGTTCTTTTGATTCGATTGGTGGCTCATAGCTTTGATTGTAGAATTATCATCTTGTCAATTAGGACCGGAAGATGCAGCAATTGTATGACCAGAAATGTAAGTAGCACCAGGGCTTATGTGAGCAACCAAATTATCTTTTTCAAACTCAGCCAAGCGAAAACCGTTGGCTAACCCCTTATCAGACTCAGCCAAGCGAAAACCGTTGGCTAATTCTTCTAATTTCATACATTATTCACCTCTTATACCCTGACTTATATTCTGACCCAACTTATTTGTAGATTCCATGAGATTCATACCCAGACCCAGATTTTCAAACAGATTGTCATTCATGGTGCCATCAACCAACGAATCAATATAATTCCCAGCCAAGCTTTCACCATTGACTCTATGAATCAAGTTCAGTTCATCATCCCTTAGATCTATTTTATTAAACTTTTCTGATTTAACTGAATTTATTTCCATGACCAGCTCCAACTCAGATCCAATTTCTTCAGTGTTTCTAGATTCTCTTAGACTATATCCTTCAACAGTTTTAGCTAGATGTGTAGGTTGTTTAGAAGATCTTGCAATTTTAGCCCCAGTTTCAGAATCCTGGGCGCATTTAGTGTCTTCTGTCTAACCTTTTTCTAGCATAGTCCATAGTCTGGTTGTCTGACTTTTCATCTGATCCTTAGTAGGGAAGGTAGACTTAGCATTTTGATCATCAATGGAACCCAAGACTTTCAGTTTTACAAGATTTCCCATTGCAGAAAAAGATTCTGAAATTATGTCATTCTTTGGACCCAATGGACTCTGAGCAGCTGATATCTCCAACTTTGTAGAGGCAATTTCAATATGACCCATTTTGCTCAGTTCAGCATCCTCTCTAGTAGGACCGGTAAACTATGTTTTCTGATCTTTCTCTGTAACTGAATAACTCAAACTGTCATGTTTTCCTGTTTCTGAAACTAATCCCAACCTTGTAATATTCTTTGAACCTACTGAATCTCGACCAACAATCTTATTCAGCCCTGACATATTTACCTCAATAGGAACCCCAATATCAACTTCAGTAGGATCATTCAAAACAGACATAGATCTCAGCTTAATGTTTTCACCCGATGCAGAAACAGGCCCCAACATTGAGCTTTCAATAGGATCCGATAAACATGTACAATTTATGTCATTTTCCTGCATTACCTTAGAGCCTTTTGACAGATTATTTCCAACTTTGGGACCGAATTTTCAACACAAACAACCCGATTGTCATCAGTTTCATCTAGGTAAGATTTCAAATCCAATTTCCCAACAGAATGACCGGTCATGTCTATGGTACCAATTAGAGACCCTAACGGTCCATTCTGTGCAGCAATTCCAATAACAACAAATATTTCTGGATTTAAAGTCCTATCATTTCTATATGTAGTACTATCTTTTCCTATCAATTCAGTCCTATCATTTCTATTATGAACATGCATATCATTACAGTATGAATTCCCAATAGAACTATTCTCATATAATTCATCAGCATGTGGGAAAGAACACATACCCGATGATGTATTTGACATAGAATCAATAGGCGCATCTTTTCCATTTTTAGAACTTCATCCATGATTTATGGTTTCTGCTTCCTAGGATTGTTAAGAGACCTGCGAGTTCGTCTATCAAACCTAGCCTTGTTGTTTGTCGACGGCCCCTTCAGCACCTTCTTAGGATCATCATGGAGGACTTGAAGGACGCCCCTTGCCCGAGTAACAACACTGGACGGGCACGTACCAGTCATTGGAAAGATCAAGCGCAAACTGCCTAATCTTCAAAAGAGCTACAGGGGTTGGAATTCTGCAGCAAAGGGTGGGCGCAAACAGCACGATTGGAAACCAATCGCACCGGAACAGGGCTTGAAGATAATTGCTCAAACAAAAAAGGGTTTAAGCAATTTTGGAACGGTCATTAGCAGCAAAAGCTTCCTCCAGACCGAACACTTGATTCAAACGGCGAGAAAGAAGTTCAAAGGAGACCTACCTGCACCTCGCGGTGTGGTTTGATGTCCCGATCGAGGTCCGAACTAACCTGTAAACGAAAAATGAGGAGAGGAGGGCGACCGACGCCGATTCGACGACAGGTCTCTGTAGAAGGGGGTTTTGACGAAATGCTCCGATCGACGGTAGGAGAAGATGACCGCGACCGTTCCTTACACAACAGAACACGTTCCAGAGGGTGCACGACAACCGATCGAAGGTGCTGGAGGATGGCGGCTGACTTCCAATGTAGAAGCGGTCGCAGTGAGAATCTGTGTCGTTTGTG
Source organism: Impatiens glandulifera (assembly GCF_907164915.1). NCBI lineage: Eukaryota > Viridiplantae > Streptophyta > Magnoliopsida > Ericales > Balsaminaceae > Impatiens > Impatiens glandulifera. Next base: position 12,965,944 of record NC_061866.1, on the reverse strand, counting down.
TCGTTCGTGCCGATCATGCCGATTGTGCCGATTGTGCAGCCACGATCCAAATATCCGATCAAGAAATTATAATCGCGATATCTTGCTATTCCTCCGGCCAAATTGAAATTCCTTCGGTTAGATTGTAGGGGGGAAAGAGACACATTTGTTAGAGAAATTTGAGATCATTCCGACGTCGGAAGCTCCGGCGACGTTGATGTGCCAGTCGTGCCCGAAGTGAGAAAAAAAAAATCTCCAAAGAAAAATTCTCTCTCTAGATGCGTTTTCAGTTACTATTTGTCCAGATATTGATAAAGCCATATTGGGTATTCAGGTCTGGACAAATGAACTACAGAAATAAAATTCTTCAGTTGTTTATTAACTTGAGGTGCTACCTGTGTCATTGTGTAACTTTGTCTTTGGCAGACCACAAAATACACTTCTTTGCTAACTTTTCTCCACATCATTGTGTGATGCCGGCCACACAGGCAAGTAGCTTAACCACTGATAAACAATTCTGTTAAATCTATCTCGAATATATTGCAAAACTTAGTCTTGAGTATAATTTCCTTAAATTTCAAGGCATTTGTTGTTTCATATTAACTTTAGCCCATATTTGATTATCTAGCTGAACATGGAGTCCCATTTTTATTTTCAACTATTAAAAAGCTACTGAAAGCATCACTCTGATTCTTTTGCCCCTCTGCAACTCCTTCCCTTAGGAGACATTTATTGCAGATTCATTTTCTACTTTACCTTAGGTCTGATTAATTTCATTCTTGTTTTGTATGATCTTGCCTTCTCACTTCATCAGTTTACAGTGTGAATAGAGGATCAAGTGGCTACGTCATGAGGATAGCACAATGAGGAAGATTATAAGTCAGCGAAGAGTTCAAGATCGTTGGGATAAAGTACTTATCTTATTCTATGAGAAAGCATCTTTTAGTCTAATCATTTCCCTTCTTCAAGTTCATTCAGCTCACGGGTTGTTACTTTCATTATCCTATGCTGATATTTATTTATATTCAAATATAGTTGAGAAAATATGTGATGTTTACATGGGGTTGCAACGCATTGAAAGAGAAGTACAACAATGTCGAAAAAGGGTCATGTTGCATTGGCCTAATGGTTGGTACTTTGCATAAGAGAATTGGATCTTCAGTTAAAAGAGGTCAGATAATCAGAATGGATTCTATCAGATTTAACAAGAAAATCAACATGGAAAGTGAGAAGGTAATAGTTATGTTATCATGTGATAATCAGACAAGAATTATGCATCTTGCGGTGATTTAATTTTTCGACAATAAAATTTTGCCTACAGGAAACCGCATTATTGCAAGGTGCTCAAACCTTGTCCATGATTGAGATGCTGCTATGTTCTTTTTTCGGCTAAAAGTATGTTATTTTTTCATATCATTGAAATAAGAAATGAACATTCAATATTATGAAAATTGTCAAACTAATTAGTGATAGAGTAGTGGTAACTTCCTATTCAGTAGTGGTTACTATCCATTAACATTTATTGTATAAATATGTTAGCATATTTCATTATCAATACAACAATAAATTCAGAGATCTTCAATCCCTCATCTCTCTCTCAAAACTCACAAGTATTTGTCTCAGCAAGCATTTTGCACTATCCTTCTCCATCCACTTGAGAGAATACATCAACTATTTCCATTATTAGATTTGCAACTGCAATTTCTATGATTAACTACATGTAAAATTGACGGAAATTCTAACCTGTTTTCTTTTTTATAGTTGAAGCCATTGATTTTTATTTTTATTTTGGGAGTTTTCTTCTTCTCCCAATCAATCATCTGAAAAGATTAGGTTTTAATTGATTCTTGTCTATTTTCTTTTATTGAGAGATAATTGTGACAGGAAGTAACTACATGATCAAATTTTATCAATTAGTTATGTCTTTGTCTTTGTTTTCATATATTTACTCCATCTATCCAGCTTTAAGGATATGTTAGAAATGAAAAAAATGATACAATAACAATGTGACACTTATTATTTTTGAGACAGGAAGAGTTGTCGAATGAATAATGTTTCCCACGTGTTCAACACTCTCTGTTAATACAACACTTTAACATTTAAAAAATAAATAAAATGGGATTGAAGAAATAACTTTCATTTTCAGTACATAATTTAGTGGGAAATACCTTGGGCACAGGATGTTGGATGAAGGAGTTGTGCTAACCCTATTGCTAATTAACAAAAAAACAAACGTTGAGAAAGTAAATTGAAGCAATGGCCTAGATTGGTATTCCCTAGATAATTGTACTACTATTTTGAAAGGAAATCTATGTATTCATACCCTTGTCTTGATCATCTATATCTGTTTGCTGTTACAAAGTAGTAATTTAGAGAAATATTTTCTTTTATGGTAAATTTTTTTTTACATTTTGTACCTAACAACTTTTTCAGGATTTGGAAAACAATATGGTTGGAATTGTAAAGGATGATAAGAGGCGACAACACCATCCTTCTCAAGAAAGTGATAGTAAATCTGATTATCGAGGAACTAACAATTTTACTTTGCCTCCACCACCTTTATTAGGTAAAAACTCTACTCTCTATGATATTGCAATAGGATGATCGTCTCTTCAAATGTTCTTCTATGAAATTCAACATTAAATTATTTGTCTTTTTGTCAGAAGACATGAAGGATGGTTCTGAAATTAGTATATCAGAGATTAAGAGGAATTTCCAAAATCTATATGAATACAATGTCAAGCTAAGGGATGAGCTAGTTGCTGCTCATACTATGATTAGTGATTTGACATACAAAGCCACATCTTCAGCCAAATAAATAAAGTCAAAGTTTTCAATGGAAGGAGACATAAAAAATGCGTCAAATCAAATCTATCCAAGAAAAGCTTTGGATGCAGCTATGTTTGGAAAAGTTTCAGATTATCGTCATCTAGTTGGCACAAAGTTGTCTTTGCCACATACATTTCCTTCAAATAGAAGTTCTTCCATGCTGTAATGAAAACAATGAGATATAAGGAAGTTTTGTAGTCAGATCTCATATTTGTGATTTAGAGCTGTATATGTTGTTGTACATCATGTTGATGAGAATCATGTATATATTTATTTACACACTAAATGTGATATAAGAAATGCACTGTTGTTGTACATTTCGATTTTTTTAATATATTATATATAATTATTTAATATAGGTAATAAATTATATAATATATAATAAACTATATTATTAAAATAAATAATAAAAAATGAATTTGGTTTTCGGTTTGATTATCAACTTGGTAGCTCACCGAGTTACTAGTTAAAAAGACGGTTTTCGCAATGGGAGCCTTTAAAGCTCCTGGGCTGGAAGGAAAAGAAAACACTTCACAACAAATTGATTTTCATGATTAAAAAAACATGATAAAATTATGAGTTACAATACAAGATTGATTGTGAAAAGATTTCAAAAGGAGAAAGGTATTGTCTACAACAAGATCTTATCTCTAGTGGTCAAATTGATGACAATCAAAAATATTTTGAGTTTGACTGTGAAAGACGACCTTCATCTTCAACAAATGAATGTCAAAACTAATTTTCTTCACGGTGATTTTGATGAAGAGATTTACATGCGAAAACTACAAGGTTTTGAGATAAAAGAAAAAAAATAAGTTTCTAGAAAATGGAATATTAACTCTTGAGAAAATTATCAGAAGTGAGAATCCAGCTGATATGTTGACGAAAATTATGACAAACGAGAAACTGAAGATGTACACAACTTCAATTGACATTTTTCGTTAAAACACCGGATGAAGAGACACTACCAATTGAGAAAAGATTAATTTAGTCTCCAAATAAGAGATTATTGAGTTGTGAAGCTTACACTTATAATAAACTCTAATTAAGTTAATATTTGTAGAGTTTATTGGATTTGTGTTTGAATTTGGGCTTAAGCCTGACCAATAGTTATTTATGTTTTATTACCTTATAATATGTTATAATTAAGGTTTTTACATGTGAAAACAGAATTCCAGAGAGAAAGTGTGAACCAAAAACTATATATATTCTTTTTTCTTCTTTATAGTGAAATCAGGTGGCGACACTAATTTTATCTTCTTACATTTTTTTAGATCGTTTCAAACCTGTCAGATTTTGGGATACAAATCCTAACACTAATTATACAACTAACAAACTCTCAAAATACTAAAGATATTTTTTTTGAAAACACAAAAATTCAGGCATTGGCAGAATTGGCTCTAAGAAATTTTTGGATGCTCTGGTTGTATTTCCTTATTGCTTGTCATGGTAGGAACTCCTTTATAGCGGCCGGATGTCGTGATTCTTCTTGAAGAGCTCCAATTCGGTCGCAGTTTTCTGATATGCTATGAATTAGGATGAGGTAATGTTTAGATCTAGGGCAAGACAATACCTTAATAACAGTTTGAGATTGGATAGGATGAGAAAATATAAGAAGATAATTGTGATTACAGATCCCGCACAGATAGATGGGATTATAATTATAGAGGAGATTAAGAATTGAGGAAAGAGAGTTATGACTAACCTTATATTGAAATGAGAAATGATAAACTCAACGAAATGTTAGCGAAAGCAAAACCACGAATCATACGCGGCCTTGCCACGTGGGTAAGAAAGAGATAGAAAAAATAAAATAAATTGAAACGTTTTATTTCCCCCCAAAAACCAAAACCCTCTTTCTCTCTCTTTCTCTTTCGTTTCATTTCCCCTAAACCCACCGATGATTCTCTTCTTTCATTTTTATCGACTTCTCTTTCGATCGATCGAAATGGTAAGTCTTCTTCTGTTTATCTATTGTTCGTTATCTTTCGTTTATCTTCCGTTTCATACTTATTCTCGTCTAGGCTGGTGCAGGTGCAAGTTCATCATCCGACAAAACAACACCAACTCCAAGGTAAAAGTACCATATATTCATCTTTTTATAATCAAATCTGTATAACATTGATGGTTTAGTGCATGGATTAGGGTTAAGATGAATAGGGTTTAGATCATTGGTTTAGGGTTTAGGATTTAGCGATTAGGGTTTAACTGCATTTTGGGTTTAGCTGCAGAAGTAATTTCAATTAGGGTTGTAAAAAAGAGCCATTTCTGGTCCCGAAACCACCTTTTTGGTTTTAAAACCAACATTTCTGGTCCTGAAACCAGCATTTCTAGTCCCAAAATCAGCATTTTTTTGTCCCGAAACCAGCATTTTTATCCCGAAACTAGCATTTCTGGTCCTGAAACCAGCAATTCTGGTCCCAAAACCAGCTTTTCTGGTCCCGAAACTAGTTTTTCTAGTTCTGAAACCAACATTTTTGGTCTTTAAACCAGCATTTCTGGTCCCGAAATTAGCATTTATGGTCCCGAAACCAGCATTTTTGTTCTTGAAACCAGCATTTCTGGTTCCGAAACCAACATTTCTGGTTCCGAAACCAACATTTCTGGTTCCGAAACCAACATTTCTAGTTCCGAAACCAGCATTTCTAGTCCTGAAACTACCTTTTCTGGTCCCGAAACCAGCATTTTTTGTCCCGGAACCAGCATTTATGTTCCGAAACCACATTTTCTAGTCCTGAAACCACATTTTCTAGTTCCGAAACCACATTTTCTGGTCCCGAAACCAACATTTCTTATCCTGGAACCAATATTTCTGTTCCGTAACCACATTTTTTCTAGTCCCAAAACCACAATTTTTGGTCTTGAAACTACCATTTTTGGGTTATTTCTGGTCCCAAAATCACCATTCTAGGGTGATTTTGGGCCCTAAAATTGTTATTTCGGACCCCAAAATGGTTATTTCAGACTCCGAAATGGTTTATATACGATCTTTTATGGCTATTTTATTTCTTTTTTAAACCAATAATCTTATTGTAATTGTAATTTGACTTGTAGGTCATGTAAAATCCAGGTCTTCTTAGTGATCAAGTTAATGAAGAAATGAGATTATTTGAGATCTCTCGAAATGTATAATAGGTTGTATTTTAAATGTTCTATGAAGGACAAATTGTAACATTGTAAATAAAGTTTTTAATTATGTAAATTTCTAGTATAACAACATTTTCTTCAATTATTTTTGATTTTCTAGTTTTCATTATAATGTTTCAGATTAAAAAATATTCAAAAAAGTGTTTCTACATAGCATAAATCAAACAAATATATTTTTTTAAAACAATTAAATAATCCTACATCAAACAAGTCTTTATAAAAAAACTGATGAGTTTTCAATTAATGTGTATTGAAGCTAAATTAACGTGTTTTTCAGGGGAGTACGCGTTGACGCTTCTTCATATCACCCTTCTTTTTCATAAAGATCATTTTTTCTTTACTCTTCATTAATGGACTCCTTATGATCTCTATAACCATAGATGGCATTTTTGTCCATATAATTCATTATTGATTCATTTGTATTAGAGATTTTGTATAGAAAAAGAGTAATGAAAAGACAATCAAGTTTACTGAAATTCTTTGAGCAAAAATTATATATATGTCTGTTCTTTATAATAAACCAACAACACAACTCAAATGTAATCTATTCTCCAGACCTCTCCAATAGATCATTGTTATTCTTCACTGTCTACGCCGGAGAAATGACAGTTAACTGCAAAGAAACGAAACAGCCATAAAAGTTCTTATAGAAATCATTTCGGGGCCCGAAATCACCCCACAAAATTTGGGACCCAAAATCACCCCGAAATGCTGGTTTGGGGACTAGAAATTTTGGTTTCGGAACTAGAAATAGTGGTTTCGGGACTCTTTTTTACAACGCTAATCCAAATTGATTCAGCAGCTAAACCAAAAATGCAGCTAATATAGAATATTGATATCCAAATCTTTTACAACTCTAATCTAAATCGATTCAGCAGCTAAACCATAAACGTTAAATATAAATATTGATATAACAATCATTTCGAATGGAAGATAAACGAACGAAAGAAAAAAGACTTGTCATTTTGATCGATCGGAAAAGAAGAAGTCGATGAAACGTTTCAGTAAGATCGTTAGTGGGTTGGGTTTTGGGAAAATGAAACGAAAGATAAAGAGAGAGATTATCGTGGGGGTTTTGGTTTTGGGGAAAAATGAAACGTTTCATAAATGGAAGAAGTTTACCATTTCGATCGATCGGAAGAGAAGTCGATAAAAATAAAAGAAGAGAATCGCCTGTGGGTTTAGGGAAAATGAAACAAAAGAGAAAGAGAGAATGAAAAAAAGAGAGAGAGAAAGAAGAGAGTTTTTGTTTTGGGGAAAATGAAAAGTTTCAATTTAATTATTTTTTTTACTCTCTCTCCTACCCACGTGGCAGACCACGTGAGATTCGTGGCTTAGCTTTCGTGGGAATTTTATTGAGAATATCATTTCTCTATTGAAATATTGGTTGAATGTCTTACATTCTCAGATTGCTGCCTTCTTAATCATTCAATTGTTGTAACCATTTTTCCCTCCAAGTTTTCCTGCTAAAACCTATTACAGATGTCCAACCCAATTTTTCTTTTCTCACCTTTTATTTAGCTACTAAAATATAAAAAATTTCTGTTAAAACAACTTATTTGTAAAATAATTGCCAATGATTATACCCGCCAACTTATTCCAGGGCTTACATCCCTAATTCTCAATTCTCTTCGTAACATTAGCCTCTCCATCACATCTTGTTCGACCACGAACAAGCTGAGAGTCAGAAGTAGTTTTCCCCATTGACAACACAAAATTGGGAGAACGATCCATCAACATAGATTCTTCTTCCCATGTTGCATCATCATCAGAGGAATTAGACAATCTAATCAAGAACTAGCCCATGTTAATTCCTTCTTTCCACACCACTCTTTCATCAAGAATAGCCATTGGTTTAAAGCATCATTAGTGCACAATATTGGAATATGAGGAGTAGCCAAGACAACACCTACTCTTTTCTTCAGCCGTGAAACATGTATAATATTGTGCATTCGTGATGTTGAAGGAATGTCTAGCTTATATGCAACTTTTCCATTTTTTCCACCACCAGATAGGGTCCATAGAATATTGGACTAAGTTTGTGCAATTTTCCTCGAATTGATAAGTGTCGTTATGACTATAATTTAACAAACACCCAATCCCCTACTTCATACACACAATCCACCCATTTTTATTAGCTTGTTATTTCATGCGGTTTTGGGCTATTTGAAGATGAAATTTCACCAGATTAAGTTAAGGGCTTCTTCCCTAATAGATAGGCTACGATCAACCGCTTCTACTTTTGAATCCCCAGTCAAATAAGGATAATAAATTGGTGTTGGTTTTCCATATACAATATCATACGGTGATGATAAAGTTGTCGAATGAAAGTTGGTATTGTACCACCATTTCGCTAAAGGAAGTCAAGTTACCCATGACTTAGGCTTTTGGCCAACCATACAACATAAATATGTTTCCAAACTCTGGTTGACTACCTTAGTTTGACCATCAGTTTGTGGATGATATATCGATGACATGGCCTGTTGAATGTCCTGCAACTTACATAATTCTCTCCAGAATGTAGTTACAAACATCTTGTCCCTATCACTTATAGTAGTTAAGGCCATACCACAGAGCTTAAAATATTGTCAAGGAATACCTGAGCAATTGTACTTGTTGAATATGGATGTCGAAGACTGATAAAATGTACCATCTTTGAAAGTCTGTCTACTACCACCAAAATTGGATGTCGAAGACTGATAAAATGTACCATCTTTGAAAGTCTGTCTACTACCACCAAAATTGCTGAGTACCCATTAGATTTAGGCAATCCCTCAATGAAATCCATAGATGTGTCACTCCAAATTGACTTAGAAATAGACAAAGGTTGCAGCAACCCTTGGTAACCTTGAGTTTTCCATTTTTATTGTTGGCAAACATCACAATTTCTTATAAATTCTCGGACATCCCGTTCTAATCTTTGCCAATGATAAGTTTGTCGAAGTTTCTGATAGGTGACCATCACCCCGAATGTCCACCCACCGTTGAGTTGTGCATTGTAGAAATTACATAATTTCTCAACCCTTAATCAACACCTACTACAATCCTTCCTTCCTCAATTGTTTATTAATGAAAGTGAAACATTCCACCCCGAAACCATCTCTTTCCAATGTGAGTATAAGTTTTGTCCAACTTTAGATTTCACGTTTGAGGAGCTTGCCTTAGGCTATATAATGTTTTTTAATTTGAGCACCATATTTCCATTCCTTATGACTTTGAGTCCTTCTGGTTGAGTCATGTATACTTCCTTTTCGAGTTCTCCATTGAGAAAAACTCGAAACTTTGTTTTTAGCGCGAATGGTTGTCCCGTTTGTTTTGCAACTAGAAATATTCGACAAAGTTGTTTTGGAGGAGAAATTTGCGGAACACCAGTAGTCATTCCCTTATTCACTAGGGACTTTAATGCTTGGAAGTTAACATGACCGAGACGAGCATGCCTTAACCATGATGGATCTTTAAGATTAGCCAAAAGGCTAACTGATTTTGCCAACTTCAAGCAAACTTGATATAGTCGATTATGAATTCTTCTCACTTTCATGATAATGCATGAAGGGTTCTTAGCAAAGACTTTAAGCTCTTCTTCATCCATCACCACCATGTGACCTGTCTCAGTAGGTTGTCTAAGACTCACCAGATTACTTTGTAAGGAAGGAATGTAAAAAACTCCATCGATAAACCATTGGTTGCCATTTTTGCATTCGAATATGATAAAACATTTTCCAAAAATTTGTATTGTGGAACCATCTCCGAACTTCACCTTCCCAGTTACTGCCTCATCTTGTTCAAAGAACTTCTCTTTATCGCATGTCATGTGATTGTAGGCTTTGTTGTCCAAGAACCAAACACCTATTGATGTCTCGTTGTTCTTATCTCCTTGGGTTTCTGTAGCCAGCTTCATTTCATTCAGCATGACAATATTAATTGGTGGAATCTCCTCCAAGATTGCGTTAAGAAATGTTGGTTCAACGTTGTCCGCGTGGGTAAGGTGTTCTACCTCGTTCTTCTTTTCTCTACACTGTGTTGAGTGATGTCCCATCTCGTGCAATTAAAATAATGAATGTGACTTTTGTCTCGAGGAGCTCCTCGACCATTCGAACCACCTTCTTTGTCTTTTTGTGACAGTGCTCCTCGGCCTCCTCTCCCTTGGCCTCTGCCTTGGGTTCTACCTCATCGACCAGAGGTCTCACCATTTGTGGAATACACTTCCTACGAGTCTTTCTCATCCTTTATAAACAGTGTCTTCCACTCCACCTAAGTGAGTAACACTTGTCCTTCGCTTCCTCCAACGCTTGCATGTGCGCTCCTCGAAGGCCTTTATCCTTCCAACTACTTCCTCGAATGTTAACATCTCGAATTCATAAAACTGCTCAATGCCGACTATCACACCAATAAACCTTTCTAACACTGTGTTGAAGAGCTTATTTACTAACGAGCATCATTGAGTGTTTCTCCAAGGCTCGAGTACCTGAACAATATGGATGTGAGTTGACCAACATATTGATCGAGCGATTCAATTTTCATGTGCATCGTAGCGAACTCACTCTTCAATATCTACAATCGTGCATTCTTCACTCAGTCTGCGTCAAAAAATCCGTCTTGAGATAGTTCCACACTTCTTGCGTTGTCTTCTTATTTGCCACCTGCTTAAGAAGATCCTCAGAAAATGCTTATAGAAGATGCGACCTCGCCTTGTTATCGAGTCGGGCATCAATCTCTATGCATGATGCTGACTTCAATGCCTCCCACACTCCTTGGTCCTCCATTAAAGCCTGCACACAAATCACTCAACTGGTGTAGTTCGTGAGTGTTATTTGCGGATAGTGGAATATGTCATTATTTTGTTGCGCTCCTGATGACCCTGCACCGATCGACATTTGATCCCACTGGATTATTTTAGGCCTGCACCTGATGCTCTGATACGAATTGTTGGTCCATGTACAAAAAAACTCACAAGAACTTGGGGAAATTTTATATGAGATCTTCAATAAATACAATATGAATTACTCTCTATTTTTATGAATAAGAAAAAACTCTTAATCTACTAATTTAATCAAACTTATTGCAGACCTTTCATTTCCCTCATCAATGAGAACGTTCAATTTTTTAGATTATTGCACTTTTCATTTTTTACATTATTGCAGAACTTTCATTTCATTGTAGAGGAATAATGCAAGAGATTCTAGCTAACTCTAATCACTTAAACTTGAATTCACGGAAATTTTGAAGAAAACAAGATTTAATGATTTCAGACAAATAAATTGTTACAGTGGGTTTAGGATGAGTCTAGGACGACTTTAACGAGTTATTTAGGCTTTTAAAAAGTGTCGAGCACTCTTAGAATGTAACTTGGTGCCTTGAATCACGAATTTGATTTTACAGCAAGTTCTCCTAAACCTGAGCCCATACTAATACCTATGGCCCGTTTATTTATGTCTTCCGTTATTTTAATCATTTTCTAATTTAAATGTCTATAACGATTTTCTAAAAATTTAGAAAAAATAGAAAATAGATTAGATTTTCTAGACAAAATGAAAAAATCATTTTATTTGTTAGGATCCTTTAGGATGATTTCTCTATTTTTATAAGCTTATAACTTGAGTTTTATCACTCTAAAAATGTGAGAAAAATTCATGGATGATTCAAATATTTTATTTGACCTCTCTATGCATTGATTTCAAATTTGGAATAATTTCAGATTTTAAACACTTTTGTCCTCTCGCATATCATTGTATGCAATATTGATATTTATTTATTTTAGTTAAGTACAATTATCTTGGGTACCTTATACGCATGTTTATGGGCAGACTGGACATAACCATTAGGTACATGTTTATTGATAGTCTGGGCATAACCCTTTGACGTAAGCTGGAAGTAGGTTTAAAAAATGAAGATTGCATGTTTAGACATTAATTTAAAATTTAGTATAATTTTTCATGTTTTGAAAAAATTAACGGTTTTAGAGTAGAGGTCGTCGTTTTGGACGGACGTGTGGGGCATAACGTCGATGCTCATTCCCACACGTAATCAAATACTGAACCTAGTTTTTTTTTACAAAACTCTATTTCTTAGTTTCTCACGGAGCAAGCTAGGTGTCGACTCTTTTGAGCCAACACTCATCCATAATGATCCTCTTAAGAATGAGCTCACTTTGAGTCAATTCCTCAATTAATCAATTAATGAAACATTCTTAGGAATAATTTGGAAATGAAACATACAATTTCAATCCTTCAATTTCAATCCTTCGTCCCCTCGGGAATTCGAGAGGAGGTAAGGCATATGGCTAAAAGTGTCTCGAGTGGATTTTTCCGGATTGGGCGTTTTGGACGCTTTCATGACCAAATTATCCTCTTGATGCATCCTAAGAATTAGGACGAATAATAAATCATTAAAATAAGATGTAATAATCATATTTTCTAAATGACTAAAGATTTTGACTAGAAACCGTCATTTTAGACTGACATGAGAGATAAAAGTGTTGATACACTTTGTCCGAATGAGAAGCCAGAAAACTTACGGGAAATGTGTAACTAAGAATTGAACCCAAAAAAAGAATTGAACCCAAAAAAACATAATTTCTTATAATGGTTTACAAATTTTGTTTGTTTTAACTCTAGATAAGCCATATTTGTTCTATTTGTATCAATAAGTCAACAAAATTATAATCAATTTCACAATCAAAACTGAAACAAAACTGAACTATTAAATGAAAGAAAAGAAAACAGAGTTTCCCATAGATGTTGAAATGTAACTACTGTACACATTAAGTTCAAATTTCCAAAAAGTTTTGTTTGGCAATTTTTAGAGGTGAGAATCTTATATTCCAAAATTGCCAAACAAAACTTTATATTTCCAAAATTGATCTTTTTTCTCTTTTTTTTTTAATCTTCCCTTGTAAATGAAACCCCCTATTTATTAGAGAAATACAGAGGCGCCCCAGTTTTTTTCTTTTGTTTGAATTGACCTTCTAACTTCTTCTGCGTTGAATTAGAACCTCAAATTGCGGCCTGGATCTTTGACCAGCCCAACTACCTGCAAAATAATTAAATAAAACTATTTCTGATTTTTTATTTTGTATTTGTTGTTTCATAATATAATATATCTATATATTATTTTTATTTTTATTTTTTTAAAATAAATATTTTAAAATGCGATAAAAAAGTTAATTTAATTGTACATGATGTCGATACCAAATTTATTAGTTAATAATATAATGCAATGAATTCATTTAAAATAAGTGTGTTAACTCGAACTTTTAAGATATAAATTGATGTTTAAAACGAGTTTATAGAATTTCATAATAAACATTAAGCAATAAATGTTACATATTTTTGTTTTAAGACTATATTTTGTATAATCAGCTTATATGTTAAAAATTTAGTTCGAACTTTAACAATAATATTTTTTTAAACTTTATTTCTTTAAAAATATATTGTCTAAAGTTGAGCCCCAATTTCATATTTTACAATTCGATTTTTTTAGAGTATAAATAAAGAAATGATAAATAAAAACATAAAGTTCTTATTCCCCAATTGAGAGCGACAGGTGAAAGTATCGAGGTGAACCAAGGCGGAAGTATCGAGGCGAACCAAGGCGGAAGTAACGAGGCGAACAAAAACGGAAGTAACGGGGCGAACCAAAGCGGAATTAACAAGGCGAAAGCGAGATTAAAGAGGCGAAAGCGAAATTAACAAGGCGAAAGCGAAATTAACAAGGCGAAAGCGAGATTAACTAGGCGAAAGCGAGATTAACTTCTCTTCGTAATAGGTATACAATTCATGTAAATTAGTTATTTATTTTTCTCATTTATAATCTCAAAACTCTATTTCCTATCTTGAATTTGATTCATGATTTGAAAAATCTTATATATTTTAACTTGATTTGACTACTGAGAACTCTATTTTATAATAAATTTGAATTGATTTGTGATTCAAAAATTTACATGCGTGCGATGAAACTTGATACAAGTATAAATCAGGGACACTAACTATCTGAAACATATAAGACCTTTTCCACTATTAAAGTGAGCTTTATAAATCCAACTATTACTAATCTATCTCAAAGTTAATATGGTCTTTAACTCTATAATTTATTGAATAATACTAGTACATCAATTATATGTTTACTTGTTCCTTAGAACTCATGCCAATGGTGCACTAATTTGTTTTAAACTCATATATAAATGGCAAACATTGTTGTTCCTCTATTGAACAACCTGTCTTTGTGCTCCAAGCCAGTTTTTGAGTTTTCTTTTTGCTTATATGCTAGGTAGATTGGTTTGTATGATTATTCTTAGATCCTAAAACATTAAAAGCAATCTATTTATGTCTTTTTTTTGCTTTCTTAAATACAGATCTTACTAATAAAATATTGTTTGGATTTACATTTGAATCCAATAATACATTCATAATTTCTTAAAAATGTAGTAGTACTTGGATAATATATGTTTGTGGTCCAAATCTCACATAAAGAAATCTCACATAGTACTTAAAGTAGAACTTTAATTAGCATCCATCATAAATTGCATGATTTATGATCTATGTTACATGTATCTTAATATGTTCATATCCTTCAATTTATCCTATTTAGGAGGTTTAGTTATGGTTGAAAATCATACTAGTTATCAGTAGTGACCTCACATAAGTTTTATTTAAACAAGGAACAAGACACTATATATGCCAACATGTTACTTGATGTAGGAATACATTAATCTTAATGACATAAACCTACATATATTGGCTCTTGAAATAGTTATATTTTGAGGTATTGTTAATTTTAGTTGCTAGTAGTTTAGTTAGAGATAGCAGCATGAAACATTACCCATCAAATAGAATTGTACCTGGCCCTATACCCAATTTCAATATAATTATTGTCCCTAAGTCTAAGTAGTTTACTAGATGCTTAGGTTTTAGCATAAGTTTACAAACTGATGGGTATTGTAAATGAACTTTAATGGAGTAACAAACTGTTAGGCCTACGCATCAAGGCCTCGGTCCTAAATATTTATGGCACCTTTTTTCTCAGCCCTATGGTGCACATGGGCCGGTTTATGTTTTTTGTTGAATAATTCTGTTTTGTTTTCTTTCTCTCTTATTTCTCTCAAACCGAATTCTGTTATTCTTTTAAAGTTGTTGTAACAAGTTGGTAACCGAATACTCTTGGGTAATTCAGTCGTTTTAAATGCTGATGCCCACCCCACTTTTTGGGGGATGAATTGAAGTTTGTGAAACTTGTTACTCTAAGTTATTCTCTCGGTCTTGGACCCCTATCTTGGATTACTAGGTTTATTCTAGTAGTATTTCTCTTCTCACTTTCGGCTCTTCTCTCCTTAACCTCGAATTCTCTTCTCACCCAATGTCCGCTGCACTTGAATATTGAATTCCACCATTGGTCCCAACTATCAAGAACCCATTTTTGAATTAAAGAACTCGAAAGGCTCGGTTATTGTTTCAAGCTTAACATATTGGTATCAGAGTTGGTCGATTCTCAACATGGTAGAAACTCGCCAACAATCAGAAATGGATGCGCTCAAGGACTTTATTGAAAATTTGTCCCAACAAACAGCCGTGATGCAAGCTACCATAGACCGAAGATTTGATGCGGCTGAAGAACGAATGTCAGCCTTTGAGAGCGGGGCATCTGGAAATGTGCAAGAACCCCGCCACAGACCCTATGATGATAATTCTTGCCACGGTCCTTCCCCATTTAGGCCCCAGCACCCTGGCCAGAACCGCGACCAACACTATGTTCCTCCCACTCGGCTAACCAAGGTCGATTTTCCTCGGTTTGATGGGTTGGATGTCGAGAGCTGGCTAATATCCGCCGAGCAATTTTTTAGGGTGGACAAAACTAGGGATGCCACTAAATTAGAAATCGCCCCCATTCACTTTTCTGGCGAAGCAAGAATGTGGTATGTGTCATATCTTCAAAACCGCAATCATATGGAAGCATTATCTTGGGACGTGTTCAAGAGAGACCTTATGACTCAATTTACACCGTCTATACACGACACACCATTGAGACAACTGATGAATTTGAATCAGGTTGGGTCGGTTCAAGAATATAATTTGCGATACATGTCAATCTCTCAAAAACTCTACATCATGCCAAGGGAATACGTCATAGATTGCTACTTGTCCGGTCTAAGGGAGGAGATTGCAAACTGCATCAGGTTGCGATTCCCGGATTTTTTAAACGAAGTCATGGCCATGGCTAAAGTCCAAGAAGCAATATATCGGTCCTTAATGAGCAGTGGTAACTTGTACAGCGTTGAAGCACCGTTGCTGCCCACGCTATACAATATCAACACAGCCGGGCCAAGCACCAATACCGACTTCAAGAATTCATCATATGGGTCCTCTTCAAATGCAAACCAGGACCATGTTAAGCAATTAGACCCAGCCTCAATGGATGAAAAGAGAAAGAAGGGCATATGCTACTCTTGAAATGAAAAATGGCAACCAAACCATAGGTGTAAATCAAAGTTATTCATGGTCTCGGCCAATCAAGAAGACCAAGAACCCGATCAAGAACTTGTTTTTGATGATCTACCTTCGTTGCTCGACCCAAGGGATGAACCAGCCATATCCTTACATGCCTTGACCGGTTCTAAAGCTTTTCAAACGCTCTAGATTCTTGGCAAAATTGGGAACTTGCCGGTAGTGATCCTAATCGACACAGGCAGCACCCACAATTTTATCAATAGCAGGATTTTGGAGAAAATAGACCACAAAAGCATAGTAACCCGGGTGCAATCGGTTAGAGTGGTCGATGGGTCTAATGTGTTATGCTCTAGTGTTTGCAAAGACTTGAAGTGGTCGATGAAAGACAATGAATATCAAACAGAAATGAAGGTAACTTCCATGGATGAATATGATATTGTGTTGGGCATTGAATGGCTGATTACTCTAGGCCCGTCATCTTGGGACTTCGAAAAGTTGACCCTATCCTATGAGAAGCAAGACAGAACCACGGTCCTAAAGGGGATTCCTCGGTCGCAGGCCACTTTGATGCATGGAAACCAGCTGGAAAAGACTTTAGATGAATGTAGTGTTGCTGCCAAAATGCAAATAAAGAGTAAGCCCGAAGGCCAAACTGTTTCCCTCGCGGCAATGACCTTGGAAGATATTCCGGAAGATCTAATTAGAAGCTATGGCTCATTCGATGGCCCTGTTATGCTGGTTCGGGAAAAAGACTTGGCCTGGATTTTTAAAGACACTATAGAGTATAATCGAAGCTGGAAGAAATTATTTTTGCACCAGGCGCTGGAGATATTGCAGCAACAAAGGTCAGCTCTAAACAATGAAAAACACGACCTTGGGTGCATAAAAATTCCTTACATGGGCGGAGTGGCAAGTGACCCGGTAGTGCAAAAGACTACGAGGACCCGACCAACTCCACTATTGAAACGATTCTGCCGAAAGTTTTTTAAGAAGTCCGGTCCTATGTTGCGACCCTTACTGAATTTACTGAAGCCCGACCGAAGCAATATTTTTGAAGTTGAAGATGCGCATTAGAGGCTGACCAGTCCAGGGTCTTTTCATCGAGGGAGACAACTTTGAAGGGGGAGATTATGTTAGGCCTACGCATCAAGGCCTCGGTCCTAAAATATTTGTGGCACCTTTTTTCTCGGCTCTATGGTGCACATGGGCCGGTTTATGTTTTTTGTTGAATAATTCTGTTTTGTTTCCTTTCTCTCTTATTTCTCTCAAACCGAATTCTGTTATTCTTTCAAAGTTGTTGTAATAAGTTGGTAACCGAATACTCTTGGGTAATTCAGCCGCTTTAAATGCTGATGCCCACCCCACTTTTTGGGGGATGAATTGAAGTTTGTGAAACTTGTTACTCTAAGTTATTCTCTCGGTCTTGGACCCCTATCTTGGACTACTAGGTGTATTTAGTATTTCTCTTCTCACCTTCGGCTCTTCTCTCCTTAACCTCAAATTCTCTTCTCAGTCTATGTCCGATGCGCTTGAGTATTGAATTCCACCATCGGTCCCAACTATCAAGAACCCGTTTCTTGAATTAAAGAACTCGAAAGGCTCGGTTATTGTTTCAAGCTTAACACAAACACATGTAAAAAATATAAGATTTAACTTCCATTAATAAAATCAAGTAAGACTTGAGCTAGTAAAATGTTTTTTTTAATTATGGAGAACTATTATAACATCCACAGTCATGACCCTCTGCTTCAACTCAAAACTTCTAGATGGAATTGAATTCGTGACAATTTAGTCTCTTAAAACGATTTTTATCACTGGACTATCTTAGTAGGTTTGAACTAGGAAAAAGTTAAATGAACCAAGATAAGGTTTAACTATCATTATTGCAAGTTATTATATGTATGTTTACGTTGTTACAGTTGAAATGTGAATTGACTTCTAATTTCTTAATTTTTTAAATTTAATTTATTATCTAGTTTTCTAAATAATTTTAAATGAAAAACTCCACTTTCACTCATTTCATCTATATTTTCTCTTTAATTTTTTTAGTCCGCCTTAAATTTTGTCAAAGTCCACCGCAATTCTAATTACTGAATTCTGATAAGTTGTTATTAAATGTTTGTTTATTTGATTATTAGGGATTAAACATAGAAAGAGATACTTCCGCCCTATTGAGAGTGAAGATTGTGGAAGAAGGAAGTCTGAAAGGAAAAATCAGAGCACCCAAAACGAGATCAAGAGGCTACATTTGTTTTTGTAAAAGGTATGTCATGTAAATTTACTTTTATACTGATTTGACTCATGGTTCAAAGTTATATTTTCCTAACTTAAACTGGTACATGATAACTCTAGCTATTTATCCATTTTCAAATGACTCCTCATCCAAAAACTTTATAATCTTGACTTAAATTAAGTCAGGATGAAACCTGATAAATTAAGGTATAAATATTTAATTTTATTACGTGTATAAATTACCTCAATACAAAACATTAAGGCTCAATTAGATGACCCTTCTTTCACAACTTTACACAAAAAAAAAAACAAATCTTTACTAAGATCATGATTTATGTTTTTTTTTGGAGTAGCCTATCACACCATCTCATCATCTCACCATAATAACATCTCAACCCATCTAAATTTTTTATATTATAACTCCTTAATTAGTTTTGCATTACTTTATGTCATGAGGTCATCAACGTAGGGAGCGACTACCATCATATAATTTTTGTTTCTTTATGTACAAGGTATGCTCATACAGACATTGTCCGGACTCATTTTTTCTTTAAATACTCATAAATTCTCTCATTCCATACACGAGGAGCCTACTTCAGCCCGTAGAGGGGTTTTCTTGATCTTAGCACCTTTTTCTCATCACCTCTCTTCATATACCCGAGTGATTGTTCGACGTACACCTCCTCCTTAAACACTTCATTTAGAAAGGCTGAATTCACATCCATCAATAGAATCGGTAATTGGTTTTGAGAAGCTAACGAGATCATAAGTCGAATTGACTCCATTCTCGTGACAGGAGCAAAGACTTATCATAATGGATTCCCTCCTTTTTTTTATAGACCTTCACCACAAGTCGAGCCTTATAACGCTCAACCTTTCCCTCAACATTCACATTTCTTTTGTATACCCATTTCACTCAGAAGGGTTGAGCTCCTTCAGGAAAGTCGATCAGCTCACAAATTTTGTTGCGTTCAATTGCTCAAATTTCTTCATCCATAGTTAATCTCTATTTCTCGTCTTGTATAGTTTTCTCAAAAAAAAAAACTTAAGTCGGCCAAGAGACATACAACATGGACTTCATTTTTAGTGTCATATATCTCCCACAGACTTCTCATTCTGGACTGTTGAGACTTAGATTCATCTTCTGAATGCTTGGTGGTTGTTGATATCGGAGGCATAACAACCTACGAACTTGTTTCTTCCTCAATCGGGTTACTCCAGTTCCATTCCATCAATTCCTCTACGTGAATATCTCGGCTCGCCACCACCTCCTTGTTAATAGGATCAAACAATTTATAAGCCTTAGATTTTTCATCATACCTGATAAATATGTACTTCTTGCTCTGATCTTCTAATTTTGTCTTGTGCTGATTTGGAACTTGCCCATAGATCACGCTACTAAACACCTTGAGATGAAAGACACCTAGCTTCATATGGCTCCAAATCTCATGAGGCGTCTTCTCTCCTAGAAATGCATTTAGACATCTGTTTTGCACATAGACGGTGCATTGCACTGCCTCTGCCCTAAACTTTTTCGGCATATTCTTTCTATTGAACATAAATTGAACCGTATCGAGAATAGTTTAGCTCTTTCGTTCCACTAGACCATTTTGTTGTGGAGAATGTGGCGCAGTCAAGAAATGTTTGATCTCATGTTTCTCGCAGTATTTGTTGAACTCAATAGAAGTGAACTCGTCTATTCTGTCAGATCGGACTACTTTGATGACTTTGCTTGTTTCTTTTTCCACCATCACTTTAAATTTCTTAAAGGTTTCAAACAATTCTAACTTCTATTTTAGAAAAATAAACCCACGTCTTCCTCGAGAAATCGTTAATTAAAGAGAAGAATTATCTCTTACCACTGAATGATTCTGGAGTTATTGACCCACATAAATTAGTATGGATTAGTCCGAGTTGATTATTTGCTCGGTATTTAAAACTGCTTGGGAAAGAAGTCATCGTTTACTTCCCGATCATACATTCTTCACAGAACCTCTTTTTAAATATAATATTAGGCAGTCCAAGCATCATTTCCTTTTTCACTAGCTCATTCACCCCCCCGAAGTGAAGATGACCAAACCGATAATGTCACTTTATGGCTTTATCCTACAGATCGAGTTGCATATATTTATCTTGAACTATTTTAAGCTCAAGTTTGTATATACTATTTTTCTTTATTTCTACCTGGTCAATGAGCCTCCCGAGTTTATCCTTCAGTTGTAGTTCTCAGTCCTTCATTATATTCTGGTACCATTTCTCCATCAATTTTCTCATGCTCAATATGTTGTTTTTGAAATCAGATACGTAGTAAACATATCTGATCTCTCCGATTCCCACATTTCTTTGTTGATACATGATCTTTCTCCGACATTTGACGGCTACTTTTCAAGTATCTCCAAAAGAAATGGATATGGACTCCACATTTGAGAGTATTTTGAATAAACTCTCGTTAACGCACATGTGGTTACTTGCGTTAGTGTCCAAGTACCAAAAAGAGTTATCAGAACAGTGCAATTTGAAATTGGTTTCTGGAACTTTCTTCACTAGCAACAATCTTTCATCTTCTTTCCGAACAAAGAAGTTTGTTGATTGCTCATTTTTCTTCTCGGATCTATAATCTTTGGAAATATGACATAGTTTCCACAGTTGTAGAATTTTATTGAGTAACAATCATTGGCAATATATCCATACTTTCCACAGTTATAACACTCAATATTGTTATTTGTGTTTTTTCGGCCACCCCGAGTTTGACCTCGGCCATGACAGTTATGTTGGTCGACTTGCTCACTTCCTCGTCTTCCCCTTCCTCTTCCTCTTCCTCTTCCTCTTCCTCTTCCTCTTCCTCTTCCTCTTCCTCTTCCTCTTCCTCTTCCTCTTCCTCTTCCTCTTCCTCTTCCTCTTCCTCTTCCTCGTCCTCTTCCTCTTCCTCTAGTACTCTAAGCATAGAGCACATTCTCATATTTTATTGTCGTCTTCACCTAGAGAGGTTCTTCAAGGGACTCCCCTTATTATTTTTCCTTCTCTACTCATGTGCTTCTAAGAACCCAACAAGCTCTTCAATGGTGAGCATTGCTAGATCTTTAGATTCACTTAGTGTGCACGTGATATTTTTGAAATTATCTATCAATGACCTTAGAATCTTTCAACAACTTGGTTTGATGAAAGACTCTCACCATTCCGATTTAACTTATTCACCACGGTCTCCACCCGAGTAATGAACTCAAATACGCTTTTACACTCTTTCATCCTCATGTTTTCCAAATCGCCCCTTAGGTTTTGAAGTATGACTTGCTTCACCCGTCTGTCTCCTTTATTTTTTATTTCATGTGTATCATATGCTACTTTGGAAGATTTTGTGTCGGCTATCTTCTCAAAGCCATATTCGTTGACAAATCGGTATAGTAGATATAGAGTCTCCCTTGTCTTTAGCTCGAACGACCTTCAACGCGTTCAACTAGGTATTTGAATAGCCATCTGTGTTCACCGGTTTCTCATACCTATTCTCGACCAGATCCTAGTTATCTTGGGAAATAAAAAGTCTTTCATCTGCACCTTTTAGTTGTCATAGTTGACGCATTTTTTCAACTTGGCTAGTGGGATGTCATTGGTTAGATCTTTGACTTCTCTCAATGTTTATACTTAAAATACACTTTTGACACCTTTTGGAGCTTATAGACCTTATCTTCTTTTCCTTTGAGAATGAAGCACTGAGGTTGATTTATATACACATTTCTTTCAGTTTGTCATTGAGGAATGATGACTACACATCGAGCTAATAAATATTTCATCATTTATTAGCGGAAAATATAATTATAGATCGGATTGTGTCTAGCCAAGCTATTATGGAAAATGTATCCCCATAGTCAGTTCATGGTTATTGAGAATAACCTTTTTCAACGAGTCTTAGTGTATTCCTTTGAATGGATCCATTTGGGTTATACTTGACTTTGTAGATCTATTTGACACTTATAACTTCTTTGTCGGTTGTCTTGTCTACAAGATACCATGTCTAATTCTTCGGGATCACATGGATTTCCTCCTCCATTGTTTTTCTCCACGATTCTTCTTTGATTATTTTGTCCACTATTTTTAGGCTCAATTGAATAATTTGCATGTATCATATATATTGTCTATTGATTTGTATCTCTTTAGAGTTAAACTCGGGAATGAGGAGTTTGATACCGCTTTTAGATGTACATAATTAATGTTTAAAGAGATGTTTTGATTGATCATTTTGATCTTGGTGAATACATTTGACTGATCTTATCCCTCAAAGATACTACACTCATTGTTATCAAAATAGAGCTTATATCAATTATCACCAATTGTTTGAGGCTGAGTAAATTTTGGCACAAACTCGACACACATAAGACATTGTTAATACAACCCGGTCCTTCTTCATCTTGATGGTGATCCTTCAAGTCTTTTTGATTTTGCTAGATCTCTATTTTTGAATTGAATAAGGGCATTGATACTTTTGTCGACCTCGGAGAAAATTTATGAGGTCGACATCATGTGGCTGCTACTAGTTATGCGATACACATAGAATTTTTGTGTTTCTCTTAGGCTGTTTGATTTTCTTATCCTGACTTGTTTAATGAGTGTTTTCAGTTTGAAAATCTTTGGAGGTGACCAAATTAATAATATTTGTTGTATCTAGATTGACCTTTGAACTAATAATTCTTCTCGAAGTGATTTGGCTTATTACCGTTATTGTAATTTGATGTGTTGTATTTTTCTTTATCTTTTGAGTTATGTTCACCTTGTCCTCTTGAATATCTTTCATATTTTGATTGGTTAGAACTTAAGTTATCCTCTCCTTCGTTGTTACTTATATTGAGCATTGACTAAAATACACTCTATATTGGTTTTTCAAAATGTCTAGACAATCATTGCTAAAATGATTTTAAGAAATCACTTCTTGGACTGTGAGTGTTGACATGTCATTTGTTTCTTTAATGAAGGCTACAATGTGATCCTATTTTTCAAGAAGGCATATGAGAATCTTTCATACAATTCTCTAGTATGTTACATCTTCATCGTGAGATTTCATATGGATGACCAAATTAAAGATTTTGGTCGAGAACTTCATGAGTGTATTTGTCTCCTTCATTTTGATATTTTCGAATTCTCTTTCACATCTCTCTTTGAAATTCACTCTACAAGATCTCACATGCCTCATTGGTTGTATTGTTTAATGAGGCTTCAAATATCTCTCTTTTCGTATCTCTCCTAAATGTAGAGATATTACTAACTATAATGGCTCAAATAAAAATACTTATTAGATTGACCTTTTTTAACATGGATTCTCTATTTCTAATGGATGTAGCACGGAAAATACTGGAACTAAAAAGTAGCGACTTTACCTTAAGTCATTGATACACTTAGATCAACTTAGTGAAGGGATTAATTTTATTTACTTTTTAAGTACTCAATTGATGAGATGGTGATGCGATCTTATTTTTGATTGTTTTTTATTTGTTTCAATCTTCTTTTATAAGATTTTTGGCCTTCAATCTTTCTTTAGCCTGATTAGATAATGGTGTTGTTTTAGTGATTTCTTTTTAAAAGATTGAACGAGAGATTATGCCAGCTAGTCGGGACTTCTTTAGTTCCTTCAGATATAGTTTATTGAGGTCATTTGATTCTTCTAACTCATTCACTCTATTCTCTAGAATCTCTCATTGATTAAGAGATTGAAAGATAATTTTTATTTTTTTTTACTATAAATCATAGTTTTTACCATTAAATTTCGGAATGAAATGTCAATATTTATTGAGGTCATTAATTTGGGTGGATTGATAAAACCTTGATGCTCTAATTCTAAATTTTATAATATTTTGAGACTTTTAAAGAGAATTGATATTTTATTTTATTTTTTAGCTTTGTATTACACCGCCTTCATTTATAGGCTAAAAAATATTTGAAAAATCTTGTTAATCAAAATTAGAATTCTATTGTTTCACTCATATTTGATTGAAATAAAATATAAGTAAATAATGTAATTAAAAGTTAAAATTTTATACTTTTGACTATCACCAAAATATGTCAAAACAACCATCATTTATAATAAATCTAAAACTAATTTTTTTCCAAACAGATCTGAAACCCATTTGTTGAAAACATCACACACAAAAAAAGACACTTATCTACTCTCACAAATGAGCATAAATGTATTAAAACACTTATCTCAATAAACATTTGAACAAACACATCATTGCACAAACATTCTTAAAGAGGTATTAAAAATACGATAAGAATGAATAATCTACTCTCACAAAGGAGATAAAGTCCACATAAATTTCCCAACACATCAAACTCCAAATGTCTTTGTGTTCACTATGGTGAAAATTTTCACATTAACAATTGTAAAACTATTAAAA
Organism: Impatiens glandulifera; assembly: GCF_907164915.1. Taxonomy (NCBI): domain Eukaryota; kingdom Viridiplantae; phylum Streptophyta; class Magnoliopsida; order Ericales; family Balsaminaceae; genus Impatiens; species Impatiens glandulifera. The sequence continues at coordinate 12,940,935 of NC_061866.1, read as the reverse complement.
AGTTCCAATTTATGACTTTTCTAAGTCAATTCACACTTGTCATTACTTGTATTTCTTTAGTCTCGTTTCTATTATCAAAATAATATTTGTGTGTTTGCAAAAATTTTCTTTTAAAATAAATTTTATTATCAGGAGCCACAACATGCAGTCCCAATCTTTTTCATGATGTTGTTTTGCAGAAATTGTGTCCATTTCATAACGAGATAAGTTGAAGCACATATTTTCTTCCGAGATGAATCGAAATGGAATATTGAAACGTAGTCGGACTAACAAAAATCATAACTCAACAAGCCATGTCGCAAATGAAGAAGTTGACTACATAAGTCAAGTCCCTGCTGGAATCTTATACTATATCTTATCTTTCCTACCATTCGAGTATTGGATAATACTCGGAATGGTTTCAAGAAAGTGGACATATCTTTTGAGGGAGGCCCCCATTTTGATTCTCGACGAGGATTATATCCTTATCAAAATGGCAAGAAGTCAACTTCGACATATGTTACCTGGAGAGGTTTCTATAATTGGTAGACATAAAAAGAACAAAAGTAGGTACATAAAGTTTGTGGACCACACTCTTTTAGTTCACTCGGGTTGTCTCATAAAACTCATGTATCTAAATTTTGAATATGAACCTAACCATCAAAATGATTCAATGATCAACAATTGGGTTCACTTCATGATGACAAGAGATATACATGATCTAGTGCTGAACTTCTCAACCAACCCAAAATTGAACTTTGAGTTGAAATTTCTGGCAGTGAAGCTCACAAAATCCGAATCAACTTATGAACTTCTTGATATGCCTTATGAGCCCAAATTTAGAGGTTTGACTTTGAACTCTTGCAAATTCAAAGCATCATCTTTTGTCGCATTTTCCAACTTAAAGAGTTTACATTTGTCCCATGTTGAAGTGTTTGATAGTTCGATTGGAGAACTACTTTCAAAATGCCCGAGTTTGGAAGATTTGCACATGGATAATTGTATTGTGCCAGAAAACTTTTTCAAGTGTGAAAATGACTTGAAATTAAAAAATTTATGCTTGATAAATTGCCTAACGGAGAGTTGGTGTATGTTCGAGATTGATATATCAGCTCCAGAGCTCTTGAGCTTTTTGATTAGAGGAAAATACCTCATGACCTCAACCATAAGAAAAGCAACCAAATTAGTTGACAGCATGGTTTACATCGAACAGGAGTTTTCTGATTTTCAACAAGGGAATCTTTTAGCAAAGTTTCTTATCGGTATGAAACATTGCAAGATTCTAACATTAAGCAGTTGGTGTATTCAAGTAAGTTTTCATCTATCATTACTCTTTTATCTACACTTATTTTTGTTGATTTCTAATCATTGTTTCATTCTTAATTTGTTTATAAAGGTGCTTTCGACAATAGATTATGTGTTGTCCTATCAACTGCGAGGATTATTAACAAATTTGAAGGAGTTGAATCTCTCAATTGGATGTTCAAAACAAGAACTGCCTGGAATGGTTACCATACTACAGTCATGCCCTTATCTTGAGAGCTTGATTCTGGAATTTGATTGGATCGAAGACATTTATTGGGTAATTAAAAAACAATTCATACAGTTTTTAAATTGCATACAAATATTATTCTTAACACTAACTCAATCTTTTCCAAAGATGGTTGATGACAGAAAAGTGGAACATCTACCCGAAGTTTTTCACTTTGAAGAGGAAAAATATTTTGAGACTCCAAAGCCATACATTCGTTTTCTGAAGAACTGCCTCAAAGATATTCAGTTAAAGAAGTATATGGGCGAAGAAAACGAGATACGAATAGTGAAGTATTTGCTCCAAAATGCACTTGTATTAGAAGATTTGGTGGTCTATGTAAATTCTTCTGCAGATATTTATTCAGAATGGCAAAACTATTTCATCGAGTTTGACGAGGAAATGAATTGGCAAGAACTGCGGGATTTACCAAAGGCATCAACCAATGTCAAGTTGTATGTACTAGAAAATTAATCTTTTCTATGTTCCATGAAAACCCATTGCATGGATTCATGTTTTTCTTGTAATAAAGATTGTGAAAACCTCTTAATGGTATTACATGTAATGTTCTAGATGAATTAAGTACAATAAGTTGACTCAAGGCTAATTTCTTAAGATTTTACTTACAGTCATGATTGTTGTTGATGATTTTTATATTTTTCAGTCTTTTTTAAATTATTACAATAGATGCTTTAATTAGAAAGTTAAAAGTTTATAATATTATAACTAAATTTACTAATTCCTTTTACAACATTATTTACAATTATTATAAAATTGAAAGTTTATAATTTTGGTAACAAAATTAGTAAATTGTTCTTATGCATGGTTTATCTTTGTAATAAATTTTGTCATTGGTCAGTAACATTGTTTACAATATTTGAAAATTGTTTATAATTAATTAGTAATTCATTCTGTAATATTATAAAATGTATTTGTGATGTTTTCATAATGCGATTAGTAATTTGTTCTACAATATTTTTTGTTGTGTATTTTTTATTACAACATTATTTACTATTTTAAAGAAATGTGACGCTACTCAAGTTAAATTTTTAATAAATTAAATTTATTTATTCAATTACATGATACATGTCTGTTATTTTTTCTTTTTTTAATTAAATTTATGTTATTTAAGATTTTATGATATTTTGATCCCTTAAAACTATTATTGTTACTCAAATAACTTAATGAGTTAAATTTATTTTTAAAAAATAATTATTTTGGTACTAGAATATATACCAAACTAAATGTTCGATTAAAAAGGTTCTCGTGCGAAAAAGAGGAAATACAACTAGTAAGGTATTTGCTCCAAAATGTATTTTGTTGGGAGATTTGGTCATATATTTGTCGATAATTTGTTCTCCAAAATCCATATTGCATTGGAAGATTTAGTTATATATTTAAATTCTTCAAATATATATTTCTTAAAATGCATAACTTATCTTTGCCAATTGCACAAAAAAAATTATAAGAATTATTCCATTTATATTGAGAAATTGAAATTGATTAATCATAAAAAGTTCTGACTTTTTTGCATTTGATAAACTTATAATTGACTATTTGAAAATATATTTTATTAAAGGAAAACCATTTAATTTATTTTATTTTATTTTTATTTTGCGAATAAGTGACATTTATTTTTATTTTTAAATCACTTTTGTATTTAAATTATGTTAGTGAGTTCATATAAGATATTAAATACAATACTCATTTCAATCACAAACATATATCACTCAAATCTCAAAATAAATCTTTGATAATATTGATTTATGTATGATATCTTGGTTTAATTTATAAGTACACACTCTTGACACACATGTAACTTTGTATATAAATCACATAAACAAAGGCCATCAAATTTTTATGACCAATCCTATTTGTGTTTCTGTTCAAGCCAATTAGAATTTGAGTTGAGTGTATTAAAAAATAAATTAAAAATAAAATCTGTTGTAAAAGAAAGTCTGACTCGTTTATATTATTATTATTATTATTATTATTATTATTATTATTATTATTGTTATTATTATTATTATTCAGAGAAAACTCTAGGTGAACCAATACTTCACTTCATTTGAGAAATATTTAAAGATAATAATCCCTTTAGAAAATGATACATGATCGTTTCACTTGAGAGCTCTTCTCTCTATATAATAATAACAATTCATTTTTTTTTAATAAATAGTATTTTTAATAATTATTTTTATTTAAAAATAATTATATAATATTTTATATAAAAATATATAATTATTATCATTTCTAATTAATCATTTAAATTAGATAGATGGTAAAATTTTGAATTATTTATATAAAAACAATATAACATATCTTGAACAAAACCTTAACTTAAGGTATAACATGTACAAATGCATTAATATTTGTATACATTTATTTAGTGATATAAAAATAAATAAGAAAAATATATTATTTTTAATAATTTATTTAATTAAAATTATTGGAAAAATAAATAATAAACATTTAACTTTTGATAGTTCAATGACATATTTAACATAAATGGAAAAAAATAATCTCTGCAAAACCTTGAAGATACTAAAAAGGCTTATCTTCCCCGTACATGCCTAGCCAATATTTTCTCCTTTTAATATTTGCATTGTGTACAAATAAATATAGGTGGATAAAAAAAATATTTATGACCAATTCTTTCTTTTTTTTAAATCAGAAAAAAAAATATATTATTTTTTTGAAATAATTTATAAATACTGAAAAAGTTTATTAAATAAATATTATATTAATTATGTGAAGTTAAATAATCTAAATGTTGGATAAATAAGTTTATGCCTTGTAGGTTAGTATTGTTATATAAGACTGTTATAGCACAGCTGGTGCCATATGGTCTATGTTAATAATAAAACAAAAAACAATTATTTTTAAGTTCATTTTTTTAAATTACTTATTTTATTTCTTTAATTTATAAATATATTTAACAGTTTATTTTTTAATATTTATAAATTATTTCCTTAATTAAATTTTAAATTAATTAAAATTTTATTTTTTCAAATTTCAGTATATGGGTTTTTTTTGCTAGGTTGATTTCTTTTCTTCAAAAGATGGCCCAACATTCAGAAAATTGTGTATATAAGAGTCCAACTTAAATATTATTATTATATTTTCTAAATAATGTGTCAAAATTTCAATTTGATTTAATATTAATTATTATATTATTTATTAAACTTTTATTAGTAAAATCTTAATTTGAATATGTATTATTCTATTAGAAAATTTACAAAATATATATTTTAATTGTTAATCGATTAAAGTATGTTAATTAGTAGAATAAAATTAGTCCAAGCACTGGGATGGAAAGATTATCTTTTGTTCAAATAAATAATTGTATAATATTTAATTAAAAGATTAATTTTAATAAAACTATTAGTATTTTATCAAATATAAATATTATATAGTAATAATGAGGAATAAGAAAATTACTGAGAAAATTAATTATTATTCATAATATTATTAAATTCATATAATACTTTTTTTAAAATTATAATTTAACTAAAAATATTTCTTAAATAATAATTAATTTTTATTTTAATTATCTTAAAAATAATATATAAATTTTATTTTCATTTAAAAATGAATTTTATTGATAAAAAATAATTTTACAAGAATTATAAATAAAATAAAAAAATTGAATAAGCTAGAATAAAGAATTCTGTTTTTAAAGTTTATTATGCTTAGTGACTTAGCATTCTTTGTGTTTTTTTCACACACAATCAAACAGAATCATAATTAAGCATTACATCGAATGCATACTATTTTTATGGTTTTAACTTTAATACTTATTATTTTTTTATTAATAATAGTACAATATTTATAAAAAGAATCAAAGTCTCCAATATAAATTTTAATAATTGAATATGATTTGTAATATATTAAACTTTATAATTTTAGAGTTTGAGATTTAAAGTTAAACAGAAATATTAATTTTAGTGCCTTATAAAAATTAAAAGTTTAAAAGTATTTGTTAGTAAAATAATATTTCTTTTTATTTAAAAAAAATGAAAATAAAATTGAATAATAATATGTATGTTTGTGACTTTTTAAGTGATGTTTATAAGGAAAATCAGATTTTATGTTATAAAATATTAATATTAAAATTTTATAAAAATATTTTTAGTCTCATTTGTTAAGTTTTTAAGGTAGATAAACATATTAAAAATAAAAGACAAATTTTAAAATATAATAAGATACAGCAAATTTTAATGCAATTTTATTCCAAAAAAATGTGTAATCTTATATACAAATTAGGTTTTGGAACAAACAAATTAATAACTAAAGAAATGTACTGTCAGTTTATTGATAAAGACAAATAAAGAAAAAGTATAAATATTAAAAAATATATTATAAACTAAGTTCTCAAATTTGTTAATAATTTAAAATTTATTCATAAAATTTATTTTATTTAAAATGACAAATTCAAATTAAAAGCAAAATATTTTAATCTAACTTATTTAAAAAATATAAATTATCATAGAGTTATTTGATAAACATTAGTAAACACCACTTACACAGAAGATATTGTGTAAAATGAATGATTCATAATATGGTTTAAATACATATAATTCTCTTAAAAACATTTATAAAATTTGATTTATTTTATAATTTATTAAAATTATTTTAAACAATAATTAATTCTTTAACTTTTAGTTTAAAATAAATTTAATTAATAAAATAATATTTTATAAATTATAAATTAAAATAACAATTTCAGTTTTAAACCTATAGCAGTTTCTTTATCGGGAACAAGTATTATGCACGATATAGCAGTTTCTTTATCGGGAACAAATATTATGCACGATATGACATGACACGACACATTATTTACCACGATTGTCTTTCTATTACTAAATTTAATAATTTTATTAATTATTTTTTATTAATAATGATGTAATATTTTTAATATTTAAAGTTGTAATGATAAAATTTTAATAATTGAATATTAATAATATAATTTGAAAAATAGTAAAAATTATATTTATAATAATTCTTGTTCAAATGATGAAAATTGATGATGAAATATTTCATAATTTAATTGTTTTGTTTCCAAATTTGTAAGAAAAATGAATAACAAACTAGAAAATTTCATATATTATATTTTCCATAAAATTGTATATGTTTTCTACTTTATTTGTTTATATCAATAATTTTCAACTTTATGTCTAAAATTAATATTGAAGAAAAATGAATTAATTCTTTTTGTACCAAACTATATAGTGAAATATTAATTTAAAAAATCATCACTAAATAGTTTAGAATTTAATAAATTATAGAAAGTTTCAAATAGTTGTATTTTAAAAAAAAAGAAAATAAACATTAACAGATCTCAAATATAACAAGTAAAATATATGGCTAAATAAAATTTAACTTTTTAATTTTCTCACATCTATAATAAAAATTAATGAATAATCTATATACAGAAATATCTAAACTGCATTTAAAGATTTATGAGAGAAATTATTTATTTATCTCCTATTAATTAGACTAAATTTATCGTTCTCATAAATTTTGTAAAGATTACTCATCCAATCAATAATATTATTTCAATCTTTTTCAAGAACTCAATCAAATAGTTCTTGTTTATATTATCAAATATATAAATCAAACTTAGTATCAGAGTTTAATTATAAGAGAAAATTCTCGAAAACGATTTCAATGGAAGAACAATATTACCTCTCAGTTCTACCAATAATACATAGAACCTTAAAACTAAATAAAAATAACTATATTTATTAGAAATCACAAGTTATTTACATCATGATAGGTTATGATTTTATGGATATAGTAGAAAGAAATCATGAAACTCCTCCCAAATTCTTCAAGAAACAGATGATCAAAATAATTAAAATTTAAATTAAGAATCCAAAATTTAAACAATGGTGTATCCAAGATGAAATGGTACTTGCATGGCTCTTTACAACATTGACCGACGAGATTCGTCAATAAGTCTCAAAATCATCTTCGGCGAAAGAACTTTGGAAAAGCCTAAAGAAGATCTATGTTTCTCAATCAAAGAGCCGACTATTTCAGTTACAGAGTCAACTCCTAAACGCACACAAAGGTAGTGACTTTTTTCTTAACTTCATTCAACATATAAGAAACCTATCAGATGCACTTATCGTTGTCGGACAATATGTTTCTGATCAAGATCTGCAACTAACTTTATTCAACGGGCTTGGAGACGAGTTCGAGTCGATGATATGTGCTCTAACTTTCGGACAAGATCTGTCGTTTAATGAGATGACATACATTCTTTTAAGTCATGAACAACGACTCATATTCAAGAAAAGAAAAATCCATTATGAAAATATTTCTTCCTCAAACATTTAAGTGAATGTTGCTTATATGTATGGGCATTGAGGCGAAAAGAACGAAAGATAGAACCGAGATAATAATCGTTCGCAATGTAAATTTTGTCATAAAATTGGTCATCGCTCCTAAAGTTATTTTTATAATTCATCTTGTCAAATATGTAATGTAAAAGGACATAGTGCTCTTGAGTGCCCTCGTTTTAATCCTTCTACAAATCTTACGACAATGTTAGTTACATCATCTACTATTGTAAATCCCACTTTGTGTCCAAATTCAGGTGTTACTGACCATATTACTTTTGATCTTAATAATCTACACGTACATGCTCCTTATATAGGTACTCAAATTATTAAAGTCGGAAATGGTATGCCACTGAATATTTATAATATTGGTATCACTAAAATTTTAAATCAACAAAAATCTTTCTACTTACATAATATCTTACACATTCCGGATATTACTAAAAATCTTATGAGTGTCGCGAGATTTTTATCAGATAATAACGTTTTTTTAAATTCCACTTGAATATTTGTCTTATTAAAAACCAAGTTACGAAGATAGTGTTTCTTAAGGGATTACTCAATGGAGAACTTTATTGCATTGACCCTACTGAAAGTTCATTGTCAACATGTTCTAATAAACAAGTGTTTATTGGTATTCGATCTCCGACTCAAATTTGGCATTCACGACTTGGACATCCTTCTAGCAATATTACATATTTAGTTATATAACACTTTAAATTACCATTTTCAGGTAGTAATACTATTTCTTTTTGTGTATCATGTCAATATGGGAAAGTACGTAAACTACATTTTTCGGCTTCAAAATCTACATCTATGGCTCTTTTAGACCTAATTCATTCGGATGTTTGGGGACCTGGTACTGAATTTTCGTCTACTGGTTGTCGTTAATTTTTACATTTTGTGGATGATTTTAACAAATTCACATGGATATATCCGATATAGAAAATGTCGAATGTTTTGAATACGTTTATCAACTTTCTTTGACTTGTTGAAAATTTGTTTAGTCGTAAAATTAAAATATTACAAGCTAACTAGGGAGGAGAATATAGAAATTTCAAATGATTAACGGATAATCATGGTATTTTACATCGTTTATCTTGCCCACATACTAGTGAGCAAAACGGTATTATTGGACGAAAAATTCGTCATATTACGAAAACTGGTCTCACTTTATTGGCTCATGCATCTATGTCACTACATTATTGGAGTGAAGCTTTTGAAATGGCCACATATCTTATCTATCGTCTTCCTACTCTGACATTACATCAACGTTCATCATTCGAGACTATATTTAACTCTTCTCCTAACTATGGTTTTTTTAAGATATTTGGGTGTTCTTGCTATCCACTCACACAACCGTACAATCAACACAAACTCGATTTTCATACTACTGAATGCATATTCATTGGTTACATCTCATCTCACAAATGTTATAAGTGTCGTCACATTTCGTTTGGACGAATATTTATCTCTCGAGATGTCGCTTTTGACGAACTCATTTTTCCTTTCAAAAGTAAGGACTTTGTGCACTTGTCTAAACCACAAGAAGATAATGAAACATCTCTTCCAACAATTATACTTATTTCATCAATACCACCTTTATTATCTCATATCACTTCATCGTCTCCACCATCACCTTCTTCGACCTCCATAACATCATCAAACACTATATCATCTTTTTTTACTACTATTACTGTTTTTCAACACAACCAATTATCACAACAGTAAATGCACATAAATCTTCTACTCATCAAATGATCACACGCAATAAAGCACGATCTATGTCCTCATCAGCTCTCACTTTTACATCTTTCGCTACTACGCCTACATATTTTACCAAAGCTAATAAGGATCTGCAATGACGTCTTTCCAAGACAAATGAATATAATTCTCTTATTCAGAATAAAATATGGTCTCTTATTCCTCGTACACAATCTCATAATCTTGTTGGATGTAAATGGGTTTTCAAACTCAAGCATAAAGTTGATGGGTTTATTGATCGACATAAAGCATAAGTATCTAGTGATATCCTTCCAGTTGTTGGAAGAAGGGTGACGTAGGAGAGTTTACTTCGAACATCCATAAACAACTCGTTGTGTTCCTTACTTTCTGTCATTCATTTTTCATTGGTTCAAAGCTTCAAATCCGATGAACATTTCCGCACTTATATCTATTTCAAGAGTTCGAAGGATTTGCGAATAATAGAAACATATTTTAACTTCTAACAGAGTTAAAATCGAACTGAAGTATATAAGTTGTTATCAATACTCAGACCTCCGTCTCTATTGATTACATTGATCCTTTCAATTGGTATCAGAGCCTCGTTTTCTATTCTCAAGCACCAAAAGAATCTGAATCATGTATATGGCTATCATCAACAATGTTCTCATGTTCTTAGAGGAAAACTATGTCGTGTGGAAGGCGAGAGTCCACGCTCATCTAGCTGCCATAGATGATGACATGTGGTTTGTCATCACCAAAGGTCCGATAAAGATTGAGAAGGCTAGATCTGAGTGGACTAGTGAAGATAAAAGCAAGAACAACCTCGACAACATAGAAAAAGACATCCTCTACAAGACATTGGATGATAACATGTTACACAAGATCATCACATGCCCCACTACCAAAGATATTTGGGAGAAACTGACTAAACTGTGTGAGGGCAACGAGCAAACCAAAGAAAACACACTCATGGTGTCCACACAACAGTTCAATAACTTCAAGATGCGTCCTAGAGAGACGATGACTGAGTGTTCGATGAAATATTCAGTAAGGTTATCACTTCTCTATCCACTCTAGGCAAGACTTACAGCAACAGAGAGGTTGCGATCAAGGTCATGCGTGCTCTGCCCAGAGAGTGGGATATCAAGACGATGGCGATGAGGGAATCTAAAGACCTCAACAAGATGGAGCTCTATGATTTGTTAGTCGATTTGAAGGCCTACGAGTTTGAAATAAACTTTAGGAATGAAGAGGAGCACCCCACATCCACCATCATAACAAAGGCATTGGTGACCGCTAAGGAGTCATCTACTGTCACTACTGTGAAGGCTGCTGCTAAGCAAATTAGCAGCGATGCCATGGTTCTTTTCATGAAGAAAATCTGCAAGTTCATGAAGAAGAGACACTTCAAGGAGGAAAGCAGCAAGCCGAAGCGAGATGAGAGAAAGAAAGATAAGAACAATAAATAGTTGGAGACTCTCATGGAGGCTGAAAGCAAAGCCAAGTGGGCCGACAACGACTCAGATAATTCATCATCCAACGTTAGTGATGATGAAGAGGTCACTTGCTTCATGGAAAGAGAAGAAGAAAACTCTAAGGAATCTGATGTATGTGATTTCTTTCCAGAAGAGTTTACACGAGATGAATTAGTGGTTGCACTCAATGATATGGTCATTGAGTACAATAAGCTGTCAGACTCTTTTGATAAACTAAATTTGAAAAACAAATATGACAGATCTTCTTCATCTCAAAATAATGATTCTGAAGTTTTTGAAAACAAAATGGCTGAGCTATCATCTGAGAATGAGAAGCTCGAGGAAAAGGTTCAAACTCTATTTTCTGAAAACCAACGTTTGACATATGTGGTCAGTTCCTGGACGAAGTCTGGAGATGCAGTCAGACAACATATATGTATGATGAGGCCTGCCGGATGCAAATCCGGTTTAGGATTTGATGGTAATGACTCTGACAAGTCTTGTAAAAATATAAACTCAACAATAGACAAGTTTAAGGCTATAAGCTTTGTCAAAGGGAGTTTAACTAAGAATGGAACTGATCCAAGCTGTGATGAGATAACCTTAAAGGATGAGATCACTTATGTTTCGCCGACTATTAGCTCGCTGAAAATTAAGTTAGAAGCAGTCAGCAAGTCTGGCAAACTAAAACCTGACAAGAAATCAAGGATTTTTAAATCAAAACCATCCTCCAAGGTTAAGGGATCAGTTGCTAACAGAAAGACGTCTACTAAGTCTAAATCAGACGCACCGATCATAACGCAACATGGGAAATCCATAAAAATAATCAAAGTATGGATTCCCAAGGGATTAATAAGCCATGGACCCAAAGAAAAATGGGTACCAGATTCGTTATTGTCTTTGAATGCAGGTAAAACAGGAAAGCAACTTGGAAGAGTCAAGTGGCATCTGGACAGTCGGCTGCTCGGACATAGCATATGATATTCAACAGCTTGAAGTGGCTGAAATTTTCACGAAGCCACTTTCCGAGTCTAAGTTTTCTTACCTTAGAAATATTTTTAGGATTGTTATATTACGATAATGCCTAGATTATATTTAAATCATGAACTCACCTTATTTTTATAATTTAGTTTAAATAATCAAAAATGGAGAAATTATTTGGTTAAGATTTTTAATTTTTAAACTGGTTTTGATAATTTGGTTTAAATAATCAAAAAGGGAGAAATTGTTGGGTTAAGATTTTTAATGTTTAAAATGGTTTTGATAATTTAGCTTAAATAATCAAAAAGTGAGAAATTGTTGGGTTAAGATTTTTAATTGATTTAAAATAACTTAACAATTTTGATTTCATGATTGATGAAATGGTTTTTGATAATAAATGGATAAAACTAAGTTCAATAATTGTTAGTCATATCAAATATATAAATATATATTTAGATATTAACATAGTATGTGGTGTAGTGGTAAGTAAATATGTCTGTCATGCAATTGATCTGAGTTCAAATCTCACCAGATGTATAATTAATAATTGTATTTTTGTTAATTTGCAGGCACAGCTCAAAGTCAACGCACGTGGTTACACATGGGCTTCTAACCGTTAGACGTCGAAGTAGGGTTGTAAATGAATCAAATACTTTTGATTCGATTCGGTATCCTTATTCGAATTTTGATATTCGTATTCGTAATTTTGTGATTCGAATTCGAATAAAAATATTCGATTCGACTAATAAACGAATACGAATATAAAATTAAGATATTCGATTCGGTATTCGCTAATATTCGATTAAATATTCGATTATATATATACCGTTTTATTAATTTTAATTTTATAAATATTATTTATTCTAAAACCCTAGTACACATATATACATTTCTTCGGTTGAAAACTTGAAACTCACATTTCTTCGGTGATTTACAAACCACTTTAATGAAATGTTCTTTTGATAATTATTGTTTATGTTATGTTACGCAGAAGTTTTAATTAATGGCTTGCATTGCATTGTATTGGGAGTTGAATATTGAAATCGTAATTTGAACTTTATTATTTAATTTTTATTATGTAATTTTATTGAATATTGTTATATATTATGTAAAAATATGAATTTTAAAATTTCCGAATAAATTGTATAAAATATGTTTTAAAAAAAACGAATCGAATACTCGAATCGGATCGAATAATACGAATATCAATTTCAAATCGAATACGAATCACATTAATTATTCGAAAAAATTTCGAATACGAATATTCGAATAGTTTCACGAATAAGAATCGAATACAGTAATATTCGCTTCGCTTCGATTCGTTTACAACCCTACGTCGAAGTCTAATAGATGGGGGCGTCTAAGCAGATGAACGGCGGCCAAGATCTAATAGACGGTTAGATGGGGCGTCTAATAGAATGTTAGATGAGGGGCGTCTAATAGACTGACAGTCTGATAGACGTCTGAAGGTAGATGAGCTTCCAAACAGCTAGCAGTAGAGTCTTCCAGGCAGCTGACAACAGAGCTCAACAAATGAACAACTACCACGTTTGCCATAATTCAAATTGTCTGTAATGCATTGTACTACCACGATCTCACAAATCTTTTCCTGCTGTACTACCCAGTACCTTGTGAATATTACATCCAACAGAAAGAGGACATGTATCCAAAAGAAGGATTTGACCGTTGAAGCTTTTCAAGAATAAATTGCTGCTTAAAGATAACGGACAAATTGTTGATTGATTATATAAGACAGTAGCCGAAGCTCTCTCTTTAAAAATTGAATCACCTACAAGTTTGATTTCTTGAATCAATTTACTCTCTCTCTAGATATTTTATTCTCAAGTGTATTTTGTAAATCACTACGTGAAGTTGAGAGATAAGTTACTGGACTATTTGATAGTCATTAATAGTGTATTGTAAGTTGAATAAAGGTTATTTTGTTCAACAGAGAGTTAGCTAGATCAGTGAGTTGTATTCGTCTCAAGGTATCTAGTGATATCCTTCCGGTTGTTGGAAGAAGGGGTGACGTAGGAGAGTTTACTCCGAACATCCATAAACAACTCGTTGTGTTCTTTACTTTCTGCCATTCATTTTTCATTGGTTCAAATCTTCAAATCCGACGAACATTTCTGCACTTGAATCTATTTCAAGAGTTCGAAGGATTTGCAAAGAATAGAAACAGATTTTAACTTCTAACAAAGTTAAAATTGAACTGAAGTGTATAAGTTGTTATCAATAGTCAGATCTCCGTCTCTATTGATTACACTGATCCTTTCAATTGATCGAGGACCCAAGTGAATGTGGGTACCAAAGTTTGTAAATATTTTTTTGTGTAGGTGATACAGGGAAGTTGCAAGAAGGAAGCATGGAGCATACTCTTCTAAGTATATATTCTAGAAGATCAACAATGGCCTAAGGACTAAGTGTCTTATGTTTTAAGAATATTTTTGGTCCTAAGGACCTCAAAACATTTATTTATTCAGTTTCTACATGCATAAATAGAGAGGGAAATTTATTGTAAAAATAAAGATGCACGCAGACAAAATTCTTTAATCGGTCTATTAAACGAGGTCGTCTAAAAAGAAAAAGCATGTACTTAGACGAATTTTTACTTACACACTCTATGCATCTAAGTCAATGTGTCTTGGTTAATAACCTGCGTGGTTAAACGCTGACGTCTAATAGACGGTTAAACGTTTATAAGACAAGAGAAAATGGAATCTCGTGTTTAACTAAATACACGTCTAATACGTGTTGTTCATGCATAATTAGACGTCGATGTCTAATAGACGTAAGACGTCTATAAGACACGTGATTAGATGCATGCGTCTAATAGACGTTTAGATCTCATAGATTGGAGAAGTAAGAGAAACGTCTAACTATGTGTGTATTAGATTGATCAAGGACAGCTGTCCCACATGCCGTGTCATCTAACGTTCCCGCTCAAACATAAAAACAATCATCTTCAAATAAAATGAAGACACGTGTCTTTCAAGTTAAGAGAGAATGACTTATATACCCCCAAAATTAATTATGACTCTATGGAAAAAGACGTCTAACATTAATTAATGGGTCCTACCCTTAGGAAAAGTGACGTTTAAGTCATGCGTCTCTTAGAAATCTATTTAAGGACACCTTTCATGTGATTGAAAAGTTTTTTCCCTCACAAATCTCTCAAGAACCCAAGATTTCTCCAAACTTCTCTCTAAAAACTTTTGTTCATCTTGTGTCTGTTCATCTTCTCTCAAAATTGGCAACAAGAATATTACCCTCAGACATTTTACTTTTAAGGTGGACTTTCCCTCTGTGTATACGTTTGATCAACATGAGGTGGTCAACACGTTCAGATCTATAGAGTATTCTGGTCTCGGGAAGTATCTCGGCGGGCCGTTTATCTTCTACGAGAAGGAAGTCCGGGAGTTCTTTAAATTGGCAACCATGGTTGGCGATTCTATCACGAAAACGGTGAACAATACAGTTATCTCTTTCAATGAGGCGTCCTATGTGGAGTTTTTCGAGTTTCCATCGGAGGGCTACACGTTCAATCTGAACCTTCCTTCAAATATTATTGCGGAAATGAAGACTGTTTTCTCAGCCGACAGTTCAGAAATCAGATTAAATGGGAGTAAGAAGGTTCTCAAATCCCATTTCATCATGTTGAACGATGTTGTTGCAAAGGCTCTTCAAGGAAGAGTGGGATCCTTTCATCTCTATAGTTAGGATCGTTTTGACTATATGACGGACATCTCCAAGGGCATTCAGTTTAACTGGGCTTCAACGCTCTTCTTGAACCTGTGTGCGATGATTGAATCCAAAAATAAAGAGAGCGTGAGCTTTGCTGCTCAACTTAGCAGATTACTGGAACACTTAGGGTTCCTATGGGGGATAAAGAGGTTATTAACTCTAGCCGAGTGTTCAACGTCTTCACCGTCGCCAACACTCTCACTCGAATGAAGAACTCCAAGGAGTCCTTTTCTGGCGCGTCGAGCCAACAGACTGATGGAAGATCCGTCACCCGTCCTAAGCAATCGGTTGCTTATATTCTTTCAATGGGAGCCAAAAGAGCAAGAACAGTAAACGAATCAGAGGATAGTTCTACTAGACAGAAAATCTCTTCGAAGAAAGACTCTGGGTAGTTGATTATAGAGTAAAGCAAGGTCCTTCCGCACTTGTTGCTATCCCGATGTCTCCCCTGTCTTCCCCCGCAAGCCAATTAAGAAAGCCAGCAAAATCCTTCGTTTCTAGAGGAGAAAAGTCAAAGGCGCCCAGGGCATCTACGTCTTTGAACTAAGGTAACCCCTACTCCATCTCAGGCCGAAGTACCAAAGTTTAATGTTCCTGTGTTAGAACAAGATGTATTTATTTATGTTCCTATAGTGGAACATGTTGTCGGGCCAACTGTTGAGCCAGTTGGTCCAAATATTGAAAATCTTGACAAGATTCCATCCCTTGTCCGTCAAACTTTTCAAGTAGCTGTTGAGGCTATTGTTTTTACCGAAACAAAGCAGGGTGTTATTCATACCCCTACTGTTGTTACCATATGTGATCAAGCTCTCTCTTTGCCAAATGAAGAGCCACCAGCGTCCAAACATGTTCAATTATAGTCCGTAGTGACAGGAAGATAGTCCAGTCTAATGTTCTATCTGGGATCTTTACAAATCCCCTAACTCCTCATGAGATAATGAGAGCCACCAGAAGAGCTGCTGGCATAACTATCGGAGAACTGAGGCCTACTCCAAAACCTATTGAGGTTATTGGAAAAGGCAAGGCAATCGCATTCAACTCTAATGAGGAGGTCTCAGAGGCAACGTGTATTGTAAACTTGATGTTGGATTAGGCCAACATGAAAGCTGCTACGAAGATCATCTTCGACACCTGGTTTATGAACAGAATGTCCAACAGGTATGATCAGGTCATCAAAGGAAGAGGAATAAGCGAGAAATGATTGAAGTTGGTCAACATAGAAAAGTGAGTCCTAAAATGGGCTAAAACTTCTGAGGTTTGTGAAGCTCTAAAGAGAAAGGAGCTAGTTGAAGCCAATCTTAGAGGTCGGGCTCTTTTTCTAGTGCTCGAAGCAAGAAAAACTAACTTCAATCCATTGGAAAAGAATGTTGATGCAGAGGAGAAGGCTTTAAAGAAACTTGATGAAATTATGCAGGACTATATCTCAATCGTACTTAGGTATGTTCATGAAGCAGATTGCTCAGGGGTAAATCTATTTGGTAACTCTTCATATGAAGACGATCCGATGCAACTTTCTGAAGATTTTGATCTAATTCTACTGGAAGGTGAGCAAGCCGTTGCTCATCTCATTGAACTGAGAAATTTGTCTATTGAAGAAAAACGCCTTGTGGCTCAACCCATAATTAAACAGACTCAAGAACCAGTTCAACCTGATCCTATCATTGAAAAAGAAGAGATCAAGGTCGAAACCAGTCTACCTATCGAAGCACGTTATGAGGGGGAACCCTCAAAAGAAAAGGAATTTGATAAGAGTTCTTCCGCTAAGGGGGAACAAGACAGCAATGATACGTCTTCTAAAAGTCTTGAAGTTATTCCTTGACCAACTTCAGAAATTACAGCTGCAAACATCTATGATAATGTTGTTGACCTTCCTCTTCACTCTGACGGATCGTCTGATTAGATTCACAAGGTGTGTGAAGATATTCTAGGAGATGAGGAAAAGTCTAAAGATGCTTCTGAGGAGGATGAATCAGAGCAGTCCTTGCAGGTTCACACTCATGTCAGTCCTATTCAGACCGTTCCCGTCGACTCTCATGAAGTCTCATCAAATGAAGGAACATTCGTTGGAGGAGCAAAGTTATTAAAGTCTATGGAAGAAATGATGAACACTCTTCAGAAGAATGTTTTGGACTTGCAATCCAAAATGATGAGTATCGAAAAGAATCAAAGATCAAACAAGAAAGAATTCGCTTCTCTTCTTGAAACTCATAAAGAAATGGAGAAGACTATGAAGAGGAACACGTATGAGGTCAACATCCTCAACAAAACCTACTCCAAATTCGAAAAGAACCTTTACAAACGGCAGTCCGAAAGGTTTGATTGCGAAAGGGAATTCACCGTTGAACTTCATCAAGAATTTATGGCTAGAGTGTGTTTGATTCAAGGTCAGATGGTTGAGTTCACCAATCATATGAATAGAGTCGATGTTGAGCGAATGGAACAAGCTAATTCATTCGCAAGACAAATTCAAGCCATTGAAAATGCTGAATCTGCTGTTAATAAAGAGAAGAACCTCATTTCCCTTGACGTTGATAATGTTAAAAAGGGGGAAGTAAGTTCAAGAGACGGTAGAAGCAGTAGAGGAGGTGTTTCGACCGGCACCAAATCCAAGAGGAAACTAGTTGATGAAGGAGGTTGTAGACCAACCAAAAGAGGTGGAGGTCGCAGCGGTGACCGTGGTGGTGGAAGCAGTGGAAGAGGTGGTCGTGGTGGTCGTGCTCTCCCTCCATTTCGAAACCTTCTGAGCGGTGAAGGATTCAATTACCCAATCGTGAAAAGAGAAGATCAATAATCTCTCTTCTTTTAAACTATCTTTTGTTGGTTTTTGAACTTGGTTTTTGGAATATTGGTCTTTGGAACTTATTTCTGTAGTTTGCGAACAAGTATTACTCTTTCTTTAATTTGATGGGTGCTTATCTTATCCAATTAATTGTGCAAAGTTTTAACATCATCAAAAAGGGGGAATTGTTGGGTCAAATTATTTTGACTAACGATATTTTGATGATGAACTTGTGTAAAAACTTAAATAAGAATGAAACTAAGTCGTCTAATTATTTTTGTGCAGGTGCATCAAAACGTGCTAAGTTAGACTTAGCTTGAATCAGGTTCATTAGACGTTTTGGTTATTAGATGTACGGCTAGTTAGACGTGCAGTCTAGCAGACACGTAGTTAGACGTGTAGTCTAACAGATACGTGGTTAGATGTGAAGTCTAACAGACACGTGGTTAGACGTGCAGTCTAACAGACACGTGGTTAGACGTGCAGTCTAAGAGACATGTGGTTAGACGTGCAGTCTAACAGACACGTGGTTAGACGTGCAGTCTAACAGATATGTGGTTAGACGTGCAGTCTAATAGACACGTAGTTAGACGTGCAGTCTAACAAATACGTGGTTAGACGTATAGTCTAATAGACACATAGTTAGATGTGCAGTCTAATAGATACGTGATTAGACGTGCAATCTAACAGACACGTAGTTAGACGTGCAGTCTAACAGATACGTGGTTAGACGTGTAGTCTAACAGATGAAAGTTAGACGTAGGGATTTTAACTCCTTCTAACTAATCTGAAGAGACACGTAGTTAGATGTGTCGTCTAACTCCATTAGACTTGGTGGTCTAATGGATCCTACTATTAGACGGGGGTGTTTAACTTCATTAAACTTGGCAGTCTAATGGAGCGCGTCTAATGCCTCGCTTCAGTAGTTGCTTGAAGTCAGTATTTGTCTACCCACAATCAACTAGCTGTATGTTACTCCTGCTCCACTAATCCGTGCAGATCAGTACGACATCCAGTTGTATCCAATGAATGAATGCCACGTAAGTAAATATTTTTCCACTAATTGCTCCTTGCAGAAAAATCCTAGAAAAATATTTGGAGCATTACCAGATTGGTACGGCCACGATCTTTGTGCATAGTGTCTGTTATACCTGTGTACTATGGAGGCTTTCCAATGGGTGTTTGCCACGTTTCAATGCAGAAGATTCGACCGTTAGTACATGTTCTCTATTTAAAGATCTTCAAGGACAACGGACGAGCTGCCGCACTTACAATCCATCTTATGAATTGCTCACTTGTTTGCTTACTGAGTTTGTACATCAAGAGATAGATATAATCAAAACCCTGTCTAGCTGAGTAATATTCTTAAACCTTTTGTAAGTTGAACAAAGTCTGTTTTATTCAACAGTTATGTAGCATTGAAACTGTATTTGATTCAAAGAAAAGTATAGTGAATCTTTCCGATGGTTGGAAGAAGGGGTGACGTAGGAGTGTTTTGCTCCGAACATCCATAAACAACTCTCTGTGTCTTTTACATTCTGTTTGTCATTCTTTCATTCGTTCTTATCTTCAAAGCCAAGCAAATGTTTCCGCACTTGAATCGCTTCAAGAATTTGCAAAGGTTTGTGAAGATTAGAAATCGATATAAATCCCTAACAGGATTTTTATCAAACCGTTTTCCAGAAGTTGTCATCAATAGTTAGACCCCCTATCTCTATTGGTGCCACCGATCCTTTCAATATATGCAAACTTTATAAAGCAATCTACGGTCTTAAATAGTCTTCTCGTACTTGGTATGTTACTCTCCGGACTACTCTATTATCTCTTGATTTTATAGAATCAAAATCTGATATGGCTCTCTTCACGTATCATGCAACTCAAATAACCGCATATTTTTAGTATATGTGGACGATATTATTCTCATAGACAACTCTAAATCGTTTCTAACAAAAATTATGTTGGGTCAAATTATTTTGACTCAGTGTCAAAGTAGTTTGACTATCGGAATTTTGATGATGAATGTATAGTTAAAACTCAATCTATACGTCTAATTGTTTTTTGTGCATGTGTATCAAAAACAGGTTATATTAGACTTGGTCTTAATGAGATTTATTAGACCGATTTGGCATTAGATGCACGAAGTTAGACGTGCAGTCTAACTATCGGAGTTAGACGTGCAGTCTAACTAGCGGAGTTAGACGTGCAGTCTAACTAGCGGAGTTAGACGTGCAGTCTAACTAGCGGAGTTAGACATGCAGTCTAACTAGCGGAGTTAGACGTGCAGTCTAACTAACGGAGTTAGACGTGTAGTCTAACTAGTGAGAGTTAGACGTGTAGTCTAACTCCTTCAGATTAGTCTGAAGGGATGTATAGTTAGACGTGTAGTCTAACTTATGAGAGTTAGACGTGTAGTTTAACTCCTTCAGATTAGTCTGAAGGGATGTATAATTAGACGTGCAGTCTAACTTATGAGAGTTAGACGTGTAGTCTAACTCCTTCAGATTAGTCTGAAGGGATGTATAGTTAGACGTGCAGTTTAACTTTTGAGAGTTAGATGTGTAGTCTAACTCCTTCAGATTAGTCTGAAGTGAATTGTAATTAGACATGAAATCTAATCCCATTAGACCAGGTGGTCTAATGGATGATGATATTAGAAGGGGGCGTCTAATTTCATTAGACGAGGTCGTCTAAGTGAAATACGTCTTATGCTAGACTTAAGCAGTTGTTTGAAGCTAGCACCCGTCTACCCACGATCAACTAGCTGTACGCTACTCCTGCTCCACTTTCCTATGAAGATCAGTACGACACCCAGTTGCAACCAATTGATTAATACCACGTAAGAAAATATTCTTCTCACTACTTGTTTTTGCAGGAATATCCTTGAAGAATATTTGGCGCACTACTAGATTTGTACGGCCACGATCCTAGTGCTCAGAGTATGTTGTGTACTATGGAGGCGTTCCAATGGAAGCTCGCCACGTGTCATTATGAAGATTCGACCATTGATACTTGTTCCTATTTAAAGATCCTCAAGGATAACGGAAGAATCATCGATCTATCGATACTCAGATTATTCTATCTTTAACTGTCAACTGCTTTCTTTCTTTTACTGTGTGTTAATCAAGAGAGAGTTAGAATCAAAGCATTGTATTAGCTGAGTGATAGTCTTCATATTGTAAGTTGAACAGAGCATGTTCTGTTCAACATAGAGCTAGTCTTGCGATTGTATTTGATTCGTTGAAAGCTTAGTGAATCCTTCCAGTGGTTGGAAGAAGGGGTGACGTAGGAGAGTTAACTCCGAACATCCATAAACAAATTGTTGTGTTGTTTCATTCTGTCATCTTTTCATTCTTGGTTCTTATCTTCAAACTCAAGCAAACATTTCCGCACTTGAATCGTTCAAGAGTTTTCAAGAGTTTGTGTAGAATAGAAAGTGATCTAAATCCTTAATGGGATTTCTATCAAATCGTTTTTCCGAAGTCGTCAACAATAGCCAGACCCCCGTCTCTATCGATTACGCCGATCCTATCAAATTATACTTCAATTAAATAAATTATTCTCGGTTAAAGATTTAGATCAATTACATTACTTTCTTGGAATGGAAATCACTCGTACCAAATATGACTTATTTCTTTCTCAATTCAAGTATATTGACGATATTCTCATTCGGGTTGATATGTTTCAAGTAAAGCCATTACACACCCCCGTCTTTGTTGGCTCCTCTCTTTCCAAACTTGATGGTGATTGTTTACCTAATTCGTTTCTGTATCGGAGTATACTAAGGCTCTATAATATCTTACACTAACTTGTCATGAGTTAGCATTTACTGTCAATCGAGCTTGACAATTCATGCAAACTCTCACATCTTCTCATTGGGGAGCGGTTAAACGTATTCTTCGATATCTTCGTCATACTCCTCGTCATGGGATCTTTCTTCGTCCAATTTCATAATTCACTCTTGTTGCTTACTCTGATGCTGACTAGGCAGGATGTCTTGATGATCGTCGTTCAACAACTGGATTTCTTGGAATTCTAAGAAACAACAAGTAGTTGCTTGCTCTAGTACTGAATATGAATATTGTGCTCTTGCATATACAAATGTTGATCTTTGTTGAATTCAATCTTTACTTAGTGAACTTTGAGTTTCACTTTCTTTATTCCCAGTTCTAATGTTGTGATAATATTGGTGCCGCATTCTTATCAGTGAAGTGTATATTTAATGCTCGCACAAAACATATTAAAATCGATTTTTACTTTGTTCGAGAAAAAATTGCTTGTAAATAACTACTCATCAAGTACATTCCTACTGAAGATCAAGTGGCTGATATCTTCACTAAAGGTCTTGTTTCTCATCGATTTACTCTTTTATGTAACAAGTTCACGGTTTGTGCCTCACCTTTTTGTTTGAAAGGGAATGATAAAATATTAAACAAATGAGAGAAACTATTTATTTATCTCTTATTAATTAGGCTAAAATATATTAACTAATTCCTAAATTTTCTCATATTAGTTATCTTTATATAACTATTATAAGTAGTTAAACTATTGTAAAGATTACTTATTCAATTAATAATATTATTTCAATCTTTCTCTTTAAGAACTTAATCATATAGTTTTATTTATATTATCAATTCTATAAATCAAACTTAGTGAAATATAATGATATTATCAATTCTATAAATCAAACTTAGTGAAATATAACGAGGCTGACTTATCTTAGAAATTAGCTAAAATGTATTTGGTTTTGTGGATAGTTTGCTAGATGACATTTGTATCTTTTAGCTTCATAAAGTACATTAATTAATAAATTGTGAGTTAATGTGCATTCAAATGACTCATTGATATCATTTGAAATATTAGACTCCTAAAATCATATCTTGACCATTTTTTCAGGTCTAAACCCAAGACAATCAGCTAAAAAACATAAAGAATCTCATGTAATGTCTTTAAATAGCATTGGAATTAGTATTTTGAGTTAGATCATTTTATTTTATGAAGAAAGGATTTGGTATATTTTGAGAAGCCCGTTTTTTATTTTAACTTAAATAAATGAATTTTTCACATTAATCTCATATTTCCTTGGGTTGAAGAGATGCATCTTATATATAAAAAAACACTATTTTTAAAAAAATTACAAAGTTGAAAGCTAAAATATTTTTTCAATACATCTAGGAGAAAAATAAATAGAGATAGAGTTTTGTGATTAATTAAGACCATATAACGGCTATTTATAAAAAAAAAATAACCTATAAATTCAATAACTTCATATTTTATTACTAAAAAAAGATTAACCTATAAATCCAATAACTTCATGTTTTATTACTAAAAAAAGATTAACACGCACTCAAAAAAATCACCAAGACAATAAATAAGTATGAGTAACAAACGACCCACATTAGTCAAAAATATTATTCAAAAATATTATTCAAATTACAATTATCTGCAAAGACAAAAAAAAACATAATATAACCCTTAACAAAACCTCAATTCCAACTCAAATTTGAATAATGAAAACCAAAAAACACATTAAAAAGAAAAAGAAGTAATTGAAAGAGTAAAAGGAAATAACTTTTCAACTTCTCTTAATAGATTTTTTATTTTCTAAAGAGAGAATCTTGAAATTTATCACTTAAAATGACATTAAGTGTATATATAATAGTTGTCAATAACGTATAGCGTTAAAGATGCTCATGGCTACAGCGTAAAGCGAATAGCGTAGCGAGAGCTATTTAAAAATAAAACATAAAAACATGTAAATAAAAAAAAAAAAAATAAAAAAAAAAAAATCACAAAAATAAAAGTTCAAAACTTAAAAACCATCAATTCTTAAACTAGAAAAAGTTCAAAACATAATCTAAAATTCATTGTCATCATTTTCTTCATCAAGATCGAGATCATCTTCTTCATTTGAAATTGCATAAGATCGAGATCATCTTCTTCATTTGAAATTGCATAATGCTCGGCACATTCTGTTCTTGAAATCAAATTCATCTAAAAGATCAAATGTGTTAGATGTTCCTATTGGTCTTTTCCCCTTGACTTAAATGTGATTGCCTTCGAACTTCTTAAGAGAAAAGAAGAGAATGAAAGATAAAAAAAGGCTATAGAAAAATTATAAGAGAAGAAATGTAGAATTAAGATCATAGGAAAGAGGAGAAAAGAATTGGAAAGACTAGAGAACAAAAGAAGGAAAAATACACGTGCAAAGAAGAGGTAAAAAAAATTGAAATTTAAATAAATAATAAAATTTGGAATATGAAAAGTCAAATAAATAATATTATTTTTCATTTTTTTTAAAAGCGTTGCTACGAGAGACAATAGCTTTTGGCGCTATATGAGCTATAGCGACAAAAGCGGGGCTATTTGAAAGTGCGTAGCCTATATCCCCTTATATAGCTACAAGCAGTGGTCGCTAGCCCTACTGACATTTATAATATATATCAGTAGGGCTAGCGAATAGCGTAGCGCCACTACTTGTAGAACATAATAATAATAACTTTATGCAAAAGTGCACCCAAAATAACAAAAACAACATGGTTTATTTAAAAACCTGAATCTTTTCAAACTATTGTTCATAACTATTTGATAACTTCTACAATGTCTTCAAATTAGGCTAATAATGAATCATATTCATTAGAACACTTTCTATCTAGAGGAATCTACCCCTCATTCAATCATCAAATAGTAAAAACATACCAAATACTCTCAATCATCATTATTATCATCGAGCATTCTTCTCTTCTCTAGCTTCTAGGGCATCCACTTCTTCATTTGATAATATATCAACAATAGGCTCATATACATCCCACTCTTTTCTTTTCCTAAAAATAAAATTTAACCATCCAAACCACAAGATGTGTTTAGCCATAGAATGGGTAAAATCAAAAGATGTAAAAAAAAATAGCAGCAGTTTTACCTTACCACACTTGCTCTGCTACCAAATAACTTTACCAAGTCCACTGCTGGTCCACTGGTTTTACTGTTCAACAACAACACGCATAAGCATCCTAGGTCTTGTTTGATGTGGTTTATTTCGGTTAAATCCATCAAGCAATATTTTATTTTAGTTTACTTTTAATGCGAAAAACCCATTATCAAACAAGCTCCTAACCTCGGGGGAACATATTCGAAGCCTCTGCGGCTTTTCTTGTGTACTCTTGTTTCCCTTGTTGAAGCTACAGTCTGCATTGCTATCTAGAACATAACATATGAAAGATATGTAATGACAGCAGAATGAATGACTAATAATTCTCATATGCCAGAAACAAACAAAAAAACAAAATTGCATAATCAATCCATATGTAAAGTATCACCAGAAGAACACAAAACAAACCTCATAGAGTTGTTCCCTAATTGAGAATGCAACTGCAGGCTGCATAAAAGCATATTTTACAGTTAAGAGGTAATAAAAATTCATTTATAAGATCCTGATGTCCAAATAGTAAAATAATAAGGTTCATTTTTGGGAAGTTGTTTAATTGTGAGTGATAACATAATAATGTAATTTAACCTCAACACTTGTGCATGAGTGTTCCAATTTGAATGTGAGAAACAGTTTGCTGTAAAATGACGACATATGCAAGAGTTTTTTCGAGATGAATTGGAGTTCATTGCCTCAATGACAAACTAGGGCAAAATGTCCACAAGATATGCATATGATTCTTCTGTTGCAATGAATGTGTGATACAGACCAACGATTAACAAAAAATGCTTTCAATTTGTATTCTTACTCCAACTTCAGGCTCGTCAATTCCCAAATCTTTGCAGAAGGTTCTCGCAAATTCTTCAGGATCACTCTCGAAATTGTTCAAATCCTGAGATACATCCAACGAACAACATTAACTGAAACCATGGCATGCTTTAGTAATGTAAAGAAACGCAAAAGATCAGAACCATACTAAACCCTAGAAATCTTACCCATAAGAACTGGTCTTTTATAAGAGTATGATTTACTCGAAGATCAAGCTGTAAAGGATAATGAAAACCCAAGTTAAAGAATTAACATTTCTTAAATGAGCAACAAATTTCACGAATAATGAATTCAACCTTAATTGGAACAATCTTTTCTCCAGTGTACATATCTTGTCCTTCATTAGATCGAAACTCTGCCAGCTGAGACTGAAAATATCGAAACAAATCCATAATAAAAAACTGTTCTGATTCATCAATCATATATATATAACTCACTTGAATCGATTGGGCGATCTGGGTAACAAATGCTGGTGGAAGTTTCAAATCTTTAACCGTCCTTTTCGCAAAGATCACAACTTCAGAATCTGGATCTGAAATTTGGAAAGCATATAAAAAGAGAGAACAGGAAGGTGAAAGCTTGATAGAGTAGTGAGTACCATAGGGATTCCATGTAAAAGCATCTCTATATCTTTGGCCATCAATTTCGATATCTAAACGAATTGGAACTAGATTATCGGCGGTTGGACTGCGTATTATAGAATACAAGACATTAAGATTCATTATGATTTGTGCCGCTAAAACAAAGGTATCGAACAAACAAAAGACTTACATCCTGAACTTTATCGGATTCTTGGCTGCAGACGATGCCGCGGCCCAGTGGTGTTTCATCGATGAGTCGATTCGTCTTTCTCTACCTAGTCACGACCTCGGCTAAGGTTATTTCTAAATAATTTGATTTCTTTGTAAACAAAATTTTTGCTTTATTTGGAAATTATTAATATATTTTTTCAATATTATTAAAATATTTTAATATTTATATTAATAATTTAAATCAAACAAACTTTTTTTTAGTTTTTAGATTATCATTAGGTTATTTATTATTAAAATTATATTAAACGAGATTTTATTTTTAATTATTTTAAATTTAATTAATAATTTATTAATTATATATATTTATAAATAAAAAAATTATATTACTAATTTAACTATCAAATTTAGATAAAAGTTTTGATTATTAAATTTTAAAAAATTAATAGTTAAAATTCTTAAATTTATAAGTAATTATAGTTAAATTAATTATACTAATTTTTTATTTATATATAAAATATCACTTAAATAACTTAGTTTTGTCTTGCATTATATAATGATCTCAAAATGTGAGAATGTCCGAGAAATTACTTCAAATAATTACGTCTAATTATTTTATCTCATTATGGGTAAGCAAAAGTAAGCCGCAACTCACTTTTTATGATACTTTTTATGATAGTTCATTTAATAAAAAAAATAATTAATTAAATTTATTGTAATTTTAAACTTATAATATTAAAACATACTTAATAGTTCAAAATATAAACTTTTAATTTATTTAGTTATGTTTTCAAATTTTAGAGAAAATATTTTTTTTATTAATTTTTTAAACTAGACTTAAGATAACAAAAATAAATTCATATTTTTTTTATATTTAAGACACCTTAATTTTAAAAATAAATATAAAGTGTGACTAGCATCATATGCTTTAATTCACATAATTTTAAGTGAGGATAAAATCTAGTTAAAATCACAATCATAAGTTCTATTTTAATCTTTATGCACTACACTCTTATCTACCTATTTCCATATTAATATCCGTCCTTTATTTCACATTGTAAAAGATTATATTACGGCAAACATCATCGGTGTTGGACGAAATCTAATAAATTTAGTGCATTTGTAGCACTATTAGAATACCATGGAAGGGTTGGGTCTCAAAACACAGATCTAAAAAGTGAAATATGTTAGAAAGCAATTATCGTCAACAGTTTTGTTGGATAGGGTTTGTGGCGGTTGATAGGGTTTGTGGCGAATGAGAGTGTATGGTTGAATTTCGACATTTAATTTATTTGAATTTGGTAAGATACAAGCTGCCTTGATGTATATTTGGTTTTCCAATTCTTCTTCTGAAATTACTTTGAATATTAACCATTTCAGACCTTGATTGAAATTTGTTCCCCCTTCATTAGTACTTAGCTTTCGAAGAATAATTGTGAAAGCAGTTTGTTTCTGCATTTTGTTGTGACGCTACCGCCAGCAATCCTTGTTTAGAGATATTTGGTCATTGTCTTTAAGAAAAAATTTAAAATATATATATATGTTTCAACATTGTTATTCATGAGCATTGGCTAAGAAATTACAGTAAAATTCAGATGCAATAAAGTTAAAAGGCGACCAAACAAAATTCCTTTTTTCTTCTTTGTTGCATCTATCATGTATGTACATCATGTAGAAGATTGAGAAAGGTAGCTAGAAATCAATGATGGGTTCTCCAAGAGTCAAGTTCCTCTCGACTGTCCATGAAAGGTTAAAGAGCTTGGCGGTTATGAATTTGAAGATCTTGTTAACATTGATATTGTGTCTTGAACTCGAAAAGAATAGTGTTGCATTCATAGCTCTTGCAGTTGCTCTTGCCTGCACCCCAATCCAAAAACATTGATAAATTATCAACAAATGGTTTAATTTGGTGTTAATTGAACTCAGAATTGAAAATCTTATTTGATAAGAGATAAAAATCACGATTATATTCTCCTTTAAAACACCTTATAAGAATTATACTTGATTGTTGGTGTATCATTCTTAACCTCCTAAATTAAATAAATAAAAAATTGATTTTTAAACTAAGTAATAAATTTGATTCTTACTAAGTAAATGATTATAAGATATTTGTTTTGAATTAAATTCAAATAACTTGAGTTATCAAAATATAATTTTAAGTAATTTATCATTTAATTTGTCATAAATCAACATCATTCAAATTATTAAAAATAAAAACTTTTATTTTTCATATTTAGCAATATATTTATAATTTTTTTAACATAATAACTCAATCTAACCTATTAAATAAGATGTTTTTACTCTAAAGCTTGTTTAATATATGGTTATTTAATTTATTATATGGTTATTTAAATAATCCATATAATGATTTAAATAAAAAAATTTAAAAATATTTTTTTTAGTAAAATAGTTAAAAAAGTATTACTATTATTATTATATAATGATAATTCTTTTTTAAATTATATTTTAGTATTTTTATTAATAAATTAAATAATATAATTAATAAAATAGTGAATGAAATAACTTTTTAAATTGGTTAAAATTATTCAAAAAATTTATGAAAAATTAGATTATTATTAGTATTGAATGGAAAAAATATTTAATTAGAAAGTAAATAAATAATATTTTAATTGATAATTTATTTATTTTTAATAATTTGTTCAAATAACTCTTTATATTTTTTTTTTAAATATATAATTGTTTTAACGAAATAACTCAAAATAATTTCAATCATTTAAAAAGAATATAAATAAATAAAACTCATATTATTCTTTCTTTCTCTATCACATACACACCTCCCAATAAAAATTCTGAATATAAATGTATGAGATGAGACAGCTTTATCTTTATTCAACCTCTACTTTCACATTCTTTTTAGTAACATTTTTTTTTTCATTTTTAAGCTAAGTTTTTGGAGCCAAATTTGTTCAAAAACTTATCTTTTTAACTCAAACTAAAAAAATGTAAAAAAATAATAACTTTTATCTACCTGGGTAATAATAGTCCATTGCAAATCCGGTGGAAGGCAAACAAATTCATCAAACTTAGTCCCAATTAAAATCAAAATTGCTTCCTGAAATCCAAAATGGAGATAAATTTCATTTTATACAACTTGTATGATACTTTTACACATAAAAAGTATTGAATGACCATTTTGTATAAATAGAGAAGTTGAGGACTAAATATTTATTTTTATTTTTACCTGATTCCATTTCCTTGCTTGAGTATACCAACCAATAACACTGCAATTAATTAATAAACACTAATTAATTAACATTCTAATTAATAAAATAATTACAATTTAATTACCTATTAAGGGTACAACGACTTGTAAGATCAAACATGAACAAGATCGCTACCGCTCCTTTGCAAGCAATTGGCACATGATTCAGCGACATGCGATCACCTAATTCACAAAAAGAAGAATCTATATTAGAATCGAGTTGAGCTCAATCATTACATTAGCATCCCACCTTAAACTCATACGTGCACTTCAACTCAAAACGTTTTAAATAAAATCGAAACGTACCTATCTAATTATAATTATAAACAATTAACAAAAACGCACCTCCAACGTCCCATATTCTAAATGCAATTCTTGCTCCTCGTACAAACAATGTCTTGTCCATCAAATTCAATCCCTTCATTTCCAAACCTTTGTTTCTTCTTTCATTCCCAACATATTTTACCTTCAAGATTTATTAATTTAATTAAAAAAATGAACTTTTAATCTTTCTCTAATCTAATAAATTTCAAAAAAGGCACTAACCACGAAACTTGTTTTCCCAATATCGCAATCACCAAGAATACAAATTTTCAAGGAGACTAAATCCGAATCAGACGAATACCCACTTGAGGTCGCCGTCGCCGTCGGTTCTTCTGGTTCCTGAATCTCATTTATCCGGTCGTTTGTCGGCGGCGGTCGGAGGGATAGTCGGCGGTAATGACGTTCTTGTTTTCCGGTGGAGCAAACAAGAATTCTGTCCCAAATAAATCTGAATAAACGGCGGAAATTAGAGATTCTGTCGATGATGTTCCATCGGATGTTCATTCCGACTACTCTCTTGCTGAGTTGCGTCATCTTTCCGGCGGTTTCTTTGTCACCGGCGCCGGTGGCACGACCCATTTAGCGTAGTAGGATTTAGGTTCTTGTTTCCTCTTTCATCATTGTTTCTTTGCTTTTTGTAGTACTATTGCTTTTGTTTTGTTGTTACTTTTTTAGAGTTTTTTTTTAAAATGTTTAAGTAATCAAATATTATTTTATTAATATGAAATTAGTTATAAAAAATTTAACGTAATCATATATTAAAATACCCACTTTTAAAAAAATATCTTTGAATTTTTTTATCAAGAGAAACTTACCTTCTAAGAATTAGGGTCCCTCAATATTTTTTAAATAAATTAAAACCAAACAAGCTTATTAATCAGATTGTTATAATCTAATGACTGCCGAACACCATAGGGAAATTAGGCCTAGCCGCCTTGGTGGGTGTTTGTTGTGGACGGATGACTAGGGCAGGAAAAAGTCCAAAATACCGTCTTTTTACTGAAGGATAAAACTTGGCTGGAAGGGTATAAATGTAATTTTAAGGGGAAAATATTATTTTTACTATTTTCAAAATTTAATATATTTAGGGGTAATGATATTTTGGTCCATTTAAATTATATTTTGTTTAAAATATGTTATTTTTACATTAATTTGTTTGATTTCATAATGATATTGTGAATTTCTTTTTATATTATTATTAGATTATCTGATCGGTTGACATGATTGAATTTCTTTTTATTCTTACTAAGTTATCCAAAAGTTTATAGAAAATGGTTGTACTTTCGAACGTGTTGTTAATTAGTTTCATCTATTGAGAATCGTTTGGAAATAAAATTTTGATTGTGAAAATAACGCTAGATATCTCAAATCCTATTAGAATGTCATTTATGAATAATGAGGTTAATGAGTACATGTATACCCGATATATGTGGATACCCAATGATTAGAGTCCAAGATAAGAATGAGAGAAGGTTACTTAATCGAACGAGCTCGAGATGAAAGAGTGTGACAAACACAAACCTAACTATATTAATATTAAAATATATATATATTTTTTTAATGAGGTGACTTTTCAAATTTTTAATCATTATAATAAATATATAATTTATTAATCTTCGAATTATTAATCTTCACATTTTTTATAATAAAATATTATTTATTTTCATCAAATTTTATCTTCAACATTATTTTTCTATTTTTTCAATATTAATAATTATATTTTTTACTTTTATAGTCGTTATCTTATATTTTTCAACTTTTATAGTTATTATCTGCTTTTATGATCGTTAATTATTTTCTCGACTTTTACCGTCGACAAAAACTTTTATATTCAATATTTATTTTCTCGACATTAAATTCGGCATGACTTTAACAGCCGACATCATCTTAAAAGTTGACATCGACTTTTACGATTAGTAATTATTTTCTTGATTATAACATATGTCATTAACTTTAAAAGCGTGCATTGACTTTTACGATCGATATATTTTCTCGACTTTTACCGTCGACGAAAACTTTTATATTCAATATTTATTTTCTCGACTTTAAATTTGGCATGACTTTAACAGTCGACATCAACTTTATAAGTTGGCATCGACTTTTACGATTACTAATTATTTTTTCAATTTTAACATATGACATTAACTTTAAAAGCGTGTATTGACTTTTACGATCGATATATTTTTTTGACTTTTACCGTTGACATCGACTATTATAGTCGGTAACTATTTTCTCCACATTGAAGTTGTGATCAACTTTTGTAGTCGAAAACATGTAGTAAACGTGGGATGAAGAAAGATAATGAAGTTTCAAAGTTTGACGATGGTGAATGTTAAGATGTTGAAAATGATGGGATTTCAAGAATTAGTGATGATTGTGAAAATATTTAAAAAAATGACGATGGAGGACAAAAAAATATAAATATAGAAATGATTGAGAGATAGAATGAAATTTTATAATTTTAAAGAGGACAAAGGTTTAACAATGATGTCTTTATACAAACATTCATATCCCATCAATATTTTCCTCTAGATATCTCAACTATACAAGTTAGTGTTGCTTAAACTTATACAAAATTTGAATGTACTAAATATGTCAATTTTCTAAATAAATAACCATGAATAACCGACTATAAAATAGTATCCAACTAAACTAAATGCACCTGCCAATTAAAAAACAATACATTTGTAGCAATTTTCTAAAGAAAACATTGAATCCTAATAATAAGAAAATAAAAAGACATATTTGGTGTTTTGTAAATAATGTAACAATCTAAAAGTAGTAGTAGGTTTGATGCTATAATAAATGTTGTATTTTATCTAAGTAGTTGGACTATGAAAATGGAATAATATAAAAATGATGAGCATGGGCCTCTCTCGTGCAATAATTTGAATATTATAATTTTTATAAATTCCAACCAACATTTAATATGAATTTTGGTCTAGGAATTTTCATACAATAATCATGATGATAGCTACATAAAATTGTACAAGTACAATTATTATATTGGAAATAAAAACGGACATGGGCATCCTATTCAATATTTCCCAACCGCTAAAGATGTCATGGAATCGTTTGGTCAATTAAAATTGTAGGGGACCATTATCAATCAATTTAGAAAATTATATTTTCTATCGAAAGAAAGAAAGAAATAAGCACATTTTAATGTATCAAAGTATATTATAAGGAAATATGTAAATTATTTCTCTTGTATAGTTAGTATAATTAATTTACCTTTTTTTTAATTAAGAATAACTAGCTAACATTTCAAAGTCATGATTCTTCGTTTTCATTCAAAATATTTTTAGTGGGAATCAAACCGTAACTTTTTATCTTTTAAATTGACTATTTTCATTAGACCACTCATGTGTATGATTAATTTTTTCAATAAAAACTCATAACTTAGTGATAAAATTCATGTTTTAAGTATTATGAGTGAGTTTTTTTTATAAGAAATTAATTCTTATTAAATTTAAATGAGAGTTATATATATATATAAAAAAAATAATTGGTAAATAATATAAGACAACATCTATAAAAATAGATAAACAATTGATGGTCTATATATCAAATTATATAAATAATTTACAAAAATAAAATTCAATGGAAAAGATCCAATGATTATCAATTTATTAAGGGTTCTCTAAAAATAAAAATCATTTAAATTTTGAACGTAGAGCAAGCTAAACGAATCAGTGAAACGGTGTCAAAAAATCTCTACCAAATATTATAAGCGAGAATTAAAATTATCCTTAGCTAAGTAAAATGTAATGTTAAGTGAAAATTGACCATCTATATATATATAACCGAAATATTGATAAATTCATACAAAACATGGAAGAATACGTGTGAGATATTCTCCATATGAAAAATCAAATTCAATAACTCTTTATTGAAAAATTAAAAACAATTTTAGATCCGATTATTTCATTTTTTTTATTGTTAAAAAGGGGACGAATATAAACACGATAAAATATCAACAACACATTCTGAGGTTATGAGCAACAAATGATCTACCAACGATTGAGAGTATTATTTGGATTATAAAAATCCGAGATGAAAAAATCGAACAAAATACAATATTAACTCAAATTTGAGGGATAAAAACACAGTGCACTCATGTTAAAAAAAAAAAGTCATTGGAAGAAAAAAAAAACTTAACTTTCAACATTTTTTTAGAATTTATTTTCCTAGGGAGGGTGATGTTGAGTTTTCATTCTGAACTATTTTTTAACAATGTCCAATGTCATATCATTCAAGTCGCATAAGATAAGCCAACAAACCATTAGCTAAGGCAACAAAAGGTTATTAATTAAACTCATTTATAGTTTTAGACCTTTAAGTTAAAAGACAATCCTCCTATTGGGCCGAATTCAATATTTTTAATTTTATTATCTGAAAGACTTCACTAAATTATAAATAAAAACATTATTCTAAAGTAAAGTAAACTTACCAACTAAGGATAGTTGTTAAATTAGATAAAAGTAAATTATAAATAAAATTACTATACTGAATTAAAGAAAACTTACCAATTAAGGATAGTTGTTACCGTTAGGGCTGGCCCTGATATCATATATAGACAAGACAACCCAACTCAAACAAACGGTTAACAATAATTTGATGTGAGTTTGCACTAGGTGAACCATGATGTACTCTAAATTCTTGTTCATTTTAAAAGGATACAACATTTACATTTCATTTATAAATTTGAAAACCAATTTCCTAATATGCATCTAAATGTAAAGGTTCTCAATTCTATCATTCTTCGAATTTTGTACAATTCTACTTCTGCCTTTAGCATGTTTTTAGGTATTCACTTTACCTAGATTATGTAAATATATAGCAATTGAGAATTTACATGATAGCAAGAATAAAATCCAAACTGTATAATTGATTTAAAATACAACCCATTGAAAAGAGCAAAAACAAAAATCCCCAAAATTCCGAAACTCAAGAACTCAACAATGGTGAAATTGTATTCTCTATATTTGATATCCTCCTTCCCACTATGATCATAGGAGTCTACTAAAACAAACACCATGACACTTTCAATTGGACAATTATGTAATTTTCCCTTTGTGATATTTATCTTTCAAGGGCAAATTCACCATTTTCAGTTGATGAATTGTTACAGAATTGATCCTATAATTTTTAAGGAAATGATCTTCGCCGTTGAACAAGCTCCTTTTTGCGGATTCAATTTCAAATAGGGATAAAGATGCCTTTCGCAATGAGTCTTTCCTCTCAATCTTCAGATGGAACATCATGATTCATTTGGGGCTCTTCCAAATCAATGCACTATTCTCGATGATTCTAATGGTTAGCCTATAATACATTTAGCCAAGTACTCTCCTCGGCGAACACTGCAAAACATTTTTGAAACGCAATTATACCTTCCTTCAAATCTCATAGCCTCGAAAGTTTTTATTTGAACTAACTGCAATTACATGTGCATTATAGAAACACACAAAGAAGTGGATTAATCAAAGCATACTAAAAACACAAAGATGTAAATAATGTAAGAGAATCCAATTAGACATTTACCAAATGTAATCACCATTTAAAACGCATCCTTAAATACTATAAACTGGTATTTCCCAGCATATAAGGTTTTTATCATCTCATTTGTTTCCTATTTCTTTAAAGTTAAACAAAAAAATCTGGTATTATTTGAACTACACCTATAGGTTTCTCAAAAAGAGCTACTAATGCAAGAAAACTGCCCATCACATTAGTAACAGCTCCATGTCCATGATGATTAGCATCTTCAAATTATTAAAACAAACTTCTTTTATCAATAAATAGAGTAATTGAAGGCAATGCTAGAAGATACATTGAGCTGAAATGGTAGCCATTACAAAAATGTATATACCTTTGTTTAGAAACACCAATTTTATCATGTTTCTTTTGGCAATGGAATGTATCTAAATTTAATCTCACAGAGATTCAGAAATACATTGATGATTTTTTCAGCATATGGTAATCAATAAATAATTGCTTTTTGGTGATAATATACTTTTAATAATCAGAAAATATATCCTTAGTAGTTAGTACTAAACTAAATGAATTTGTGTTAAACTAATCATATTTATATGAAAATGGAATGGAGATTTTAAAATGGGACGCAAAATAGTCTCATGGTTGGGCCCAAGTGATTTTAAAATGTTAAACTAACCTATTCCTAAATACCTAATTTCTTCATATTTCTAGGATTGATCTAGCTGCCAACATCTAGCTTTCTCTTGCTCACAGTCAAAACAAAATTTCTGCTCAGTAGTCAGTACTATATGCAGTTTCAGCAATCCTTCAGCTATTTACTGCTATAATTACCGTTATGTGGTTGATAAATCTGAAGTACCAACCAAACCAGGTTCAACAAACCCTTCTTTCTTTTTTCTGCTCCTATCGTTGTTTAACTTTGTCTCTATTTTCCATTGTTTCCAATGAAAATGATAATGGCTAATTCATCATATAAAGGTGAAGAACTTGGTGGTGCAAAGAGAAATATGCCACAATTCCAGAATACCTCAGAAATGGTTGAAGGCTTCTTAATAACCAATGCATTTGGGGTATTAAGGGGTTTAGGGTACCCATTTAGAAACACTTATTGTTTTTTATTTTGATCTATTTCCAGAATACAGAAACATAAATAAATTATGAAATCTGTTGTCTTTGACTAAATGTAGTTACCTCTGTTTCTGTATCTGGGAATGAATCCAATTACATAACAAAAACAATAAGTTGTTGGGTAAGAGAGATTTACTTACTTAGCAACATTTGGCAGCTCTTCAAATTCACATATTTACACAATTGTTATGGTACAGCTTCTGGCTCTGGCTTTTGCTAGCAGTTGTAGGTGGTTTTTTATGTCATTTTGCTTTTCAAGATCCTCCACAGGTGGATATTTAGAACAAAGTATATACATATGCTCCAGAACTGCTGCATTCTTAAGCAAATAAGAAAGAAACCATATTACTTCATCAAGCCAGTAAAAGTTATTGATGTGAACTTCTTTAAGGCTAGAAACGAAACATTTTGGCACTTTTATGATATGACTATTGTCCGAAAAAGGCTGAAAGAGACTAAATCCCTGCAAAAAAAGGAAACCAAAAAAAAAGGAAGGTATCACTTCACAATTATCCAATGAAGCAAATCATGATATAAAAGAATCTTGGGCCTTGTTTGACGAATGGTTATTTGGATTTAATTCTTGTTTGATTGGGTCATTTGAGCAATCTACTGATCAGTTACATGAACAGCATACCAATCATCAACCAAAATACCAAAACACCCTCTATTTGAAATACATATATACATGTTCATTATATATTCATGTCATTTTACCCAAATAACCTCCAAATAATGCAAAGTAACATTCTTCGCAATAAACTACATTAAACAAGATTATTTGAAAATAACTACTACTCTATTTAAATAACCCAAGAACAAACAAGACCCAAATAACCGCTTATCCTATTTTCAATCACTTTATCAATCAAATCATCAACTAAAGTACCCTTACTGTATTTTTTTATAACATTTTCAAACATTAAATACAAAAAGATATTTTAGTCATCTAACCCAACTAATCCTCTTTTTCCTCGCAAGATTATTTTTTTCAAATAACTAAGATTATTTCAAAACAAACCTTATATCAAACAAGCTCTTGATAACCATGTAAACAAACTACCTCTGAGAAAACAAGCGATTCAAGGTTTGGTGCACAGTCAAGAAAGTCCATCATTGCTTGGAAAGAGAAGTCAATTGCCATACTCAAAACTAGATATGTCAAGTTCTGAAACATGGGAAGACGGTTTAAATTACTGCCTGCAAAAAATAAAGACTTGGGAGGAAAACAATGGAAATAACATAATCAGAAAATGTAGAAGCAGAAGCGGATATTTCAAAAAAGAAACTGTAACCATCTAGTAGTACTACCTTGACAGTGGCATTAGACATCTTCATAGATTTAGCACTCTTTAGGTTTCTAAGGAACCCAACTGCACGACGGTCAAATTCCTCTTGTTCGTTGCATAGACGAGGAATGTGAATAAATGTTTTCTCTAGTGAAGAAGGTACATCACATGTGCGAACTTCATTTAAGAGCAAGCCACTGTATTCTAGAAATAGTAGATTTGGGGCATCCACTGTGATCACACATCCGCCTGTTGACCCTCCAAAATATGGAAGATCTTCAATTACCAAGCTCTTCAGTGTGGGAATAGAAAATGTTGTCTTCTTCAAATACATCCATTCACATTCTAGTATAACCAAATTCTCGAGAACTGGGCAGGAAGAGAATAGATTTTGAGTTGACTCCTCGTCCACAAATATAGCAAGACTTATTTGCAAGGTTTTAAGACATGGAAATGAAATAGAATCAGGAAGGATAAGCGAACAACTCATTTCTATTTTCAGTGTTTGGAGTACTTCACTGTTAAAAACGGATCGCGGCAGCACAAGTGATGAATCAACAAAGAGGCAAATATCGAGCTCTTCAGTCTTATGCCTAGTAGCTGCAGAGATCCATGCATTTACACGTGCAGCATTGTCAGGAACCCGACAAGAGAGGCGAAACTTTTTTATGTTGAAATTATCACGGAGCAGAAGTACCCTTTCTACAAAATTCATGAAACGAATCACTTCAACCGAATAATTTGCATTGCTCGGATACAATATTGAATCATCGAAGTCAAAACTGGTCAATGAGGTCCATTGACATTTCCATTTTGAAGATAAAGCAGATGTGCTAACTGCATCCTTTGTAGGAAGAAGTGAGAGGATGTTATTTAGAATGCAGTTGGGAAGATTGCTGATTCTATCTTCATCTCCACATGTAGATTCATCCATTACCGTCTCCTTGTATCTATAGAAGGTTTTTAGAGATTAAAAGTGAAAGCTAACAATAACTACCATCCAATACATGGCAGAATAATGAGCAGAAAGATAATAGTAACTATTAATGGACAATCCAAAATCTATGATGCCAATTGACAAGAAAAAGAAATCTTAACATGAAAATGATTATATGTTCAGATAATGTTAGTGCCTACTTTTAGTTGTTTTGCTATACAAATTTGTAATCTTGAGCATGATCCCATAAAATCTATTGCTATGTTCTCAAAAAATAATCGGAATGATAAATCTTTATAGCAAATAAAACACAAAATTATAGTGATCTATAAAAGATTTTATAATACGAAACAAAACTTTTCTAGTGGGATCGTGATTCAAATTCCAAATAGGCTATCTATCTCATCCTCATCCTATATTTTGTTAGGAATTTCAAGAACTGCAGACAAACCCTTGCATTGATAGGTTTACATATTTTAACCTATAAAATTTCAGATAGGATTATCCTAAATTCATTGTTTCCGGGCTAATTAAAACCCACCCAATTAACATAAGTGTTGTAATTACTATGTTCCTTTGGCTAAAACAAATACCAAAATATGTAGGTACAGCAAAGAAATTCACTGAATTGAAAGAAACTTGAATTAACCCTTGAATAAAAGATTAATTAACTCATACTTATGATGTACACATAAAGCATACTTGCACATGTATTCATCTGTAACATTTACATGTCATTTATCAATGTTAGGGGGCTCAAGAAACCCATAAGAAGTTGTACACAGAAAATGATTCGATCTAGGTGAACAAAAATCACAACTGACAGAGAACAAATAGGAACGGATATATCTAAAAGAGAATAGGAAGCTGGATTATGGATAATTTCATGGAAACAAGAAGTAAAAATATGAAATTTTCGCTCACCTCTTGCTAAATG
This sequence comes from Impatiens glandulifera, assembly GCF_907164915.1. Classification (NCBI taxonomy): domain Eukaryota; kingdom Viridiplantae; phylum Streptophyta; class Magnoliopsida; order Ericales; family Balsaminaceae; genus Impatiens; species Impatiens glandulifera. Next base: position 12,900,535 of record NC_061866.1, on the reverse strand, counting down.
CGATAGGATGAGAAGATTTAGTTTACAAACTGGGCTGCCGCAGAGAAGGGCAAACCGAACGCCGCAGTAGCAGCAGCGAGGAGTTATATATAATATCCATACTCTGAGATTGGGAAATTTGAGGAAATGACCCCAAAATAAGGCCAAATAGCCGATGGTGCGGGCCCATGATTTTTATAGCGCTGGTGACCCCCAAATTTTTTAATGACCATTTTACCCATGCGTCACGCACCCTCCAGGTGCGTGACGCACCCTGAACCCTATAAAGACTTAATTTTTTTTCATTTTCGTTTCAGTTTCTCTCTCATCCGTCTTCTCCGCCGTGAAACCCTAATGGTGGCGGAGAAGATTTTCTCTTCTTTTTCAGCGATGAAGAACGAATCGAAGAGGATTTCGAACATATTCAACGGCCTATAGCTTCGAAGAACATCCAATGGAGACGAGTTTGCACAGCGCTGAGGATTTCGAACAAATTGACATTTCATTCGACCATTCCACTATATTTTGTCTTTATTTCGTTATTGTTTGTTTTGATTTCCTATTCAGTTCGTGTATATTTCATTTACAGAACGTTCCTCATTGATTCGTTGAATGCAGGTTGTTTGTTTGGTAGGATGCGTCACGTAGGATGCGTCACGCAGGGTGCGTCAAGATGGATGCGTCAAGAAGGATGCGTCATCTCGGATGCAAACTTTTACCTCTGTACAGAAGATAGATGTTATGCATCTTTACCTTTTTGCTCCTCTTATTTAAATGTCATTCCTTCCCCTCTTGTATATAGTTTCATAGTGTTACTTCTGCAGGATTATATTTCATCTCTCTTGATGTTCTTTTTGCAGTCACTTCGCAGATTGAATCATCCTAACATCATAAAGCTGAAGGAGATTGTCAGAGAGAACAATGAACTTTTCTTCGTATTTGAGTACATGGTAACATTGAAGATCTATACTAACTTCAAGTTCTTTGAGAAAATTGATTTTTTTTTCTTGTGTGATGTCTAGAATGTCATTTTAACCAAGATATCTCTAAATTCAGACCTTGATATAAATTGACCTTTTACTTATTATTTTGAATGCTGACTATGTTACAGGAGTATAATCTATATCAGATTATGCGAGACAGGCAAAATCCTTTTTCAGAGAAAGAAATTAGAGATCTCATGTATCAGGTTCTTGAAGGACTAGCTCATATGCATAAAAATGGGTATTTTCACCGTGATTTGAAACCAGGTATGGTATAAAGTGCACTCTTGCAATTCTTTTATCACTACGTCAACAAGTTGCTAGTAATTTTTCCAACTTATGAGATAATTATAACTGTTTTTTCTTATCTGATTCTACAGAGAACCTGTTGGTTACCAATCAGATTATAAAAATGGCTGACTTTGGACTGGCTCGGGAAGTATCATCAGTGCCACCCTTTACTGAGTATGTCTCCACACGCTGGTAAGTTTAAGCAATTCTATCTCAGGAGCCTTCTCTTCCTCCTTTTATGTGTAGTTCGTCTTAATATGAAGCTTCTGTCAGCATCTTTACGTTTTTTGCATTCACTCATACTTTAAGGTACCGAGCGCCCGAAGTCTTGCTGCAATCCCCATTATATACTCCATCCGTTGGTATGTTATATACAATTCTTCCTTGTTCTTCTCATGAATGGATGAATTTTTTGTATGCTTACTATTCCTGAATTTCTAAATCTTCAGCTTAGCGATTTTAATGCAGTTACAATTACGCTGTCCTTGTTGTGCTTTGAAATCTAATTGTAACTTGTTATCAGACATGTGGGCTGTTGGCGCAATACTAGCTGAACTATTCACTTTGTGTCCCATTTTCCCGGGAGAAAGGTAATCACGCGAATTTAATACTGATACATAAAGAAACATATTAAAATAGCTTCATTGTGATTGTTAGTCTTCTTAAATTTCCCCATCAAGGATTGAATTGAATATTGAAACAGTAGTTCTAAGATGCAATTTTCTGAAATTACACAAATCTATGTAAACATTTCCAAAAGTACTGAGTATGGCTTGCCAATTTTCTATTGCTTATCAATCTTTAATTTATTTAATTGCAGTGAGGCAGATCAATTGTACAAGATTTGCTGTGTTCTGGGTAAGCCAGATTGGACTACATTTCCTGAAGCAAGGAACGTTTTTCTATTAGCTAATCTTTGTTATTCTGAGGTAATATTTTTTTCCTTTTAATTTCCTCTAGCTGCTGATATCCTAAATGTTCCAGAATGTTTCCACATTATGAGCCTTCTCATAGTTAATCAGGTAGAGTGCAACTAATTATAGTTTGTATAGTAATTATTTTGTTGTCCTTTCATTTCATCAATTGACAAATTCTGATCATAATGCAGTAATGGACAGTCATGCAATCTCCCGAAGATGTCGAGAATAGATTCACTTGGTGAGCTGCTGGCTAATCTCCCGAAAATTGCTTCTCTCCCACAGTTCTTGTTCAACATTCTAGAGGATTCCAAGATGAACCAAACTAGATAACCTTAAATCTGTTGTTGGGAAATCTTGTTCTAGTAAATGAATGATTGTTAAGAGGATTCTGAAATCGACATTAATAAGTTGTGTATAGATAATAGGTCTACTGTTTCTGCTTTAGTCTTTCCTTTAAATGTACAATGAATATGTATAGTTTCAATTGTAAAAATATTAAGGGTGACAATTTAAGTTGGCAGGGTTAACGATTCTAACCTGACTCGATTTTACCTATTTCGAACCAAACTCGACTTTATTTTTTCATGCTTCCGTCCGCGAAAACTTCGAAAATTCAGTATAAATCATCAAATTTCAAATATTTATAAAGTTCTCAAACATAGGGTGACCATTATTGAGTAATGTCTGATTTACAAACCAATGTAATTACATATTTACTTACTCATCTATGTGATAATATCATGAATTCTCTACAAAGAAAAAACAATTTATAAAAGACAGTATAAAGACACATATCATCTGATCTTTGTTGATCATAAAAGAGATTGATCAGATCTAGAAACTAGGGTTCTTCGTCGTCATTTTCCTGCACCAAACTAATTAACATGTTGATCTGGCTCTGCAATCTCACGTTCTCTCTTTCTACATGAGACATTTTATTTCTCTCCTCCAACAGATGAACTTGCAGGTGTTCAACACATTTTGCATCTTCTTCCAATTGCTCATTTAACTCATCAATCTCTCTATCCTGAGTTTTCAACAGACAATGGAGAAATATGTGACAAACTATGTCATCAAATTAAAAATAGAAACTAATCAATCTACTACAATCCTAAACTACAAAATTTGGCTTTTATGGGCCACACAGCTTGGATTGACACCAGATAACTATATAGATCCAATTTGAGGAAGATTTCATAATCAAGAATAAACTAACATGCTTCAAGCCTTCAACACTCTAAAATCAGTTGTCAGTTACCCTCATTTCTTCAAAGAATAAATTGAGTATTTCAACAGGGCATTTCATCAACCCAATATATTTGAACTGTTAACACAAAAAAGAAATAACATATTCAGATGGTTTCTATTATCAATCGAGAGACACCGTAACAATGAAATGCAAATACTAACTATAAATGATTTGGGGTGCGTCACGCAGGTGCGTAACGCAGGTGCGTTACGCACTTGCGTTACGCACCTGCGTTACGCACCTGCGTGACGCACCTGCGTGACGCACCTGCGTGACGCACCTGCGTGACGCACCTGCGTGACGCACCTGCGTGACGCACCTGCGTTACGCACCTGCGTGACGCACCCGGATTTCGCCGCCGGTGACATTTACCTAATCAATCTCTAATCCCTAAACCCATACAAACAACGCGTTCAAAGAAAGAAATAAAGGAAGAAGTAAGCATACCAGTAGCAGAAAGAGACATCTCCTTCGTTGGGATTCCGCCGTCTTCGTTGGGATTCCTTTCGTCGGTGGTTGTCCTTTTTAGAGAGAAGGAGGAGAAAAGGAAGTGAAGAAAGAGAAGAAGAAAGAAAGAAATGAAAAGAAAGAGAGAAACTGTAATTTTTTTTATTATATAGTAAGGGCATTGTGGACTTTTCACAATGCCCTCGGATGCGTCACGCAACTGGAGGGTGCGTGACGCAATAGGGGTATTTTCGGCAGAAAATATTTTGGGGGTCACCAGCGCTATAAAAAACATGGGCCCGCACCAAACATAATTTGACCCCTCTTTAGGGTCATTTCCTCAAATTCCCCCTGAGATTAATAGAGTTATTAGATTTCAATTTTACATTTTATACGTAGGTTTTATTCCATTCGTATTAAATTCAAACTAAATTTATTAATCTTTAAATTATTAAATTCTCACTAAATTTATTAATCTTTAAATTATTAAATTGAGAATGATTCGGAATGATTTGGATAATCGAAACTAAAAAATATTTATATATATCAACTTAAAATTAGTCAAAACAATTTTTTTTAATTTTTATTATTTTAAAAAAAAAATCAATTTTTTTTATTATTATTAAATTTGAATCTGAAAAAAATAAAATAATAATAATAATAAATAAAATAATAAATATCATTGTCAAAGTAATAATAAGTAAAATATATATTATATTGAGATGAAATTTAATTTAAAGAAAAATAAATTAAAAAATATATTTTTATTTATATAGTTTGGATAATTTGAATAATCTTAATCCAATCTGATTTAATTCAATCCGAACTCAATTCGATCCGATCTCAATTCAATCCGAAATTTTCAATCCGAATTAGTATTTATGATTCGGATTGGATTTCGGATTAATACACCCCATGTTCACCCTAGTCCAAATCTATATATATAAATAATGTTTAATTTGAATTTGTTTGGTTTGTCGGGGAAAAACTGATGTTAATTTGATATATAGGGAAATTTAGGGAAATGGCCCTTAAAAAGGCCTTAAATGCGAAAAGTGTCAGCGCATTATTTTTAATGCGCTGGTGACACTTTTATTTTTTAGGACGAAAATGCCCCAGTAGCGTGACGCAATTTTTTATTTTTTTATTTTTCAAAAAAAATTAATTATGAATTTTTTTTGGAAGAAAATGTCTCAGTTGTGTCACGCAATCGCGAGACGAAAAAAAAATAAAAAAAATTCATCTCACGATTCCGGTTGTGTCACGCAACCTCCGACATGGGCAAAATCGTCCAAAAACAGTAAAAAGGATCACCAACGTTTTTTTTAAAAGCGTTGCATTTTCCGCATTTAAGGCCTTTTTGAGGGTCATTTCCTCAAATTTCTCTGATATATATATGAGAATAAATGAATATTTGGGTCGGGTCGTGGGTTACACGCACCATAAACTTGAAACGGTTAAAAATAAAATAAAAAATAATATGTTTCGAACTTACAACCAACCAACTTAATAAAAATAAGTAAAACTCTTTAAACAACTCAGCTAATAAGATTTTATATTTTAAATTCTACATAAAATTTGAAAAAAATGTGACATTCATAACAATATAATATATATATATATAATGCTTAATTTGAATTGTTTGGTTTGTCGGATCGAGAGCTGGTTAATTTGGATATATACGTATGTGTTCGAACTTGTAACCTAACAAAATAAGTACAATCATTTAACCGACTAAACTAATAAGACTTTATATTTTAAATTCAACACTAAATTTGATGAAGGTGAAATATTCTTAACAATATAATTTCAACTTTTTTACTAACTAATTTATATATATATATATAATAATGCTTAATTTGAATTTGTTTGGTTTGTCGGGTCTATAGTTATGATTAATTTGGATATACATGTGAGAGTAAATTGATATTTGGGTCGGATCATTAGTTGACCCACCCATAAACTTGAAACCATTAAAAATAAAATTAAAAATGTTATATGTATGTTTCAAATTTGCAACCTAACAAAATAAGTAAAACTCTTTAACCAAATGTGATTAGGGTATGGCTTTCCGATGTATATTAAAAATATGATAGTTATTAAAAATATGAATCAAATATTTGATTGACCAAAGTGTGAGGTCACGAGGTTAAATGTCGATTGAGATTGATGGTTTATTTTCCTAGGGATAAAAGACGTGTGAATGTGTGATTGAGATGTGGTTTGCCAAGGGATAAGAGGTGGGTAACAAGAATCGCAATGTCACAAAATTAGAGGTCAATTGAGATTGGTGGTTGGTTTGCTGAAGGATAAGAGACGTGTAAAATTATGACTGAGGTTGGTGGTTAGTTTTATAAGGAATAACAGACGTTTGAAAATGTGATTGAGTCGGATTGTGGATTGACCCGCCCATAAACTTGAAACGATTAAAATTAAAATAAAAAAATACTATATGTATGTTTCGAACTTACAGCCTAACAAAATAAGTACAACCCTTTAACCAAATGTGATTAGGGTGTAATTTTCCGAGGGATAATAAGTCAGTGACAAATGATAGTGGTTAAAAATATGAATCAAATATTTGATTGACCAAATTATGAGGTCACGAAGTTAAATGTCGATTGAGATTGATGGTTTATTTTCCTAGGGATAAAAGACGTGTGAATGTGTGATTGAGATATGGTTTGCCAATGGATAAGAGGTGGGTAACAAAGAATCACGATGTCACAAAATTAGAGGTCGATTGAAATTGATGGTTGATTTGTTGAAGGATAAGAGACGTGTTAAATTGTGATTGAGGTTGATTGTTGGTTTTATAAGGAATAACATACGTTTGAAAATGTGATTGAGATTGGTGGTTAGTTTACCGAGGGATAAGAGACGTGTATAATTATGATAAAAAGACATATAAAAAAAGGTGATTCACAAAATGTCGACTAATTAACTAATCGGTAATAAATATTAAATACAAATATATATACACACAAAATTATAAAATTATTTTAACAATCTCAAATGGTCTAATAGTTAAAGTGTTCACATTTTATGTTTAAGACTAGGGTTCAAATCCCCAAAACTGTAAATTTAAAAGTGAGTATTATAAATATTTGAGAGATCGATGTTAAAGAATGCATTCTTGAGTATAGTATATGGTGGCACAACTTTTAAACAATGGATAAGAGACATGTGAAAGTGTGAGTCAGATTTATTGGTTGGCTTGACGATCATTTGAAAGTGTGAGGTCATTAGATGAAGGTTGTTTGTCAGCCGAGGGGATAAAGATGCATATGAAAAAATATGAGTCACAAGATTATGGTTAAATGGGGGTTAATTGTTGGTTTGACGAGGTATAAGAGGTGTGTGATCAATTGGTATTAGTTGTTGATTTATTGAAGTGAGGGTAAATAAGGTCATCTAAGATTGATGTGTTATTTGTCAAAGGGGTAAAAGACATATGATGGGATAAATAGACATATGAAAAAGTATGAGTCACAAAATGAGGGTCAATTGAGGAATTAGTGGTTGGTTTGACTAGGGATAAAAATTGCGTGATCGATGGAATATGTTGTTGATTGTTGAAGTGAGGGTAAAATATGTCGATTATGATTGGTAGGTGGTTTATTGAGGGGATAAAGAGGTTTTCTGATCAAAAGTGTGAGTCACAAGAGGTTGACTAAGATTTGATGGGTGGTTTGTCGAGTGAAAAGAGGTGTGTGAAAATGTGTGAGGTCACGAGATGAAATGCCGATTACAAATTAGATATTATTGGTTAAAAAAATATGAATGAGATGTTGTTTGACCGAAGTGGTCAATTGGGGGATTGGTTGTTAAAGTGGGGGTAAAAGAAGTCGCGATAAAAGTAAATATGATGAGTTGCGGAGTAGAGATTTTTGGTTGATTTGTCGGGATAATAAATCAATAATAAAAGAAAATACCAACGATTAAAAATATATAAATGATATATTGATTGACCAGAGTATAATGTATGTGTGGTCACGAGATTAGAGGTCGAAATTATGATTGGTGAGTGATTTATCTAGGGGATAAAAATACATATGAAAAAGTGTGATTCACAAGATGAGAGATCGATTGGGGAGATTGATGTTTGGTTTGACAAAGAATAAGAGGTGTATGAAAGTGTGTGTAAGGTCATGAGATGAGATGGGATGTCGATTTAAGATTTGGTGGTTGGTTTGCCGGAAGTAAAAAATAATTTAAGAGGTTAGTAACAAATGAGATATTAGTGGTTAAAAATATATGAATGAGATGTTGATTGACCAAAATATAAAAGTGTGTGAGGTCACAAGATTAGGGGTCAGTTGTAATTGGTGAGTTATTTGTCGATGGGACAAATAGACATGAAAAAGTGTGAGTCACAAAACTAAAGGTTGATTGAGGGATTTGTGTTGGTTTGACGATGATAAGAGGTGTGTAAAAGTGTGTGAGATCACGAGATGAGATGTCGATTGAGAGATTTGGTGGTTGTTTACTAAAGTGGGGGTAAAAAAAGAGGTTGCGGTAATATAAAAGTGGATGTTAATAAATGATATATAATGGTACAAATATATGAGATGTTGTTTAATCGAATTGTAAAAGTGTGTGAGATCATGAGATTAAAAGTTTATTAGGATTTGTGGGTGATTTTTTGAGTGGATAAAGAAGAATATGAAAAAATGTGAATCACAATATAAAAGGTCAATTGGCGGTGAAAGAGGTTGCGATAAAGGTTAAAATTATGAGATGAGATGTGAGATTTGTGGGGATAAGAGACCGATAATAAAGGAGATAGCGGTGGTTAAAATAATATGAAAGAAATTTTGATTGAACAGAATGTGAAAATGCGTGAGCTCACAATACTAGAGGTCGATTGAGATTGGTGGTTGATTTGTTGAGTATGATAAGAGTCATGTGAAAAATGTGAGGTCATAATATTAGAGGTCGATTGAGATTGATGATTGATTTGACTAGAGATAATAAGTGTGTGAAAGTGTCTAAGGTCACAATATGAGATGTGAATTGTGTGATTGGTGGTTGGTTTGTCGAAATGGTGATAAAAAAGATAACTTAATTTTGATTTCTTATGAATACCCTTAACTATCATAAAATATTGTGTCAAACAAATAAACAAATATTTTAATAGTATAGATATTATATATTAAATTTATTTTTATTATATTTTTTTAAATATAAGAATAAGAGTATAATTCAATATGAGGAATAATAGTGAGATGAAATTTGAGGGAGGGAATAGAGGAGGGAATAAGGGAGGAAATGATATGTCATCACTAGTTAGAAAAATGATAAAATGTGAGTAGAGAGAGAAGAGAGAGAAATTTTGTTATTTTTTTTATTAATTAAATTGCACCACATCATTTCTTTCCTCAAATTCCCAATCCTTTCTCATTCAATATATACTATTTTTTTATAATTTAAATTCAATTTTACTCTCACTCTATTTATTTATTTTATTTTTATTTTTATTTTTATTTTTATTTTTTATTTTTTTTTGAAAAAAAACTAATTTAGTTGTAAAATTACTTATTATCAAAAGTTCTTTTAAACGTAATTATTATCAAAATTTTAATTATAAATAAAGTGATTTTGTTTTTAAAATTTATTAATTAAATATTATATCTTTTATCTTTCTTTCCCTTTTTTTATTAATTAATTTTAGTTAAGATTAATATATATATATATATATATATATATATATATAAATAAATAATTTAAGGAGAGAATCGATAAAAGGAATTTGAGAGGAATGACTTTAGTAATTTGTTGAAAAAATAACGCATTTTTTCTCTCTTCTCCATACACACCCTTTATCATAATTTATAAACAATGATACTTCCTATCTCAAATTCCTTTATCTATTACTCATCTATATAAATATTTATTTTATTTAAAAAAATTGATATAATTTTTGAATTTATAAATTATATTAATTAAATATATATTTTGAATATTCATTAATAAAAAAAATATAATGTTTTTCTATACTTACTCTATCAAATTATTTTTTAACTAAAAAAACATTTAGACAAATATTTCATATATCTTCTTTTTCTTCCACATGGTCTACTTTTCTAAATTTATTAATTACAAGTCAATGAAAATAAAAAAAAAATTATTTTCTACTTTTGATAATTATAAAATTGAATATATTTGTGATTATAATATGAAAAAAGTATTAGTTTTGAAATAAGTTAATTAGGAAAGTATAAATTTATTATAAGTTTAGGGGCATATTATGAATTATTTCATCTCTTTCCTAATCCTTCAGCGCGTTTTCTCCTTGAGTTCTTCAGACGGCGAGACATAAAAGAAACTCCTTACTTCATAGTTCATAGCTAGAATGAATTCTTCTCAATTTGGTTTCTAATCCTCCTTGATGTTATTTCTTACTTGAAATCTTGATAATCTAGAAGGAATCTCTCACATTTCATTCTTTCGACGGATTTGAAGTTTCATTTCTTTCTCCTGCAATCATGGTTTCAACTCACAGGCTGAAATCCGTTGATTTTTATCGGTTAGATCTTCATTTCCATCTTCCTGCATTTAGTTTTCTGTATTCATGCTTCAGATCGGACTTACTTTTGTGGGTTCAGTTTATTAGTAGCTTTTACTGTTGAATCTCAAATTTTAGTTGGCTAGATCTATGAACGTTTGCACCTAGCCTACAGTCAGGTTTGACTGGCTTATAGGCATTGATTAATCATAACTACACATGGGTAGTATGCAAACAGAGCTGGGTATTACAAGTTATAGAACCTTAGTAAATGAGTCTTACCTATGAGATCTGATGGCTGGAGATGGTTATGTTAATTCAATTGCATATGTTATGGGTTTTGCGGGATAGGAAGTTTTCTATGAGAATTTGAAGTTTTATCTGATATAGAGGCCTAATATATCAAGATCTCATTATTACTTCTGTTTTATCTTTTCTACTGGCTGAATGTATGAGAATTTGAAGTTTTCTCTGATATAGAGACCTGATATATCAAGATCTCATTATTACTTCTGTTTTATCTTTTCTACTGGCTGAAGATTTCTTATGAAATGCAAATTAGTTGGGGAAGAGGTTATGTCAAAGATTAATAAAAACTAAATTGTTAGAAATGAAGTAGAAGATGGAACGAAATTGGTTTGTTTGTGCTTCACCAGGAAGGGATTGACAGTCAGATACAGGGAATTTACCTCGAAATTTGAAAGCATATAATTTACATTTCATGTAATGGGTTCACGGTGGCTATTTCAGATGTTAAAATTTGCTCTCCTTATTCCTTTCCATTGAAATTGGCTTAATTTTCCAGTGAGAATTTTATACTGTGATGAACCACATCGTATGACCAATAATTTTTGTTTTACTGCATTTTCCGCTGCTCTATAGATTGTTCCATGCATGTTTCATTGCTTGTTACAAGAAAAGAAGGAAGTCCTAAGACATGACAAAAGTTATCTCTGTTTATTTTATCATCATATTGGCAAATGTCTTGCAAGAACATATAGCCAGGGTATATTTTTGGCAGCTATTGCAGAATGATTGTTTAGTATTATTAGCAGATAATCACTTGATAACATTCCGTTCATTTCTATTTTTTCTATTAATCACAGAAAAATTCCTAGAGATTTGACGGAGGCATCCCTATCAGGTGCTGGGTTATCTATTATAGCTGCAATTTCAATGATGCTTCTGTTTGGAATGGTAAGAAGTTTGTTTGTCTACTTCTGGCATGCATAAGTTATGTTCTCTCATATTGGTTCTATGACTGATGCCTATCTTTCTTCTAATCCTTAAAATATTGCAATTCATAATGTTTCTTGAATATCTTTGTATCTGTACGTGTCTTTCCTATTCTTTTCTTTTTTTACGTGAAAAGTTAGCCATTATAATGACTTATTTTTTGTCATCTTAATGAATTGGTTTATTTTTCCAGGAACTAAATGATTATTTGACTTCCAGCACCTCTACATCTGTAGTTGTTGATAGGAGCGCTGACGGGGAGTTTTTGCGCATTGATTTTAACATTAGGTACTGCTTACATTTTAAGTGTCAAATAAAATTTTCCTTCTGTTTTGAAATAAAGATATCTTTAATCTCTTTATTTCCCTCCTTCAAAACATCTGCTTCTATCTGGAAAGGCGTACATGTATAACTACTGAAACCATTGGAGGTCTTTGTAATGCCTATGTAACCTTTGATTGGATTAACCTGCATCTGTTTTAATACTCACTTGAGAGCTGCTTTATCACCAATATTAGTACCTCTTTAAAAGTTCCCTCACAGGGTCATGCCTGAGTTCTACCTGTAATAATGTTATGCAACTACTCTCTTAATCTCATTCTTTCTTGTGTTGTACATCAATTTTTATAGCTAAATCTTTCTTGCAGTTTTCCAGCACTTTCATGTGAATTTGCCTCCATTGACGTGAGTGATGTCCTGGGAACTGTAAGTTTCATCTGATCAAGATTTTCCACGTGAATATTTATGTTTATTGCACAAATATGTTATTTACCTACCTTGTTGAACACGATTTAGGGGTTCCCCGCTTTTTTTCCTCCCGACTATCTTTTAAACTAACAATCATATTCCACTTACACATTTATCCAAATTATTCCGATTTACTATGTTAAACACTTGACCTTTAGGTTAAAAACTTGCATTTTGTGGACATGGCTTGGCTTTCCCTAGTGTATCTATCACCAGAATAATGTGATCTCAGTTGATTGGTCCTATTTGGTTGGTTCCCATGTGGATCTGTATGTATCTAAATGAGACGTTTATTATGTGTGAGTATCCCAAATATTATATCACTCTTTCAACCACAGAACGAATCACATTTTATATTTATTATTCAAAATAATTGACCGTTTCTCACTGCGATCCACTGTACGTTCTCTAGAAACACCGGTCCAAATATAGGGGTGTTTTGTTTATGGTCCAAGTATCTATGAATGCTTATGGATCCTAGTTTTTCCTTTTTTCATCTTGGACTATAGTTGGCTGATTTTATGTTATTCCTTTGCAGAACAGGTTGAATATTACAAAAACTGTCCGTAAGTACCCCATAGATAAAAATTTAAAGCCTACAGGCTCTGAGTTCCATTCTGGACCAGTTTCAAGAGATGTTAAGCATGACGACGATGATGATGAAGAGTATGCTGAAGGTTCTGTTACACTAAATGCACATCAATTTGACATAATGTCACATAGGTAGGCTAAATAAATATGTTTTATCTCCAGTTATCTGTTACATAGGCACATTTTGATGGGATATTTTGTTTTGTGTACTAACGTCCATAATTGGCTACTTGAATTTTCAGGCACCCTATTTTGGTTGTCAATTTCTTTGCTCCTTGGTGTTACTGGAGTAACCGCCTGGTAACTTGCCTTATGTGCTAATGCAACAGTATATACATATATTTTATTTTAGTTGAGCTTGTGCATCATTGCTGAGCTAACTGCCTTTTTTCTTTGCAAATTTCTTTCTATTACTATAATTAGAAGTGTCTCTGGATGCGCTCTTACAACTTCTTACATCAGCTTTTGATGTCAATAACGTTCCAGCTCATAGCCTTAGCAGAAATGAAAACAAAAATACAGTCAAACAATTGTATACCTTGAAAGTTGAGATGTAGAGATTTTTTTCTAACCTCATTCATCTCTTTGGCCTCATAATCTGTGTTAGTTTCTAGATTTCCATTTGTGGAAGTGATGTAGAAATCATCAGCCTAACACAGTGAGAGTCAGTTAGAAGTAAAATCAGGTGCCTGTTGCACAGTTTGCTAATAATTCGCACATATCCTTGTTTTCCATGAGAATTATAATATGCTGAAGTTGGTTTTACCCCCAAGCTCCCATTGAACACTATGACATCTTTCTCTAGAAATCGCAATTTCATCCCTATAATTTTGCTTCTTGTGTGTAACCATTGCACCACCATACAAAATAGTTACTCTCTATATTTGGAATTTGTCTTCAGAAACCTTCGTGGGAGAAAGCAGCAAAAATTATGCGAGAAAGGTTTAGTAATCAGTTTTCTTTTCAACAGTATATTGACCATAATTCAATGTAACTACAGAATTTAGGCTAATCTTATATCTGTTGTAAACTTCTCCAGATACGACCCAGAAACTGATGGCCGGATACTTATTGGGAAGGTTGATTGTACTGAAGAAAGTGCACTTTGCAAAGGGTATGCCTAATATGCTATTGTTTTCATCCTTTTGTAAGCATGTCATGAATTTTCTCTACTTTTGTTTTCAGTATACATCTTAAGGAGATCAATATTTTTTCTTGTTATTACTCCTTGCAGAGAATATGATATTGTCCCCTTGTTTTAACAGATCAATATGATATCAATTAGGTCATGGTTATTACCAAAGTTGAAGCAGCAATGCGTGAAGATTAAATCAATCCTTAAAACTTATCACTGTTAATACCTTTACCCAAGTTATGTATAAAGATTAAATCTTTTGTAAATAAAGGCATACATGGCCCTCTTACGACTCTTGGTACCTCACCCCAAATCTACACTCTCCTAATATTTCTGCTCCTCTCACATCTAAAATTCTGCCAACCCTAAGCAAGTGTTACAGTTATATTGCACTTTATTGGATGCTTGCTTTCTTTCATCTTAATATGTTTGGACCAAAGCTTTATTATGCATGTTTTTTCTTGCATATGTAATAGATAAGATGGTTATTGTTTGCTTATACTCACTTGTTTCCTCTAATGAATATTCAGGCATCACATACAAGGGTATCCATCCATAAGGATTTTCCGTAAAGGAAGCGATCTTAGGTAAACACTTTTTTATATTTTGAGCTAATTGCCACAACTTTATTTGCTTTCTCAAATATGATGGCCCTTCTTTTCAGTAAAAGTTTCAAAATAGTTCTGCTATCCAGAAATGGGCATAACCTTCCAGTACAGTCCACAGAATAATTGCATGACTAGAACATGAAGAAAAAATGGCTTCCTAGTTCCTACTAATAATGTTGCTTATTCTGGAAAAGTATACTTGGTACAATAGCAATTGCAACATCTGATATGCTATTTGTAAGCCTCACTTGTGTGTTTCAGAACTCAGCCTTTTGATCTCCATGAGAATGACCACTTTTTTGAGATAGTGGTCCAGGGGAAAGGTTGATTCCTGAATTAACAGTAATTCATTATTTCCTTACTAAGGGGTGTTACACATGCTGGCCATTATTTCCATAGAGCAATTTTACAATTTTCTCTTGGATTTATTGTTTGGGAATAGCTGAAGGGTTCCATAATCAATAGCTCTTTTTCATTAATTTTGGATCTATAATTGATATGGTACTAAATGGGGAAGCTATTTTACCAATGATCTCTTGAATTTATTGGTTCCTAGCCTTTTATTGTTTAAAGATTTGGTCCACTATTGCACAGAGTGCCAAAATATACACTCCATACATCTCATATGGGAGTCAAAGCATGTTAGGTGAGTTTAAATGAAGAGATGTGTGGACTTTTGTCTTGACAAAAATTTCCTTAAAATAATGGTGTTGATTGGTTTAGGTTTGAAGAACGATACTAATTTTTATGTAAAAAGTGTACAAGGGTAATTTAGGATTGTAACATTGAAAAATGATTGTATTGACCAAGTGATCTTATAAAATAGGAAGCTCACTTGAGAGTATCATTTTCAATATATGTCTTCTTTTATGATCTCTCATGAATACTTTCCTGTACTTTGTAAAAGCTTCAAGGAATCAAATTATCTTTCACTATCCATTATCTGTATCATCTTTCATGTTGTTTTGTTTTTTCTATTCTTTCTTGTTCTTTATTATAGGGAGGACAACAGTCACCATGAACATGAATCATACTATGGAGATCGAGATACTGAGAGCTTGGTCAAAGTGAGAAAATGTGTTATATTTCGTTTGTTAGCAACTCCCAAATAAATGTACTTCTGTTGGCAATGAGTAGATCACTGCTTCATGATGTGTTGCATCTATGCAGGCTATGGAAAACTTGATTGCGACTATTCCATTGGAGTCCAAGAAGCTAGCTTTAGGGGAGAAACCTAGCAATTCGACAGATGTTGTTAAAAGACCAGTACCACCAGTTGGAGGATGTAGAATTGAAGGTTTTGTGCGTGTAAAGAAGGTACAATATGTTATTCAATGTAGTCCGATAAAACTGAAAATTAAGTGTTGAATACCGAATTTTAATAGTATAATGAGTTAAGTCTATGAATAATAAATGTTAGAATAAACCAAATGAAAATATATATTTTTTAATCCCTTGGTATGGAAGTTGATTTGATCAAATGTGTAATCAATGTCGAAAAAGTACTTAAAATGCCATTTTACCATTATATTGTAATTTGATTAATTTTGAGGGTTTTTTGTAATTATGACTGAAGCCATCATTTTTATCTTATTTTTTTAACATAATTTGAGTTGAACCTAAATAATTAAGTGATTTTCAATAATAATTATCAAATAAACTTTATTTTGTTCCAAGGAATTGCCGCCATTTTTTTTCCAATTGGTTATTTAATGTTTGTGTACTTAACTGGTGGGTTTATTGCAGGTTCCAGGGAACCTTGTAGTTGCAGCGCGTTCAGGAGCCCATTCCTTTGATGCTTCTCAGATGAACATGTCTCACATAATTACCCATTTAATGTTTGGAAAAACGGTTTCTTCTGAAGTACTGAGTAACATTAAAAAGTGGTCACCTTACCTGGGAGTGAGTCGTGATAGATTGAGCGGTAAGATGTACATGACTCACACTGGTGATTCAAATGCAAACGTCACTGTAAGCTTTTCTTATCCCAGAGATTATTAGTGTGCTTCTGCATTTTCTTCACATACCATGCCACAATCACTGAATATTAATCATCGGGATTATTATATAATTTGGAAACAAATATTTTGTCACAATCACGATCCATTAGAATCAGCTTATTTTTGGATCATTCTCAATTTGAATCATTATCTTCTTCTTTCTTGGTACAGATTGAGCATTATATTCAAGTAGTGAAGACAGAGGTGGTAACATTCAGATACTCGCGTGAACATACACTAGTTGAAGAATACGAGTATACAGCTCACAGTAGTTTAGTACACAGTCTTGATATCCCTGTTGCAAAATTCCATTTTGAACCATCTCCAATGCAGGTTGGTGGTTACTACTGTGTGAAATTGGCATAACTGCTGTTCTGTTTACTTTAACATTGTTTTTACTTGCTTGTAGGTCCTAATAACAGAAACCCGTAAATCATTTTCACATTTCATAACAAATGTATGTGCTATTATTGGAGGTGTTTTCACGGTTAGTTCAAAAAATCTCTCTTCCCACCTGTTTTTTGTGCTTCTGATCAAACTCCATGCGATCTTCACATTAAAAAAGGTATAGATTTGAATTTTGGTCCACGTTGTGATTCTTTTATTTTTCGGGTCTCAGGTTGCTGGGATATTGGATGCCATTCTTCACAACACAGTGAGGCTGGTGAAAAAAGTTGAACTTGGGAAGAATTTTTGATAGAAAGTTAGGATTAGTCCTCTGTTTGTTGTGTAGAAAAGATGAGGGAGGAGCAATATATTGAAAAGATTGACTTCTGGCTAGAGAAGTTTGGTGTGCATTCTTGGTCTCAGAGTAATCTTTCTGAAAACTCAGGAAAAGATATTATTTCATAAGTAAACTCATTTATCTTCTATGCTATAGTTATATTGTGACAATTTGGTTTTATATTTGATTACTTTTGTAATTTGGATTTATTAATTCAGAAGAATAATGAAAAATTATAGTTTCTCAAAACTTAATAAATTGAATTCTAAATTTTATAGAATTAAAAACAATTATTTATAATCATTTGAATTCTCATCCAATGGATTAAATTTGATTTTAAATTTGATTTTGAAAGAAGTCAAATGACCATTGGACGTGGATAAAAAAAGGGTAAATTTTGACACTCAAACTAAATAATTTGAGTCTTACTTAAGTGATTCGAGCGGTTTCTCTAACTAACGATATTTGAGATATCTCTTTTTGATTAAGATCTCAATTTTAGCAATGGTTTAGAGCACTTGATTTAATTCATACAAATGTGTGATTTAAAATGAACACCAATACGTGGTGATATTAATTTTATAAATATTAATATGTATATTTTTAAAAATAAAAGATAAATTATAGAGAAATTCATTTTCTATAAAAATGAAATTGAAAATAAACTTGACAAAAAAGATTAAGATGCTAATAAGTGATAGATTAGTGAATATGAATCATCATTTGTCGACAACACCTTATTACTATTTTGGCACTAATTATCCTTAAATAAGATCTCACTGAAAAAGATAGATAAAAGTTAATGAGTTATGACATTAAAAAAAAATATCATATGAAAACTTATGAATGAGACGTTTAGATAACGTAGTCGTGCAATTATTACTTAAAAGAGTAAAGTTGGACAAAAATTATATTTATTGGATATATACATAATAGTTGTTAGAATGTAGAAATATTGTATTGAATGATATATTTATAATTATATATGTATTATTTATTATATAGATATTATATTCGACATATAAGAAAAACTAATATAATATTGATATTACTACATATTATAATATTGTGATAATAACTTATATATATATTATAACATAATATTTATGGTTTTCTTGTGCTTAAATCGGAAGGACATTATTGTAGAGTCAATAAATGAATTAGATAATTTACTTCCTTATGAGTCTAATTAAGAATCAAGTTTTTCAAAAAAAATCTTGAACTAAATAAAAAAAAAAATAAAAATAAAGTTAAGGTTAAACTTAAACGAAATAAACCAGCTAGAATGAAAAATCATATTTTTATATTTTATTGATGAAAATGAACCTCAAATGTATAAAGAAACAATTACCTGATTTGAGAGGTCTCAATAAAAAATGTAATTAATTGTGAGATATAAGCTAAGATCTCTAGAAAATAAATCACTAGATTGCCCATTAATTTTCAAAAGAAAAATGAAAAAAATTAATCAATTGATAAATATAAATCAAGACTGGTGGTAAGAAAATATTGTCAATGAAAAAGTCTTAACTGTTTTTATACATATTCTTCGATTACGAGAATAATTACTATTTGATTAATTTTTCTAATTGCTTCTTTGCGCAATTTGGGCGCAATTTGGATGTTCATCAAATGAATGTAAAAACTGTTTTTTAAATGGAGATGTTGGAAGAAAAATTTGCATAGATTAATCTCAATAGTTTCTACTCAAGGGTAATATATATTTTTTAATTGGTTAAGTTCCTACATTGCTTAAATCAAAACAATGGAATCAGAAATTTGACATGATCTTAAGTGAATTCAAAACCAATAAATGTGAAAGTGCATTTATATTAAATACACAAAAATAATTAGTCATATTATGTTTTTACATGACACACTTATGTAATTATAAAATTGTTAAATTCACTAATAATATGTTGAATTCAAAATTTAACATGAAAAATATGGAATTTACCATCGTGATTATTGAAATCAAAGTGATTAGAACATTAAAAATATTGATACTCTGAAGTCAGTCACATTATGTGGATAAGATTTTTGAAAATTTTAATAAGGATGATTCTAAATTAGTTAAAAATCTGATAGATATGTATCAACATCTATTTAAAAACGTAGAGAAAACATTTCTTAATTAGAATATTATTGAATAATTGGGAGTCTAATGTATTTAATGAGTTTTACAAAGTATACATAACCTATATAGTAAGCAAAATTGAGTAGATACACGAGTAATTCGAATAATAAACATTTGAAAAGTCATTGTACGATTACTTAGGTACTTGAAATATACACGTGATTATGGTATGCACTACACAAGACATCATTTTGTTATAAAAAGGATACACTAATGCTAATTGAATTTCATATATGAAAAACTCTAAATCAACAAGTGAATATGTATTTACACTTAGATGTGCAATTATATCATGAAAATCTTTTAAACAAACTATTATTGCGAGATCTACGATGAAATATAAATTTATAGCTTTTGACAAGTGTGTTGAAAAAGCTGAATGACTACGTTTATTCTTACAAGATATTTCAATGTGGTCTAAGTCCGTACCTGTAATTTCTATTCATTCTGATAGTCAATCTGCGATCGAACGAGCTAAGAGTCATATGTATAATAAAAGTCATATACGTCGTCGACCTAATACATTAAACAATTACTCTCAAATAAAATTATCTCAATTGATTAGTATAACACAAAAAAATTGCAAACATTTATATTCGTCGTAAAATTATGATTAAATGAACATTGAGAAAATATATGTTAAACTCAATAATATAAAAATCTCATAAAATTTTATTTTTCAAACCTTCGAATAGAATTATGTTATACTTTTCTCGATTAAAAATTATTATAATTACGTGAGTCACCATATTTTTTTCCCATAAAATTAGAAAAATAAATTAAGCGTAAAAATACGTTCTCTATACATATGTCTTGACCATAATTTAGAAATACTCTTGCCTATTTTATTATTTTTACAAAATTCTATTCGCGCTAACCGCAACCAACCGCTAACTGTTAACCGTTTATCTAGGTCATATCCTAAGTCTAAGGGTGACATTGAGATTCAATATAAAAAAATTGCATTTATGCTTAGCAAATTTAATCTTACTTTTCAAGATTTTGTTTTTATTGTATTATAAGGTGTTGAATATCATTTCACTTTTAGATTAAGAGAATATTAACTTATATATTATAAAAATATTGTAGTTACCAAAATGTGAAAATATTGTGATTATATTTTATGAAGCATTCTTTCTTATTTAGCTTAAATTTATTTTCCCCATATATGTTAATGAAATGAAAATGTTACTATTGTCAAATGAAGACCAAGAATTTGACCAAATCCGACAACGGTGATCTATAGAGAGAGTGAGCGACGCAATTGGATATTTAATAATTTACCCCCACCATGAATCGGTCGTAGTACAGGCAGGCGTGTCGAATGAGATGGAGAGTCGCCAAGTAAGAAGAAGACCAACCCACATAGCGCGTTTCCCATCTCAGCATCAGCAAGCACCATCATCATCTTCCATAATCACCAGCTAGAAAGAGAAAAAAAAGTTTCTTTTTTGTTGATTTCATCAATCTCTTAGCTTTTCTTCTTCTTCTTCTTCTTCTTTGGGAGACGGGTTTGTTGGGTTTCATCAACTCTGAAATGTGGAGAGACCATGGAACTCCTGCTGATTCATTTTATCAAGTCCGCCCTGAATACACTGATGATGTTCCTAAAACCAAATTCAAAATCAAGGTCAGTGAAATTCCGATCGTGCTTTTTGGGTTTTTTTTAGCTAGATAATCTGCTTGATCTTTGAAATTCTTCCCAGAAATTGGGGGATTGAAGATTTAGTTGTTTACCCTTTTGCTCACATGGATCATGGATGTCTTGTTCGTTGTTTGAGAAAATTATAGGGTTTTGGGGCACTAATTATCTCGTTTCTTCATTATCATAGGCTGGAAAAACTTTAAGTGTGCGTAAATGGCAGTCTGCCTTCAATTCAGAAGGCTATTTGGATATGAGTAGGACACTAAGTCGAATCCAGCGTGGGGTAAGTTTTTACTTCATTTCATAATCAAAGATGATCAAGAAATTCATGAATATGTACAAAGACTGATGACTTTTGATGAAAATTAGGGTATCCATCCATCAATTAGAGGGGAAGTTTGGGAATTTCTACTTGGTTGTTTTGATCCTAGAAGCACATTTGACGAACGGGATCAAATTCGTGAACGTAGACGGTAATTCACTCTCTTTTACCTATTTCCTTGTTAGAACACTTTATTTGATCATACGGTAAAAATCTCATTCCATTTTTGTTCTATGTTCTCAGTGCAAAATATGCGTTGTTGAAAGAAGAGTGCCGTAAAATGTTTCCCCTTGTTGGAAGTGGTAAGTTTGTGACCGCCCCTATACTTACTGAGGATGGAGAACCTGTTAAAGATCCTATAGTTCTTCAGCAAACAAATCTACACAAGGGACCAGGCGATTCTTCTCAAGAAAATGGTAATAGTACCCTGCTTAAGTTTCAATAAAAGAGGAAAAAGTTTATAAGAAGTTGGAGTAAATTGATATTCATCACTAAATGCAGCAGGAAGACCATCATTAGGTTTAACAATGGTGAAAGAGAATGACAAAAGGATAATAGAGTGGAAGCTCACATTACATCAAATAGGTTTGTGATCATTAGTTTTAGTTGTTAGCGATGTTGCTTGAGGTCGCTATTTATGTTGTCTCATAAGAGTCTGTTACTGTTCCAGGTCTCGACGTGTTTCGAACTGACAGGACTTTAGTTTTCTATGAGAAACAAATGAATTTGGCAAAACTTTGGGATATTTTAGCTGTGTATTCATGGTTTGATGGAGATGTTGGTTATTGTCAAGGTGAGTAATGATTTTGTTTTTTTCTTTTACAAGCTTCCTTAATGTCAATTAGATCATGTTTGTTACAATCAAAAGACACAACTGAGATTTTATTATGATTTTGTTGTATGTGTAACCGTATAAAACATATTTTGAGGTTAATTTTGTTCTGTTTTAGGAAGTATTCTGTAAAGGTAGTAGTAGGATATATTAGTAGTAATATAGGGGTAGTTTGGTAATCACCAGAGTTAGTTAGGTTATTGAGTTATTAGTTTATAAATAGTGAAAATATGCATTATTTGGGGAACAAATGAAATAGTATTGAATCTTTGAAAAGGCTTAGGTCACTCTGTCTTATCTACAATCCTAGATCCTTAGGCTGGTATGTAAGTTTGAACACACATGGATCCGGAGTTGGGTTGGACGAAAAAACGTTGGAAATTTTTGTCAAGTATCTCAATCCAGATGTTAATTTAGATTAGATAATGTTTTGACACATAACTTATTATACATATTCATAAATTTGTTGACGTTTTTTTTGTCCAAGCCCAGCTTCAGATCTCAGTGTTTTAAAACTGGGCCGATTCTTCTTGCAAAGTTGAAACGAATTAATGTGTTTTTTTTTTTAAATCGAAAGACCTCTTAGTATTTGTTTACATGCACATTAAAGCATAAAGTAAGAAAAATCAGGAAGAGAAAAGGGGACGTAGTTAAAAACTGTCTTGTTTTTTTTATCAATTGAAAATTGTGGTGTTTCTAATTGTTGACAGAAATATATGATCATAACTTTTCTTTCTCTATTAATTCTTCAAATCTCTATTCAACTATTGTAATGTGATATTTTTGTAATAACACCATTTCTCAAATACAGGAATGAGTGATCTTTGCTCTCCGATGATAATGCTTCTCCAAGATGAAGCAGATGCGTTTTGGTGCTTTGAACGGTTAATGCGCAGATTGGTATGTAGTTTTCATATCCATAGAAATTCAAGAATATGACTATTTAGAGCCCGGTCCTAATACTGCATTTCATTTTGTTTTTACATGACGAATTGACGATCTTGCATTCATCAATATCCAAACCTATTACTAGTTGCATCTCTCATTTTTCATCCAATTAGTTTTGAAAAGTTGACTCTTAAATAAATTGAAATATCGCAAAAAAACACCATGGTCACTAAAAAAAGCAACAAGCATGAATTTGTGCCAACTTCTTTGCCTTTTGTTTCTGGTTCCACACCATTGAATATAAATTATCTTTTTGGGAAACCATTTTATTAAAAAAATAAACCCAAGAGTCTCTACACAACAAAGACCCTTGAATATCTTATCATTCTCATAAGTAGTTGATTGATTCCCCTATTGACTTAAAAACAACGTGTGTATTTTGAAGCGAGGAAACTTCCGATGCACGGAGAGCTCTGTTGGGGTGGAAGTGCAGCTCAGTAATTTGGCTTCAATAACACAGGTTATTGATCCAAAGCTTCATCAGCATCTGGGTATTTTTTTTTTCTTCTAAAAAGAAAATGTACATTATTAATAATCCAAAGGTTATTATTTATATTCATTCTTGATTTGTGTTGTAGAGACCCTTGGTGGAGGCAATTATCTATTTGCTTTCAGAATGCTGATGGTTTTGTTTCGCAGAGAATTCTCTTTTGGCGATTCTCTATATCTTTGGGAGGTAATGTTGAAATAATTTGATTATGATTAATATGCTGTTTAATTTCTTTGTTTCTGATTGTATAATTTAAACCTGTGAACAGATGATGTGGGCTCTGGAATATGATCCTGACTTATTCTTCATGTATGAGAAGGATCCCAACTCGGGAAAAGGAGATGGATCGAGAGAGAGAGGAAAATCGACACGACAGTGCGGGAAATTCGAGAGGGAAGCCTTGAAGAATGGGTCAAAAATGGGGGGAAATCCTCTCCCAATCTCTATCTTTCTTGTTGCAAGTGTATTGAAAGATAAAAGCTCAAAATTGTTAACAGAAGCTCGTGGCCTTGATGATGTTGTTAAGGTCAGTTTTGAATGATTTCATTTACAACTCTCTGTTTCTTCACCAATCAGACTCTCTAATCCAAACCTCTTCAAAAACAAAAACAGATATTGAATGACATGACAGGAAATTTGGATGCTAGAAAAGCTTGTGTTGAAGCATTGAAACTTCACAAGAAATATTTGAAAAAGGTAATTTACTTAATTGCTAAATGTACACGGGCTTGTTTTTTCTTTCTTTCGTGAAAAAATGATAACATCATGTTTGAATGCAGGCAAAGCAAACTTGAAGTTGAAAACGATTTCTCATATTGTTGATCCTGTCAACAAATAACTGCATTTCGGGTGCTATCTTGTATGAGAGAAATGTATTGGCAGGAAACAAAGATGTCACCTTTAAAAAACTGTTAAGAGTTTAGAGATTTCATCGTATAAAATGAGAAAAAAAGCCCATTGTGAATGTAATTACATGCAACTGTCGTGTCATGTGTGTGAGATTATTAAGGTTTCATGAATTTGTGTAAGTAAAAAATCACACTCATTCTTTTGTACCTTGGAACTGCTTTCTGCTGTGTTGACAATGGAGTTAGGATGGAGTTATCATATAAAGGTGATGATGATCCCATTTCTAAACAAATTTTCTTTTGTGTATTTGAAAAGTTAGCTAGAGACAAATCAAAGTTATTTATTATCTAAATACAAAATATTTTCAAAATGAACAATTTGTTATTAGCAACTAGTCACTTATTACTGTTAACCTTTCATTGTCCCTTTCCTTTTATCAAGCTCAAAGAAATAAATGGTGATGTATTGGCTTCAATAAAATTATAAATCATGTATTACAAATCAACTTTTAAATGAATGAAGCTTTTCTCCTTCATCGTGTACAAACATTCTTCACTGGGCTCAGCTCTTACTGACAAAAAGTTGTTATGAGGATGCTCTAATATGACAGCTCTTGATGAACTTATCAGTAAAGTTCACATACTTGGTCCAAAGTGACTTAAACTGTGGGAAGGCTATATCTAGCCATGGCTTTGCTCTTCCATTGAAATGTATTACACCAGCTCTTTCTGCATCTTCCATACTTGTATTATCTTGGTATCCTAGGCCTAGCATGTGCCAGAACGAATCAATAACATGTAAATAACCATTAAATGCAATTAGACCAGGCGGCAATGTCCCCAGCTGCCACAAACTCAAGTCGGACTTCAAATTCTGCATTTATAGCCAAAGGAAAACACAACTCATGATTAAATTTTGCTTGATGGTAGATTTTTTATTAGATTTTCTACCTGTTCGAGCCAGTAATGATAGGTGCGACTTATGTTTGTCTTCCTCCATGCCTCTAGATCAAAGATGTTCATCCCATAGGCCCAAGCACATTCATTAGGATTAAAATTCTCAGCAATCAAAGGATGTGAGAAGTTCAAATAGCTCTTGAATCGCTTCGACATTACAAACTTATCTTCTCCTCTGCATGTTTCCACAGCTCCATTTACTTTTCCATTCATGTCAATATCCCACAGTGGTGTAAGATCAGTTTGAACCACAATGTCGTCGTCTAGAAATACAATTTTATCAAGACTCGGAAACAGCTGCACAGGACAAAAAGAAAACCGCATTAAAGAAAAAAAAAATGTTGTAGTAAAAGACTATCCTTTAGAAATGCATATTACCTCAGGGAGATGTATCCTTATATGGTTCATCAGTGAATTGTACTTTGGACTAAGTGCTTGTAACTTTGCAGCAATGATCCGAGGTTTCTCAGTGTTGTTTGCAATAATTGCAGAAGACCCACCTCTGAATTGTGACCTGAGTTTCTGATCTTTCTCCATAGCTTCCAATACAGGGACCTTTCCTTTTGTGAACCAGTCAAAATGATGCAACCCCTTCACTTCAATAATAGCTGGATTCAAAGGGTGCAAGGAGAACCATGCTTGCATAGGAGAGTATGTTTTCCTGTCTGTGATTATGTGCACTACTATTTTGTTAGGATTCAGACAATTTTGAACAAGAGATTTCACCACAACAGAGGCTGCTAAAATGTTGTCGGAAGCAAGTACAAAATGGAAGAGCGAGTTATCAACAAGAGAAGGAACTAATTGGGCTGAGGGTAGCTGGAGACGAGCTTTTGCGTTTGTGGAATGCTCATCAGCTAGCTTTAGAGCAAGACAATGTAGCTGTTTAGGAATGCTGCTGGATGCTACATGTCGATATAGGTATTCTTGAATTTTGGCTTTTCTCGTATTCTGCTCAAGTTGAGTTACCATATCTCTTAGCCTGCTAGCAAATGTTCTTGCGTCTGCTCTTTCTTTTTTCATTTCCGCTACAAAATCCTCCAATGTTTGCGGCTTTTCATCGTCATTGTCATTATCATTATCAGTTGCGGGTTCCTCTAGAATTTTATATATTACTTCTGGGACTTTAGCAATATCAGAATTTGTGGGAAAAAGTTTAGTTTTCTTCCCTAGGCATCCTGTAGAGTGTAGACAAAGTTTCAAGAAACTCAAACTTACAAGAATGAAGATAAATGTTATCAAACTAGGAATGAAATACATACCAAGAGTTGAACATCTTGTTTGGCCATCTATGTTATCAATGGAGGTTAAGACGAACAAGAAGCGGATAAGAAAAGTGAAGAAGATGAGGGAATAGAAGATCATAGGATAGGAAACCTTCCTGGAGGCAACTTTAACTTTGATGAAATCTTTAACACCTTTTGTGGGGAGAAGAGTGACATGTCTTAAACTTGGAGATATGTGAAGCTGCATTTTGTGTTTAGCATAGGATGAACTGGGGGAGAAAAATGAAGCCAAATAAGGAAGGAATATTAGAATTGAGTTTTCAAATGGTAGTTGGTGCTGTAAAAGGATGGGAAATGGGTTGCTATCAGTCACCTAATTAAGCTTGCTTAGCATCTGTGATTTCTCTCTTTTTCTCTTTCTCTGCTTAAGGTTTTGAGATGACCAGAAAAGGTTGTTTGTTTGTTAACTTGGCGCCCAGTTCTTGCATTCAGATTTAGGGTTTGCTTTACTTTGTGGGTGTTGTTTCTGTTTTGAAGGGAACATCATTTCTAAAAGTGAAAATGACCTTCTTCCTATGCAGAAAGGGAGAGAGGTTGTTGGAGTGAAAACTACAGGTAGATGGGAGAGAGGATAAGTATTTTCTGATGTTTTGTTTATAGAATTTTCTATTTTTAGTACAAGATTTTCTGATTTTCATGGGAATGCATGGGATTTTAAGGTTGTTTTATCACATGTTCTTGTCCTCCATGAAAGAAGAAGACTAAATAAATATCTATTTAAGCTTTCAAATGGATGTTAATTAATCTGTTTTTTGTTTTGTTAAAGTGTGAGAATTACATACTAACAAACAGGCCAGCCATACCAAC
Organism: Impatiens glandulifera; assembly: GCF_907164915.1. NCBI lineage: Eukaryota > Viridiplantae > Streptophyta > Magnoliopsida > Ericales > Balsaminaceae > Impatiens > Impatiens glandulifera. Next base: position 12,872,845 of record NC_061866.1, on the reverse strand, counting down.
TTTCTGAAGGTTAGTATATTTTCTTATTGCTTTACAAAGTTGACATGGATTTTCAAATGAGATGAAAAAGGACATAATTATATATATAATTGAATTATTTATGTTAGTGGTTGAAGATATTATTATTATTTTTATAATTTATGTTTAATGAAATAAATTAAAGATGTATCTAACATATGTAAATTCATAGATTTTATGTATTCTTAGAGTAGACCAACAATATGTGTTCCCAATTTTAAAATACAATCATGGACCATGGTTAAATTTTTATTAAAATGAACACACACAAAAAAAAAAGAAAGTAAAAACTCCTGCAAGAAAAGAAATTAACAATTTTAATCAAGAAAACAGTACAAGACTCTAAGAGCTTGTTTGATATTTTAGGTTAAAAAAAAGGTTATTAGGGTTTTAATTGTTTAATTATTAAAATATTCTTTAGTATTTAAGTTTAATAAAAATATAGCAAGTAGTGGATGAAATAAGTCATTTCATGGTTCAAATCAAATAATAATTTTTTTTTTTAAAACTATATATAAAAAAAAAAAAAAAACTCTAATGGTTAAAAGAAACTATGTATACAAATATGAAATATATATATAATGATATATAAAGCACTCTTATATGAAAGTCGAATTTTTATTTATAATTGTGTATACAAATATGAAATATATATAATGATATATATACAACACTCTTATATACTCTTATACGCATATCACCTACCTCATTTGGAAAGAAAGAGAAAATATTTTTCTCTCTCTTATATTTTTTTAAGATATATTTTCTCTTTCATGTTGGATGTATCATTACTCATAATATATATTTATATTGACTTGGGGTTGATTTCTATATAGACTTACATGTTATTTATTTAGGCCGTGTTCTAATTGGGTTTTTAAAAAAACTTAACCAAAATTAAATTTTCAATCAATTACTTCTCAACAATTACATCACTCATTTCATTAACCAAAATATTAAAATACCCTCTATTTTAAATTATTATTTTTTATTTTATTTATATATATCAATACTTTTTAAGTCATTTTACCAAAAATAATCATCAACTCATCCGAACTAGGGCTTATACTAAATCAATGTATTAAATTTAGGAAAAAAGCTCACTTAGACGTATGTACTTGTACAACTAGCTCATTTAGACGTACGTACTAATAAAAGGTTATGTACTATCAAAAATTGGCTCATTTAGCCTCTTTTGATACCCATGGTTAACTTTTATTTTTAAATTTATATATTTATTAATTAAATATTAATATATTTTCTCTCTCCTTCTTTTTCATTAATTAAACTAAGTAATTTATTTTATTCTTAAATTTTTTATTATTTTAATATTAATTTCTCTTTTATATTTTATCTTTTTTTTATTAATTTTTATTTCTCATATTTCTTAAATTCTCATTTTTTTTAAAAAATTTTAACAACTTATTTATGAATTTTATGTTTTACTGTAATATTTTTTTAAAGGTTTTTTTATTTAATTTAATATAAAAAAGAAGAAGAAATATAAAATTAAAATAATTAATAATGAATGCTCATGTGTATATAAAATAAAATTAAAATAATAAATCATAAATACTCATATAAAAATAATAAAAAATTATAAAAAAGATAAAAATAAAGGTTTTATTTATTAGTAATAAATGAAATAATAAATGAAAAGGGAAGAAAGAGAAAGTATATTAATATTTAATTAATAAATATATAAATTTAAAAATAAAAGTTAACCATGGTTATTAAAAGAGGCTAAATGAGCCAATTTTTGATAGTACGTACGTTTAAATAACCTTTTATTAGTACGTACGTTTAAATAACATTTTATTAGTACGTACGTCTAAATGAGTTAGTTGTACAAGTACATACATCTAAGTGAGCTTTTTTCCTTAAATTTATTTGTATTTTATTAAAGATTTTAAAGAGAAATTTGTTGAACACTTCATTTTATTTCAATATATAATTTTTTTACAAATATTTCTTATATATCGGTCAAACTCCCATTGAAATATATATATATATATATATATATATATATATATATATATATATATATATATATATATATATATATATATATATATTACAATTTGAAATAACTTTTCAATTCAGACATACTCCAATAACTCATTATTTAATTATTTATAATATTTCAAATAATTCATTTAAATTTGTCCGGATAAGAATTTGAACTTTGATCACAATTGTAAAATATAAATACTTTAATAATTAAATTATTATAATTGTTAAATTACATTTATTATTTTGTATATAAATATATATTTTATAAATAAACTTATAGGTTGAGATTAATTGGTATATTAACCAATAAGTTACTAATACACATTTTTACTCGCTTAAAGTTTCTATTAGCGAAAGAAATGATGACCTTCAAATAACCATTACATGTGTTTTAACTTCACTGTAAGTTTCTTTTGACAACATAAGAGTTTATCGTGTGATTAATATCGTTGTCGAAGAATTTGATACATCAACCTCAAGACACTTGTCAATCATGCACACTAGTCTTTGACAAAAATGAAGTTGTCAATGTGTTGCATATATGATACATCAACATCAAGACATATTTCAATAATATTAGTCTTGACGAAAAAATAAAAGTTTAAATAAATTACAAATATCTAACATTAAATTTGTTATAGAGATTGTACCATTCCATGTTGTGTATATCTTGACACCTCAAAAATATTATCCATTGATTGTTTAAGATTGACAGTGCAAATTGGACTATCAATTCTCTTAGTGTAATGAAAAACATCATTTTAAAAGTGTGCAAGTTAGTCTCCAACTCTCTTAAAGATCTAAAGATACATAATTAACTATTATTTCCCCAAAACTTTCTGAAATTAAAATAAAATTTGTGACCCTAAGAATTATAATAATATAAACTTATATATATACATATATATATATATATATATATATATATATATATATATATATATATATATATATATATATCAAATTAAATATATAAGTGTAACTATTGTAAAAATTATATGAAATTAAGTTTTAAAAAAAGAAAGAATATAAATTTTAGAGAACATTAAAAAAGTAATTGAGATAGGAAATTCATGATTTTTAGAGAGATATTATAATATGTTATACATGTTAATATTATAATATAAATTGGAGAGGTTGTCCATAAGTTGTATTACCACCTATGTCTAGTGTCGGTCCCAAGTTTTGTCAATTTTAAAAGTTAAAAAAAAGATTTTGGTGAGGTTAGAATTGATGACCAAATAAATTATTTTGTTTACCTAGTTAAATCTATTTATATTTAAAAAAATACTAAAAATATCTGTTTTATTTTAATAAATGAGTTGCCCTGGATTGGGTTGGATTGGATTGGGTTAGGTTGGGTTGGGTTGGGTTAGGTTGGGTTGGGGAATGTGATAAGCTGCCCTAACCCAGGGACTTGGTGGGCTTACTCCAAGCCCGACTCGACCTATGTCAGCAACATTATAATTAAAAATAGTGTCAAATCAAAATAATTAATTATATATAAATAAAAAGATTGTAACCAAGTATATACTAAGGGTTAATTTTTGTATTATAAATTATAATTAAATATATTATATATATATATATATTATATATAATAAACTTAAATATAACAAACTAAATATATTTTCAAAATTATATATATTCTTATTATATAATAAAATACTTAAATATAAAATTATTAATTTTAAATTATATATATAATAATAATTTTAAAAGATTATATACATTTTTTAAAATTAATTATAATTTTTCTTTCTAAAATTTTTTATTATTTAATTATTTAATAATATTTTAATTAAAATAAATAATTTAATAATAAAAACTCAAGAAAATAATAATTCAAACTTGATATATTTTTAATTAAAATATTAAATAATTTAATATAAAAAATTGTAAAAAGAAAAATTATTACGTTCTTAAATTTGAACAATAGTTAAATATCAATTAAAATAATTTAAATCTTATATTTTCAAAAACATTTTAAAGATCAATAGTAAGTAGATATTGAACTATTTATAAAAAAAATAATAACATGCTACGATAAATAAATGATATTTTTTAAGTTTATTAATAAATATTTAATTATATCATCAAAAGTTGTAGTTCTGAAATTAAAATAAAATTTGTGACCCTAAAAATTATATTAGTATAAACTTATATATATATATATATATATATATATATATATATATATATAAATCAAATATATAATTATAACAACTATTATAAAAATTATATGAAATTAAGTTTTTAAAAAAGAAAAGAATTAAAATTTTAGAGATATATAGGAAATTAATGAGTTTTAGTGAGATATAAATATAAATGTGTCTAGTAAAAAAAACAATAAAATTTATAATATATAATTAAATATTGAATTAATATTATAATATATTATTTGTGTTAATATTATAATAAAAATTGGAGAGGTTGCCCATAAGTTACATTATCTATATTAAAATATAAAAGTATATAAGTATTAAAATATATTATTTTTATTCTAAATCATATTTAAATATATTAATATATATATAATATAACTCAAATATAACAAACTCAATATACTTTTAAAATTATATATATTCTTATTATATTATATATATTAATATGCTTAAATATAAAATTATTAATTTTAAATTATATATATAATAATTTTAATAGATTATATACATTTTTTAAAAATAATTTTAATTTTTCTGAAATAAATAATTTAATAATTAAAACTGAAGAGAATAATAATTAAAACTTGATATTTTTTAATTAAAATATTAAATAATTTAATAATAAAAAATTGCAAACGAGTAAAATTATTACGCGCTTAAATTTGAATAACGGTTAAATCTGAGCTCAAATAAATAGTTTAGTTTTAAATCTGAGCTAAAATAAATAGTTTAGTTAGTTGAAATGTTATATTTATTAATTAATTATTTTTATTAAAAAATTATTATTCAGTAGTTTATTTTTTTTTTTATATTTTCAATAATCTTTTAAATTATATATATATAATAATTTTATAATTATAATTTTTTTCTTTATAATTTATTATTATTAAATTATTTAATATTTTAAATAAAATAAATAATTTCATAATAAAAACGGAAGAGAATAATAATTTAAACTTAAAATTTTTTAATTAAAATATTAAATAATTTAATAATAAAAATTTATAACGAGAAAAATTATTACGCGCTTAAATTTGAAAAACAGTTAACTGAGATAAATAATTTAATAATAAAAAATTGCAAACGAGTAAAATTATTACGCGCTTAAATTTGAATAACGGTTAAATCTGAGCTCAAATAAATAGTTTAGTTAGTTGAAATGTTATATTTATTAATTAATTATTTTTGTTAAAAAAATTATTATTCAGTAGTTTATTTTTTTTATATATTTTCAATACTTTTAAATTATATATATAATAATTTTATAATTATAATTTTTTTCTTTATAATTTTTTATTATTAAATTATTTAATATTTTAAATAAAATAAATAATTTCATAATAAAAACGGAAGAGAATAATAATTTAAACTTAAAATTTTTTAATTAAAATATTAAATAATTTAATAATAAAAATTTGTAACGAGAAAAATTATTACGCGCTTAAATTTGAAAAACAGTTAACTCAGATAAATAGTTTAGTTTGTTGAAATGTTATATTTTTATTAAAAAATTGCAAAGTTTATATTTTTTCTTATATTTTCAAAACTTTTAAATACCCAATAGCAAGTAAATATTGAATTATATATAACAACATGATAAACAAATAATATTTTTAATTATATCATCAAAATTTAGGTTTTTATTTTTAATATTTCCTTAATATTAAAATAATTTATTGTATAAATAAAAACATCTCAAGTTTACTTGACTTCATTGTGTTGATCGCCTTCTACCTGCAGGCTTATCTAAGCGCTTAGGGTTTCCTCTCTCCCTTGGACAGCCACTGAGCCAACCCTAATCGAAGGGTCAGGTATACCTTCATCTCTCATTCTGATTCATCCCTTGTTGAGTTGATTATTGTTGTATATATTCTTGTTTCTGATCAAATTCTAATGGAGAAAGGAGTTGTTTTTCTCTCTGTTTCTCTATTTTGGAATCACCCCTCTTAGATTTGATTAGATATGATTATATCTGTTGTTTCTGATCATGTCCTATGGAGATCCTGTTATAGTGATTGAAAAACTTGAGTTTCTGTGGAAGTCTTTTGAATCTTGAAATTGATATATGTTTTTAGCTTTTTTCTGGTGTGTTTCTGACTTTCTTTTTCATCGGTGATATCTGATCTCTTTTTCTGTGAAGGCCAACTGTGAGTGTTAGGCTGTAATGTGTAGAGCATCTATACATTCAATGAGTAATTCTTGTGTTTTCTGTGGTTCAATCTCGCAAGATTCTGTCTTTCTGTTTGTTAAAAACAGATTTGCTCAATTGTAGTCTAATATAACATTCTCAATGTCTTTGAATATCAATCATCCCAAAAGAAATGAAATTCAATATGCTTTACTTTAACACTGTTTTGAAATTTGATACATGTAAGATCAGATGTTTTGATCTTTCATATGAGGGTTTTACACCCTAGACCAAGATTACTTTTCCTTCGATGGAACATCTAAAGAAAAAGTAAGTACATAGAGCTGAGATGCTACAAGAAAACGTCACAGAACAAAAGAAAAACAAGAGATACCCAATAGTTATCTAATTGATCCAATATGTCATGAAAAGAATATAGTTATCGGTCTTGATTTCTCTTAAAACAAGCTTCAAATTCCATTTTTAGATTCCTGAGACAGTCTGCAGAGAGTTATCCAATGATTTGCATTGGTATATAATATTTTCTTTCAAGAACACAAGATGCGTATAATAGCATAGATGTAGAGGAGAGTTGTTGAATGCATGATTATTTGTTCAACAATCAAATGCTTGAATATTTGATCAAAATTTCTCATATTTTCTTTAGGTATAAAAACATTTGCTAGAAATTGTTGATCTTGATTTATTTAACTATGAATGACTTCTTACAAGACAGGATGCTTGTACTTTATATCTTTTTTTATCTAAATTTTGATCCATCTGAGCTTGTTTCATCTTCTTGACGTGCAGGTCTTAAGTAAAGGAATCTTGTTAAGTGTGTTTTGTTTCATCTTTCATGTCTGACATTGATCAGCTCCCTAGTGCTTTTGGTATGTATGCTCACTCACTGTTATCTATTAAAATAGTCACTATAAGTTGTATATTGTTGGAATTCCTTTATAATATTGGGATTGCATGTATTGATTGGACTCATTCCTCATGGACAGATCCTTTTGCGGAAGCAAATGCTGATGATTCTGGAGCAGGGTCAAAAGAGTATGTGCACATTCGCATACAACAAAGGAATGGTAGGAAAAGTTTGACAACAGTTCAGGGAGTGAAAAAGGAATACAGCTACAGTAAGATACTCAAGGATCTTAAGAAAGAGTTCTGTTGTAACGGTACCGTTGTTCAGGACCCTGAGCTAGGACAGGTGATTATTTGATTTAATTTGATTTTGAGACCTGAATTTATTTTCCCTTGATAGTAATCACAGGGAATGATGATGGGTTAGTAGTAGTTTAACTCTGTATTTATTCGTTTAAAGGTTATTCAGCTTCAAGGCGATCAGAGAAAGAATGCATCTACCTTCCTTGTTCAGGTTAATTTAACAGTTTTACTCATTACTTGGGAGGAGAATGATGGATAATTTCTGATGATATTGATTCTATTATTCATTCACAGGCGGGTATAGCGAAGAAGGAGCATATCAAAATGCATGGATTTTGAGGAGCTGCTGGAGACTTAAGAATCCTAAACCATCCATCCCTTTCATGTTTTAGTGCATATAAACACTTATGGTTCATGTCATTAAATACTGTCGTTTTTCTTTGCATGTGACTATCTATCATGTCGGGGGAACTTATGAAAGCTGTAGAATGCTTTCTTACTGTTTTATTCTTCTTTTGAAAGACTGAAATTAGGTTTAGTGTTTGCCTATCTTACCTATGATTTGATCTATTTACTAGTTTTCAAATAGGCTCCATTAAGTATATTCTATTCTTTTCCCAAAAAAAGTATACTCCATTCATTCCCTCTTCTAGCCTAGTTGGTAATAGAATGTGGATACCTGAGCCTCTGAGTTCGAGCATGTTAGATGTTAAGTTTTGCTCGTTTGGTTAAATTGTTTGAGTATATTTGCGGGCTTTGTGTTTAATTTACAGGGATTAGTCATATTTTGAAGGAAAGAGGAAACAAAAACATTAGTTGTACTAATAAGATTATATATTCGGTCACTTATAATATCGTAGATGCTTTACTGGATTGATTTTTTAATATATATATGCTAGTTGTAACAACTCTCATCTTTCTCTGTCCTACTATTACTTAGAGATGCCTACTCTATACTAATAAACATTCAAAAATGATATTTTTTGAAAGCATATTGGTCTTGTTTTCATTTATGGGAAAATAGACAAATGTTACATTAAGATAAATAAGTGAATGAATAATTGCTTCACTACCTCATTAAAAACTCTCTTGGAACTTAAGTTTCATGAAAAGTACTGGTTTTTCTCATTACAAACTTTGTCCTGGAACTTAAGTTTCATGAAAAGTACTGGTTTTTCATTTGGAGGAATTTTGGTGGTAAATAGAAATAACAATTATAATATTTTTTGATTTTTTTATTCGAATTGTCTATTTAGAGACTTTTCTCGTTTGACTAGTAGTTAGCCGAAAGTGGTATTTGTGTCCATCCCGATTCATAATCTGTTCCGAACACTAATAAATACAATTCAATATGTTATGATATATATAATATTAAAAAAATCGTTTATATAATTTTATAATTACTTTTAGATAATATTTTATAATGGTGTCATTAGGGAATGATTGTAAGAAAATTCTTCCAAGTAATGAGGATAATAAATGTATTCCCACCTATTATTATACTAGCGTAACAATTTTAACTTTTTATAAGATTCATCGCCCTTAATTAAACTTTTTATAAGATTCATCGCCCTTAATTAATTAGAAGATTATTTTCTCTTCAAGGATACTATCTCATTTTTTGTGATGGAAAACTTTGTTTTATCAAATGGTGCATCTTCTTAGCATCAAATACAAAGAGAGAAACCATATTTGCAAAGTTTTTTCTTTTATGTGATTGGGTATATTTATCAAAGGATGTCATATTTTCCAACAACTGTTATGACACTTATTTAATTAGAATGTTATAATTAAAACTGAAATTTTTTATCTTTTAAATAAGATGTTTTTCCACTTGGTTCTCATTCATTTATGACACCAAAAAGGCAATTAACTATTGTTCTAACTCTTCTAAATCTTACTTTCAACAAGATGATTTATTATTGTATATCTTATTTTATGTATAGACCTTTTTTTTAACCTGTCAATAAGTTATGTAAATGAGTAAGTTCAATCAACTTAGATCTAGGGTTAACTCAAGATATATATCCCATATCTGTTTGTCATGTAACTATCTTTTCATTAGTATATAAAACATTATCAAAAAAAAGTAAAGGAAAAGATAAAACTATTTAAATATGTGCCTATATATGGGCAGACAGGTTAACCAAGATTTGTACCCATATATTCACATGAACTATAAAAAAAATAACCTATTCATTCAAATAGCAAATATCAAGAATATAAAATAACTCAATTAAGAAATTTAATGAGAATCATGATTTTAAGGAGTCATAATAACCACCTTAAGAATAAACCCGATTCACAATAACAATAATAAAAAGTACAAGTCTTTAGTAAATTGATCTTAATTGAATAATAGCATAAAGATTGGACAATTTTATCCTGAATTTACAAATTTACTTGAGAAAACTAGTAAACAGTTAAGACAGGATAAAAATGTCAACTCCTGTCTTTAAAAAGAAAGGAAATAGTAAGAAACATTCTTGAACTGTAAAATGTTTACACACTTCACGAAAGAAAGCAATATTTATAACATGCTTGATCTTGAATATGATAACGTAGTACCTAGCCCCGTTGAGGTCTTTAACATGAACCTTAAATAATATGCACCAAACATGAAAGGGATCGGATAATTTAGGTTTCCTCGAGTCTCCAACTCCTCAAAACCCATGCATTTTGATATGCTCTTTCTTCACTATACCCGCCTGTGAATGAATAATAGAATCAATATCATCAGAACTATTATCCATCATTCTTCTCCCAAGTAATGAGTAAGACTGCTAAATTAACCTGAACAAGGAAGGTAGATGCATTCTTTCTCTGATCTCCTTGGAGCTGAATAACCTTTAAACGAATAAATACAGAGTTAAACTACTACTAACCCATCATCATTCCATGTGATTACTATCCAGGGAAAATAAACTCATGTCTCAAAATCAAATTAAATCAAATAATCACCTGTCCTAGCTCAGGGTCCTGAACAACGGTACCGTTACAACAGAACTCTTTCTTAAGATCCTTGAGTATCTTACTGTAGCTGTATTCCTTTTTCACTCCCTGAACTGTCGTCAAACTTTTCCTACCATTCCTTTGTTGTATGCGAATGTGCACATACTCTTTTGACCCTGCTCCAGAATCATCAGCATTTGCTTCCGCAAAAGGATCTGTCCACGAGGAATGAGTCCAATCATACATACACTCCCATTATTATAAGGAAATTCCAAAATACAATTTAATTGTGAGTGTGAGCATACATACCAAAAGCACTTGGGAGCTGATCAATGTCAGACATGAAAGATGAAACCAAACACACTTAACAAGATTTCTTTACTTCAGACCTGCACGTCAAGAAGATGAAACAAGCTCAGATGAATTAAAACATGGATAAAATATATATAAATAAATCAAGATCGTTCTCGTGAGTTCAAAAGGAAATATTTTGCTCACCTCTAGTCTTAGTTTCTAATATCTCAAATGTTTTCTATACATAGAGGAAATGTGAGAAAATTTGATAAAATATTCAAGCATTTGAATGTTAAATGATTAATCAAACATTAAACAATTCTCCTCTATATCTAATATCAATGCATTATAACCGTCTTGTGATATTGAAAAGAAAACATTTATTATACCACATGAATCAATGCAAATCTCATTGGATAACTCACTGCACACTATTCCAGGAATCTAGAAGTAGAATTTGAAGATTGTTTAAGAGGAATCATGAAGGAAAGATCTATGTTTCTCATGACATATTAGATCTTTGGATAACCATTGGTTTCTCTTGTTAAAACTCTTTGCACATCGACATTTTCTTGTACCATCTCAACTCTATGTACTTTCATTTCGTTTAGATATCACAATAATAGATATCAATATATTTACCTTTTGAATAAAAAGTGTTCCAGAAAAAGAAGACTTTGTCTAGGGGGTGGTAGAACCCTCAACTGCAAGATCAAAACATTTAATCTTACATGTCTCAATTTTCAAAACAGTGTTAAAAGTAAATCAGGGAAAACAGAGTGTTTGATTCTTCTCTTTTATTTCTTATATATTCAAAATCTTCACAATCTTCTAATTTTGGTTGATTAAGCAAGCTGTTCTTCTTAGAATCTAATTGATATCAGCTGAGTCAATATGCTTTACTTTAACAAACAGAAAAAGACTAAATCTTGCAAGATTATACACGTTCTCTCATTATAGCCTAACACTCATGATTACATGACAAGGGTCTTCCAATTAAGGTCCAGAGTTAGCCAAAAAACAAGAAGAAATAAGATATAACCAAGATCAAAAGATAATAAAAAAACGAACCAGACAAAACCAAACCCATCAAAGATGATTGATGAATCTCAAGATATCAAAGAGATAGAAGACGGTATACCTGATCCGACTCGATTAGGGTGGCTCTGTTAGCAGTCGAGGAAGGGAAGAGGAAACCCTAAGCACTCGGATAAGTCTGAACAGGTAGAAGAAATCGGTGAACCAAAAAGGAGTGCGCGTGAAAGTTTATTATATTTAAAAACAATCATCTTGGATTCTTTTTGATGTAAACAAGAATTATATTCAATAAAATAAAAAAATCTTTAATATTTTATTATTTTAATATTCTTGTATTCTTATTCTCTAATTTAATAAACTAGTTTATTTTATTAACTTGCATTAAAAATTCTGATAGCTTTTTGTATTATCATGTTTTAGATTCTATCCTTTTATTTATATAATAAATTTATTGAAATTTAATCACATGTTGGAAATTAAAGTATGACTCAACTAATATATGAGAACACATCATTATTAATATATCTAGTATGGATCGTGCAAGGATAAGGATATAAAACAATATTATTTATATAAAACTTTTTAAATAAAAATAATATTATTTAAATATTTAATTTGTTTTTAATTAATAAAAATTAAGTTTAATTCAAATTTAATGTTTATGTATATTTTTAAATTTATCAAGTATATATAGTTTAAAAAAGATCTAAAAGAAAGATGTAATGCGTGCCTAATAATCATATAAATTAACAACATCCATTACTAAGAAAAAAAAATAGTCAAGAAAAAAATCATAAATATTAAATTTTAGATCAAATTATTAATCAAATTATATAAAATTCTACTATAAATATTAAGAAATAATTAAATTAATATAATAATTAAATAAAAAATATGTACTAATAAAAATATTGTCATCTTAATTATTTTTTTATAATAATAAATTATTAAAAACTATTTTAAATTAATATACATCTAATAAATATTTTTTTTATTAGTTTAAATAATTTTTTTTTGATTAATATAAAAATTAATTAATTGGTAATAAATATTAAATACAAAATATTTATTTCAACAATCTTAAGTCGTCTAGCGTTTAAAATGTTCACATTTAATACTTGAGACCAGAGTTCAAATCCCAGAACATGCAAATTTAGATTTTCAAGAATACACTATTGACTATAATATATGGTGACGCAACTTTTAAACAAATGATACGAGATATTTAAAAGTGTGAGGGCACAAGATGGAGGTCGGGTGGTTTGTCGGGAGGTCGGAATTATTGGTTGGTTTTGTGAACATTTGAAAGTGTGAGGTCACTAGATGAATGTCAGGTGGTGGGTGGTTTGTCGAGTGTGAGGTCGAAATTAGTTGTTGGTTTGGTGAGCATTTGAAAGTGTGAGGTCACGAGATGGAGGTCGGTGGTGGGTGGTTTGTCGAGTGTAAGGTTGAAATTAGTGGTTGGTTTGATGAACATTTGAAAGTGTGAGGTCACGAGATCAATGGAGGTCGGGTGGTGGGTGGTGGGTGGTTTGTCGAGTGTAAATTAGTTGTTGGTTTGAAGAACATTTGAAAATGTGATGTCACGAGATGAAGGTCAGGTGGTGAGTGGTTTATTGAGTGTGAGGTCAGAATTAATTATTGGTTTGATGAGCATTTGAAAGTGTGATGTCACGAAATGGAGGTCGGGTGGTGGGTGATTTGTCGAGTGTGATGTCGGAATTAGTAGTTAGTTTGGCGAACATTTGAAAGTGTGAGGTCACGAGTGGAGGTCGGGTGGTGAGTGGTTTGTCGAGTGTGAGGTTGGAATTAGTTGTTGGTTTGACGAGAATTTGAAAGAGTGAGGTCATGAGATGAACATCGGGTGGTGGGTGATTTGTCGAGTGCGAGGTCGGAATTAGTTCTTGGTTTGACGAGCATTTGAAAGTGTGAGGTCACGAGATGGAGGTCGGGTGGTTGGTGACTTATCGAGTGCGAGGTTAGAATTAGTTCTTAGTTTGACGAGCATTTGAAAGTGCGAGGTCACGAGATGGAGGTCGGGTGGTGGGTGTTTTGTCGAGTGCGAGGTCAGAATTAGTGGTTGGTTTGGCGAACATTTGAAAGTGTGAGGTCATGAGATGGAGGTCGAGTAATGGATGATTTGTTGAGTGCGGGGTCGGAATTAGTGGTTGGTTTGGCGAGCATTTGAAAGTGTGAGGTCACGAGATGAAGGTCAGGTGGATGATTTGTCGCGTGTGAGGTCAGAATTAAGATTGGTTGAGTTTGACGAGAGATAAAAGATGTGTCATCAATTGAGGTCGAGTAAGATTGGTGTGTGGTTCCCTGAGGGGATAAAAGAGACATATAAAAAAGTTTGAGTCATAAGATAATGGTCAATTGAAGAGTTAAGTGAGGTGCCGAGTGGATAAAATATATGTTAACATTAAGTTTAAGATTAAACTTAATTTTTACAATTAATTAAATTTGAATAATATTAATTTTATTTAAAATATTTATAAATAAATAATATTTAAAATATACTTTTATTCGTGTAAATTAATGCTAGTTATTGTTAATTACATTTATTTTGTGGTTATTTGGATTACTGTGAGAAAAATGTCTAAGTTTACAAAAAAACAAAAAAACAAAACAAAAAAAAATAATAATAATAATAATAATAATTTTATTATAGTAACGAACCCTTAATATAAAATAAATATAGTTTACATTAATGCACATAAACATAATTTGGAGCTATTATGTTTTAAAACTTTAGTTTGAGACCTTATTTCAAAATATAGTTAAGTTAAAGCATAATTTCAGTATTTTTGTTAGGATATATAATAATACTAATAATTGTATATGATACTATATTTTTTTATTCATTTATTAAAATAAAAAATTAAACCCTGTTTTCTATTTATTTTATTTTATTATAATTATAATATTTTATTAAATACATTCTAAATTTAATTATTCATATATTATTATAATTTGTAAGAGATTATGTCTGTACAGTTTAATATACAAACTCCTTTCTTTCTTTTTTCTATAGATTTTCCATCATTTATTTTACACAAAGATATGAAATTTGTTTTACCTTAAAAAAATAATAATAAAATATATGATCAAACTAAAATTTGAGCAAAATGATCCAAAAAAGTTGTAAATACAATATGCAAAAACTAATAAACCATACATACCTAACTAATAATTATGAATTCATTCATTCATGCCCACAAAGCCAAGATAGACATACAGCTTAGCCCAAGAAGAAGAGAAACATTAGAAATAAACAAGAGCTTAAAATTACTCCTCATTCTATGACTCATGAAATCTGCTGCAATGAGATCGATCAACTAATGCCATATAAATTAGGATTCCTGCCGATGCAGAATTCAACATTCCTTCGGTAATAAGAGTTGTTGGGCTATTCTCTTTGTATGTGTTTCCTAACATCAATCCCACCACTATCCCAATTGGAGTTGTTAAGAAAAAGAATACAACCATTATCCATGCTGTTATCATATTAAATTAAATTTCGCCTGCATGCAACAACACCATTTATATATTCATTCTTCTTCTTATTATTATCAATTTATATCAATGAAAGTTGTAAAGTTTTACCTGATAAATGCATCCTCCAAGACCCAATCCTTCAAATAGTTGATGGAAACTCAAAGCAACAATAAGCGGCTGGATTGTTTTTGGACTTTGGGATGTACCTAAAGAAATACCAATCACAACCGAATGTGCTATGATTCCAAACTCCAATACTTGCACTATCCACATTAGTTACCTTCATCAATGGTTGTAGTGTGTCTAGTTACAAAAATAATTAATTACCTTTGATCTGCATCTTCTTCTAGGGTGGTTCCCTCAGCATGTCCGTGAGTGTGCGCATGGACGTGCTCTTGCGTCTCTTCGTCTCCAATTTTCTTATTCGAGTTCGCCCTCTCGTAATAAATGGTGCCGAATATGTCTATCATCATCGTAGCAACGGCCGTAACCATTGCTATAAGACCTACAAACGGGAATTTCCCCCAGGGATTCTCTCCCAAGCATGGACTAGTGAGGCTTTCGAATGCGTTCGGCAACACGTGGACAAATCCAGTGGCAAGAATCACGCCGGCGGCAAAGGCTTTCAAGACTATGAAAAAGTCACTTTCTTCCTTAAAGATGGAATTTTGTGGCCTAAGTTTGGCAAAGAAATGCCAGTTATTCCTTCAAATAATTGAGAGTTTGCACTCTTTCTTTGTTGTTGTTTTGTGTATTATCGGATTCACATTCTTCTGCTGCATGGATCGATATAAGAAGAATTATTATTATTATTATGAGAATGATAAAACTAAATAATGTTGGCTTTGACTATTGGATCTTTCTAAGAACATATATGAAACTCTTGAAAATAGATATTTGCTAAAGAGAAAAAAGTTCTGAGAATCTTAAGTGTTGTATATTCAACCTTTACAAACCACCCTTATATAGGAGTAATTAGCCTATAAACCCTAAATTACTTATACATACAGGCCCAAGCCCATTAATAATAAAATAAACCCTAATTATATAAAAGACAATAAAGGCCTACAACTTTCAACTTTCTGACAATCAATGCTTAAACTCACAATCTCCCCCGTAAACTTGATTTAGTTCGAGATTCTTCACGCCGAGCAGCTCTCGCATCTTTGCAAATTTGACTCTTGCTAGTGCCTTAGTGAGAATGTTTGCACATTGCTCTCTAGTGCCTACAAACTCTACAACGATCTGTCGATTTTTGACGCATTTACGGATGAAGTGGAACCGAGTGTCGATGTGTTTTCTACGTCCATGAAACATCGGGTTCTTCATTAATTATATTGCGGACTTTTTGTCGACATAGAGGGTTATCGGCCTCGGCTTGCATCCGAGCACCTCACTCAACAAATTTCTCATCCAAAGTCTTTGGCACGACGCTACAGTAGCTGCCATAAACTCCGCCTCACATGAAGATAAAGCAACAGTTCGTTGTTTATGAGATTGACAGGTGATTATATTCTTGTTGAGATAAAACACCATCCCTCTAGTACTTTTTCTGTCGTCTGTGTCACCGGCTAGGTCGTTGTCAGTAAAATCAATGAGTTATTCCACTTCTCGTTCTCTTCTTAACTGAATCTCATAACTCGTCGTTCCCTTCACGTAACGAAGAATGTGTTTTACTGCCTGTTGGTGTAGAGTGGTAGGCTTCTCCATCGTTGTTCCCTTCACATAATAATGCTCTAATCATAATTATTATTATATTTTTTAATAAAAAAATTATATCAATAATCTTATTTTCTTCGATAATCATATTCTCTAAGTTTTGTATTAAATTAGTTATTTATTCTAGTAGTCAATGCTCATATTTTTATTGGTCTTAGTCAAATCATATGTATTTTTTACTAGTTATTTAGTCAATACACTGTAATTCTTTCGTTATAATGAATTTCTTTTCAGGTATTGTTTCACCCCAACATTCTATGCCCATGAAATTCTACATTATTTGTTGGTTTTCTTTTATGCAACACATTGGCATTCCGTTGTTGGATGGATCTCGAGACTCACGAGTAACTTCGGAGTTCATTCGGTTATTATTTCACCCCAACATTCAATACTAATACGATTCTGCAACTATGATAGTTTATTAGTCAACACATTGTCATCTTGTAATTGAATGGAGCTTACGAGTTTCTGGAACTTGAAAATACATTATCAATATTTCAACATCTTGTTTTCAACCTTAAGTTGTTTTTTCATCTTTAAGTTTGTGGAGTGATGTTATAATATATATATATATATATGAGCCGGGACCTACCGTCCCAAAAGGCGGGGTCATCTCAAACATAACCCACCTAAAGTAGACTTTGCAAAAATAATTTTTTTCAAATAATTTTGACCATTTTACCCTTATTTTTTTATATTTTTATTATTCCTGTTTCCTTCTCTTTTCCCCTCATTTTCTCATTTCTTCTTTCTCTTTTCTCCTTCGGGCGATCGTTGCTCTCCCTTCCCCACTTCCCTCCCCTCGCTTCTCCGGTTTCCTCCCAAATCTCATATTCCCCGACGATCGTCAAGCAATGCCGGAGGAAGCTTCCACGCGAGCCCCGACTCCAGCAGCTCGTCGGACCACGAGACCACACATGCAACTGTAGCAAGGCGACTGTAGCAGCTGATACAAAAGATGAGTACACAAGTCGGGTGGAGGACCATGGTGTCGAACAGGTCGCTTCACTGGACTTCTACTCATACTAGAAGGCAATGCTCGATGTAATCACAGCTGAAGTGGTCGAATTAACATCAGGGAATGAGACAGAATCCCAGCTATAAAAGTCAGTTTGCGTCGGCGTAAGATGCGGTTTGCTTTCGGCGCAACATTCCTGACATTGACAAGAAAAAGTTAGTTGTTTACTTAACTTGTTATCATTCTATTGTATAATTCTGTCGTGGATCATAATAAAGATGAAACCGTGGCTCGATGATTGAGTTTGTTCAAATCACGTCCTCAATACTTGATATTATTCGATTTGAGAGAGTTTATTATTCGATTTATATAGGTACTTAGTTCCTACAGATCTTACTGTTGATCAATTTGTGTATGTGGTGAGGAAGAGAATCAAATTGAGTCCTGAAAAAACTATCTTCATTTTTGTCAAGAACATCTTTGGGTTGTTTTAGAACTAAAAGGAAGAAGAGATGAATTGTGAATATATCTTTACTCATTTAAAATGTTTTGTTTTCAGTCATAATCAAGACATTTTCAATCTTGTTGAAAATATGTTTTCCTTGAAATAGTATTGATAACAAGTTTATACTTTTCTATTTGCCTTATATTCTTTACCCTTCTTTGTATATCCAACATATTTAGTTTTATGTTTTAAACATATATCCTTGTAATTAAAGTTAAAATATGAGTTTTAAATTGACAATTTAAAACTTGCTTTAAAAAAAACAAAAAATGATGCTCGGTTTAAAACTTTAAATAAACAATGCAAAGAGGGTGTTTCTTTTTATATGGTTCATCAACACATCGGCTTGGTTTAAGAGTAAACTAAAGATAATTGTTTATAGAAAAAGGAAGACCATAAGCTCTTCAACCACAAAAAGAAATAATTTAATTATATAAATATATTTTTCATTTAAAAAAAAAGGTTATATTTTTCATTTTCATATCATTTGAAAATCCAAGTCAACTTTGTGAAGCATTAATAAGAAAACATACTTTTCAACCTTCAAGGTTTGGTGTGGTCTGGTTAAGTTGGTTAGTATGTTATTCTCACACTTAAACAAATAAATTTTGAAAGAGTTAATTAAGCTTAAGTAAGAAGTCTATAGAGTTATTTAGTATTTTTCTATGTATGATGTATTTTCAATATTTTAAATTTATTCATAACATTTATATGTAGAAGTTCTCACATTTGTTTAAATTTGTATTAAAAAAACGAGTTAAAAAAATTTGTCATACAGTGGCGGATCCAAGGAGTGCAAGAAGGGGCTTAAGTACTCTTGACTTTTGTGAAAAGTTTGAGTATAATTTATACAAATTAATTATGAATTATATATTTTTCTCTCTATATATATATATAACTAGAAATGACAAATATCACTACAAAGGGGTGGTGGCGCAGTTGGCTAGCGCGTAGGTCTCATAGCTTCTACGAGTAATCCTGAGGTCGAGCCTCTCTCACCCCATTTTTTTGAATAATGTGTTTTGTCTAGTTTATGTTTTTTGGGGACTAGTTCCCTAAAAGTCACTTATTTATGTATGACCGATTTTGAAATATACCTTTAAAGTGTGTTTTTGGTATTCATTTATAATTGCATGTTGCTGTAAGAAAATATGTACTATAGTGTATAGGCAAAAAATCTTTTATTGTTTTCTAATAACATTTTTTTTATAATAATAGGTTCTTGATACGATGATTTCAAGAGATGAACAATCGTTTTTCGAAATCAACTACGGAGGTACTTACTTGCAATGCTTGTTTAGATTCAAATGACTCATTTTCTCAATTTGATATTGGTAAGATACTTTACCTTGCTGAACTTTATCTGAAGGATTTTTCATTAACTGACTGTATAGTACTTGAGAACCAACTTCAGACTTACATTCAAAATGAGTTCGAGCCTCTCTTACCCATTTTTTGAATAATGTGCTTTGTTTGGTTTATATTTTTTTTGGGCTAGTTCCATAAAAGTCACTTCTCTATGTATGACCGATTTTGAAATATATCCTTAAAGTATGTTTTTGTGATAGATACCCTTAATATGCTATATTTTGATGTTAAACTTTACCAAATAAAGTATTCATTTATAATTGCATGTGGCTGCAAGAAAAATTGTACTATATTAATGTATAGTGTATAGGCAAAAAATCTTTTATTGTTTTCTAATAACATTTTTTATTCGCTTTTTATTTTTATATTAATAGGTTTTTTATACGATAATTCAAGAGATGAATAATCGTTTTTCGGAATCAACTACGAAGGTACTTATTTGCAATGCTTGTTTAGATCCAAAGGACTCATTTTCTCAATTTGATATTGGTAAGATACTCTACCTTACTGAACTTTATCTGGAGAATTTTTCGTTAACTAACTGTATAGTACTTGAGAACCAACTTCAGACTTACATTCAAAATGTACGAAATTAATTTTCTATAATTCAAGATTTGGAAAGTCTTGCTAAGAAGATGGTTGAAACTGAGAAATATAGAGTTTTTGCATTGATATATCGGTTGATTGAGTTAGTATTAATTTTACCTATTACGATTGTTTCTGTTGAAAGAGTCATTTCTGCAATGAAAATTATCAAGACTGATTTACGTAATAGAATGAGTGATGAGTGAATGAACGACAGTTTGGTAGTATACATCGAGAGAGATTTTTGTCACAATTAATAATGAACAAATTTTACAACATTTTCAACAAATGAACACCCGAAGAACTCAATTGTCTCCATTTGTTTGTACGTCTAATAGTAGTTGAATTGTAAAAGGATTAATATTTTATTAGTATCGACATGATTTTGTATCTTTATTATTAACATTATTAATTATACTTTATTTTTTGATATAAGTGTTTTATAGTAAAAACAAATTATACTTTATAAATTTTGGAGCATCCGTTGAAATCTAGCTCTGAATTTGTCACTGTGTGTCTAACACTTATTTGTTATCTCATTCTCGCCTTCGTTTATACTACATCTCAAAACGTAGATTATTTGCTTGATTACTATGTCTTCTTCTACGTCTCAAAATATCATCATTTATCGTGGGATAAAAACCATATTTGTACAATTTAAAAAAAAAAATACATTATTTTGATTGTTTTTGGATGTTCAAATTATACTGTATGCCTTCAAAATCTTTATTCAATTTTGCATATACGGTAAAACGATATAGTCAAAACGGATGAAATTAATGGGAAAATAGTTGAATGAAATTGACGGAAAGTGAAGTATATTGATATTGTAAAAATCTGGGGTAAAATATAGTTAATTGCAATGAAGGTTTGTAGACATTTAACATCTCTTTTTTAATACCGTTAATTTATAAAATATAAAAACTTTTAGCAACATTAAACATACTAACAAAGATTTTTAAGTTATGTGTACATTTTAAAGGATAAATATAGTATTTTTTTTTCTATAAAGGGAGAGAAGAATATGTAATATAGCAACCTTAAAATACATTCCCATGATAAATAACTTAGTTTTCTTTTTCTAAAAACAGAAAAATTCTTTAAACAAAAATACCAGAAATTCTGGCATCACAAAATAAAAATTATATTTTCCCATCTACCTGTAGTTTTCACTTCAACAACCAAACATCAATCCCTCTGCATATTATATAGAAAGAAAGAGGGTCATTTTCACTTTAGAAGTGCTGTTCCCTTCAAGACCAGAAACACCCACAAAGTTTTTTTATTTTTCTTTTGGAGGCAAAGTAAAGCAAACCCCTTTTTATATTATATGAATGTAAGAACTGCCAAGTTAACTAACACATGTTCTTCTCAAGCAAGTTCAAGTCTTTTTCCTCAGGAAAAAAACTTTAAGCAGAAAAAAAGAGAGAAATCACAACTTATGAGAGGATAGAGGACTTCTTGAACACAATAAACCAGATGCTAAGCAAGCTTAATTAGGTGACTGATAGCAACCCTTTCCCCTACCATTTGAAACTCAATTCAATTCCTTCCTTATTTGGCTTCAATTCCCAGAAGAAGAAGAAGAAGAAGACAACTCTCATCCAGTTCATCATCCTATGCTAACACAAAATGCAGCTTCACATATCTCCAAGTTTAAGACATGTCACTCTTCTCCCCACAAAAGGTGTTAAAGAATTCATCAAAGTTAAAGTTGCCTCCAGGAAGGTTTCCTATCCTATGATCTTCTATTCCCTGATCTTCTTCACTTTTCTTATTCGTTTCTTGTTCGTGTTAACCTCCGTTGATAACATAGATGGCCAAACAAGATGTTCAACTCTTGGTATGTATTTCATTCTTAGTTTGGTAAAATTTATCTTCATTCGTATAAGTTTGAGTTTCTTGAAACTTTGTTCTACAGGATGCCTAGGGAAGAAGAAAACTAAACTTTTTCCGATAAATTACTTAAAGGGTCGTCAAAATTCTGATATTGCTACAGTCCCAGAAGTAATATATCAAATTCTAGAGGAACCCGCAAGTGATAATGATAATGAAACGCCGCAGACATTGGAGGACTTCGTGGAGGAAATGAAAAAGGAAAGAGCGGACGCTAAAACATTTGCTAGCAGGCTAAGAGATATGGTAACTCAACTTGAACAGAATACAAGAAAAGCCAAAATTCAAGAGTACCTATATCGACACGTAGCATCCAGCAGCATTCCAAAGCAGTTGCATTGTCTTGCTCTAAAGCTAGCTGATGAGCATTCCACAAACGCAAACGCTCGTCTCCAGCTCCCGTCAGCCCAATACGTTCCTTCTCTTGTTGATAACTCTCTCTTCCACTTTGTATTTGCTTCGGACAACGTTTTAGCAGCCTCTGTTGTGGCGAAATCTCTTGTTCAAAATTGTCTGAATCCTAACAAAATAGTAGTGCACGTAATCACAGACAGGAAGACTTACTCTCCTATGCAAGCTTGGTTCTCCTTGCACCCTTTGAATCCAGCTATTATTGAAGTGAAGGGGTTGCATCATTTTGACTGGTTCACAAAAGGAAAGGTCCCTGTATTGGAAGCTATGGAGAAAGATCAGAAACTCAGGTCTCAATTCAGAGGTGGGTCTTCTGCAATTATTGCAAACAACACTGAGAAACCTCGAATCATTGCTGCAAAGTTACAAGCACTTAGTCCAAAGTACAATTCATTGATGAACCATATAAGGATACATCTCCCTGAGGTAATAAGCATTTATAATAAAGGATAGTCTTTTGCTAGAACATTTTTTTTTCAATAATAGGATTTTCTTTTTGTCCTGTGCAGCTGTTTCCGAGTCTTGATAAAATTGTATTCCTAGACGACGACGTCGTGGTTCAAACAGATTTGACACCTCTGTGGGATATTGACATGAAAGGAAAAGTAAATGGAGCTGTGGAAACATGCAGAGGAGAAGATAAGTTTGTAATGTCGAAACGATTCAAGAGCTATTTGAACTTCTCACATCCTTTGATTGCTGAGAATTTTAATCCTAACGAATGTGCTTGGGCCTATGGGATGAACATCTTTGATCTAGAGGCATGGAGGAAGACAAACATTAGTCGCACCTATCATTACTGGCTTGAACAGGTAGAAAATCTAATAAAAAAAATATACCATTATGCAGAATTTTATCATGAGTTGTGTTTTCCTTTGGCTATAAATGCAGAATTTGAAGTCCGACTTGAGTTTGTGGCAGCTGGGGACATTGCCGCCTGGTCTAATTGCATTTAATGGTTATTTACATGTTATTGATCCGTTCTGGCACATGCTAGGCCTAGGATACCAAGATAATACAAGTATGGCAGATGCAGAAAGAGCTGGTGTAATACATTTCAATGGAAGAGCAAAGCCATGGCTAGATATAGCCTTCCCACAGTTTAAGTCACTTTGGACCAAGTACGTGAACTTTTCTGATAAGTTCATCAAGAGCTGTCATATTAGAGCATCCTCATAAAAGTTATTTTTGTCAATAAAAGCCGAAAATGAGTAAAGACTAAAGAATTACAGTGTACATGATAAAACAAACTGGCTGAAACAGAAGGAGAAGAAAGGAGAGGCTTCCATTCAAATTTCAAAGTTGATGTAAATTTTTACTTTTTGGAGTTTAATATATTTTATATCTTAATATATTCACTACTTAATTTTCATGGTTCAAAATTCAACATTTAAGAGAAGATTATAATAAAAGTATTGTGTCTCTTCATTGATAGACAATAGATAGATAGAGATATATACATTGAATGAGATAATGAAAAGCTATATGAAAAGTCTAAGAATATATGAAATGAAAAAGTATCCACTTACATATTTTAATGGTTTTGTTTAATAAGAGATACCAAAAACCATTGTTAGAATTCCATAAATTCAACATAATTTATGAAGATCATCATTATTTAAACTCTTTGAAACAATTTGTACTAAACATTCTTTTCAAAATTTTAAGCAAAATTATCACACGGCTAAATTGACTTTGCTTTCCCCTCTTCTTCCAATCTCATCTTAAATACCTTAGAAATGGCACAATCTTGGCGTTTAAGAATTAAGAATTTCTGACATCAGGTCCTCTTCGTCATCTTCATCTTCATGATCGATGATTGACATTCGTTGAATGCTCTTCCATTTCTCTGGAAAGTTATTGTGCAGGGATTGTGTAAACTTGGGTACGTGTATAATTGCTCCTGTTGGCATGAGTGGCACCAATGATAACCCAAACTGCTGTGGTATGCGCCCAGGAATATAAAAGGTGGTCTCATTTAGGCCTAGCAAGAAGATGATCGGTATCCCCTCCATAGAGTATGCCATCTTCTTAATGCCATACCAAGGCATCGTGCACCTAATCATCTGAGGAGTGTCATCATCATCAAAAGACTTCACCAAATCAATTTTCTGAACTTTCAAGAGGCGTTCCATCTGCATTAATGGAGACATCCATTTTATTGATGGCGGGGGTGGCTGTAAAACTCCCATCTTGTCCAACAACCAAATCTGCAATAGGAGTGGACTACCCTGTTTCAGAATCTCCTTCTTACCCATAGATTTGTCAAGCCCCATGAGAGTTTCTGCAAGTATGATTGCACTTGGATCTTTATTCCTATTAGTCAGTTCAATCGCCACTTTTAAGACATAATTTGATGGTTTGTTATCTTCAGGGGATAGCAAGTAATGAGCCAGGATGATGACTATAGTTAATAGTTGCGTTCTCTCATTTTCCGGGATGTAAATTCCACTCATGACTTCCTTGCTCAACTCCATCAAGTCTAGCGCGTGATGCTTTGTAATCCTCTTCATAATATGCTTCGTGAACCCAAATTCTTTCTTCAATACTGGCTTTATTGAATCAAGCCATTTAAAATGTAAGATTTGTCTTTCATCCGGTATCCCGAGGATTGCCTTGAACTCTTCAATTGTTGGACACATCTCATGATTCCCAAATCGAAATGTGTGAGTACGAGTGTCCCATCTCCTTTGCATTTGCAACATAAACTCAGGGTTGATCTCAATATCAACCAGCTTCTTCATATATTCGATTCCGTATCTGCTAAACCTGTTTCCCTTAAAGTAATTGACCCAAAGGGAAAGGGTCCGATCATCGAGCATAGACATGCCTCCGGCGGTAGTAGTCGATGGCCTGGGATCAACCACTATTAGGGTTTCTCCGAAGTTAAAGAAATGTTGTAAGATTGATTGAAGGTTCAAGATAGGTTTTTTATTTTAACTTATACTCTTGAAGTTTTTAAACCTTTTGAAATCTCCAAATTCTTCAAACAAATAACCGTTCAAGTTGAGTTTAAAAGGTTTCCAGTTGTCTTTGTGTCATCATAATTGTTTTTAACCTTAGTTAAAAAATATGATATCAATACGAAACTAATTAAGATAAAGAAAAATAAAATATCAATAAAAAAAATAAATAAATAACACAAAATTTATAATAAAAATGACCAATATTCGTGTTTGTTACTAAACCATGACCAATATTAGCGTGTTTGTTCAGTATGAATATCAAATAATTAAGATTTTATTTTACTTTATATTATTTATTATATCATGAGTTTAGGCTCAGACTTCGATTAAAACACATCTAGATCACCATAATCTAATAATCTTTACCTTGACACAGATCCAGTATGTCAAGAGAAAATTTGATCTTCAAAATATAGACAATAAACATAGCAATCTTCACCTCTTTCAATAGCTCTATGGGCTTCAACAACCAAAACTAACTAAGTTCGAGCAATGCTCAAACTTAGCAATGGGGAGCGCCTTCGTCATCAGTAGAATTATCAACAGTACTAATTTTGCTCACAATAATATCAACACGAGCAGTAACATCACATACAAAATGATATCGCATATCAATGTGTTTTGTTAGAAAAATATTATTTTTACTATCACAAAAGATTGTTGTCATTTGTAAATCCTTCTTGAATTCTCCGAATAGGCCTTTAAGCCAAATATTAGTTTTACAAACTTCTGTAATGATCATGTATTTTATCTCAATAGTTGACAACGCGGCTGAACTCTGTAGAGTAACTTTCCAACTAATCGCACAACCGCCAATACAAAAAACAAAACATTCAAACGATCTTTTTCTGTCTAGATTGTCAGCAAAATCATAGTCGACATAACCGACAACTCCATCTTTAGTCCTCCCAAACCGTAGGTGAACGTCAATTGAACTTTTTAAATAACATAAGAACCACCAAACTGCTCTCCAATACTCTTTACCTGAATTTATAATGTATCTACTAGTGCTAACTGCATTTACTAAATATGTCAAATTTAATCGAGTACAAACCATTGCATACATAAGTGAACCAGTTGCAATGAAATATGGAGCTCATAACAAATATTCGATATTCTCATCAGACTGCGTGACATAGTTAAAGAGAGTTTAAAACGAGTTGATAATGGAGAACTCACATAACTAACGTAAAAATTGTTGAACATATAGAGAATTTTGAAGTAGACGCAACTATCAAAATCACCTCTCTTGAAGTCATGATGGTCATAAAAGAGTCGAAACTTTTATACCACGACCTTGACGATTGTTTTAAACTATAAATAACAAATATAGTCATCTTCTCTTAAGACTGTAAATCCTTTAGGTTGATGCATATAAATGTCTTCATCTAAAACTCTGTGTAGAAACACAGTTTTTACATCTAACTATTAAGCTCCAAAATATGCATCGCCACGATGCCAAGTAATATTTCAATCAAAATATATTTCACAACCGGAGAAAACACGTCAGTAAAATCAATCCCTGGAACTTGACTATAACCTTTCGCAACCAGTCTCGCTTTAAACCTTGTATATTCAATGACATGTGTACATTCCTTTTCTTTAATACACCCACTTACAACGAATAGCCTTATTTCCAACGGGTAATTTTACGAGGTTCCACGTACCATTCTTATGAAGAGATTTCATCTCTTCTTGTATTACAATCATCCCCTTATCAGAGTCATCACAAGTGACTACATCATAATATAAAGAATGTTCTTCATAAAAATCAATATCTTCTACAACACTCAATGCATGAATAATCAAATCAGCTTCACCAAGTCTTCGAGGAGGTCTAATATCACGTCTTAGTCTGTCAATAGTAATAGAATATTGTGGTGGTGCAGGCAGTGATAAAATATCAGACAACTCTGGTGTAGTTTGCGGCAGTATTACAGGTTGAGATTCTAATCTGCTCTCAAACTCCCGCGGCCAATTAAGAGAATTGGACAACCAAGCTTTGCATTTTAGACATTATGAGCTCCATTTGATGCTCTCTCTGGGACATTTGGACGAGTTATTACCCGAATGGACTAATTCCTTCATTCAATGCATATTGATTGAGAATCTATGGAGGAGATTGAGTTCGTTCTAGACCGAAAGTTAGTATAAAACAAGATTCAAATGTTTGTTAATAACGTTAAAGTGATTTCTTACTATTCACGAGTTAACTCTTATATTTGGAGAATGGCACTAAGAATTTTAGTAAACTGGTTTTAGATTGTAGAGACAATAGAAAAAAATCATTCATTAATTTGACAATTATATTTTTTCAAAAAATTGAAATTATAAATGCCTTTTATTTTTTTTAATCACATTGATGTTCCATTTTATATATATATATATATATAGTATAATATTATTTGGACGAATAATTAAATGTTTAAACTCTCAAATTGTGTTTATATGTAAATATTTAAAATTAGTGGAATAAAATCTAAATGAACTATTTCCAAAATTGAAAAGAAAATAAGTAGTGTAATTATGGATAAATGAATGTATATACTTAGCATTGGAAAAGGAAGCATTTTTTTTTAAATCTTCGTGCAAGCTAATTAATGCAGATTTTACTTTTAAACATTTTTATAATATATATTTGAACTAAGAATTTAAGAAGAAAAAAAAATTGAACCAATAAAAAATCAACCGAAATAATTATAAACCGACCAAATCGAATATTTTGAATTATAAATCAACTAAAATAATTATAAACCGACAAAACTTAGTGCACGCATACACGCACACATCCTATAAAGAAAAAGGGTTTGGGGTGTTAACATGGGGAAATTTGATCAAATGACCCTCAAGGGTCATCCTCATATTTAACCTCAAAAACATCAAATTTTATTTTTAACATTTTTTATAAAAAAATTTCCTTTTTACCCTTACTAACCTTTTTTTTTCTTCTTCTTCCTTTTCTTTTTCCCCCAATTTCTCCTTCCCGTTTTCTCCCCATCTCTTCCCGACGACATTGCTCCAGCCCCAACCAGCCACAGCCGCCGTCCCCCTATCTTCCCCGGCGACCTTGCTTCAGCCCCAGCCGCTATTGCTCCCTGAAATCACAAACAGGCCGACTCCCGACGATTGCCAAGCCCCGGAGACGCTGAGCCTGACGTTCGCCCAGCATTACTGAGGTTAGTAATGCTTAGTTAGTTCTACTCCCTAATGATTTTTTTGTTTTTTGAATGTTGAGTATGAAGTTTTAGGGTTTTAGTTTAGGATTTAGGTTTTAGTTAGGGTTTAGGGTTGAAATGCTTAGTTAGTTCTATTGTTTTGGTTTGAAATGCTTTGATCAGAGAAATGTAGTTTAATCTGAATGGTTTGTGAATGGGGCGTGGATCGTGGGGGTGGGGCGTGGGGGTTGTGCGAGGGCGTGGGGTAGTGCGTGGGTGGGGCAAGGGCGTGGGCTTGGGCGTGGAGCGTGGGTTTGAGCGTGGATTTAATTGCAATTCAATTGCATACCACGCAATATGTAAAACGAATTTAATAAATATATTAACAAGCGGGGATAGCTCAGTTGGGAGAGCGTCAGACTGAAGATCAGGTGTTCGATCCACCTTCACCGCAAAAGTTTTTTTTCTATTGGAAATTTTAAACAAACTATGTGACATCCCTGGTAAAACTGGAAATTTTAAACAAACTATGTGACATCCCTGGTAAAACAGATTTATAAACAAGTTTGTGTTTAAGTAAATTATATAAATGTTTATGTTTAAGTAGTCATTTGTTTTCTATTATTATTATAAATATATGCAAACAAAATTATGTTAAGCCACAACTGTTAATTTGTAATGCAAATTAGAGTATTCTAAAAGTGTACAAATTAAAATTTAACATTAAAAACTAGAAGAAAAAGTTCTTAGAAAAAAGACAATGAAGAAAAAAACGCATCATCTCAAAAAATAAAAGAGATCTCATATATCAATTCAAATAGAACAAAATGTTTTAGAAACAACATTAACAGTTAATTTTAATAACAATAATACAAATATATTGAAGTATATATGTGACAAAATAATAGCATCAAATAAAACTCCAACATAAGCCGCTAGCAGAGTTCCTTCTTTCAAAGTATGCCCAAACACAATACACTCTCTTATGCATTTATTGTGGACACTCTTGCAGACCTTGTATTATGAATGAGAAAATCCATTGAAGCATCGTCATGACAAAGAGCTAAATGTCTATCATCGTGGAATATGACAATTCCTAGGCAGAATATAGAGAGAATTCAGTTATAACATCCATGAATGGTAAAATGTATTCTTAGACATATTGCCTTTTCAACCCCTCCCTATCAAAGAAGCCAAATATGAGCTGCAGAATTAAGTAAAACAGGGGTGTTCCATGGAGCTCTAAAGTATTCGCACTCGGTATATCATATCATCACAAGTCACATGAATCAAAGGAGCTTCTAACACCTCTTACTTCATTCATTAATTGGTTCATAATTTTCCAAACAGTATAAAATTTCCCAGCTGGAACAGAACACTGTTAAAGTCATAGTATTTTGAATGAGAAATTCATTGGAACACACCATCAAGACAGAGTCCTAGTATATCATTGTGAAATATAAAATTTCCAAGCTGGAACAAAACACTGCTGCAGTCATAAAATTTTGAATGAGAAAATTCATTGAAGCACACCTTCAAGACAGAGTCCTAGGATATCATTGTGAAATATGACATTTACCAGGCAATTCAGTTAAATGTATTCTTAAACATATCTCCTTGTCCAGTTCTCCACCCAAAAAGCCAAATAGTAAAATGAAAAACGAGTTTCATGGAAGTTTCGCAAGTCGTCTAAATTGATACCATAAACCATAATTGGCAATTTTATACTATGTGCTGATAGTACTTAAGACACTTAAACCATATCCATAGATTGAGATCGAACGCATTCCATTGAATCCGCGTCGCTCTTCAAATCAAGACTCAGATCATTACAATTACTTATATCCAGCGATATCGTTCCTCTCCTCGCAATCTCACCGTGAGGCATCTTCTATAGAACGGTAACCTAAATAGTCAATTCATTAATCTTCAATTACATATAATCAATCGCATCGATTTACTAGCTACTTACTTGATAGACTTCATTTTCTTCAGTACTTTCACTTTATTCTCATTTTGTGGTCTCGGTGATGATCCTGTTTGATTGCGCTTCGAATTAGAGGTTTTGAAATCGAATCTGAAGGTAAAAAAACTTTATTCCTGGTGAAGATCTGAATGTCAGTTTTAGATAAAGAATCCATTACAGCATAACAACTCTGTTTTACCAGGGATGTCACATGGTTTATTTAAAATTTCCAATAGAAAAAAAAATTGCAGTGAAGGTGGATTAAACACCTGACCTTCAGATCTCTAGTTAGACGCTCTCCCAACTAAGCTATCCCTGCTTATTAATATGTAAATTCATTTTACATATTGCGTGGTACGCAATTGAATTGCAATTAAATTCACGCCCCACTCACGCCCAAACCCACGCTCTACGCCCAAGCCCCGCCCACGCTCCACGCCCTACCCACGCCCAAGCCAAAGCCCACGCCCAAGCCCACGCCCAAGCCCAAGCCCACGCCCACGCCCACGCCCACGCCCCACGCACAACCCCCACGCCCCACGATCCACGATCCACGCCCCATTCACAAACCATTCAGATTAAACTACATTTCTCGGATCAAAGCATTTCAAACCAAAACAATAGAACTAACTAAGCATTTCAACCCTAAACCCTAACTAAAACCTAAATCCTAAACTAAAACCCTAAAAACATAAAACTTCATACTCAACATGCAAAAAATGGAAAAATCATTGGGGAGTAGAACTAACTAAGCATTACTAACCTCAGTAATGTTGGGCGAACGTCGGGCTCAACGTCTCCGGTCTTGGCGATCGTCGGGAGTCGGCCTGTTTGTGATTCAGGAAGCAACAACGGCTGGGGCTGGAGCAAGGTCGCCGGGGAAGATAGGGGGACGACGACTGTGGCTGGAGCAATGTCGCCTGAGGAGTCGCCGGGGAAGAGAGGGTGAGAAAAGAGAAAACGGGAAGGAGAAATGAAGAAAAAGAAAAAAGAAAAGGAAGAAGAAGAAAAAAAATGTTAGTAAGGGTAAAAATGGAAAAAAAAATTAAAAAAAAGTTTAAAAAAAAAAATGATTTTTTTGAGGTTAAAAATAGGAATGACCCTTTTTGAGGGTCATTTGATCAAATTTCCCTTGACATGATGGGCTTAGTTCTTCAACTACATTTTTTTTCTCTAGATATCTATGTTTATATATTTTCCTTATTCGTGAAGATACATTATATATTTAGTACAATTTTTAATAATGATATTTTTTTTAAAGGTTTAAATAATCTATTAAATTGTAAACCTTAATTTGTAAGAACATTGTATAACTCATTATAAGTAATATAATGGATGGTTTAAGCGACGTAAGGGTCCCGTGATTTTTTACTTTTGTTGAAAGGTTTTTTCCACGTTAAAATTTGTGTCTTTTTATATTTTGTTTTGACTGGTTGAAGATTGATATGTTATAAATATGACTCTAAATATAAAGATTTTTTTGGCATTAGTATTTCTGAGGTTATTTTTATATAAAAAAAAATTGTAACGCCAAGAATTGAATTGAAAGAGCTTTAAAAATAAAATTTAATCAATAAAAAAAATCAGTGAAAACAATTTGAACTGTTTTTAGAAGCATATAGAACAATTTGTATGTCATGTTGGCCTTCAAGAATATCTCGGCTAAAAAATTGCATTGGATTTTCATTGCACGTGTTTATATTTTCATCGTTATAATTAACAGCTCTGAATAGACAAACAATTATATTTTATAAAATTTATAATTTTATTTTAAATTATATACTTTTTAGATGCATTATTTTAATTAAGATTGATGTGTTTAACTTAACAAATTTTAATTATGAAAAAAATAATTTCAATTGTGAACGAGTAAACTTTTCAACTTTGTCAACAACCTAATTCTTTTTCGAGCCAAGTCAAAGTCTATTTATAAGGAAGACCATACATTATGATTTTTCGAAGTGACGTAGCCAAGTTAAGTCTTGTAAAATAGAAGACAAGTCATTCTCTTTTAGTGGAGTTAAAAGATATATATTAAGGTAATAATAATTTGACAAATTTTTAAAACTACATATATCTGTGTCTCAGAATTATAATAGAAACAAAATATTATCTTTATACTTTTATTTTATTTTAAAAATTATCGAGACCACCTCAACTTACAACACTGTTCTCATTTAAAAAAAGTTTCAAAATTGGTTGTTGGGAAAGAGAAGAACTAATTAGGAGAATGTGTTAGGTATTTAATTAGGGGATAAAAAATATAATAAAAATCAGAGTAGTACATGTTTTTGTTTTAAAATCCTTCAATACTATAAAAAATTTAGGATCTAAGTTATTATCTTAATTATATTTTGGTGAATTATTTGGCTGAAAAAGTTTTTTTTTGTATTTTAATTTTTTTATAATATTTTAAATTAAGAACTAAGATTACAATTTTAATATTTATTCTTTGTATTAATGTTTTAAATAAATTATCTTATTAATTTATGATTACAAAAATGAATTAATATGTAGATCAAGATATCTTAATAATATAAATAATATTATATAATTCAATTTTAAATCTAGAAATTTGAAGGAAAATTGAATTTGATTTATAATTCTAACTCTAACTAGTCCAAAACACACTACTTAAATTTCTTTGAAATGAATTAGAAAAATTAAATTTATTTTAAGCAGGTTTCAACTTTCACCTATAGTCATTAATTTTATAAAAATAAAATTATTAATTAAATTAATTATTTTAATAAAATTTAACATTAATCTATTATATATCTTAATATTATTTTAAAAAATATGTTAGAAAAAATAAAATAATAAAATTTGCATATGCCCATTTTCATTATGCACCTGTTTTCAAACATCTAAAGCCAAATTAAATGCTTTACCAAATTAAAACCTAGGTCTGACAAATCGATACAAAAATAAAATGAACACGAAAAAATCCAGTTATCATGTATTTTTTTGTTTGGATCGAAAACAAGGTGACATGTTTAATCTAATTAATAAAAAAGTCAAAATTAAGTCGAACTTAAATAACTCAAAATAGACCCGTCAAACCGTTTATAATTTTCTTTTTTAAAGTTTTGTATTTATCGTTTTCTACTCTAAACGGATTTGTATCGGAAAAAGAGAGTAGATATTAATTATCAATCTGATCATGTTCAAGTTCGGGTCAAACATGTTAAGTTTAGGATAATTAAAACACTATTATTTGTGATGTTGGTTGTTTTCAATTAACAATGCCACAACTGCAAGAAAATATTAGATTGACTATGGTTGGTATGCAGATTCAGCTCAAGAGCTATTAATTTTATTTTTTTGGACCATATAAGAGCTATTAAATTAACAAATCATGAACTGATCCATTTTTTTTTCATAAGAACTCAACCTCTTTAAATTTTCTTCATCCACTTAAAATAAATTTGTTCTTAGTGAAAATTAAAACTTTAGTAAATAACTCTACTACTTAATCATCAGTTAATTCATTGATAATTGTATCCTAGATGCATGGGACTAATAAAAATATTTCTCACAAACTAAACAGATTCTGCAAAATAATAAAAGTCATGATTATCCTCTTTAGAAAGTTTGTCAAAACTAGCCCATGAACTATGTAAATCTGTATAATCTTCTAGTTCTTGCACATGAAAATGTTTTCCCTTCAAAACATATGGTTAAAGGAAGCTAAATGAAGTTTCCAAAAACAGTTGATGGACAAGAAAATGTTAACAAACATACAGTTTATGGAAAAGATGTTACTACAACATTACATGTCAATACAAGCACTTAATCAAATCTAGCAAGTCATCTCCTCCTAAAAGACCAACCAACAATCACATTGCTAAAACCCTTTTTATGCGAATTCGTTTGTACCATTCTTGACCATTAAGCAACGGGTGGGCGGAGCACATGGTCCTGAGATGTATCAACCGAAGCAGGGGGCATGAACTGCCACATGGCAACACTTGGGTAACTCATAATAGGTACCATTTTGTTACCAACACCTTGGCCTTGAGGAGGAGCAGCAAACATTGTTGGGATCCCGGGTGGTGGTGCCATGAAGTTAGGTTGAGCATTGAAACTCTTTAGTTGCAGTTCTAACCTTTCTTTCTCCACCTTTAGCCTCTGCTTCTCATCACGGAGGTCGTTTTTCTCAACCTAGGTAAGTTGAAGAAGTATATCCAACACAAAATTATCAGCTTTTATTTTTTCACAATTCTATTTAAAGTGTAAAATATCATGTTGATCATGATCCCAAAAATTCTCTCTATAATCTGATGATCCAAAAACTAATCATCATGCAGGAAAAATCTTATTCGAAAATTTACTTTCAATTTAACTTTGGCCATTTTGAGTGAAAATTGTGATTGTGACAACTCAATGATTTTGTTTCTATGTGTTCCATTTGGAGAATGTGAAATGAGATTACCTTCAATTCTTTAATCTTCTCCTGGAGACTAGAGTTTGCGTCTTTGAACTTTTCAGCTTCATTCCTTAATTGCGTGACTATTCGAACAGCATCCATCAAAATAGCAGATTTGTCTGTCTTAGGAGGCCTTCCAGGTTCAAGGATTGCACCTAATTCCGTAAACCTAGAAAATATACAAAAGTGAGATTTTCTTACTTGAAACAATACAAAATTGTATGAGACTAGGGAATTTGCAGTCCAAACATGTCATACTTGTCATTTAGCCTATCTCTTCGCTGCTTTTCCCTGCACGCCTTTGAAGTGGGTGCTGTTGATAATGATTCCGATCTAGCCCTGGTTCAGCAAACGTAAAAGGGTCAATAAAAAATATATAGTTCAAACATAATTGTGATAGAAACACAAAATTACGACTCACTAATAAAATTTCAATGTGATAAAAGATCAAACAAAGAAATCTACGTTTGGCTGAAAATTTTGATCGTGGACCGTAAACCAAAGTTTGGCACAAATTTAGGCCTTTCTTCCAAACGTTCCTAACAAAAATGCGATTTGTCCTAATTACCCTCTTTCACCTAATTACTACCCAAGTCCCAACCCTCTTATAGTAGATAAATAGTAGAAATGCAAATATAAAAAGTGGATAAAAATGGGGAAAACTTTTAGAACAAATGAAGTTCCATCTAGGTCAATTGCATTTTTCATATAATCAATTCCACTTTGGCAATTTTTCAATGTGATTAGTAAAGAAATAGAGGGAAATCTTAACCTTTTCTTTCCACCCACTTCTTTGTGACCATCTGAATCCACCAAAGAGCCTCCTCTGATCTCCGAACTACATGTGAAATAGACCAGTAGTAAGCAAAGAAGTAATCAATTCCAAAACTTGCTTCTATAAAACACTTATAACAACCATCCAAAAACCCATCCTAGTTCTAAACTAATCAATGATAATCAACCAAAAATCAAATGAACACATTGCAGACGTCAATAAGAAGAGAAAAACACCAATCATTAAATGCTACAGACACCATCAATTCAGCAAACCTAATACGTTTTCCCCAAATAAGAATGAAAAGAATGACACTTTGAGACAAAATTAGCCACAAATTGAGCTGAAGAATCAAGGAGAATCAATCGAATTACCAATTTAATTTAAATTATCAAATAAAATGCAACACGAGAACATAAACAGATCTAATGGAATATATAAAACCCTAATTAATGAAATTTGACAGATTCATACATACCCGACACCTACCGAACCGTTCAAACCCTGCATACACCAGGTAAAACCAGGAGCCGGGGATGAAAAATTCCCATCGGGAACAGGAATATCATCGATCAAGCCACAATCAAAGATCCAATTGCTTTGCTCGGGTGAAACCATGTCGAAATCTATTGGGAAAAATTGAAAATTTGGATATGGGTCGGGATTGAGAGTATGAGAGAAATCTGTCTGGTGTAGAAGAAAAGAAGAATCTGATAGATCAGGCTTGGATTTGAGTATAAACTATAAAGGAAGAAAGAAAGGAAGGAAAGAGAAAATGAATATTTTTGCAAATTTGTTGTCTGTATGTAACTGTAAGCTGAGCTTCCACGCACATGCAATGGAGCAGGAAATTACACGTTTCCACTTTATCAAATAAGTTGGGCTTTTGTCCAAATTATAGCCCAAATCAAATCTAACTAAAATTTTATGGCCTTTTCTTTATTTTAATGTTTTGAATGAACAAATTATGACCAAATATTTACTTGATATATTGAGCTTGTTTGAGGATGGTTATTTTAGGATTTTTTTTCTCGTTCTTACATCATTATCATTAATTCACCAATATAGTTAAGTGGTAACATGTAAGAGTCGATTTAAGAGACTAAAATGTCATAAGTTTGATTAAATCTGGAAACATTTTGAGTTGAAACAGGTAACGTGACAGATAGTGGGGTGTCACTAGTTCTCCTTATAAAAAACATTATCTTTTTAACTATTAAATTATTTATTTTATTAACTAAAATATTTTTACTATCTTTTAATAATTAAAATAATTTAAAATTCAAATAAATATATTTTCTTTTATCAATTATATATATATATATATATATATATATAATCTAATCTAACACCAAGATCAAACAAGTTCTTGATATACAAAAAGAATTTTTTCTATAAATAGAAAAAGGGTGAAGAGACGTTTTAGGGATAAAATAATAAAATTCATGGATAATATTATTTTTTTATTAACCCAATAAAAATTAGTTAAATTTTTTTATTTTGGACGTATAACGTTTGCAATAATTTTATTACAAATGAGTTAAACAAACATTAAACATTGTCTAAAAAATTTTAAATAATTTCCAACAATTCAACTCTAATTTTATTAATTATATCATTTTAATTATTTGATCAAATTATTAAAATACTATTTTTTTTATCATTATATTATTAATAAATTTTAAGTTTGTTAGAGAAAAAAATCACTTTCTCAAATTTTTATTAAATAAATAATTTAATGAATTATTCAAATTGTTATTTAAAAAGCTCTTAAAACGTACCATATCATATAAAGCTAAAATATTTTTTTGTAATATTATTTTTGTGGTGTTGTAGGAGACTTTTAAGTTAAATTTGGAAAAGTATTAAATAAAAATTTAGTTATTTTGAGAAGTTATTACTTTTTTTATAAAAAAATTAAATGTATTTTATAAAAAAGTTTAATATATTAAATAATTAAATGAATAATGTAATGGATGAAAAGACGGATGAATAATGTATGATTATTGTTTTTGTTTTAAAAGAAATTGAACAAGTTCTTAAATTCATTAGATAATAATTTTCTTTGAAAAGAGTTAAAACAATTTCAAATCTCTTTGCATAAGTTTTTAGAACTTTTTTATTTTTTTTCAATGTTTTTAGAATAACTAGGAAGATTAATTTTTTATTTTATTTTAATGTTTTTGAATAACTAGAAAGATTGTCACGGATAAAAATATAAACAAAATAAATTTAATAATAAATTATAATAATATGTATTCAATGTTTAATTTTTTTTTATAAATTACGAATAATATATTAAAATAAAAAATAAAACACTCTTATTCCATATTTTATTCACTTCGGTAAAACGACTCATCTTCTCACATATCTTGTCACATATTTTTTCTCAATTAACCTCTCATCGTGACATTAAACTTTCACTTTGACCAATCAAATATTTGTTTCATATATTTTAACCACTTTTAATTGTTATCGATTTATTATCTCTCGGTAAACCACATCTCAATCACATTTAGTTAAAGGATAATATTTGTCTTTGTTATGTTGCAAGTTTGTAACATACATATAACATTTTTAATTTTATTTTTAACTGTTTTAAGTTTAGGGGTTGGTCAACCCACAATCCGACCTAAGTATTCATTACTTTCACATATATATCCAAATTAACAACAGCTTTATTCGACAATTATTTGAAATTAAGCATCATTTTATATATATATATATATATATATATATATATATTAGTTAGTTAAAAAGTTTAACTTATATTGTTAGAGCTTGTTAGGCGTTCATCAAATTTAGTGTTAAATTTAAAATATAAAGTCTTATTAGCTTAGTTGGTTAAAATGTTGTACTTGTTTTTGTTATGTTGTAAGTTCGAAACATACATATAACATTTGTAATTTTAATTTTAACCGTTTTAAGTTTATGAGCGGTCAATCCATAATCCAACCAAAATATTCATTTACTCTCACATGTATATTCAAATTAATCATAATTCTCGTATTCATTTACTCTCACATATATATTCAAATTAACCACAATTCTCGACTCAACAATCCCGACACTTTGAATTTAAGCATAGTTAATAAATATATAAAAAAGTTGTTTTATTTTTCAATTACAAACCATTATTTGTTAAATTGAGTAAAAAAATAATTTAATCAATAGTATCTATGTCGTACACTTGTACTATTTTTCTGATATGAGTATCACTAAATGAGTTAATTAAATAAAAAAAGAACTTATTTTAGTGCATACTTCATACTTTGCATAACCACCTTTTTACTTATTTTATTAATTTTGTCACTGCTTTCTTAAGCAAGTTTGATGGGTGCCTTAATGTCCATAATAAAATATTATAAAGGCTAGTTCCATATTGGTATTTTTTTAGGATTTTGTTTAGTTTGGTAAAAAAAATAAGAAAATATTGTTTTAATGGAAAATTAGGTTATTTGGACTTTTAAATTAAAATTACTATAATGTACTTTTGTATTTAAAATTTAATTTTTTAAAAATAAAATAAATATATTTTAGTTGATAAAATAAGTGATTTAATAATTAAAATTATGATTAGTGATAAAGAAGATTTATAAAAGCTAGATACAATCGCATAAACATCTCAAAAAACTTATAACAAAAGAGCTATAAAGTGGACATTCCTAACTTACTTGAGAAGTCTGGGTTCGAACCCGTCAGACAAAAAATTTTGTGTTTGATTAAGTGTGTTGATGGGTTATGTGCTTAATCTTTTATGGCCACACTTTCTTTTAAAAAAAACAACTACAAAAGCATGTTCCATTTGGGTTATTTGAGGATTTTGGGTATTCTTTTATTTTGGATTATTTAAATAATTTAAAAAGATTAAATATTATTGCACTCCTCTTCTTATTAATTAAATTATTAAATTAAAATACTAAAATATCTTTAATTTAAAATTATTATTTTTTATTTTATTTATATGTATAAATATAAATTATTTTATAAAAAATCATCATTATCTTAAAATTATCACCTATATCATCGTTTTCTTCCCCCCACCAAATGTTTTTCTTTTATATGTTTGTTAACAAAACTTAATTTAGCCGAATAATAATTTTATTATTATTTTTTTTATTAATATATATATATATAATTTTAATCTATAAAAGAATTATAAATTAAATTAGTGTTAAAAATATATTATATTTATCTTATTTTCTTAATTAATATTAGTTTTAATTTCTTATTTTATTTTAAAATAGTCAGAAATTATATTATTTTATTTTTATTTGTTTAAATTGGTGTAGGTAAAATTATTAGGTTTACAATTAT
This sequence comes from Impatiens glandulifera, assembly GCF_907164915.1. Lineage (NCBI taxonomy): Eukaryota > Viridiplantae > Streptophyta > Magnoliopsida > Ericales > Balsaminaceae > Impatiens > Impatiens glandulifera. The sequence goes on along the minus strand of NC_061866.1, from coordinate 12,832,519 downwards.
AAAACTAAAACTAAAAATATATAATATTACTAGTTTTTTTTTATTTTGGTTCACTTTTAGATTGTGAAATCTCAAACTATTATGCATCTAAAATTTTTAGTTCATATTTTTTAATATTTAGTTTTTAATAGAGTATAATTAATTATTTATAAAAATATGTAATATTATATTATTTTAAATAATAAATATAAATAAAGTGAATATATATATATATATATATATTTAAATTTGTATTTTAAATAAATGTTTTTTTTGTGTGTAAAAAAATAAGATATATATATATATTAATTTATATTTATTATTATTATTTTATATTTAACTAAATAAAATTATATAAATAATAAATATAAAATAAGAAAGAATGAATAAAAAAATATTAAAATTACCTCCTATAAAAATCACAAGAAACTATTCTGATTAATTCGGTTAAATTGTTAAAGCATAATGTTGAGTCTCCTATAAAAATTACAAATATTATTCTGATTAATTCTGTTAAAGTGTTAAGTCATAATGTTCACTCTTAAAATCGTAAATTTTATGATTTCGGATAAGATTAACTAGACTAATTTTAAGTAAACTCTTACCTAGATAAATTCTTACCATTTTCATTTTACAATAATAACATTTTACTAATTTATAAATAATTTTGATTTTACTAATTTAAATTATTTTACATTAAAAAATAAATTTATATTTATAAATTACAAAAAATTTATTATTTATTCAAATAAATAAATTAATATAATTAATTATGTAAATAAATTAATATAACTAATTATGTAAATAAATTTTTTATAGTGTTATTTATTTATTATTATTTTTTAAATAATTTTATATTTAAATATTTAAAATTAGTTAGATATAAAATACATTATATATATATATATTAAATAATAATAATTTAATTAATATTTTTTAAAATTAAACTTATATCATTCTAATAAACTCCAGGTTATAACTAATTAACTATTTTACTTTCCATTTTTAAGGTCTACTTCACCAACAAATACACTGGAATGGCCCTCCATGGTTGAGTTCTTTCACAGCCCAAATAAACTTCAAAAAGCCCAACAAGAGTTGAAAAGTTTCATTGGTCCAAACAGAAAAGTCCAAGAGAAAGACATAAAAAACCTCCCCTACATAAGGGTAGTCATCAAAGAAACCCCATTACCCTTCTTGGTCCCTCACATGGCCATGGACTCATGCACCTTGGTCCAATCCTAGTCTATCAACCCAAATCCTCGTTAATGTTTGCGCCAACGGGCGCGACCCAAATATGTGGGACGGGCCTTTGGAGTCAGGCTCTAGAGGTTCCTATATCACAACTGTGCGGACTACAATGGTCATCATTTTGAGTTCATACCATTTGGGTCCAGCCGTCAAATGTGTCCGGTTGTGCCACTCTTCTTCCGCGTGCTCCCATTGACTTTGGGCTGCTTGTTGCAAATTGCAATCATTTGATATATTCCCATACCATATAGAAATGGATAAATGGTGGATTTCCTTGTTCAAGAAAATATGCAATAATGTAATGTTTGGAGTTAGCAGTGAACATATTGATCTTCTTTTCTCTTTTAGTTATTAAATATTTAAAATATATAATTGTATAAGAATTTAAACAAATTTAAATTTATAATTATAAGTGTATATATAAAATATAAATATATTATAAATAAATAAACAATAATTTGTAATAATCATAACTAAATTTATATAAGATATATAATAAGTATAAAATGTTAAAATTTTATAAAAGAATTTGAATAACTCAATTGGTGTAACATTAATAATATTTTTATATTTGACTTTACATTGAATGGAATTTTAAAATAAATATAATATTAATATATTTTAAACCTGACATATGTATTTATAATAATAATAATAATTTTGAATATAAATTTATCCATTAACAAAATTTATTTTTTTAATGGAATATTGGTATTGAAACAGATTAGCCATAAAAATAAAATATGATCATTTTATTTGAAAATATGTTTAGAGAACATGTTAATACATAATACATGAAAGTTCCAAATTATAATTTTTCTATTAATTTATACTTATAATTGATAATATTGTAACTTCATGAATCTCCCGCAGCTTAGCACGCGTCAGAACGACAGGCAACAATACGGGGTATCACGGGGTGGCTCGAGGTTTGATGCATTTCAACTAGGGATGGCAATGGGGCGGTTCGGGGCGGGGATTGCAATTACCATCCCCGCCCCGTTTTAATTTCGGGGATTTTTTTAATATCATCCCCGCCCCATTCGGTTTTTTTCGGTTTCGGGGAATCCCGCGAGGCACCGTTAATAATTTTTATTTAAAATAAATAAATAAAAATTATACAATAAAATTATATAAACTATTTTTTTAAATATAATATATATTATAATATATTAAAATTTTATATTATTATAAAGAAATAATTTCAATACTCTTATAAAATATAGTAAATAAATAAATATATTGGTGATTTAATATATTTAATTATGTTTAAGGTATTCGTGGCAGAATCGGGGTGAAAACGGGGTGAAATCGGGGCGGGTCGGGGCGGGGGACACAAATACCATCCCCGCCCCATCCTCGTTCGGTTTCGGGGAAAAACCGTCCCAAACGGGACAATTCAGTTTGGTTTTCGCGGGGCGGTTTCAAATTGCCATCCTTAGTTTTAACCTTGTTTGCGTGTTAGACAATCTTTATTTTAAAAGATTTTTGAAAAATACCTGAGAGTTTTAAAAATTAATCATGTACAAATAACTAATTTTGTTCAAAACTTTAATAATTTGGGATCAAATAATAATTTAACTCAAAACCCGATTTAAATTAATCAAACATAACTAATTTAAAAGATTATTTATTTGAAAACAAAGTCGCCAAATGATTTTAGAAAAAATTGTAAAATGTACGTGTATAAACGTATTTTATACTAGAGTTTCTATAAGGGGTTCGATTTTTTGTTACGCTCGGAAATGAGCTTTCGCGCTATGTTATCCGCGTCCGTCAAAAGACGATTTTATTTTCAAAATAAACAAAAGTCTGACTATAATAATTTTTTTTTAATTAGTAGTTCAAGGGTCCTAAACAAAGATAAGTTTAGATTACGTAAATAATTGTACAGAATTATTTAAAAGGGCGTATTTACGATTGCGTTAATATAAAACTGAGTAAAAACCCTGAAAAATATCAGAAAAGTGTTAGAATTTAAAAATAAATTTTAAATAGGGCCTTAGCCAAAATATTATTTTAAAAAATTTCTCGAAAATATTTAAATATCATTCTCTGATCTTTCAGGATTATTTGAAAATGAATTGGGGCCAAAAATAAAAAAAAATGAATTTTTGAAAAGTGGAACCAAACAGGCCTTAGGACCAGAGTCCTAGTGTCTAAGTCCAGTTTTGGTGATTTAGGCTTGGACGGGCTTGGTCTAGACCGGGGAGGTCTAGATTAGGGCTTAAGAGCATGGGTCCATGAGTCTGGAGGGCTCAGTCCTGGGTTCGAGAGGTTCGGTCCTGAACTTAAACTACTAGGTCGAGGGACCGGAGGGCTTAGTCCTAAGGTTCATGAGGCTCGGTCTTGAACTCAAGTTGTTCGGTCCTAGGCCTGAGAGGCTCGGTCCTAGGTCTAGTTTTTTCGATCGTGGACTTGGGAGTCTTGGTCCCAAGTTAGACCTCTCGGTCATAGGTTAGAAACCCCGGCCAGAGTCCTCAGACATTGCTCAAGAACACCGGTCATCGGTCTTAGTCCTGACTCAAGAACATCGATCATTAGTCTCGGTCCATACCGAAGATTCTCGGTCTTGTATCTCGGTTCCGATCCTACAAGACTCGGTCGTCGGGGATCAAGTGTTCTTGAATTGGTCAAGAATTGCAGATGTTATAACTTTTGATACAGATCATGAAATCATGATCTGTAAGTTGAAGATTATTCATATGATCATGGAGAACAAAAGCCCTAACCCTAATCACGATCAATCGATCTCTACAAAGATCAATTTTTAAAAATAGTTTTTAGGTAAAAAATTGGGATATTCTGAATTAAGCAATTTCAATGTTTGATTTTTATTTCATTAATTTTGAAATAATGAACATAGTTGAACACAACCAAAACAAGAACATCATAGCATCATTGTAACAACTTTTGAAAATGAAAATCAAACTCATTTTTTCCAAAATTTCGATTTGATCAAACATGGTCGGGATGATGATATAATGATCTGAAATTCATTTTAACATGTTTATAAACATGTTTGACAACTATTTGAATCTAAAATTCAAGTTTAAGAAATGAATTTTTAAAAATCTAGATTTTCAATTCAAAATTTTGTTTATTAGTTTAATGTTAATTTGATCAAATCTCTTTGAATAAGAAGTTCATATAACATTTAGGGATTGATTCTAAACAAAGAAATCACACAATTAAACCCTAAAACAAATCAAAACTGATCAAACTTAGAAAAATCTAATTTTCAATCACAAATTAAAATTCAAAGGTTTTGTATGCTTACCAACAACTGGAGAACACTCAAAGGAGTTGTTGGAAGCTTTCCCGAAACCTTGATCGATGTTGTGATCACAGGAGAAGTTTTTACGAAAACTGTTCTTTGTCGGAATTTGATTTCATCGATTCTGTATGTAATATGTGATATTTGTTTGATGGATTGGAAGAAGGATAGTTGGGGAGTATTTATACCCCAGCTAGGTCGGTTAAGGGAGCTCAATTCAATTCCAATTTTGCCAACAAAGATCTTATCCTTAAATTATATCATATTCGTGGCAGCCTAGTTCTAGGGGAAGATAAGGTTAATAGGCATAGGGCTATTGAAGGCGAGAATAAAGAGAGCATGTAGGAAGAAATATGGAAGGATAAGATCAAGAAATGAAGAAGCTAGAGCTTCTAGAAGATAGCCAGAGTTCGTCGTGGCCTGTAGGAATTCGCGAAGAAGACGATCAAAACGACGTTGTTTTGATTTGTCCAAATCGCGTCGTTGGCAATCCGTCAGCGTTCCGTTGGCACTGGGCAAACGGGTTTGACGTCCTGTTAGTTGCTACTATGCGAACCGGACGCACACTTCGTTATAGCGGGCTACATTGATGATTCATGGGCGCTGAATGTTCGTCCGGAATCCTGTTGCATTAATTAAACATAATTTTGACTACACAGAATTATCAGTTTTATTTATTTAATAAAAAGAGTTATTTGAAATCGAATTTAATCTCTTTTTTACGTTTTCTTCACCAAAAATTCTACAAATTATTTCTGCAAACATAATAAAATTTATGTCCGTTATTTCTATTTTTGATTATTTTTATTTAATTGTATTAAGCCATAAATTATACATAATTTATGTTTAATACCATAATTAAATAATTTCAACCCTTTTGTGTAATTTGGATAAAATAAATACAATATTTTAACCTCAAATTATTTTTAAATTTTTATTTATTTTTTCTGATTAGGGTTTAATTATTACAATAATTAATTCTAATTTGTTCTTTAATATCTTATTTTTTTGGTTATTTTGAATTTAAAATTTCAAAATAATATTTTAATATTATTTATAAATTATGGTTGGTCAAATTTTAATACTTATAAATATATTTTTTGTATTAATTATATTTACATGATTATTATTTTTTGTATGCGTTTTTAGTTTTGGAGTTTTGAGATTACAACTATTAAAGATGATATATATTGATAATCTGTTTGTAACCATGCAAAGCATTGACAGGACCGATAATGCAAATTTAAATTTTGTGGCCTTAAAATTGTAAATAATTTTTTTAAATAATAATAATATAAAATGAAATATAAATGGTTAATATATTATAATACCGAAGGAATAGATAAGAAAGTTACATATATTGTATAATATATATTTAATACGACAAGAGAAAATAAATAAAAAAAATATAATATACAATTAATAATATTATTATATACTGAAAAAATTGAAACACTATAAAGTGGGATCTATGCAACTACTTAGGTTTCCTTACCTAGGGCTGACTTTGAACACGGGCTACATTCTAGTATATATAGTGGACGACTTTTTGAGTTTATAGACATTATCGGTTGAATGTTGTTAAATTTTGTGTTATTATTTTACCATATTATGTGATTTTAGAGAATAGGGTTTATGAGATTTCTTAATAATAACAAAATAATTGATATCTTATATTTGATCCACCATTAACCTAATAATGTTTAAAGATATACTTCGGAATTTTTTTAGAATTTTGTCATATCACTAATTTGCTTAATTTGCTTGTATCAGTTTGATTTTAGAATTGATAATATAAACAAGTACTATTTAATTGATAATATTATTGATTGAATATTTAATATTTACCATAGTTTATTTATTTATAATGATATAAAAGTTAACTAAGATGAGAAAGCTTAGGAATTAATTAATATAGAGAGCATAATTAATAAGATATAAATCATAAATTTTTCTCATTTGTTTAATACTTTATTAGACAACACATGTATAACTTAAAAATTCTAAGTCACTTTGCTAGTCTATTGAGAAAATCATTATATATAGACCCAACTACAGAGGGAGGAGAACGTCTTATTTTTATTAGAATAAGCATTGAAGTGCATTATTAAAGTACACTGCCAAAAAACATTACAATTGTTGACAGAAAAGGAAAATTCATATTCATGAAAATTTCATATGAATGAAGGCCAAACAGGTGTGCTTTTGCAATACTTTCCAACATGCTAGTACTAAATATGTAAAATTAATTGAGGAATAACAAAAAATCCTGAAAGCTCATGAAGCGGAAAAGCAGAAAAATGAAATGAAAGAATCAAGAATGAAAGAACATATTGTGGAAGTCAAGGACAGTGATAAAGAAGACAAAATTGAGAAAAATGTAGAGGAAGAAAGCAATGAAGATTTATAGAAGGAAGAAATCAAAGAAATTGAAGAAACAGAGGATGTTGAAGAAGCTCAACCTAAAGACAAGAAAAATGAACAAGCAAAAGAAGAAAGAAAATAAATAACAAAGGAGAAAACAGTCAAATCGCCAATTGTAGAAAAGAATGTTTAACAGGAGAAAAAAAGGGTGATCGAATTGTCCTAATC